>NC_047077.1:2372038-3019535 GCF_902459465.1 Asterias rubens | reverse complement strand
ACAGAATAAAGGCACTGGACGCTACTGGTAATTACTCAAAATAATTGTCGACATAGAAAACTTACTTGGTAACGAGCAATGACGAGCTGTTGATTTTATAAAACATTGTGAGAAACGGCTCCCTCTGAAGTAAGTTTTTGAGAAAGAGGTAATTTCTCACTCAAATATTAAAAGGCTTGTTGGTTCGAATCCCACTCCATTCAATTCTTTGTTCAACCCCAAAAAACATTAAAAATTTACCCAGTCAGTTTCCCTTGTTGTTTATATTGATAGATTAAAACAGTGCGCACTTTGTTTCCTTAAGCTGATTTAAACAGTAATTCATAAATACCTCAGACAGTTTCGCTATTCCTATTGGTGGAGAGCGCATCACGTGGGTGTGTATAAACCTTTGTTTACGACTGGTAAAAAGTGTTAATTCATGGGCGTGACACGCGACCTTGCACCTGTTCTTATAAGGCAGTTTCTTCATTTCTATTGGTCGAGAGCAACGGCTGAAACATTTGTGCCACATCACGCGATACGCACGACGCGCACGGCATTCCCATATATAAGGAGTTGTTTACCCAAGGGCGGCGGAGGGCTTTACCATAACATAGCTGGAGGGGTGTTGTGTTGAAAGAAAACATTTAACAATTATATAGTTTGCATTTATTTTACTTTTTGACCAAAAAGTGATGATGTTTTTGACCAAAAAGGTATTTATGAATGGGAATCAAAGTGTGTTTGAATCAGTTTTCAAATAGTGGTTTAAACCCGCCGAGGCCTGGTTCTTTAAAATTTACCTCGACTTCTTCTGGGTAAAATTATCAAGAACCAGGTCTCGTTGGGATTAAACCACTAGTTGAAAACCTCTTCACCACACATTGATTCCCTTATTTACACCAACCTACATGTATTTACACAAAATCGTTGCTTGGTTTGTTTTCCTCCCCAGGGCAGACAACCTTTATGCCTTCTTCCTTCAGTGGTCTCCAGATGTTTATGGCAAGGACGGCAGCTCCGATGATGTCGGCTTCGTAGCTGTGGATGAAGAGTTCGACTCTAGCCTGGAGGTCATCGAAGACTTTTTTGAAGAGCCAATCGGAAAGGACTGGGAGGTGAGGCTACTGGATTTTTTTTTGCTCTCATGAAAAGTTCATGGGCTCAAATCCTACCCGAGTGATTTGCTTTAGTGTTTTTTTTTTGCGCTGGTTCGTTTTACTCCTTTCAAATTAAACATTTAACCATTTAGAGACCATTAACTAAGGGAATAAAATGGTAGCGACGAGTTCTTTAACGGTCGTTTAAAGCCGGTAGGGTCGGCGGCCGTGTGATAAAGGCTTGGCGGCGAGGGCCTTTATGCACGGCAACGACCCTGCAAGGTTTTAAACTGACTTTTGAGAACGAGTCACTACTCTATTATTCCCATTCATAAATGCACCATTGGCGTCCTTCCATTACCGACCTTATTAATATTCATATTTTATAAACTAAAAGTTTTTCAGCCAAAAAGAGGAGGCCATTTTGAAGGCAGTCATTGATAAAAGACACTGGGACATTTGCTTGATGAAACTAATTAAGCTGTTATAAAGATATCCACGATTTAAATGTTGTTTAATGAGTCAAAACTTCCTTCTGTTACCGTGGAATTGCCCAACTGCCAATTCAGCTCACATCAAGCCTTTGGACAATTTACGAAACGCTAACCCTAAATAGAATAACAATATAACATAGAATACAATTTGTAAGGCCCTTTTCCATCAAGATCATAGCGCCCTTGAAAGTCATTAATATGGAAAAAGGTGGGTCTTTAGAGCTTCACGAACTGTTGATAGAGTCACAGATTCCCTAAAGCTGGAAGGGAGATTGTTAAAAATCATTGGCCCAGATACATTAATAATAATAATAAATAATAATAATAATGAATGTATCCATGGCCCATTAATAAATTCCTTTTTGACATTCCAGACAAAGGTTGAAAGTCCAATGTGGCTATTCACAGTTAACAATCCAATAATAGCTATACACATAATGGCAACACACTCTGAGTGTAAGCACTGCTATATTAAAGGCACGAGACACTATTGGTAATTACTCAAAACAGTTGTTAGCATAAAAACTTACTTGGTAACGAGTAATGGGGAGCTGTTAATAGTATAAAACATTGTGAGAAACGGCTCCCTCTAAAGTAAAGTAGTTTTTGAGAAAGAGGTAGTTTATTTCTCAAATAATAAGAGACTTTAGCTGAAGCCTTTGCATCTGAAAGCACACAAAGTAATGCAACAAGGGTGTTTTTTCTTTCATGATGCACGTGCAGATTTGATGTCCAATTGAGGTCAAATTTTCACAGGTTTATTATTTTGTGCGTATGTTGGGATACACCAAGGGAGAAGACTGGTCTTTGACAATTGCCAAAGGTGCCGGTGCCTTTAAAGCATGTTAGCAGCTGCATGTGAAAATGAAAGCTTTGTGTGTTTGCATTGGTAGCTGTAAGTTACTGTAGGAGGTGTATTTCTGGACTGGGTGTTTTTCCACTTCCAGACATTAGCCTGATGTGGGGAAGTCCCATGAGCTGAATGGTAACTGACCAATCACAGCTTACTAAACTAGGATTGGGTTGCACAGTCTCGTATAGATATTCTTAGAATCCATATGGATGCAATAATTCAGTTTGCTCATTATTCTGCATGGCGGGTTTGGAAACAACTGAAAGTTTGTCAATGCCATTTTGGAGGTTAACTCGGTGGATGCCATTTTGGAGGTAAATCGGTGGACAGTTTGGTCAAACAAGATCACCATGGGATGTGTTCCATCTAGGAAGAGTAGGCAGCGACTGAGAAAAGAGGAACAGGCAATTCATACTATTTCAGCTGAGATGTTCAGGAAGGTTTGGAGGCACCCGTATGGGTACACAAGAATGGTATGATATAGCAATCAGGCTTGGCCAAATGGGTACAATAGGTGTGGGAGAAGGTTGTTAGTCAATGGTACCCTAATGGGTACAATGGGTAAAAGAGAAGGTTAAAGTCTGGTAATCAGCAGGGCTTGAATTTCACGCTGGACCGCAGGCCCTAGGCCAGTGATTTTAGCTTCGGTCCGGTAAACTTTATGCCGAACAAGTCCGGCGGTCTTGTGGTTTTTTTTATGCATACTAATATAGTTACTATTACAAATAATTATATGAAATATATTATCTTTCATTAAAAAATGTATTTCAATCTCATTTAGAATAAAAGGTTTTGTTTTCCTTGTCGTCAAATCAGTGTTCTGAGCACGCCTGCGGAACGTCAATCCGTCCTTTTTTCACGTGCGTCAGGCTGCATACAAGTTTTCCATTCAGTTTACTCATGCCCACACCTTGTACATCTAGTCTCAAACCATTTATGTTTATGCACCCGGGGAGTAATCGAGCGGGGACGAGGGATTGATGTGTTGGCACACCTTAGTACAGCGATGTTTGTTTACCACTGACCATGTGTAAAGTCTGATACCTTACAAAGGAGTGATGAATTTGCATTAAGAAGGTCTGGTTGCAATACCACACATCCCTGTGTTGCATGGATTAAAAGTAAGGTCTTGTTGCCAAACGTCTTGCTAAAGTATGGCTACCAACATTGATGAGCTTCTGACCAAAGATCGTATAGCGCCGCTACGCGGCGCTATACGATCTTTACTTCTGACTACTGCTGTTACCGCTGTTACAATTACCAAAGGTGCTGGTGCCTTTAAGGCATGTTGGCAGCTACATGTGAAAATGAAAGCTTTGTGTGTTTGCATTGGTAGCTGTAAGTAACTGTAGGAGGTGTATTTCTGGACTGGGGTTTTTCCACCTCCAGACATTAGCCTGATGTGGGGAAGTCCCATGAGCTGAATGGTAACTGACCAATCACAGCTTACTAAACTAGGATTGGGTTGCACAGTCTCGTATAGATATTCTTAGAATCCATATGGATGCAATAATTCAGTTTGCTCATTATTCTGCATGGCGGGTTTGGAAACAACTGAAAGTTTGTCAATGCCATTTTGGAGGTTAACTCGGTGGATGCCATTTTGGAGGTAAATCGGTGGACAGTTTGGTCAAACAAGATCACCATGGGATGTGTTCCATCTAGGAAGAGCAGGCAGCGACTGAGAAAAGAGGAACAGGCAATTCATACTATTTCAGCTGAGATGTTCAGGAAGGTTTGGAGGCACCCTTATGGGTACACAAGAATGGTATGATATAGCAATCAGGTGTGGCCAAATGGGTACAATAGGTGTGGGAGAAGGTTGTTAGTCAATGGTACCCTAATGGGTACAATGGGTAAAAGAGAAGGTTAAAGTCTGGTAATCAATGGTACCCTAATTGGTACAATGGGTAAAATGGAAGGTTAAAGTCTGGTAATCAATGGTACCCTAATTGGTACAATGGGTAAAATGGAAGGTTAAAGTCTGGTAATCAATGGTACCCTAATTGGTACAATGGGTAAAATGGAAGGTTAAAGTCTGGTAATCAATGGTACCCTAATTGGTACAATGGGTAAAATGGAAGGTTAAAGTCTGGTAATCAATGGTACCCTAATTGGTACAATGGGTAAAATGGAAGGTTAAAGTCTGGTAATCAATGGTACCCTAATTGGTACAATGGGTAAAATGGAAGGTTAAAGTCTGGTAATCAATGGTACCCTAATTGGTACAATGGGTAAAATGGAAGGTTAAAGTCTGGTAATCAATGGTACCCTAATTGGTACAATGGGTAAAATGGAAGGTTAAAGTCTGGTAATCAATGGTACCCTAATTGGTACAATGGGTAAAATGGAAGGTTAAAGTCTGGTAATCAATGGTACCCTAATTGGTACAATGGGTAAAATGGAAGGTTAAAGTCTGGTAATCAATTGTACCCTAATTGGTACAATGGGTAAAATGGAAGGTTAAAGTCTGGTAATCAATGGTACCCTAATTGGTACAATGGGTAAAATGGAAGGTTAAAGTCTGGTAATCAATGGTACCCTAATTGGTACAATGGGTAAAATGGAAGGTTAAAGTCTGGTAATCAATGGTACCCTAATTGGTACAATGGGTAAAATGGAAGGTTAAAGTCTGGTAATCAATGGTACCCTAATTGGTACCATAGGTAAAAGAGAAGGTTAAAGTCTGGTAATCAGCAGGGCTTGAATTTCACGCTGGACCGCAGGCCCGAGGCCAGTGATTTTAGCTTCGGTCCAGTAAACTTTATGCCGAACAAGTCCGGCGGTCTTGTGGTTTTTTTTATGCATACTAATATAGTTACTATTACAAATAATTATATGAAATATATTATCTTTCATTAAAAAATGTATTTCAATCTCATTTACAATAAAAGGTTTTGTTTTACTTGTTGTCAAATCAGTGTCCTGAGCACGCCTGCGGAACGTCAATCCGTCCTTTTTTCACGTGCGTCAGGCTGCATACAAGTTTTCCATTCAGTTTACTCATGCCCACACCTTGTACATCTAGTCTCAAACCATTTATGTTTATGCACCCGGGGAGTGAGCGAGCGGGGACGAGGGAGTGATGTGTTGGTACCCGGCGCGGCGACACACCTTAGTACAGCGATGTTTGTTTACCACTGACCATGTGTAAAGTCTGATACCTTACAAAGGAGTGTTGAATTTGCATTAAGAAGGTCTGGTTGCAATACCACACATCCCTGTGTTGCATGGATTAAAAGTAAGGTCTTGTTGCCAAACGTCCTGCTAAGTATGGCTACCAACAGTGATGAGCTTCTGACCAAAGATCGTATAGCGCCGCGTAGCGGCGCTATACGATCTTTGCTTCTGACTACTGCTGTCAAATTTTTGGTCAATCTTTTTATGACGATTTTTTTATGAATGCTGCACGTTGCAGTGTTTTGTTGTTGATTTGCCTGTCAAATCAGAATTTTTTTTGGAGGCGGCGAGAATGACAGGAAGTTGGTATATGGAACTTTATTGATTGGGTTCCACAGCAAAAAAAAAAAAGCCTCCTAAGGGATGAAAAAGGCCCGCTGTTCTATCGTGTTAACATTTTTTTTTTCTCCTAATATTTGGTCTTGTAAAAATTCTGAGCAACAAGCCCTGCGGTCTTGTGGTTTTTTTCCCCAAATTCGAGCCCTGATCAGTGGTACCCTATTGGGTACAATGGGTAAAAGAGAAGGTTAAAGCCTGGTAATCAATGGTACCCATATCGCCAGTCACCATGGATTTGCATTGTGCCATCATTTATTTTTGTGCCGTTATTACCGGGACGTAAGCATTCCTTTTCAAATGCATACGGTTAGCATCGCTATGAAATGGAAATCGCACAGAAAGCACAAAATCTGCCGCTAAGCAGCTCTATGAAATTGGGACCTGTTTGCGCCTCCTCCCTAACATCGTGATTTTGTTGATTTGTCTTAGATCATCACAAAGGAAGAGGCCAATCGGCGGCGGATGACCATCTTAGAATGCGAGATGAACCTCCCGTTACCAGAACTAGAAGGAGCTACGAGTATCCTGCTGGAACCGGAACATGTCAGAAAGGTAAGATGCTCGCTCTCTATTATAATAATAATTTTGGGGAGTTATCATCCTTACTCGCAGCTATTAGCTGAGTTGCGAAGGACGCGGCTGCAACGTGTTCGAGAAGCAGGCATGCATAGGCACCGCCACATCAACCCATTATGACCATGGAGCACAGCCAAGATCGAAAGTGTTTGATTTTTCCCGAGGGAGGAAAACCGGATAGTCTGGAAAACCCTCGTGGCATAGCAGAGAACCAACCCACAACTCAACTCACATACATGTATGCCCCTGGCCGGGAATCAAACCGGGGTCACCTTGGTGAGAGGCGAGCGCTTTACGCACAAGCCAACTGTCCATCTTAGGCCTGGAGTTTCACCTTTGAAAGGGCAAGGCCACTTTCAAAATCTTGAAGTCAATAGGAATTTTTTTTAAGGGCACCAAGGCTAATAATAATAACAATTTCTTATATAGCGCATTTCACAATAACCATATCAATGCTCTTTACATTAGTGCCCTGGTCATGGGGCCAATAACATCCCTCTAATGTTTCTCAGCTCCCTTGGGAGTATACAGCCCTGAGCTGCCTGTAAGTCGCTTGTGGCTTTTTCATACACAATATCAACCTCTACCCTCACAGGTACCCATTTATACCCCAGGGTGAAGAGAAGCAATAGGAGACTTTCCAACGCTAGGTGGCAGCAGACATACCGGGTAAATTTCCATTGTTTACGTAGTTCTGAACATGCGCATAATTCTGAGAACAATGGATTTACCCGGTAAGTCTGCTGCCCTCTATCGTCCCAGAAAGTCTCCCATTATAGTAAAGTATCTTGCTCAAGGACACAAGTGTCACGACCGGGATTCGAACCCACACTCCTGTGAATCAGCACTAGAACTTGAATTCGATGCTCTTAACCACTCGGCCATGACACTCTACACTCTATAAGACCAGGGGCACCAAAGGGCATTGCCTCCATTTCATGCATGTAATTCCAGGCCTGCAACTACCACATTGTTCAATACAGGACGCCAGGCGGCATGTCTTTTTTTTTTAGGGGGGGGGGTGTATTTAGATACGCAAGTTTGTCCCAAACAAGGCTGCTACTCTTGGTAAGGGGCTTCAAGAAGAAAATTATTTTAGAGCAAAATAACTTAGGGGAGCTGTAGGTAGGATTGATATTCCTCTTAAAGGGTATATGTACTTTTTTCTAACACAAAACACAATGTTCACAGATTTACATTAAACCTACACAGTTTGAAGATTATGATAGTAGAAAATTTCCTTGAAATTTTACTAACTGAGGTGCTGTAGTTTTTGAGAAATGAGTAAAACAATTAATTTTCGTCTCAGTTTAAGCATGTAAAAACGTATTAACCAGTTATGCTATGGTTTTGGTATAATATCATAACTGGTTAATGGGATTTTACATGCTAAAATGTTTTTCGACTTTTGAGACGAAATTATTTTGTGACTTGTTATACTCATTTCTCAAAAACTACACAGCCTCAGTCAGTAATACTTGAAGGGAAGCTTTCCACTATCATTATCTTCAAACCCTGTAAGTTAAATGTAAATCTGTGGACATTTTGAAAAAGTATCTGAACCGTCTGATTGTAGGTTGGATGGAAATATGCACCAGGCAAGGAGTTCCAAAGAGATGTCTTTTACGACATGACCATGGCCCTGCAAGACAATGTTTTAAAAGGCCGATTAAGACAGAGTCACTACTCTTTGATTCCCATTCATGGATGCCCTCTTGTAAGAAAGCAAAATAAAGTTGGAAAAACTGAAGGAAAAAGATAACCTTCTGAAAGTTTCCCATTTATGTCACGCTATTGGGCTCCGTTTTGTGATGGGTCAAAATTGCATTGACGCTCAACAACACGTGCATACACGCGCGTGCTAATAGTCTTTACATTGAGAACTGGTATGTATTGATTGCGATATGCGAAAATTTATGCCACAAGTAAGCTGGTATGCCCTGCCGTTTAAACATTTCTTACTGTGTTTAATTAGCACAATTAAACACGGCCACATAATAATAGTATGAAAGCCTTATAGAGAGCATCTACTAAACAAGGTACTCAAGGAGTCGAGGCGCTGAGTATATATACAAACTTTCAGAAAGATGGGTTATTGCAGTGATGAATTCTGAGACCCAATTATTTGGCACCTTATAAGGGTTTACAAGGTGCTACATCGCATATATCAGCCACAGCCAGGAACTCTGGGGCGTACCCCTTCTCTTTTTGATAATTGCGTCCCATCTGAAGGACGAAGCAATGGTTTAGTGTCTTGCTTAAGGACACAAGTGTCACGGCTGGGGATTCAAACCCACACTCTACTGATCAAAAACACCAGAGTTTGAATTTGGTGCTCATAACCGCTCAGCCACCACACTTACATATGATGCCCTCTTGCCCAATCAGAATGGATAAACTGTCGCGTGTATTTATGAATATGAACATTGTATAAAGTTAGTGTATTTGTCTTTCTTTACTGTAGCTCACCAAACAGCTTCCTGCTAGAACTGAAGGGTATAGCTGGAAGAATATCTACAATACAGCTGAGCATGGCTACAGCTTACGCAATCTATATCGCAGTATGACGGGCATAGATAGCCCTGTATTACTGGTTATCAGGGACTCCTCAGGAATGGTAAGTCATCTAATAAGAGATCTTTCCCATGAAATATTCTAATAACATTCACACATTATAAGAGATGTTAAATTTGCAGCAGGGATAAAGAATATTAATTTTGGTTTTTAACCCATACACCGATGTGTGTAAGCACTGTATACTCTCCTGAGTCCTGTGAAAAAATATCACAGGCATGTTACTCGGTTGGGATTCGAACCCAAGACCCTTGCAATTCTAGAGCAGTGTCTTACCAACTAGACTACCAAAGTTTCCCGGTAGCTAGAGGCAGTTCGAATCCCTATGTTTTGGCAGGGGGTAGCGCAATGATATAAGAGATGTTAAATTTGCATACAGATAAATAATTTTAGTTTAACCTATACACCGATGTGTGTTAGCACTGTATAACAAGTACTTTCCCGAGTCCTGTGAAAAAAATATCACCTGGCATTCACACATAGACCCTATTGGTTGGCAAACGCTTTAGAGATGTGCACTCAGCTGATGCACAATCGCGTCTGCATCACACCACCATTTTTTGGCTGTACATAAAAAAAAACATTTCCTAATTCTGACATCATTGAGCATAAGTTCTAGCAACAGAGGGCGCCATTTAGTTGTGACAGTGGAGATTTTCTTATTGGATAGGGTGGTTAATTTTGTCGGTGTTTGAAATAATGTACATGTACATCATTTGTATACAGTATACATACAAGCTTTTCTCGCCGACTTCATGCATTGCTATCTGTGAACTTATTAAACTGGTGTTCCTATTTCTGAGAGGTTGGCAGGTATGCTTGGAAGGAACATTGCAGAATTGGTTTTGCTAACAGTTGCTGGCAGTGTAAGCACTCTATATAATCCACCATATACATAAACTGACAAACCTGTTGAAGTTTGAGATAGACCGGCCATCTGGGTCACAATAAAAAATAGTGAAAAACCGATTACCCAGTTCGCATGACATCGATGGAAGGTTTTTTTTTTATTAAAACGCTCACTAAGGGATAAACTCCAAACGCAAAAATTAGAGATATAATACAAGTTTGCTATTTCCTTCAAGGTTATTCTTAGCTTACTGTATGACACCATGAGCAATGATCATTAGAATATGGCGCCGTATAAATTTTAACGATTGATTGACTGATTGATTGATTAATTTCTTTTTGATGCAGATCTTTGGTGCACTGACTCCGTGCCCAGTTAGGGTCAGTGAGCATTACTATGGCACGGGCGAAACGTTTCTTTACAACTTTGTGGACTGGGAGCTGAACGTGTTTCGGTGGACGGGTGAAAACAATTTCTTCATCAAGGGCAACTACAATAGCCTGACACTTGGGGGCGGAGAGTAAGTTTTCACTGACATGATTCTTTTAAGTGTTTAAAAAAAGCAAACTGCTAGTCCTAAGAGATAAGACTAGTATTTTCTCTTTGTGAAATTCACCCCTGGTCTTTGCCTTGGTGCCGTTGAAATGGTTCAGTAGAAATTTACAATTTCCTCATAGGGTGCCGGCCCTTTACCTAGGAGAAAATGCCTTGTTGCCCTTGCTCTTTTAAAAATGAAGCATACAGGCCTGTCACTGTGATTATTATGTGTTTATTTTTTCCCGCAGTGGTGCATTCGGTCTATGGCTAGACGGTGATCTGTATCGAGGTCGAAGTAGAAGTTGTAAAACCTTCTCCAATCCGTGTATAGCTCACGATGAGGACTTTATCATTGCTGATGTTGAAGCGTGGGGCTTCGGACTCGGTTAAACCCCGACTTCAGGTATACCCTGATTTTTTGTACAACTTTGGATTGCCATTTCTCGGGCATGCCGTACTGTGGAATGATTGAGACTGATGTCTCACAAAAGCACTGAATGGAATGCTCGATCAAGATTGCAAGTGAAATGCACTTTTTGGCTGAGGTTCAAATCCAGCCACAGGTTTTAAGAAGACAACCCATTTGCCTGTGAGATGATTGACACTGATGTCTTACACAAGTTGGAAGATGACATTTTTGGTAATCACAAAAACACTGAATAGAATGCTCAATTGAAATTGCAAGTGAACATGCTCAGAAGTGCATTTGGCTGAGGTTCGAATCCAGCTGCAGGTTTACAGGAGAACAATACTGCCCATGGAAAGATTGGAAGTGATTGGAACACAATATTTGTGAAACGCACAATTGAGATTGCAAATGAAGTACACCAAGCTGAACATGAAACAAGATTACCGGCTGGACAGTGGTTCACATCCACGCAGGATTGAGATGATTTGTCAGGTGTGGGCTACAATTATTGTTTTTCCAGAGGCCGTTGCTACCTACTCCTAGGGCTGAAACAGGGTTACCCCTTTCACAGTCCATACGGATGTAGGCTTGGGTATCATCAGTCCGAAGCCTGGCCGGAAGAGCAGAAAGCACTACCTCCCCACTTTTACCTAGCAAGTGTTATGACCGAGATTCGAACCCACACTCTGCTGATCAAACACCAGAGCTTGAATCGGCCATGACACGCCACGAAAAAATTACTCCTTTTTTTTGTTATGAAGTTCAAACCAATCTCTAACAGATGTTTGGGATTCCTTTGAATGGTCACCTGAGGCAAGCAAAGGTGGAAAACAACTTTAAGTACTGAATTCTCAGTCTGAGTCCAGCACATGTAATTTAATAAGAATATGGTTGCAGTTGACTTTATTGTTGTGTTATGAAAATTCGATTCCAGCTCTGGTAATTGAATATCTCGTGGAGTAAGAATTGAAGCATTCGTCTTGTGCTGCTCACCAATTTGCATTTAACAATGTGGTCTGTTTCTACAGTTCGAATCCAACTTAGTTACTTATTGAACATGTGGAGGAAGGATTTGAGGCATCCATCTCATATTGTCTACCAATTTGGAATTAACAATGTGGTGTCTACAATTCGAATCCAACCTAGTTACTTATTGACATCGTGGAGGAATGATTTGAGGCATCCGTCTCGTTCACCAATTTGCATTTAACAATGTGGTGTCTACAGTTCGAATCCAACCTAGTTACTTATTGACACCCTGGAGGAAGGATTTGAGGCATCTGTCTCATTTACCAGTTTGCATTTAACAATGTGGTGTCTACAGTTCGAATTCAACCTAGTTACTTATTGACAGCGCAAGGATGTGTCTGGCGTTGCTACTCTATATCGTAAGGTAGCATTATTATTGTAGCCCAATGTGAATGAAACAAATAAAAACTTGCCAAAAAATATTTAACCGAAGCCTCCTAAAGTGTGGACTTCACTGTATATTGGATTTAATCGCTCCCTTTTTGTTGGAGTATAGTCGACAAGTTTACATCAGGACATCTGTTTGGGTGAGACAATTGAGAGATTGGTGTTTTTATCATTCTCCACCCTCTATTGTGAATGGGACAAACACTGACACAACACGATGGAATGGAGACAAGATTCAACCATTCAAATTTGTAGGGGTGATATGCATGGATGCAGCTCGGAGATACTCGAAGGAAATTAATGTTTTGAGAGCCCAGACATTTCCTGATCAGCACGTCCACAAATTCAACACTAGCAGATGTGCCAAACATGTACATACTATTCAAACGACTGATTGTACTGTAATTACCCTTTCGAATAGTGGTTGAGATTTTCAAACACATACATTTTAATTGTTTAGTTTGGTTTTGAGCTGCATGCAAACTTTTGTTATGATTGCTTCATACATTGGTGAAAGCACTACATAGAAATCTTAATGCAAAAAATGTTCTGGAACAGTCTGGGCGCAGACAATGTCGCTGGCATACATTTAATATGTGTGACCGGAAAACAAGGCAAAACTTTGATATAGCCCAGCACAACGAAATTATGCTACCTGATAGCGCCCTCTTTTGACCTGAAGCTTCTTCAGTCCATGCGTATTAACTATATGGGGGGACATGCAAACAATACTGCCTGACAATATTTCTGCTGAGCACAAAGAGTGGGGCACCAGTCGTGATAGTGTAACTGAATGTTGGCTGGTAACCTGTTATGCTTAGCAAGATTTGTCTTTGCTTAGCAGTTTTTTTTGCTTAGAGCTTTATGAAATCGGGCCCAGCAGGTACTGCTAGAACAGTCACTTTCTATTTTGGGCTCTAATTTGACACTGGACAGCTGGCCTGAGGCAAGTGGATTTAGCTTTGGGCCAGTAAACTGACAAGTTCTGTGGTCTTGTGTTTTTCATTTAGTTGAATAGTAGTCATTTTGTGTCACTGAAATTGTTACAATTTTGACTTTGAGTTTGGTATTTATACAATTAATTTGAGTATCAAAATGTACTAACCCATTAGACAAAAGATATTCTCTTAGTGCTTGTGCAAATAAACATAATTTACATGAATATTCTGGTCTTAAGAAATAAGTTATGGGACCGGTCCGGTAAAAATGTTGAGCAACCAAGCCCTGTGGTCTTGAGCCCTGACTGTCCACAGCTTCAAACATCATTTGATGTTGATAATGTTTTCATTTTGCTTATGAAGTCAAATTCCACATAAATGAGGACCCTGTCTTAACTTTATTCCCCAAATTTCTTTCACTGTCATCTTATAACTAAAGTTTTACCTTATACATTGGTGTGCAGTTTGATTCTTGTTTTAATTCACAAGATTTGTCTCCCAAGTTTGCCATCATGTGTTTGTGCAATATCAAATGGTGTGTGGTACCCAGTCTTTATACAGGGACCTTGTGTACTAAGTGGTCAAAGGAGTCTGCTGATAATGCATGGGGAAGTACAGTATATTAAGTTCCTGCAGTGACTATCGTTGACTATAGTTTGACCTCATTAGCCCAAGCTCTGTTTAGTCATACATAAGGCCTTTTCATATCAACAGCTCTTGCTTGGCACTGGATTGTCCTCTGGGTTGGCTTGTTGGCTCTAGTATACACATATTGACTGGCAATGAGGTAAATAGTGTACATCTATTCCCCCGAGGGACTTTGAGTGACCAGAAGAGGGACCTACAATCCCGGCCATATCTCGTTGGGCCCCCCCTGACCCCTTTCAATGTTGGTTCCAATTGCTGATTGTGTTCTGAGTTGTGTTCTGCGTTATTGCTGATTGTGTTCTGAGTTGTGTTCTGAGTTAAAGTCAACATTGAGCGGGGGGCGGGGGACAAATGTTTTGAATGTGAATGGGAAGTGCACAGGGAATCGTTGTATACAACGTTAGGAAAGGGTGGCCCAAGCATTTTGGCCGGGATTGTAGATGTACACTAGTTACCAAATTATGCTAGTCAATCTGCGTTTTATAACACAGCTCGGTCTTAAATGTGAAATAAGAACAGAAATCTGGAAAAGAAAGGAAGTTTTGTAGTTGCAGTTCACGAGAGTCAAGAGAGGCCGCTGTAACCAGGCACTATTTTCAAAGACTAGTGCCCGCTCGGGAACTAGTTCCCGCAAAATACGCGCGCGATCACTAGACTATATTAGTTCATCCCATGTGACCATGTTACAGCCAACCAGAATACAGAACAAGCAAGAGGTGTGTTATAACTTGAAATAGAAAATGTTTGCTTAGAAAGGCTGGGTTACAAAACAAAAAATACAATGGAATGTATATTGTAACTGATTGGTTCCTTGCTAAATTGTGCTAAGCAGTATTATCTTCAATATGAAGTACGTAGGAGCCTGAGATGTGACTGCCTTATAGAACAATCTACCCGGATTCCCGGCGGGAATCCAATGGGATTCCACTGGAAATCCTAGCAGGATCCTGGCAGGAATAATTTGCAGAAGAATTTGGCGGGATCCGGGATGGCGGGATTTGGATGGGATTGTTTCATGCGTAATGCATGGTGTGCAATCTTTTCAAATGAAAATACGTGCCAGTAAAGCATTTAACTATGTTTGTAACACTAAGAAATATGTATACTTGGAATTATTTGCATTGCTTGGCAAGCAATTTAATTTGTACACATTGCTAATACTATGTGTTAGGCACAATTCAAGGCAAACACAATAATATCAAAGTCTTATGTAGCGCATGTATCAACCAAACAAGGTATTCAAGGCGCTGAGTATAAACAAATGTACAGAAAGATAGGTTATTGCAGTGATGGATTCTGAGACCCAATTATGTAGCACCTTATAATTGTTTACAAAGTGCTATGGCGCTTACAGCAGCCACAGCCAGGAACACCGGGGCACACCCCTTCTCTTTTCGATAAGTGCACTTGGTTCTTTTACTTGCGTTACACAACACATGGGACCAACGGCTTTATGTCCCATCCAAAGGGCGAAGCAATGGTCAAGTGTCCTGCTTAAGGACACAAGTGTCATGGCTGGGGATTCAAACCCACACTCTGCTGATCAGAAACACCAGAGTTTGAATTCGGTGCTCTAAACCGCTCGGCCACGACACTTCAACACGGTTCCCATAGATTTACAGGCAAACTTATGACAAGGTACGCATATGATTTCACTCTTCCCTCTCTAAATTATTTAAGCCCTGCTGCATGGTAAAATTTTGCATTTCAGAGAAGGCTCCATTTAAGAATTCATGAATTGGCCACAAAAACTTTGAAACTATACATCCTTTTGAGTAAGTGAGTGTGTTTACACTGTCATTACTTGGGTCGTTAAACTTAATTGATGAACAGTTAATCTGCCTGGAACAAACAGCAGCACTCCTGGTTTGTTCTTGATCCTGTAATAAATTTGGCATTCACTGTTTGGACAAGGAATTATATGGAGATAACAGGTGTGAGTTGGCAAAGATAAAAAGGGTGTATTATTCTGGACTATTTCTTAATTGAGCTTTACCTTAATTTATTGCATATGGCATCCTACATTTTGCTTAATACAATGTTCAATTCTTTCACTAAGGTATTCAACTAACTTTCCCCCTAAATCTCAACTATAAATCCCAAGGAAAAAGTTGTAAATTTGATGTTAGATTAATACCCTATGTTAACAAATTGCCTCCCCACGATGTGTATTGACAAGTTGTAATGTGCATATACATGTAGGACATGATACGATGTACTAAATTGACTGTATGAATAATGTACTCCATATTTTGCGTGTATGATGCCACCCTGTATATGAAGTAACGTTTATAACAAATTACAATGTATCTAGAAAATTATAAACATCCAAACATGGAGTCGTTATATGTAAATGATTTTGTTGGCCTGTATTAGTTTGATTTGTGTCATTTGTCATAGCGCAGTGTATGCCACGAAAGATTTTGAGTGTAAAAGTTACCACTAAGCTCACCTGGTAACGTTTCAGTCATTTACGCAAGTCTGCGCGTGCGCTTCCTTTCTGAGAACAGTACCTTATCGAAAAGGTCCATCAATCAGTTTCAGCTATCTGAAACAAACTAACATCACTTACCACAAACACTTGATTCATGTATTGATTTGCTCCCCAATACATGGGTGCATTGATTAGCTTCCCTGTGTCGCCCTCTCGAGGTGACGTCATGCACCTCGGGCCAGCCCAAAGTGACCCACTCCACAAGCAGGGCACTTGGGGCTGACCAGGGCCCAATTTCATAAAACAGCTAAATGCAAAATTTTGCTTAGCATGAAATATTTGCCTCAATAAAAACAGGATTACCAACTAAATTTCCACGTGAACAACAGCTGAATACCAGTAACAAACAATATACAACGAATGGAAATTAGGTTGGTAATCCTGTTTATATCAAGGAAGAAATTTCATGCTAAGCAAATTTTTGAGCTTAGCAGCTTTATGAAATTGGGCCCTGCGTGAGCCCCTGGAATGACATCAAAGCTATATGATCGTACCAGGCAAATCGGGTTGACCCGGGGCCAGGGGAAGCCAATCGAACGCACCCGATGTAATTGCAGAAATCCGTGGTAAGCAGACTCGAATTCCGGGTCATAGTGCCACATAAATGGGTCCAGCCAGCTTGGACCCAGAACTGGGTCAATTCTGAAACAGGGGTCGATTTCTCAAAGAAATAAGGACTACTCCTAACTTAGTCCCTAGTGCTTTTATTTAAATGTATACCTGGATATCCCAGGGCCTCTGATAGTGCAGGGCCCGATTTCATGGCTCTGCTTACCGCCGAATTCTGCGCTTACGATGACGATTCCTCGCTTACGTGCAAGTGCCTAATTTCTGCGCTCGCCTTGTAAGCGTAGAATGCCTAGTAACGTGGAGTACGCACGCGCAGAAGCCAAGATTCGCCACTAACCCGTGAAATACGCTTGCCGTAAGCACAGAATTCCCTGCTTCCGTAAGCGCCAATTCTGTGGTTGGTTAAGGTAAGCAGAGCCATGAAGTTGGGCCCAAGTAGCCTCATGTTTATGTCATGCATGATTAGGCAGGACACGAGGCAAGACGTCAGATAGCTGGGTGTCACACCCTCTATTCTTTTTAGGCCTTTCCCAGAGTTTAGATATTGCTTACATAAGGGTAGTCAGACACCTCATTAAACTTTATTTATTTACCGTAAAACAACAGTATAGTCTGGAACCAAGACTGCCACCAAAAGGCGAACACGCCCCACACGATCGACTCCGACCAAAGGGTTCTTGGTTGAAAAGCTCAAAACAAAGTGAAGATTGATCTATGGAGATGCTAGATTGCATATTGCTGTGCAGCTGTGAGGATAGTAGATAAGTAACAAAGATGCAAGTAAAAAACCTTCATCGGCTGCAGACGGTGGTGAGTGGCAGTGGGAAGAAATTGCCGCACTGCCGGTATAGCCACGGATTTGACGACCGCGGAGGAGATGTTGCAGTCACTGCGTTGGCCGGTTATCTATTCCAGGCAGAGGTTACCGGTCATTTCGGCACCTTGCAAACTCGGCACCTTTCAAACTCGGCACCCACTAACTCGACACCAACTTAGCAAACTCGGCACCCACCAACCGGCATATGCCGAGTTTGCGAGGTGCCGAAGTGTCCAGATTGGTAATACCAATGGTATGATCCTCACATATAGAAGGAGAATTTGTAGGAATCACGAGCAGCATCATGAATTGGACAAGTGATGTTCCTCCGGGTGTTTGGTGAAGGTGTGGACACATGTGAACTGGATATTAATATCATTGTGGGGGATTTTATGCAGTATCATATGGCTCATCAGGCACCTTGTTAAACTACCCAGGTCGAGTTGGCTCAGCATTGCTCCATGGCGGCTTACGCCTCGCACAGCGAGGAGACGGAACACGATAAAGATAGGGTAAGTTTGTGAAGTATTCACAACTAACTATTTATTTTTCCTCTCTCCTTTCTCTGGATGCTGTAATCCTTTCTCAGGTATGAAACAAATTCAGTGGAAATTAGGGCGGATAAATTGGTGGCGAGGTGCGGAAAATTCATACACTAAAATGCTTAGACATGGGTTTGGTCATGGTTTTCTTTATGTTATTCTATTACTGCTGAAATTAGCGTAAAAACTGGTAACATAGTACTATGAAAAAGGCACTGGACACGTTTGTTTAAATTGTCGAAGATAAATATTCTCACTTGGTGTAGGCCTATCCCAATATTATGCATAAAATAAACCAGTGAAAATTTGGGCTCATTATATGTAATTGATTAATGAAAGAAAAATACTCTTGTTGCACAAAATGTGTGCTTTGAGATGCATGGGACAGGCTTAAGGTTCTCCACAAACATGCCAGGCAAGTTTGAGTAATATATAGCCCGAAAAAATGCACTGTTGTTTGGGCGCATGGCCATTTTTGAAACTCGCGCGGAAGGGCAATTTTTTCACGTAGCAACCTTTTCCCGGACATTGCCTTATTTTTCAATTTGCGTAGGATAGTTCGGGCGCAAACTTTCTTACCCCAGATGTGGTGCAAAAGATCTACGGATCATAGTATGTATTTGCTTTTGTTGTCCCTTGCCCATCTCGTGGTATATTGTCTTGTATTTTGTTTTGTACTGTTATGGCAAAAAAAGATTATAATAATTATAATTATGAAGTTATAATTTGTCCTTTGTTTGAAAATGGGTCTGCTCACACGAACGTAAGTTCAGAATTTCCTGTGACAAGCTTGGTCTCGTCCGCGCTATAACTTATGCTATGCCAGTTCGATAACTTATCATGTATGTACACGATAAGTTATCATGTACGTACGTGATAAGACTTGAAAAGTCCATAGCCAGGGAACATTAATTGCCTCGCGTAGACGGCTACCGATAATTTGTTGATGAGTATTTATTCAAGGATGACGACAATAAATATTTGTAATTGTTCTCTTCGGCGTTGATTTTTAAAGGCAGTGGACCCAATTGGTAATTACTCAAAATAATTGTTAGCATAAAACCTTACTTTAACGAGTAATGGGGAGAGGTTGGTAGTCTAAAACATTGTGAGAAACAGCTCCCTCTGAAGTAACGTAGTTTTCGAGAAAGTTGTTATTTTCCACGAATTTGATTTCGAGACCTCGGACTTAGATTTTGAGGTATCGAAATCAAGCATCTGAAAGCACACAACTTTGTGTGACGAGGGTGTTTTTCCTCATTGTTATCTCGCAACTTCGACTACAAATTGAGCTCAAATGGGTTCTCGTGGGTTCCTGGCTTCTTTTGTAAAAGCATCTCATAATTTATGTTCAGAATTTGTACTTATATTTTCAAATACCTCTGAGAGATATCTTTCTTCAAAATTCATTGACAACTTGTTAGTAATAATTGTAAAGTTTATTTCGGCTTGTATTTATTGTGTGTAAAAAAGAAAAAAGGATAATACACCGAAAATCACTGTCAATAGGGCTCGGTAGCTGAGTTGGAAAGGCACCTCTACTCTAATTCAACTTCTTATTCAACCCCTGCAGCACAACTGCAAGTTCAACTCTAGGAAACCAAGCAACAGGCAGACAACTTGACGGTAACTTTGGTCAAGTTTTAAGTTGCTTCAAACTTATTGACAAGAAAACAGGCATGTACCAGATGTTAATATTGATTCTGTGGTTCCTTAAACGACGTGTCATATAAAGTTGCTAAATAAAAGCATTGTTACAGAAATCCTTGAGGTCGTAGAGACAAATTTATCACGAGAGAAGTGTGCGCTGCGAAGTAAGTAAAGATGTGTAGAGAGCCATCGATAACCGTTGCTGACGAGTGACGTGTCATTTCAAATTATTTTACAGAAATCACTGGGGGCTGAAAATATTGATAATGGAGAGAGAAATTGAGAAGTTAGTGCAACAAAGTGAACATAACATCCAGAATTGTGAAGAACCGTAAAGAGCGATATTGATCTAACGGTAGCGGTTGATATATATTTTTTTAAATGCAACTCGATAAGTACTAGGGTGAATATGTGAGCAGATTGCTAGTTAGGTATCTGAACCTGTCACATCTGTCAATAATAATAATAATATCGAAGTCTTATATAGCGCACGTATCAACAAGGTATAGGCCTACTCATACGGCACTTTATTATATTATATACATTTTTACAGAAAATTATAGGTTATTGAAGTTATGAATTCTGAGACCCAATTATGTAGCACCTGATAGGGTTTACAAGGTGCTAAGGTGCATTCAGCAGCCACAGCCATGTTACCTGTTATTGGTTACGGCCACATTGGTTAGATAGCCAAAGTTACATCATTGCTGACGTTTCGTTTTAAAACCTCAGAAGCAATTCTACACAATGGCTAGAAAAATTGATCAAATAGACAGACAAATTAATCATGCGAGAAGTGAGTGCAGCAAAGTGAATAATAACATAGAATTGTGAAGTACCTTGACGCGCGGTATTGATCTATGTACATGCAGCAAGGGGGAGCACTAGGGCAAACCTTTATAACTTACTGCTTATTTTATTGTTTTAAAGGCACTGTACACGTTTGGTAATTACGCAAAATTTACATTAGCATAAAACCTTACTTGGTAACAAGTAACGGAGAGCTGTCATACAATGTAGTATAACACATTGTGAGAAACGAATCCCTCTGAAGTAAGGTATTTGTTGAGAAAGAGGTAATTTCTCACTAAAATGATAAAAGACCAGAAGCCTTTTATTCCTATCTGAAAGCACACTATTTTTTTAACAACAAAGGTGTTTGTCTTTCATCATTTTCTTGCAATTGATTCAAAATTTTCACAGGGTTGTTATATTATGCATATGTTGGGATATACCAGGAGCCTGTCTGGCATGAGCTGACCCCGCATGATTTAGCTCACAGATCGTCTCTTTTGTTGTTTTGCCAGCGTTGGCATTGGCAAAACAAAAAAGAGCTAAATCTGTGAGCTAAATCATCGGGGTCAGCTCGTGCCAGACCGGCTCTTTTGTTATTGACTAACGCTGGCATTGCGGTCGGGGCACCATACCCACGATGATGTCATCGTCAGCCAATCACCGTGCAGGAAAACCATGGTGTCTAATGGTTGATTTTTTTCGTAACGGGAGTTTTGGACTACCGGTGGAAATCGCTGTATCCTGACTGGACTAGCTCGATCCAGTCTCGCTTTTAACATTTCCGGCAAGACTATGAAATAATCTATCCATATTTACTAATTGGGCACTTGCCGATATTCATAACGGGAAAATTTGCCGTGTTTTTGTGACTTGTTTTCTTTCTTTTTGAAGCCATTTTATACGTACAATATTCTCTTTTTAAAATTTGAGTTGCGTCGGTTTTTTCATATATAACGACAGATATGCTCTTCATTTCAATTTACTGGTACATTATTTTGGTTGAGAATTTTCAGAAAAGGCCGAAAATGACCGAATTCCAGAAGCCCTGTTGACTAATTAAATATTCACACGGAGGTCACGCACGAAATACGATGAATAATTTGGAGATAAAAGGAAAGGAAATTTAGTGACCTGCGGATTGACTGTTCAGCACAGATTTTGAAATACATGTAAGTTTCAAAATTCAGCTCAAACTTGAACACATTAATGACATCATTTTGGCCTTTCCATGTGGTCTTGAAAGGATGATAAAGCGCAACATTGAAAGAACGGTTCCATCAGATGATATCATGATGGTATTCATGTAAAAAATAAAGCCATTTGTATAAACGAGGGGTGGATGATAATCACATATATATCCGTGGTGAGTTGTTTTTAAACCAATCACAACGCAGTATTTGCTGTACGTCACTGATGTAGACTGTGCCAATTGGAGCCAATTTTAGCTGACTTTACATTGCGGTAGGTGCCTTTGGCTATCATAATGCAACGCTTCCTTGGAGTGGCGGCGACAACTCAGTATTCCTTTTTTCAATTGGAAAACCGTTGTTTTGGAAACCGATCTTGGCACAACTCATCGGTGTGATTAGTTGAGTGGGATGCGGCCACGATACAACAGGTTGCAAAAATACCGTCTTTTGAGTGGTGTTTGATTGAAACAATTACAATCTATTGTGTTTAAATAGACATTTTTCTAAATTGAGTATTAAAAAAACATCACTATTTGGCGCAAAAACCTCATCATACAGACTGTGGATTGATTTCGCTACGAGCCGTGTCTTACCCCAGTTCGGATACCGCCTTGGACAAAAACATTTGGATTATGTTTTCAGTTCTCAAATGATAACGTGTGAATGCTGCAACTTCTTAAACCAGCAAGCAAGGATGCTAGAGCTTAACAATCTGTTCTTTGTAGTCTTTTCATCGTACCAAAGTGCAGTGCTACAGCTACTTTTGATGAAAATCAACCGTTTTCAATCATGAACAAACGTTTTAAAGGTTCGTGTTTTTAAGCCATGTAGCAGTGGTTTGTGATTTTGTCAGCAAAGACGGCAATCATGTTTTCAATAACCTTGCAGACTATTTTACTGACTTGCTTTCTGATTTACATCATACCTGGTAAGAGCCAAGTGTGTTTGACATTTATTGACCCTTGCCCAACATCTTGGCACCTGTGGGGAAACTCTTGCTACATAATCACCGAGACGATCGTGCCCTGGGCAAGCGCTAGAGGCGAGTGTACCAAGCTGGGAGGTGCCCTTGTTGCCCCACGGACAGTCCAAGAAAATGACTTTATTGGGGCATTGATTCCGGCGGGCAAGAATGCTTGGATCGATTGTGTTCTAGATGGGAGTGACGTATGGGTTTGCAAAGATGATGGTGAGGAGGTCCAGTTAAGGAATTGGGACCTTGGGTGGTCGCCACGGCAGCCCGATGAAGGGCGCCAGAGGTGTGCCGTCATACAGCGTGAATGGAGCTTTCAATATCTGTGGCATGATCACTGTTGTAACATAGACCAACGATCAGCTTGCAAGAAACCTGCAGGACCAAGATATATCTTCGATGAGTAAACGAAAAACAAAACATTATGCGAATCAGACGAAGAAAACCCCCCAGGATAAACCGACTTCGCAGGAGACATTAAGGCAACAAGAATCAGAAGCGGTTTAGAAGCCGTTTTGCAAGAAAATAACAAATAAACTGTGAGTAATCCTCTTGTATATTGGGAAAACTCTCCTCAAAAATTGTCAATTTATTTCGATTCAAATCAAAGAAGGCAACATTTCTAAAATAAGCGCGTAAAATTCACTGCGTATCTTTCATTTGATCTTTCTCGAAATCGCAGTCATGAGAAATGTTATGGTTCTCTGAAAATCGGAGTATTTGGATTGAAACTGGAGAAGTATGGCACTATTTTTGTATGGAAATAAACTACTTTAGAGTGTGGTCATTTTTACTGACTTGTTTGTCAGGTTGTTCATGTGATGTACATGCTGTAGTATTAATGATTTATTAATTTTAAAATAATATCTTTTGAAGGTTTTTACCTGCATTAAAAGCGCATCTTGATTAATGTTCAACGAGGAATTGTTGACACCATCATTTCAGTATAATGGAAAGCCGCGCGAATGTGACGTACTACATAGTAACGTTATCCTTTAATTTGTCAAGGCCTTCGGGGCATTGACAGCTTCTTCAAAGGCAGGGTTTACTTTTGGTAATTACTCCTTCATAAGTATGACCATTTGCAAAGGGAAATGGAGAGATAGCTGTTGATACTATACAACATTGATTTGGGGTTGGACATAAAAAATGACTAAACATGCTAACATGTCGAAATGTAGTTTTAGAGAGAGAGAGAGAGGGGTGTAATTTTTCAAAGTAGTCACTTTTTGAAAGTAAACTCACTCCTGGCTCGAGAGACAAGTCTAACGATCTCAATCCAAAACAGTTTATTTTGAGCCAGATGTCGTGTTGCGATCGGCGACTACGTTTTTACACAATGAACGTTAATTGCTACGCAAGACTACACCTTTTGCCGGCTGGCGGTCAAGTATAGATGAGAGGATGACACCCTACAGTGAAGGCCTATTGTAGAAACGAATTTCTAATTTCCCTTTTTCAAAAATAAAATCTTAGGAGCGGTTCATTTTGTTTATGGTTGAGCAGCTCTGTGAAATCGGCCCCACCGGATCGAAGATTTCTTTATAATATTAAATTATAGCTTTGTGACCTTGAGTGGTCATTGTTATCCCTTCTTTCAATGATGGTAGCTAGAAGGAGAATTAAATAAAAAATTATTAACAACCTTTTGTGCGTAGAGGAAGTCCGTGTAAAGCTGGATATACACAACGTAGATTTTAACAGCACCGTATAAGTTAGCAGGTTGTTTGTTGTGATTTGTCTTGAAAATAAAGGACACGAAATAATATATCTTATGCACTCTTTGAAGCATTGACTTTTTGTTTTCGATAGTACTGTTGCTTACCTGTCAATACCCCTTTTTGAAAATTTAGGTGTAAATTTAGGGCTACGTTTAGGTCTGGCGACATCTAGGCTCAACTTTGGGCTATGGTCGGTGATTTGGGGCCCGGGCTACATTTTTAAGGTGCCGCACAACCGAGCATACCCACAGTGAACTTTTCGTTAGCTCTGTTTTATTCTTGGGGATTCAGTGAACCTTTCTGAGTCTAGTTATTCGATATTAGCAAATATTGTTTTACACACAATTTTACCGCGGTATATTCACTAAGTATACGACCACGGGAATGCGTGGGTTTTGATTGGCATACTACACTGCAGGGTTAAGGACTGACAAACGCTATACGCAACTTGACCTCGCTCAATCCTAAGAACTAGCTCCAACCGGAAAAATTTGGTTTTAAAAGTCTACACATAATTGTAAAAGTTAACTAAGGTTGGATACATTTTTTACTCTGGTTGATTTCAGGTTGATTTTTTTAAAGAATATATCATGGTTATATAATGTTGTGTTTGAGTTGAAGCTCTCCTCTGGCCGTTAATAGAAGATTGTCTCATATAATATAAGACTTCAGTTTTATTATTACTAAACCTTGATTCAGACTTGATAGTTTGCCTTTTCGACTGATACCAGATAACAGACAAAGACCTTGGTGTCACTCATAAACGACAATCACTTAAAAACGGCACTGCGGTCTGCCAGAGAAACAACAATCAAGTCTATTTTGGGCAGGTTTCCTTAGTGAAAGTAATAGGAGACTTTCCAACGCTAGGTGGCAGCAGACATACCGGGTAAATTTCCATTGTTTACGTAGTTCTGAACATGCGCATAATTCTGAGAACAATGGATTTACCCGGTAAGTCTGCTGCCCTCTATCGTTCCAGAAAGTCTCCCATTGGTTTTCGTCAATACAGGCACCACACGCGTGTGTGGCAACAGATAAAACTACAATTAGACTAGCAGCCATTTTTCGAAAATATAGTCAGTTCGTCGTGTCTCTACGTACCTTTCGTACCCCTTGGACAAAAGCATCTGGATTATGATTTCAGTTCTAACATTATTCACGTGTGACTGCTGCAATCTATTCATTGAAGTCGCTACAAGTGCAACGCTGCAGTAACCTTTAACGACCATCAACCGTTGTCAATCCTGAGTTAACTTTTTAAAAGTTCGTGTTTGCAGCCATGTAGCAGTGGTTTGTGATTTTGTCAGCAAAAACGGCAATCATGTTTTCAAACTTGAAATCTTTGCAGACTATTTTACTGACTTGCTTTCTGGTTTACATCATACCAGCTAAGAACCAAGTGTGTTTGACATTTATTGACCCTTGCCCAACATCTTGGCACCTGTGGAGAAACTCTTGCTACATGATCACCGAGACGAGCGTGCCCTGGGCAAGCGCTAGAGGCGAGTGTTACAATTGGGGAGGTGCCCTTGTTGCACCACGAGCAGTCCAAGAAAATGACTTTATTGGGGCATTGATTCCTGAACGCAAGAATGCTTGGATCGATTGCGTACTAGATGTGAACGACGTGTGGGTTTGCGTAGATGATGGTGAGGAGGTCCAGTTAAGGAATTGGGACCGTGGGTCGTGGACACGGCAGCCTGATGAAGGGCGCCAGAGGTGTGCCGTCATATCACGGGAGTGGAGTTCTCAACATCTGTGGCATGATCACTATTGTAATTCAAACCAACTATCAGCATGCAAGAAACCTGCAGGACCAAGATATATCATCACTGAGTAAAAGAAAAACACACATCACGCGGATCAGAAGAAGAAAAAAAAACCAGGTTAAACCGGTTTCGTGAAAGACATTTAGGCAACAAAACAGATCCTGATTTTATTGTTTGTAAAACGAATTTTGCCGTTGTGCGAGAATGAAAAATTACAACTCTCTGTACGGTTTCTGAGCTACCGTAAAGGTCCATACAATATGACCGTAGAGGTAGTTTCACAAGTTATTGTTCTATAACTAGTGGATTTGTCTTGAAAAGGATGTTGCTAAAGACGTCCTATAATATTTCAATGCATTATGATGTTGAAATCTAGCCGTAAAGCCGCGCATTTGGACACCTAGCAATAAGAGAAACTGTGCATGTGTTTCATTAAACAGCCGTCAAGAACTATTTGAGAATGAGGTTTCATTAGCAGTGTAGAGCAATGTAGCAACAGCTCGGCTAAACTTTTATTATTTTACAACCCCTCGACGTTTCGATCGGCATGTTCTGGTGGTATTCATGGTGAGTCATTTGTTAAAACGAGAGTGTGGATGGTGGACACCTATTACATGAATGTAGTGTATGATGATTTGTTTTGCATTGCAGCAGTGACATCATTTGTTTCCAAATGACAACTAAATTTACTGTCACTGAGGTTGACGGTCCGAATTATAGAGCGCCCCTAGCGCTGATTTTACATCGAGTTTCTGATGTAGCTTGAACAAATGACGTCACACTTCGAGGCTCGTGGTCTACGCTGGAGAGTGTTCTTAAGCCTGCGCCAATAATCTGACGGTCACGTGGTACAGATGTACCGTTGATATTGCATTCGTTTTGCTGTTGAATTAGACGAACACGTTTATACATCAAACACCATTATATGGATGTACAATACTGTAATACATTTACGTTGTATCCAATGATATCGCTGGTTCCGTAAAACCACATACCTATCTTTTATCGTTGCGGATAAAGACAGGGGACCAGTCCAGTGCCGTCGAGCTTGGACATCTGACGTCACTCTTTAACATCTGACGTCACTCTTGCAAGAAAGGGCGGGGACCAGTCTAGTGCGGTGATCATAATGTCAACCTATGGTGTTTGTTGTGGTTGTAGCAGCGACAACACATCAAACCGTTTTGGAAACCGGTCTTGGCATGACTCATCAGTACGATTAGTTGAATGGGATGCAGCCACGATAGCTGCAAAATACCGTCGTTTGAGTGGCGTTCGATTGAAACAATTACAATCTATTGTGTATTTTAAACAATATACATTTTTCAAACTTGAGTAACATCACCTTTTGGCGCCATTACCTCATCATACAGACTGTGGATTGATTTCGCTACGAGCCGTGTCTTACCCCGGTTCGGATACCGCCTTTGACAAAAACATTTGGATTAGGTTTTTGGTTCTCAAATGATAACGTGTGAACGCTGCAACTTTATTAAACCATCAAGCAATGATGCTTAAACTTACAGTCTGTTCACTGTAGGCACCTCATCGTACCAAAGTACAGTGCCACCGCTACTTTTGACGACAATCAACCGTTTTCAAACCTGAGCAGACGAGGTTCGTGTTCGAAGCCATGTAACAGCGGTTTGTGATTTTGTCAGCTAAAACGGCAATCATGTTTTCAAAAACCTTACAGACCATTGTACTGACTTGCTTTCTGATTCACACCACACCAGCTAAGAGCCGAGTGTGTATGACATTTATTGACCCGTGCCCAACCTCTTGGCACCTGTGGAGAAACTCTTGCTACATTGTCACCGAGACGAGCGTGCCCTGGGTAAGCGCTAGAGGCGAGTGTGACAAGCTCGGAGGTGCCCTTGTTGCCCCACGGACAGTCCAATAAAATAACGTCATTGGGGCATTGATTCCAGCGGGCAAGAATGCTTGGGTCGATTGTGTTCTAAATAGGTATGACGTGTGGGTTTGCAAAGATGGTGGTGAGGAGGTTCTTTTCAGGAATTGGGACCGTTTGTATTTGCCACAGCAGCCTCAGGGAGGGCTACAGAGGTGTGCCCTCATATCACGGGAGTGGAGTTCTCAACATCTGTGGCATGATCACATTTGTCTCGGGACACATCAACGAGCAGCTTGCAAGACACCTGCAGGACCAAGATATCTACTCGATGAGTAAACGAAAAACACACCACGCGGTTCAGGAGAAAAATTAAAAGAATTTTTAAACAGGACAAGTCGGCTTCGCGAGGGACATAATAAAATAGACAACAAAATTGACCCTAACTTTGTGTATAAAACGAATTTTTCCAATTTGCCAGAATGATAAATAGAAATTGCAAACCACCTTGCGGTATATGGTTTACCATAAAGGCCTACACATAATGTTAAGTTAACCGGATTATTTATATTTTGGTTTGAAACTGACGAAGTATATTACCGAAATATTGTGTGGCAATGAAGTTACTTGCGTTGTGGTAAATTTGTACATAGCAACCATTTACTGTCTTGTGATGTAATAATATTAAAGTATGATTGAGTATGGTTATTTGTTTACACCTGGGAGCAAAGAAAAGGATCTGGTTTTTGTTTCTCCCTTGTCTATGAAGCAGTGTTTACTCAGTACTTTCCTGAGTCACTTGAATATATAAAATACACCAACATGCGTATCACTCGGGTGGGATTCGAGCCACCACGTTTGCTTAAAGGCAGTGGACACTCTTGGTAATTGTCAAAGACTAGCCTTCACAGTTGGTGTATCTCAACATATGCATAAAATAACAAATCTGTGAACATTTGAGCTCAATCGGTCATCGAAGTTGCGAGAAAATAATGAAAGAAAAATAACCCTTGTCACACGAAGTTGTGTGCGTTGATTTCGAGACCTAAAGCTCTAAATCTGAGGTCTCGAAATCAAATTCGTTGAAAATTACTTCTTACTCGAAAACTATGGCACTTCAGAGGGAGCCGTTTCTTACAATGTTTTATACCATCAACCTCTCCCCATTACTTGTCACCAAGAAAGGTTTTATGCCAATAATTATTTTGAGTAATTTTTACCAATAGTGTCCACTGCCTTTAATAGAGCACATGTAATGCAACTAGACCATCGAGTAAGCCCGATGGCTAGTGGCAGTTCGAATCCATATATTTTTAGCAGCAGGTAATGAATGCCGGGGATAAAGAACAATATTTACTGTTTTTAATCGTTTGTGCTATAGACGATGTGACCTATGTTTACATTCAAACCGCCCTCTGTTGACAAAACACTATATACGTCATGTTTCGCCGGGCACTGAGCTGCGTAGTCATAGTAAGATTGCGTACACTTTCTAGCTGGCTGCCAAAACACAAAGGTTTTGCCCGGCGGTATGCGCGCGAATCATGTTATGGTTTTCGTGTGACGTCAGAGGTCACATCGTCTTACAAACCTCTCGGTGGAATATTATTAGGGGCAGTCAGTATTTCGGATATCGGAGCCTACGTTTTTCGTATACAATGAACGTCGCCAGTCAAGACTACACTTTTGGGTTGGGCAGGAATATGATGACGCACATCGGTGTAGGTCTATATGTAAAAGACAATTGTAATATTATTTTTCCTCTATTTAGAAATAAATTCGTGGGACCAATTAATTTTGTATGCTTGAGCAGCTCTGTGAGATAGGCCCTACGGATCGGAGATGTCATATTAATATTTAAGTATCGCTTTGTGACCGTGACGCTTTTATAGAAATAAATTCGCCAGTGGTCATTGTTATCCCTTCTTTTATAGGAGGAGAAATATTTTTAAAAATTATATATTTAATAATTAATTAGCAAACAACCTTGTGTAGTTTAAATCTGGATGCATTGAAACGTTAAAGACAGTGGACACTATTGGTAATTGTCAAAGACTAGTCTTTACAGTTGGTGTATCTCAACATATGCATAAAATAACAATAGCTATTATATTATAGACAGTATAGTTTTGTGGTGGAGAAGCCTCATACATTGTTTGACAAATTTTCTCAAATTCAGTTTCATATTTGTTACCATGTTGTTGTTTTTTGCAGTTTTTGCGACCGTTTTACGGGTTGTTTGTTTTGATTTGTCTTGAAAATAAAGGAAATGAATTAGATCTAGTATTCCCTTTGAAGAATTGATTTCTTTTTTCGTCGATAGTTTTGTTGTCAATGCCGCCTTTTAATGCTGTGCATAATCTAACATATGCATAATAAATAACAAAACTGTGAAAATTTGGGCTCAATAGGTCATCAAAGTTGCAAGAAAGTAATGATAGAAAAAACACCCTTGCTGCACCCTGTATTTTCATATGCCTATAATAAAGGGTTTCAAGCCTGAAGTCTTTTAATATTTGAGTGAGAAATTACCCCTTTGTCAAAAAACTATGTAACTTTAGAAGGAGCCGTTTCTCACAATGTTTATATACACTATCAACAGCTCTCCATTGCTCGTCTAATACCAATTTAGTTTTTTATTACCAATTAGTTCCCAGTGCCTTTAAGACAATTAAAATATTAAACCGTTGTCAGCAAAAGCTGACAAGGGTACTTTCCGCAAGATTGCTGCAATAAATTCAGGATAAAGTGCCCACTAAAACAGCAGTTTGTTTTTAGTGCAACCGGTGCAGCTCAGTAATCATCTTGTTATGCTAAATTAACAGTGCAATTTGTTTTAAACAACGTTTACATATTATATATATAATATTGACCCCTTGCACGCGCGTCACACGCGGCGACTGATGCCACGCCCACCATGTTTGGTGGGCAGTAAGGTCTACGTGTATTAACGCCGCGTCGCCTCTGATGATGACGTCAGGTGAAATGGGTCAATAGGCCTACATGTTTAGTTCCAAAGAGGCCTTGACATTTCGATATTATTGCACATTGAAAAATCCTCTCATAAAATATATATTTTGTACATATATTTTTAGAGACATGGTTTTGTTGGGTCTGGTTACCATGCGCCTCTCTTAATATTTATGCATGAGGTACGTCACAATGCTGACTCAAAACGAGGCGATGGGCGCAGCCACTGCAAGTGATCGGGGACGTGCGCCCATAGCCTCGTTTTGGGTACGACTTATGACATCATGCATAATATTTAGAGAGGCGTATGGATCGGCGGTCTGTTGTTGCAGGGTCATGAAATTGGGCCCACATTACAACGAACATTTCCACAGAGCGTATATCGCTCACGGCATCGGTGTGTTAAAAAGACAATACAATTTCGAGTGCGAGCATTTTAGTTGACCCGTGATCAACCACTGACCGGAATTTGCCACAGTGCAGTGGCGCACTCACTAAAACGACTCGTTTGAGAGCGAGTCAACCATCGGGAATACTGCAGTGTGCCACTGTTTCCCCACCGCGCTGTACACATATAAGCACGAAACACGGAGGGTGCTAATTCAGGCAACTGTGAGACAAAATAACAACCGTTATCACAGACTTGAAGCCAAGTCTACGAATTGTGTAGAAATTCGTCTGATAACGCCCTCTTTTGAATCAACTTCACCGCACTAGACTCACCCCTTTCTTTATCCGAAACGACAAAGGTATTGGTTTTCAGAAGTAGTGACTTAATTGAATACAATGATTTCAGCTTTCCATATCTGTGTTTTGATTGGTCCGATGTTTGTCAGCTGCAGGTTGCATTGTTTCGAGTTATGCGTATGTGATTACACACACACATATTATGCAAACATTATTGATGGTATTATCACGCAATATTTGAACTGATTAGAAATGAATAAAGGTATGTATCAATGCTTACATTTTTGGAAATTCGAATTGCTGTGGTGTCCGTTTTTTAATGATGCAGTCACAGATAAGGTTGGTATACCCGCTGTCACCCCAAACGTAGATGAACGCGACGTTCTGACAAAAATATCTTGTCCGTAGTTTTTAGCTCAACAAACAAAGGAGAAACTGTGTTCAGCTGAATTGTTCATACTCCCCCATGTACTTTTTATTGTACCTTTCTTGATATTGTGCCTACGAATCAGTATTACGTTTACAAAAACGAGGTCTCTGCGTCTGACCGCGTACATGTCTTTAGAAATGATTGAATTGTTAAGACTATAGTTATGCTATAGGAGTGTCTCAAAAAACCTGTACACTTTTGAATGGCTGCCAAATAAAAAGTACATGACTCTTTGGGAATTTGTTTTAGATGTATGGAAAGCTTATGGACTCGACTTTCATGTATAGCACCAAATAGTCCGTAAATGATTTATGATTTTGGTGAGCACTGCTCACTTTTGTCAAGGGTGGCAATTATGTTGCGCGGTAATTATCCTTCCAATTTTTTGAGTCGAGGTAAGTCCTTTGGAGCTAACAAAATTCACTCCAAGATGTCGGCTACTTATTTTTCAGTGAGCAGTGCTCAACCAAGCATAAATTATTTACGGAATTTTTTGTGTTATATGAAAGTTGAGTCCACAAGCTATCCAGACATCCGACCTTTTTCCACAGAATCATATATTTTTGATTTGGTAGCCATTTCAAAAGTGTAGATTTTTTTTTTAGACACACGGTATACTCATACTTACAAGGATTGTCACCAAAAGGTACGAACTGTAGATCTACCTTAGTACGTAAAACTAGGATTATCATAATTTAAATATCGGTTTAAAACGATCAAAAACGAACAATTATATATTTTGACGACAGATATTGTTTATAAACAGAAACTCTTAACTCAATCATCGGTTTTTGAAAGAAAGCATTCACATGCCAACTAAGGCAGGCCTGAACTAAAGGTGATTACAATACTAATTAACGAACGTTGAGTTAAGGCCGAGTCAAGCTGCAGCAATAACGAAAACGATATCGATCACGACACAAAGAGAACGCACTCTATTGGTTGAGTTGCTCCATACGCCCACGCTTATTCAACCAATCGAGGGCGTGCATTGTTAACATTCTCGTTTTCGTTCTGGTTATCGAGGCGTGTGTGACCGGGCCTTTAGCCGCACTTTTTCACACAGAATGCCTGCCCGAAAACGAACTTGCATGACAACAATGTACGCAGTGCCGAAACTAGGGCACAATTTTAAGGGTCACAAGGGATGAACCATTTTTACCTTGGTGGCACTTCTCAAATTAAAATTGCCGTTTCCGTTTACATTTCTCGTAAACAAATCCATTTTCAGCACTCTTGTTGTGCCATTTTGTATTAAAACGTAAGCGGTTTGAAAAAACGAAGGTCGTTTTTGGCGCCAGACCGTCATTTCGTTATGTCCACGTAATGCATTACATTGCCCACGTAAGGTCCTTGGCTGTGAATCAATATGTAATACAAAGAATTACAAATAGATATGTATAGAAACTTGAACCACGAGACACATTATTTATTACTTCAAACGATGAATAACTCAAACCTTAAAACCGGGTCAGAATGAACCCGGATTGGGGGTCTCATCAGTGTGCCCGACTATTGGTTTACCCTTCCATTGGTCGGGGTGAGCCTTGGTCGGGTTTACCCTTCCATTGGTCGGGGTGAGCCTTGGTCGGGTTTACCCTTCCATTGGTCGGGGTGAGCCTTGGTCGGGTTTACCCTTCCATTGGTCGGGGTGAGCCTTGGTCGGGTTTACCCTTCCATTGGTCGGGGTGAGCCTTGGTCGGGTTTACCCTTCCATTGGTCGGGTTGAGCCTTGGTCGGGTTTACCCTTCCATTGGTCGGGGTGAGCCTTGGTCGGGTTTACCCTTCCATTGGTCGGGGTGAGCCTTGGTCGGGTTTACCCTTCCATTGGTCGGGTTGACCCTTGGTCGGGTTTACCCTTCCATTGGTCGGGGTGAGCCTTGGTCGGGTTTACCCTTCCATTGGTCGGGTTGAGCCTTGGTCGGGTTTACCCTTCCATTGGTCGGGTTGACCCTTGGTCGGGTTTACCCTTCCATTGGTCGGGTTGACCCTTGGTCGGGTTTACCCTTCCATTGGTCGGGTTGAGCCTTGGTCGGGTTTACCCTTCCATTGGTCGGGTTGACCGTTGGTCGGGTTCCTTGGTCGGGTCCCTTGGTCGGGTTGACCCTTGGTCGGGTTGACTATTCCATTCGTCGGTTTGACCCTTCCATTGGTCGGGGTGAGCCTTGGTCAGGTTTACCCTTCCATTGGTCGGGGTGAGCCTTGGTCGGGTTACCCTTCCATTGGTCGGGGTGACCGTTGGTCGGGTTCCTTGGTCGGGTCCCTAGGTCGGGTTGACCCTTGGTCGGGTTGACTATTCCATTCGTCGGGTTTACCCTTCCATTGGTCGGGGTGAGCCTTGGTCGGGTTTACCCTTCCATTGGTCGGGGTGAGCCTTGGTCGGGTTTACCCTTCCATTGGTCGGGTTGACCCTTGGTCGGGTTTACCCTTCCATTGGTCGGGGTGAGCCTTGGTCGGGTTTACCCTTCCATTGGTCGGGTTGAGCCTTGGTCGGGTTTACCCTTCCATTGGTCGGGTTGACCCTTGGTCGGGTTTACCCTTCCATTGGTCGGGTTGACCCTTGGTCGGGTTTACCCTTCCATTGGTCGGGTTGAGCCTTGGTCGGGTTTACCCTTCCATTGGTCGGGTTGACCGTTGGTCGGGTTCTTTGGTCGGGTCCCTTGGTCGGGTTGACCCTTGGTTGGGTTGACTATTCCATTCGTCGGTTTGACCCTTCCATTGGTCGGGTTGACCCTTAGGTCGGGTTGACCCTTCCAGTGGTCGGGTTGACACGGAACTGATTTAAAAAGGGGGGATTTAAACCCTGATTCTGCATCAGTTTGACATAGATTCTGGCGTGGCTGAATGAGTCAAGCTCAAAGAGATACCTAGGCCCCTTTCTTAAATAATATGAACACACAGCATAGTTATACTAACGTTCTAACAATGTCAAAATATTAAAGAAATGCAAATGCTTATTTACTAGGGGTTATTATTATTGTAAAAACAATTATTTTTATCTTCATTGTTCACTGTGTAGATCATCAACCAACGATGAGTAAAATCTTCATAATATATGCCTACTGATGTTTCTTGCTTTCTCGGTTCTGTTAAGGGAAATCCAGATTCACCACAATTTCATGACTTTAGCACCATTTTCGTCTTACAATGTTCTTCTATGAGTCGAAAGGATACCCAAGTCCGGTCCATAACTATCGAAACTCTCTCCTCTGGCTGTTTTCCTACCCATGTTTACTGTTGGTGGTTGCCAGATTTCGTGGCGGTTGACAGTTAGTGTTGAAATGATTTTGTTTACAGATGGTCCATGAAGATCACGTCTACACTGGAGTTTAATGTTAAGCCAGTGTGTTGTTACGAGCAGCCGGTTGCTTACAAACAGCAAATTCTTGAAACCCGCAAAAATAATCATGCCACTTACGTTGGGAGCCGTGCTGCCGTGATATCAGAACACAGTCCTCCCCAGCACCTTTGCCGGGTTGGCCGACTTCCCAATTCCTGTAGGCGACCTCGTCATTGCCTTCTTTGCACACCACTGCCCCATCAGTCTCCAAAGAACTACAGTCAATCCAAGCATTCTTATCCACTGGAATCAAAGTCACGACAAAGTTGCTTTCTTGGAGAGATCTTGGGACAGCTAGAACGCCCCCCAAATTCTCGCACTCTTGTCTGGCGTTTGCCCAGGGGAAGGTTGTCCCTGTTACCCTGTAGCAAGAGCTGCCCCAGTGGTGCCACGATACTCGACAGGGGTCGACAATTGTGTAGCACAACTTTTCAGCAGCTGCTACGACTTGTGGTAAAATACAGCATGTGGTTGCTACACCAAGGAAAAGGATAGAAATGTTCATGTTTTAATTTATGTCCATGGACTCTCATCCAATAAGAAAGGTTTTCCTGCTTTGAATTCAAATTCGGAAATCTAGTACAATGTCACTCCACTGTAAATAAAAATGACCCTATGCAGATCAGAGGTACACATCGATAAAGGGTAACACTAAACTTAATAATCTCTATCTCCGATGCAAATTTAACGTCCAACAGATCAGAGTTGCTTCCTAAGTGACGAATCGTGCAGGATATATCGGTACAACGTGCAGCGAAGCTTATGGAAAACTAAGGAATCTGCTCTTCCGAAGTTTTAATTTTACAGAGTCTAGAGCTGAAGGTACGCCCATACGTCATAAGAGGATACTGTTTAATATTACCATGACTACCCAATAATTTATGAGAAGAGTATTGTCGATCGATAAAGGAGATTGCGGATTGCGGCCTTTCCAAACGAGCGTTTTAATCCTGAAAACGGTCGTGGCGTCCTCAAAATCAAGGTGTACTCGAGAGCTGCTTGGCTTTTCAAAACCTTTGGTGATGAATAAATAATGAATGATGATTCAGACTGGTATACTCCGAAAAATTTAATGACTATAAAAAGTTTGCTCCGGAATTCGGCGATATCTCAGAAACGGCGACTTATAATAGGAATAAAACAATCAAACGGTTCAAAAATTCAAAAGGTATCGATTCAAAAGCCTTTATGACCCCTTTTTTTCTGGTGATAAATTTAATTTCCAACATCCACCTCGGCAATGGATGCTCGTGTCCCGTAATAAAGGATATACTTATAACTACGACAATCGGATAATTGCTCGTGTAAACGACTAGGTCGTATGTACAATATACAAAGCTGAAATGAGGAGAGCATGAGTAGAAAATAACTCGTGTAAATGGCGGCTACACACTTAGGAATGGCGCTCGGAAGAGGCTGTAGTCGTTTTCCGTAGGCCCTAAGCATAACATCACTTTTTGTGCTCGAAGGCATAGCCCACAAGAGGGCGCAATTCACGGTCACGACACCAAAACACTACACAGACTAGGCCAAGTCTACATGTGGACGGACACCGTGCGTGACTCAGCAATCTGTTTCTTTTGGCATGTCAATCCTCTACGTGAATATCATCAACTTTGTTTGAATTGTTTGTTTGGGAGCGAGTGTGTACAAACAATCAAGGTATAATATGAACAACGATGACATTGCTATTTCTGCAGACAAGATAAGATTTTAGACGAGACGTGGGTCTACTGCACCGCAGCAAAGACATATTTACTAAAGAGAAATCTCCTCACTTACAAGTTTGTTACAGTCACACGGAAAGCTCAGCGAGTCTTTGGTTTAGAGCTTGGATTTGGAAAGTGTCGCACAGATTGCGTAAGTATTTAACCAGATAACAATACAGCATATGAAGAATAGCTTACTTTGGTTACTTTACTTTATCCTAATCATGAAAATACGTAAATATGAAACAATAGTAGAACTTAGAAGAGATGGTTTCTAAGTAATACCATGGATGGAGGTACGTGAGCCTTTAATATATAAATATACTATATTATATAATAGGGGTCTACGCTAACTCTAATATTTTGGGTCCCTTATTAAAAAAAAATATTAACACAATGTGTTTTTAAAATTGGCATTGATAGATGAAAGTTTTACGACCGTTAGCCATCAATAACTGAAGTTTCCTTTGTACAACCAAAACTTTCCCCACACACTCAATATACATTCATAATGCTTGTAATTGCCTTTTTGTTGAGTGAAATTAAAAAACATCTTAAAAAAATACAATTTTCTGCTCGGTACTCACTGTTGTTTTTCTGCCGCACCGCCGAATTTTTGACTTCTTAATTAATATGCTCAACGAACGCTTTATATTTTAAGTCACTACCTAAGCGCTGTACATGCGGGCACCAGCCTACTAGATCGATGAACTGCCGAGCCGCGACCTAGTCGGACTAAACCATTCTGTAAAAGGGGTGTTACAAGGCAGTGCGTGGGCCCTGTCCGTTTACAATACAAAGGCGCGTTATGAATACGGTTATTTATTATTATTGTTATTATGAGAATTCTAGTTTTTAAAAATCGTAGGAAAACCCTTTGCATGAGTTCCAAATTCAGATAGATTTATTTTTCTTCTCTTTCATGCACCGACCGGTCGCTAGTGACTGGTTCAACCCTTTCACTAATGACTGGTTTAAAGACACTGGACATCAATGGTAATTGTCAAAGACCAGTCTTCTCACTTGGTGTATCTCTCAGCATGCATTAAATCACAAACCTGTGAAAATTTGAGCTCAATTGGTCATTGAAGTTGCGAGATAATAATGAAAGAAAAAACACCCTTGTCACACGAAGTTGTGTGCTTTCATGCTTTCTGTTCGAGACCTCAAATTCTAAATCTGAGGTCTCGAAATCAATTCGTGGAAAAATACTTCTTTCTCAAAAGCAACTTTACTTCAGAGGGAGCCGTTTCTCACAATGTTTTATACTATCAACCTCTCCCAATTACTCGTTACCAAATACAGTTTTATGCTAATAACTATTTTGAGTCATTACCAATAGTGTCGACTGCCTTTAATCTCTTCAGAAAAAAATAGATGTAAAACGGAAAAAATAAAGATAGCTCGACTAATTTTCCGAATGGGATCAGAGGACTCTTGAGGGTGATATTGTGACCTGCATAAGGGTGGGCATCGTGGGTTGTCATTTTAAAAAAACAACGAGAAAACAATTACTATGTCCATATCATCAATTTATTTAAAATAAATGGTGCATGAAAAGATTAAATTTAATATAATTGTTTTGATTTTGCAGGCTTTAATCGGAGTGGTGTATCTATCTGACGTAACTTTGACTCAACTGTACCATGGGTCTGCTATCACTTGGGAAGCCACTGACGTGGGAAGAGATCAAAGCAAACAATTATCATGAACACGTCAGACGTCATGGATTAATTCAGTTTGTGAATCTCTATAACCGATTGAAAGATAGACCTTGTGATGTACTCAAATGGGGGGATGAGGTAAGTTTTCAGATCTGTAAAGGGATCGTATATATGTTATGTAAAAGAACCCAGTGCACTTATCGAAAAGAGTAGAGTTCGTCCCGGTGTTCCTGGCTGTGGCTGCTGTATGCGCCGTAGCACCTTGTAAACCCTAATAAGGTGCTAAATAATTGGGTCTCAGAATTCATTACTTCAATAACCTATCTTTCTGAAAGTTTGTATGTACTCACGGCCTTGAGTACCTTGTTTGGTAGATACGTGGGCTATATACAGGTAAGACATCAACTCTCGACAAGCGGTTTTGGACAGGCGCCCAGATGAATGGAGCCTTCTGTCCAGTGTTGAAACCATGGTGGGCGGTGCTGGGCAAGCCTGCCCAGGACTCACAATTTTTGCTGTAGTACTCTGAGCGAAATAAATTGTTCCTGTCCAGCGCAGGTTAAAAAATATTTTCCACTGTGCATTGATCGTTGAACAAAGAAAAGAAGAAAAATTTGCTATAGAGCAGGATGTGAACCAACGACCTCCGGCGCTCTACCCAAACTAGTAGCCATCTAGCCCTACTACATAGGTTGGTGTACTCTCAACAAAACAAGGGGGGTCGTTGGTTAAAACCTTGCTCCAGTAATTTTTTCTCTGTTTAACCCAAAACATTTCAAATGTACCCAGTCAGTTTCCCTAGTGGTTTATCATTTGCTATCAGAGTGGTTACATAAGACTTTATATATACTTTCTTACATTCCTTCATTCTTGAAACTCTGTGCAATACAGTGTTTTTAGTTTATAAAGCCTGCACTACTTGAATGAGAATGGCAACAAGATCTTTGCTGAATCTCAATTAAAGACAACTGGACACCTTTGGTTATTGTTAAAGACCAGTCTTCTCACTTGCTGTACATGTATCTCAACATGTACAAAATAACAACTTAAACCTGTGAAAATTTTAGCTCAGTTGGTCGTCGAAGTTGCGAGATAATAATGAAAGAAAAAACACCCTTGTCACGCGAAGCTGTGTGCTTTCAAATGCATGATTTTGAGACCTCAAAATCTAGTTCTGAGGTGTCAAAATCAAATTCGTGGAAAATTACTAAAAAAACTATGTCACTTCAGGGGTGAGCCGTTTCTCACAATGACTTATACTATCAACCTCTCCCCATTACTCGTTACCAAGTCAGGATTTATGCTATTAATTATTTTGAGTAATTACCACTAGTGTCCACTACCCAGATTGCCCGGTGGCTAGTGGCAGTTCGAATCCTATTGTTAGTAGTTGGGTACTCAACTAGATGTTAAATTTGCATCGGGAATAAAGGGTAGTTTCAATGAATTTTGGGTTTACCCTTACACTGATGTGTGTAAGCACTGTTTACTCGGGTAAAGTGTACTTTCAACCCCCAAAAATCATTTAAAAATTTGCCCAGTCAGTTTCCCTTGTTATTAATATCTGAAACAAAAAGTTGCTTCCCCTTAAGATGATCCCCTGGCTGCCGCTTCTTAGGTTGTACTATCGTAATTTGGGTGTGATCCCTGGCTACACGGAAGTTAAAGGTTGTATGGATTCTAACTGGCACCCCTGAACAAAGATATTGAGAAAATAGGGACACTAGGGCCAATATAGGGCTAGATAGCTCAGTTGGTAGAGCGCCGGCACGTTAATTTAGAGGTTGTTGGTTCGAATCCCACTCTAGTCAATTCTTAGTTCAACCCCAAAAATCATTTGAATACTTTTCAATGAACATTCTGTGTCTCTTTTTTGAATAGGTGGAGTACATGTTGGTGAAGTTGGACCACAAGACAAAATCAGCGAAGCTGTTACTGAGTGCTGAGAAGGTACTTCCAGTCCTCCAAGAGCATGAGGAGATGAACCCAAAGTAAGTCGACCTTTAAACCACCGACAGCTAGATAAACATAATGGGATCTACCAATGTTAGTGGTCTCCCTATTTTGAGACATGTTGTGGGTGATTGTAAGGTCACCGGACCGAAGCAACAGTTGTCAGCAACAGTGTGTGGGTTTGAATCCCAGTCATGACACTTGTGGGCATGAACCATGCACTTAACCGTAGTTGCTTCATAAAAAGTTTGGAAGGTACATGTACAGGTTGTGCATTCTGCTTACGGGCTGTGAAAGGAGTAACCCCCTTTCAGCTCCAGGAGTAGATGGCAACATTCACCTGGTGACAGCCCGAATCTGTTAATTGTAGCTCTCACCTTGAAATATCTTTGCTTGTGGAAGTGTCGTGGCCGAGCGGTTAAGAGCACCGAATTCAAACTCTGGTGTTTCTGATCAGCAGAGTGTGGGTTCGAATCCCCAGCCGTGACACTTGTGTCCTTAAGCAAGACACTTTACCATTGCTTCGTCCTTCGGATGGGACGTAAGGCCATTGGTCCCATGTGTTGTGTAACGCATGTAAAAGAACCCAGTGCACTTATTGACAAGAGAAGGGGTTCGCCCCGGTGTTCCTGGCTGTGGCTGCTGTATGCGCCGTATCACCTTGTAAACCCTTATAAGGTGCTACGTAATAGGGTCTTAGAATCCATCACTGCAATAACCTATCTTTCTGAAAGTTTGTATATACTCAGCGCCTTGAGTACCTTGTTTGGTAGATACGTGCGCTATATAAGACGTCAATATTATTTTTATTATTATTATTATTATTATTATTCTTCTTATTATTATTATTATTATTATTATTATTATGGTTGCTAGTCAGCGACAAAATTGATATAAGATAGATAGCTTAGTTTGTAGAGCGCTGACATGTTAATCCAGACGTCAAAGCTTTAAGTCCCTTGTCGAATTCTCTTTGCTCATCTCAAAACAAGTTCAAAACTGTAACAACTTTTGACCAAAAGCAGTACATTTTTAACGCTGTGGTTCAGAATAACAAGTTAGTTTATCAAACACCTGTTGTGTTTTTTTACCAGTGGTGACCTGAAGACGTTATGGCGGCCTGAATACGCAGCCTATATGGTGGAAGGAACACCTGGGAAACCCTATGGAGGTCTTATGGCTCATCTCAACACTGTAGAAGCAAATATGAAGCTCAGGTTCGTCCCCTTGCATTATTTTCATTGGCCAATTCCCTTTAAAAGACACTGGACACTATTGGTAATTGTCAAAGACCAGTCTTCTCACTTGGTGTATCTCAACATATGCATAAAATAACAAACCTGTGAAAATTTGAGCTCAATCGGTAATCAAAGTTGCAAGATAATAATGAAAAGAAAAAAAAACCTTTGTCCCACGAAGTTGTGTGCTTTCAGATGCTTGATTTCGAGACCTCAAATTCTAAATCTGAGGACTCGAAATCAAATTTGTGGAAAATTACATCTTTCTCGAAAACTACTCCACTTCACAGGGAGCCGTTACTCACAATGTTTTATACTACCAACCTCTCCCCATTACTCATTACCAAGTAAGGTTTATGCTAATAATTATTTTGAGTAATTACCAATAGTGTCCACTGCCTTTAAAGGAACATTACAGAATTGGTAAGACAAATACTCATCTAAGATGTCAGATTTACTTAAAACTTACACGGTCTAATGATGATGATAGTACATTGTGGGTATTTGTAAGGTGCATGTAGAAGCTATATTTGAGGGGTGTTTTGACTTTGCAACCACAATGTGTTGAACATGACCAATAACAATCCTGACGATGACTAGAGCAAGATAGTCGAAACGTTGGACCAATTCAAGAACTGACTCCACGATAGTACAGTTAATTGCGATCCTATACGCTGAATTTCTAAAACATCCGCCCGGGTAATAGTTAATAAGCAGGACAGTTCTTTTCAGAATCGAGAAGTCTCCCGAACAATCCGATAAATCTACTCCGCGGTAGTAGAATATAGAAAGACAGTTCTCTAAGAACAAACTCTACCTGGCAAGTACATGTAGATACACACATGGCGTTACCGCAAACCAATAACAATAATAATAATAATAATTATTGATTGATTTTGTATTGCGCTGTCTCCAGGACCAGCCTGTTTGGGGGCTACATAAAATAATAAATGGCAGTAGGGGAAAAGTACAGTAGAGTTCTGGTTGTGATTAGTAATTCGCAAATTTGTTGTGCGTACCCATCATTACATGTACGTAGTTCATTTAATTAGCTAATTTATTTTTAAATAGCAAATTTGTTGTGCGTACCAATCATTACATAGTTCATTTAATTAGCTAATTTAATTTTAGATACCAACTAAAAGTACTTTGACTAAATTCCCAAAGTAATTGATTGATTTGCTATTTTATACTGGTAGTTGGCTTAGCCGTTACTTACTTGTTATCAACCTGTCTCATCTATGTTTTCTAATTCGTATTGTTTGTTTAATTATTAGTCCCTTTGTCTACTTCAAATATACATGTACTGTTCTGGTGTTTATACCTTCTTTTTAAACATGGTTAAACCTTTGTGTAATTATCTACCGTTTCATTCATTCAAACTTATATTTATTTCCATACTTTTTTTTAAGGATTAACCAATTAACAAAGCTATTTAATGTAGCCGAGAAGAAACAAAATATAGTATGGAGGCTTCATCTGGAAGCGGAGGCTTATTTAGGGATGCCGTGGGACAGACAATAAACGGGGACAAGAACGAACGGACAGACAACTAGAACAAAGACAGACATGATGACGACAACAATGATAAGAATAATAGTTGCACAACAATAATAATACAAATAATAACAAAAATGAAAAGAAATCAAGTAATAATAAAAAAACCTTTGCTGACAACTAAGCAATAGTAAAATGGGATTGAGAAGGCAAACTATGTCAAGTAACCGTAACAGTGAGTATTTATTTGTTTGTCTATTTAGTGCTGTTTTCCTGTTTTGTTTTGTATTGAGCACATCTGCCACAAGCCTGGGCTTTTAGGATGATGCCTCAATGTGATAATGGAACTAAATGTCATAGGCCTATTGATGTAGTGCCATGTCATTTCTGAAGCATTGATATTGTTTGAAGCTGGTGGAAACAAGTATGTATATTTTGCCGTTCTTTTTCCAGGAGGCAACAAGTCATTGAATTACTGAATAAAGAGGAAGGAGAAACGGCTCTCAGTCTGACTGCTTTCCCCAGGTATTGTAACGGCATTTTATTTGGGATATTTGTTTCTTAAAGGCAGTGGACACTATTGTTAATTACTCAAAATAACTGTTAGCATAAAAACTTACTTGGTAACGAGTAATGAGGAGAGGTTGATAGTATAAAACATTGTGAGAAACGGCTCCCTCTGAAGTAATGTCATTTTTGAGAAAATACATAATTTCTCACTAAAATATTTGAAATGAATTTGAGACCTCAGCTGAGTTCTGGAATTCAAGCATCTGAAAGCACACAACTTGTGTGCGACAAGGGTGTTTTTTCTTCCATTATTCTCTCGCAACATAGAGTTAGGACTAGTCCTAGGAGCTTTTAAAAACGTATGGCAAGGACTAAGTTACCTAATTCGAGATGAGACTAGTCTTAACTCTTGGTGATATCCTCGCCAGTGCATTTTAAAGTACTTGCAGGAGGTAGCAATGTTTTTGTGCACCGAACGCTATTGCAAAATAATTATTAGCATAGCAATTGTTAGGTAACAAGAAATGAAGAGCTGTTGAGTTTTGCAAAGTAGTTTCACATATTGCCTACAGTAATTGTTGCCAATTTAAGATTATCTTTACCACTTGTTCGGCTTGATATTTACAAAAATGATTTATTGTTATAACTATTCCTATTTTTATTGGGTGAGTAAATCTTGGAGAGGTGCCTCAAGATTCTCAATGACTCATATGACTTGTGCTTCCAGGCTTGGATGTCCCAATTTCTCCTCCCCATCCTATGAACCACACTCAACAGATGAAGGTGTTTCTAAGTCTTTCTTGTTTGATCATTTAGACTAGCTCGGCTACTATATTATTTTATTATTATTATTGGGTGTGCGTCATTGCTTCGTTTGACTTGTTCTTCCAGGCTTGGATGTCCCAATTTCTCCTCCCCATCCTATGAACCACACTCAACAGATGAAGGTGTTTCTAAGTCTTTCTTGTTTGATCATTTAGACTAGCTCGGCTACTATATTATTTTATTATTATTATTGGGTGTGCGTCATTGCTTCGTTTGACTTGTTCTTCCAGGCTCGGATGTCCCAATTTCTCCTCCCCATCCTATGAACCGGACTCAACAGATGAAGGCGTTTCTAAATCGTTATTCTTTCCTGATGAGGTGATCTACCCTGGACATCCAAGATTCAGGTAAAGATATTATTCTTAAAGGCCTGTTTTTAGTCGGTCGCGCTATGTTCGCTTGATGGTCGGGTGATGGAAATAATGACACGCGATCAAAAAAAGACACAGTTTTTAGGCCTCAGCGATCACTATAAACTGTGTCGCGAGTCAAAATTTTCATCGTGCAACCATCACGCGACCGACTATTAACCGTCCTTTACGCAAGTAACACATACGGTACTCAACATCAAGTATATAAAGACATGCACGTAGTACAACTATTGAACGTTGGGTGCAATTTAAACTTTGGTGAAAAGGCCTGAGGACAGGATTTGAATGGTTTTACAAAAAGATAAGCTCAGTGACATTTGGGTGTAAAAGAGTATTTGACTCGGTCTGAAACTCTTTTTTTTAAACTATTTGGTTTTTATTGTTTTATTGGGTTTTTTTATGCACGTCGCCAGACACACATGGCCTGAAGGCCACTTCAAGGTGTGGGCTACAATTATTTTTTTCCCAGAAGCCGTTGCAATCTACTGCTAGGGCTGAAAAAGGGTTGCCCCTTTTACAGTCATACGAATGTAGGCTTTGGTATCATCAGTCTAAAGCCTGGCCGGTGCCAATTTTACATAGCAAGTGTCATGACCGGGATTCGAACCCACACTCTGCTGGTCAAATACCAGAGCTTGAAATCGATGCTCTTAACAGCTGGGCCATGACAGGGCTTGGCCTCGGGGTAAAGAACCTTTCCCCTTTTAGTTCAGTGCCTCTTATCAGCTAGAAGTAAATGGAAGCAATATTCATAACAGGAGCAGGGATCTTTGCGCTTAAGTCAAGCCTAGGGAAATTTTGCTCGGGCATGTGTGTACTCCATGATACTAGGTGTTCTTCGTTTAGTTTACATGGCCAGCGCAGAAATTCAGAGCTTGCACAGTAAGCGGTGAATGGTGATTGTAAGCGCAGAATTCAACGGTAAGTAGAGCCATGAAATTAGTTCCAGATTTGTTTGTTACAATGTATGATATTTTCTCCTTGTTTCAGAACTCTAACCAAGAACATCAGAAAGAGACGTGGAGAGAAAGTTGCAATCAATATACCAAGTACGTCTTCACTGTTCTAGATTCTCTTTTTAAACCATACGCCCACTTCAAGGTGTAGGCTACACTTTTAGGCTATCGACCTAAATCAACTGCCACCTGGGACACGTTGCCACCTACTCCTTGGGCTGAAATAGGGTTACCCCCTTCACAGTCTGCAAGGATGTAGGCATGGGTATCATCCACTAGGAGCCTGGTTGGTAGAGCAGAATGCACTCCCTTCCCAGTTTGTTTACGAAGCAATTATGTGGTTAAGTGTCTTGCTCAAGGGCACAAGTGTCAAGACTGGGATTTGAATCCACACTCTAATGCTGATAGCATTGGCTTACAGTCCCATGGTTTCACGCGTGCGCCCAGCCGCAGTGCGGTAATCTTCAAATTTTTGAAGCAGCACTTTAAAGGTAAAAGAAGAAGCACAGGAGCTTGGGTCCGGTGACCAAGTCCGCTCGGCCACGGCACACCATGGCTACTTATTATCTCCAATTCTCTGTCCTTTTTAAAAATTCTTCCTTCATCATTTTACTTTGCAGTTTTTAAAGATATAAACACCCCTTCCCCCTTTGTTGAGAAGTTCACCAACGATTACGACGGTGAGAGCGCCCTCGCAGCTAAGCCTGATCATGTATACATGGACTGTATGGGTTTCGGTATGGGTAATAGCTGTCTACAGATGACTTTCCAAGCATGTAACATTGATGAAGCGAGGCATCTCTACGATCAACTGACGCCTCTCTGTCCGATATTTGTGAGTTGATGTACATTTTCATTGAAAACAAGAATTTGGGGGCATGGTTGGCTTGTGCGTAAAGCGCTCGCCTCTCACCAAGGTGACCCTGGTTCGATACCCGGCCAGGGCCATATGTAAGTTTAGTTGTGCGTTGGTGCTCTGCTGTGCCACAAGGGTTTTCCCTTGGGAAAAATCAAACACTTTCGGCCATGCTCCAGGGTCATAATGGGTTGTATGGCTGGCTGCCAAGGGCGGCCTTGCATGCCTGCTTCTCATACACATTGTAGCCGCGTCCTTTGCATTTCAGCTCTTAGCTGCCAGTAAGAATGATGAGCCTCCGATATTATTTAAATTATTATAATTTGCTGTGGTGAATTGTCACATACCAACCAAAATTATTTTTTACATTTTTGTTTCAATTAATTTTTTTATTAATAATTTCTGCTCAAATAAATAGCAAGTCATAGAACAATCCTGGGTTGAGGGCCAAGGGGCAGCCTGGACTTGGTGTAAGGGCAGTCCTCCCGGAGCGTGACAAAGTACGGAGTCAGAGGCCTTCATAGGGGAGGATTCGTGGGGGCCAGCGGGGCTCCGTCCCCCACGACCTTGCACGGCAGACACGGTCAATTGTCTCAGCAAACTTTACTCGATTTTTGGGGTTGAACAAGAGTGGGATTTGAACCAATCACCTCCAGATTAACGTGCCGGCTTTCTACCAACTGAGCTATCTAGCCCTATGTTGGCGGTGTCCCTATTTTGTCAATATCTTTGTTCGGGGGTGCCAGTCAGAAGCCATACAATCGTTAACTGCCATGTAGCCAGGAATCACATCCAAATTACTATACAACCTTGGAAGCGGCAGCCAGGGGATCACCTTAAGGGGTATTTCTTTTGGTTTCAGATATCAATATAAACCACAAGGGAACTGACTGGTTAAATTTTTAAATGATTTTGGGGGTTGAACAAAGAATTGACTAGAGTGGGATTCGAACCAACGGAGGTCGTTGGCTCGAATCCCACTCTAGTCAATTCACCATGCCAAGTTTTGAATCCTACTTGTAAACTTTGTTATTGAATGTAACCACCCATGATGTTGTGTTTGTATTCATCAGCTTGCACTAAGTGCAGCCTCACCTCTGTACAAGGGTTATGTGACGGATCATGATTGCCGATGGAATGTCATTGCAGGATCTGTTGATGACAGAACCAAAGAGGAACGCAATCTGGAGGTGAGTGAACTCTCAATTAAATTGTTTTTTAGTAAAAAAACATACAAAATGATGGGTTTTGGGTGAAAATAAACCCTAGTAGAGATGGTCAGGTTGTGATTTCACTGAACTGTATGTAACTTTGGCTTGTAAGCTGTTTCTGTTAAAGGCAGTGGACACTATTGGTAATTACTCCAAAAAAAATATCATCATGACACCTTTCTTGATTACGAGTAATAGGGGAGAGGTTGATAGTATAAAACATTGTGAGAAACAGCTCCCCCTGAAGTGACGTAGTTTTCGAGAAAGAAGTAATTTTCCACGAATTTGTTTTAGAGACCTCAAGTTTGCGAGGAGGTCTCGCAATCAAGCATCTAAAAGCACACAACTTTGTGTGACCAGGGTGTTTTTTTCTTTCATTAATATCTCGCAACTTCAACAACCGATTGAGCTCAAATTTTCACAGGTTTGCTAGTTTATGCATATGTTGAGATACACCAAGTGAGAAGACTGGTCTTTGACAATTACCAATAGTGTCTTTAAGCAATACTTTTCTGTACCTGTACCGAAGTTGCTATGCTTACACGCTTTACGAAATTGGGCCCAGTTCGCTAATTCTTTTGCTCAACAGTTCCAAACTTAAATGTATACTATCATGTTCCCGATTCTCTGGTTCTATCTTTTCCCTCCAGCCTTTGAAGAATAACAAATTTGTGATTCCCAAGTCACGTTATGACTCCATCGATAGCTACCTATCACCTAATGGTGAGAGATACAGTGACATTGACTTGATTCTAGATGAGAAAGATTGTCAGGAGCTCATGGATGCAGGTATGTCTTGAGTCTTGAATCTTATCTCCCGATGCAAAACTAACATCTATTAAATCATTACGGTACCTGTTGCTAATACATAATACAGGATTCATACTGCCTCTAGCTACCGGGCAATCTCCGTGGTCTAGTTGGTAAGACATCTGCTCTAGATAGGCAAAGGTCGTGGTTTTGAATCCCATCCAAATATGCCTGTGATTTTTTTTCACAGAACTCGGGAAAGTACTGAGTAAACAGTGCTTATACACAGAGCTGCTTATGGGCCCAATTTCATAGAGCTGATGAGCACACAAATTTGCTTAGCATGAAATATCTTTTTGGATAAAAACAGGATTATCAACCAAATTTCCATTTGTTGCATACTGCTTGTTACTGGTATTCAGCTGTTGTTTGCTTATCCTGAAAATCACATGGAAATGTTGTTGTTGGTAATCCTGTTTTTATGTCATGCTAAGCAAATTGTTGTGCTTTGCAACTCTATGAAATTGGGCCCAGGTTGGAAGGGGATGTTCCATGATTTCATGGCCCTTGTAATAAATGCAGGCGCTTAAAGAAACAGTTTATCCTTTCACAATGGCTAATATCATCAGTTGACAACTCTTTTCAACACTTCTGTACTTATTCTCATGCAGGCATCGATCATCAGTTGGTCTTGAAGACTCTTTTGTATTACATCACAATTTTACTTCACATTGAGGCAAATGATTAACTAGCTGTACTAATTCTTATTCAGGCATTGATCGTCAGTTGGCCAGACACATAGCTCATCTCTTTATCCGTGACACTGTGTCAGTATTTGCAGAGAAGATTGACCAGGATGATACGCAAGATTCAGATCATTTTGAGGTTAGTGGACTCGCATTCCTCTCCTGTCCTTTCCAGTCATACAACTCATAAATATTCATGAGCAAATATGCTCACCTGATTGGTCAACCCTTGCATCATGGAAAGAAAGTGAATCCAACTCACTGCATCCACTCATAAATATTCATGAGCAAATATGCTTACTTGATTGGTCAATACTACCATTATGGGAATAGAGTGAATCAAACTCACTGCATCTGCTATTTTGTTGGCACCCATAGAGTTATTTATAAGAACTAGAGGGCGCACTGGTGATGCTTCTTGCACAAACGCGACGGGACCGCAAGAAAACACGCGCACCATTCTGCACGCGCGTTGAATATGAAGTACACGTTGGAGTTTGTGTTTGTTGAACGCTGACGCGATCCTGTTTTGTCAACTTACAAAATGGCCGCACTGCCTGTAGTTCTTATATATAACTCTATGTTGGCACCATGGTTTCTTCCCTGTCTTTAACCTTGTATCGGTTCAAATCCTAGACCATATCCTTACCGAAGGTCGTTTGCGATGAAATTGCATCGGTGGTAACCTAACTCAACTACATCACACTAATTGGAACAGTGAAGACCGAGTTACACTGCATTGATAACGAAGTGACTTTTTGTCGCTATTGGCTTTCCCTGCCAGGGTTCTTGTTTTTTGTTTTGTCTGTAGTGTTTTGTGTTCCACCCCCACTGGAGGTGTTTCCTACACAATCCTTATATCTGCCCGCGGTCAGGCCAGGTTTCTCAGTAATTTGCTAGTGGTTTTACATAGTTTTTTTTCTTTCTCTTTTATAACCATTGTATTGCTTTTTCTTTTAAATCTTTGATGTGCAATTTTTTAATACATGTATGTGTTTTTTCATGTTTGCTGGCAAATAAAATGAAATGAAATGAAAATGATAACGATCACAATGCAAAGAGAAGGCATTCTATTGGTTGACTTGCTCCACGTAGAATACGCACACGCTCATTCAACCAAATGGAATGCATTCTCTTTGCGTCGTGATCGTTTTCGTTATCGCTGCAGTGTGACTCGGCCTTAACTGAGCACCAGCGAACTGATAAATTGCGAACGAGGGACGTCAGAGAAACGTGATGTGTGTCATCGTGTGATTGTGTGTCATGAAATCGCATACAACCTTTGGGACAGACAAGTTCACTTGGCAAAAGGGGCTGATTAATGTTTTATAATATCAACAGCTCTCCAGTGTTTTTTACCAAGTAAGGTTTTATGGTCAATAACGTTTAGCGTAGATAGTAACCAATATACACCATGCCTTTAAATGGTTCCATTCTTAACATTCCTACTGTAGAACATTCAGTCCACGAATTGGCAGACGATGCGTTTCAAGCCCCCGCCAGTCAATTCCAATATCGGCTGGAGAGTTGAGTTCCGGCCAATTGAGGTTCAGCTGACGGACTTTGAGAATGCTGCATTTGTCGTCTTTCTGGTTCTACTGACTCGGACGATTCTGTCTTTCAAGCTCAACTTTTTGATGCAGCTGTCAAAGGTAAATCAAACTATTGCAGGATGAACCAATTTAAATGAACAAAACAATATTGCTCTGTTACAATATTTCTTTCTCTTTTTCGCAATTAAAGACAATGGACACTATTGGTAATTGTCAAAGACCAGTCTTCTCACTTGGTGTATCTCAACACATGCATAAAATAACAAACCTGTGAAAATTTGAGCTTGATTGGTCGTCGGAGTTACGAGATAACTATGAAAGAAAAAAACACCCTAGTCACACGAAGTTGTGTGCTTTTAGATGCTTGATTTCGAGACCTCAAGTTCTAAATTTGAGGTCTTGAAATCAAATTCGTGGAAAACTACTTCTTTCTTGAAAGCTAGGTCACTTCAGAGGGGGCCGTTTCTCACAATGTTTAATACTGCCAACCTCTCCCCATTACTCTTTACCAAGTGAGGTTTAATGCTAATAATTATTTTGAGTAATTACCAATAGTGTCCACTGCCTTTAAACTATTGAAGGATGAACAAATTTAAATGAACAAAACAATTTTGCTCTGTTACAATATTTCTTTCTCTTTTTCGCAATTAAAACACGGCACTCTGGACTTTATTTCTTTGTTTCAGGTTGATGCTAACATGCAACAAGCGCAGAAACGCAACGCTGTCCTAGACTCCATGTTCCACTTCCGTAAAGATTTGAGATCATGTAAGTAGTTTTGTTGCTTCATTTCAAAGGAACCAAACCCTCATGTGAACCCTATCTGGATTTCTAAACTAAGTATCAATAGACTTGAAGGATTGCAGTAAAGATGTTTGGAGATATGTGCACAGTCATTCATCTGGATGAAGATTTTATTCCTACTTAAGTTTTATTTTCCATTTTTTGTTTTGCCCTTTGGAAAAAAGTAACTATGAGTGTTATTATTATTGATGGTTTATTAAAATCGAACTTGTAGCCAATGGCTTAATTGCGTCAGATTATAAAATACATTTTTTAAAAGAAATAAACATTAAGCAATGAACAATAAAAAGGAAATGATTAACTAACCGCAACAACACACAGGAACAGCTATAAAAAAAACTTGAGATTAAATAGCCTGAAATATCTTACTCGGGTGGGATTCCAACCCATGACCCATGCAATTCTAGAGCAGTGTCTTACCAACTAGACTATCGAGATTGCCCGGCAGCTAGAGGCAGTTCGAATCCTATGTTTTGGCAGCGGGTACCGCAACGATATAAGAGATGTTAAATTTGCATCGGGGATAAAGAATATTAATTTTGGTTTTTACCCATACACTGATGTGTGTATATATCTTCTAAAGCTGACACCTGTGTACATGTACGTTAACTCCTGTACTCTTTAAAATGTTCCTACTTTTTCCAAAGGAAGGAAAGTGTATTAAAAGCCTTTGGAACGCTACAGTTGCCCGGGGTTGTGTACTCCCTAGGGAGCTGAGAAAGATTAAAGGAATGTTATTGGCCCATTGACCAAGGCACACGTGTAAAGTGCATTGATACGGTTATTGTAAATAGCGTTACTACTATACGAACTTGTTTTTATTATTAAATAATAATAATAATAATATTATAAAGGATTTGAGGCATTGCATGGTGAGGTATCAATTATTTGGTTTGTGGTAACACCATGTGTGTATCTACTTGCCAGGTAGATGACTAGAACGAGCTAGTCGAAACGTTGAGACCAATTTAAGAACTCACTCCGCGGTAGTGCAGTTATTAACGATCCTATAGGCTAAAGTAGTAGTCCCAGTCAATTTTCTATACCTTCTGCCCAGGTAGTAGTTAAAAAGCAGGACAGTTCTTTTCAGAACTGAGAAGTCTCCCGAACAATCCGTTAAATCTACTCCGCAGTTGTAGAATACATATCAAGACGGTTCTCTAAAGAACAAACTCGACCTGGCAAGTAGATACACACATGGTGTACCGCAAACCAAATATATAATTCTATCTTCAAGTACGCGCTAATCCTCCGATCAGGTTCGCAGAATGGAGGGGTGTTAAAAACCTATATTGCACGGCTAATATCACTACCTGCGTCTTGTGTGTTCTATGGTCACGCGCCAAGTTTGCTTGGAGATTAACACGTTATCACACGCACGCTCATGGAAATACGGAAGATATAGCGCATCTGCCTCCCATATCCAACTCGGCCTTTGGCCTCTTTGGATATAGGAGGCAGAAGCGCTATATTTTTCCGTATTCCACTCGTGATAACTTATAATATTAATATTATTATTATTATTATTAAAGGTTTAATATCAAGAACCAATTATAATGCCTATCAACCGTTTGACCCTTGACCTTTCAACTCCAGGTTCATGTGACTGTCCAATCGAGAAGGAGCAATGTTTGATGAGTGTAAATACAATAATCAATGGAGGACCATTAGGTGATGGACAGGGCGAGTTCCCAGGTTTGATACCTCTTATAAACCAGTACGTCAGTACAGTAGAGACGGATCTAGATACAAGGTGTACAATCATGTGTTACCTGAAATTCATCTCGGACCGAGCCTCGGGTAAGTCTTATTATAAAGGAACATTACAGAATTGGTTTTGCTAGCAAAGAAAAGTTGCTGGCAGTGTAAGCACATTTTGTGATCCACCATATACAAACTGACAAACTTGTGGAAGTTTGAGATCGATCGGCCATCTGGGTCACGAGAGAATAGTGAAAAACCAATTACAAATTTTGCATTGCATCGATGCCAAAATAAAAATGAATAAAACACTCACTGAGCGATAAACTCCTAACGCGAAATTAGATTATTTATACATTCAAGGGATGTTTTCTACTATCATGATCATTAGACCGTGTAAGTTTTATGTAAATCTGTGATCTTCACGGTTTTTGTTTCTTACCAATTCTGTAACGCTCCTTTAACATTAAAATATAAAATTTGAACTCATATGTGTATCTCTTTTAAAGGCACATAGATAGTCCTAACAACTAGTCCTAAGAGTTATTAAAAACTTTAAAGGCACTGGACCCTTTTGGTAATTACTCAAAATAGTTGTCAGTATCAAAACTTACTTGGTAACAAGAAGTGGAAAGCTGTTGATAGTAAAAAACATTGTGAGAAACGGCTCCCTCTGAAGTAACGTAGTTTTTGAGAAAGAAATAATTGATCACTAAAATATTTGAATTGAATTCGAGAACTCAGTTGAGGTCTCAAATTCAAGCATCTGAAAGCACACAACTTGTGCGTCAAGGGTGTTTGTTCTTCCATTAGTCTCTCACAACTTTGACAAGATTTTCTCAAGTTTGTTATTTTATGCATATGATGGGATACACCAAGTGAGAAGACTGGTCTTTGACAATTACCAAACAGGTTGAAAGGAGTTTTATGCTCATATGTATTTTGAGTAATTACAAAAAGCGGCCGGTGCCTTTAACTTCTTTTTGCATAAAATTTGAAATTAGAATGGATTTTTTTTTTTCAGGCAAACTGATGACACTAGCAACCTGGATAAGGAACTTTGTCTCGGAACATCCCGAGTACAAACAAGACTCGGTCGTTACCGATCAAATCAATTATGACTTGATCTCGGCGTGCGATCGCATCACTAAGGGAGACCTTAAAGTCCCGGAGCTTGTCCACATCATCGAGTCTAAATCATCCAATGACATTCCAAACTCCATCAAGATTGCTCAGGATATTAAATAGCGCCCTCTATTGGCATATTGCCCCCCCCAAAAAAAAAAAAAATTAAAAAAAAATTGAATTTTATACACTCGGGGAATTCTGACCTGATATATTTTTGATGAAAGAATAGAAAATAGATTTCTATGTAATTCTGTAAAATGGGATTGTTTTGAGGCATTTTGATGTTTAGGCTGAGTAATATGAGGATTAGGTGATAGGAATTCTGACGTTTATTGATGTTTTTCATGATTGTTTTATACAAGTGATAAAAGTCCAGTTGGGAGAACTAAGTACTATACTAAACTGATCCACTGTCCTTATCTGCAAGTATGAGGACTGGACAGGTATTGGTTTATATGAATACATATGTACATTGGATTTAACTGCGAATCTCCAGAGTCATGATGAAAGCCATATGAAATGATGTGAGGTCAATGGTTAATTGGACATGGGCTCAGCGGCAGATCTCTGGCTAACTGAGTACCAAGCAGCCAAAGTGATTAGATTTGGGACAGGGCCCTCTACCAAAATCATTGAACCCAAATCCAAAATCACCCGATTTTGATTTCTTAATCATTTTGGATTTTACTACCCGATTTTGACGAGTGATTGTTATTTTGAAGGGTGATTTTGATTTCTGAACAGGTTTTGCCAACCAAAGTCAGGTCTGATTTTTGGTTGGTAACACTTCTAGTACAATTCCCTGGTCATTGTCTTGACTAATTCCATAAACTGTACATTATTGTGACTGGTGCTTAGCAAACCAATTTGCTGAGCAGTAATTTCTGTTTGACAGCTTGATGAAACATTAGCCTTGGTTTAAGGTTTCACAAAAAAAGGTATTAGGAAATGGTATCATATATTGTAATTGACATAAATATAGTTATTTTATGATGTACATTTAATAATGCAGTCACATGATTGTGATGTGTGTTTATGAAATTAATAGGTTTTCTCCTGGCTCGCTTAAGATGAATCTTAGTGATTTGTAAAATCAACCCCGGTGACCTGGATGGAAACTTGAACAGGTTATATTTGTAATTATAGAATAATATCTGTGTATATATATCTCTTCAAATAAATAACTTTTTGATACCGGTAATAGTTAGAGTACTGAAAAACGAGGATGTATTGAGGTACCGACAGGGAGGATGGACTAGTCTTGGTACAAGACAGTTTTATAGTTATTGTTTGTGACTATTTCACCAATAGAGGGCGTTACCTAGAAGCCACGAACTAGCTACAGTGTATGAACTAGCCAATACAAACATGAGGTGGTTGATGGAAGAATTCAAGTTTTCCTATCATTGGATGGTAAGAAACAACATTGTATTGTGACAAGACTCAGGTTGTAATTCAGCAAAAACTCCTAAATGAATGAAAACAAAACAAAACACAAATAAGCAGTCAGCGCCCCATTTCCAATTGTGATGAAAGGAAATTTGCCTCCCACAAAATATGCACAGGCAGAATGAACCAGGCTTTTGGCTTGTATCATATTCAGCCATCTTGACTTATTTTAATCGCTAGCCTGGTACCTTTCTATGTAAAGACATCCATTATCTACAATAGTTATTGCACATTGGGAACTAGACTCAAATGATGAGTGCATGATACACCTAATCATGTTGATTGAAGTGCCTTAAGTTTCTATGGAAACAGAAAGCCAGTCTTAAATTCTGGAAACAAATTGTACAAACAGAAAAATGCTGCTTTTATTTTTCAAACAATTTCTAGATTAACACATAAAAGAGAAAGGTGCAATTCCAGTTGAGTGTTTAACTTTCATGGAGCTTTTTGTACAAGTTCACAGTGAAGACTATAGACAAATCCATTTGGGAGTCCTGTATGTACCAATGTTTCACCCATTATAAAATGTAAAATACTATTTTGTTACACACTACGCCAATTCTGACCAATGACGTGCCCTATGTAAGTGCCGTGTCGTGGTTGAGTGGATATTAGAACACTGGACTCAAGTCTGGTGTTTCTGATCAGCAGAGTGTGGGTTCAAGTCCCGGTCGTGACACTAGCTGCGCCCTTGGGTTGGGACCTAGAGCCTTGGGCTCATATGGGTGTAATGCATGTAAGAGAACCCAGTGCACTTATCGAAAACAGAAGGGGTTCGCCCCGGTGTTCCTGGTTTGGTTGGCTGCATATTGTCACCACAGCACCGTGTAAAACATCACATGGTGCTATAAAGGAATTGGTCTCATCACTTAAAAGACTTAATAATGACCAGTCTTTATATCCGGAGGGTGTCTCAAAGGGCTTCCAACATTATTACCCCTGGTCACTGGGCCTTAATTCACTCCTTAAACCATCTCAGCTCCCTGTTGGGGAGTACGCAGCCTGTGCAACACTAATATGCGCTACTCGGCAAAACCAATCAATCACAAGAACCATCTCTGTCCTCACAGGTACCCATTCAGCCCTGGGTGGAGAGAAGCAATTATAGTTAAGTGTCTTGCTCAGGGACACAAGTGTCCCGACCGGGGTTCGAACCCACACACAGCTGAACTCAAGCACCAGAGCTCGAGTGCTCTCATCCGCTCGGCCACGACACCCCACATCTCTCAAACTCTTCAGTCTCCTGATGATGATGACTAGAGCTTCAAATACCTTGCAGGACAAAATACTGAGCGCGAATACGCACCCAAGCGTGTGATAAAGCGCTATAAAACAATCTATTATTATTATTTTGTCTGTGTGAGCGTGAAAAGGTTGCAGTAAGTTTGGAAACATTGGTACATGACCTATGAACTTACCTAAAATGGAATGATCTATACTAGGCTTTTTGTTATTTTCTGTACATGTTTCTGACTTGGCAGTATTTTGTAGTCTTCTTTATCTAAACGCTTCCATATTGTGTTCAATGGGATTCAAATTGCAGGTCCCATTTGGTTGTTTCTTTGTCAACTATGTCCAAGTATGGCTGGGGCATCATTGAGCTTGGGAAAGTGCAACATTAAGGCTGGTCACCAGATTTGAATAATGTCTGGTATAATGACTTGCTTAGTCACAATGTACCGCTTACATTTGAATTCCTCATACTACAGAGACAGTTACTATGTCAAATGGTTCGAGGCAAGCTTTGTATAGCAACCTCCAGATGAGCAAACCCTGGTACCATTGTGCCGTACAAATCCATTCAGAATTCTGTGTTGGAGTGCTCACCGTCTCTTACGTAACTACGCAAAAAGCTTGCCCCGAATCATGTGACATAGCAACTGTCTCGACAGTCTGAGGAATTTAAGTGGTAACTTGTGATCAAGGACATCATTGTACCTGAAAATATTCAAATCTAACACACAATTGGCTTATTAGTGGTGTTGCTGCACCAAAAAAGTGGAGGCAAAAGTTGCACACAAACTTTACGCGGTGAATCTTTCCAGTTAAAAGTTGATTATTTGAACATTTCTGACTTACTGCTAAAATGTGGTTGCTAAATTTTCTACTCTTCTAAGAAAAATCTATTGCAATTTATGATTTTGCAGTATTTGTTATTATTGTATTCATTTTACTTATATCAGGTACCTAAGTAATATTTTTGTATAATTTAGATAGAAGCGGCAGGCTATAGACTATATTGAATATGACGTCACAATTCAAATACCTGCCCTTCAACGTGGCGACTGTGAGCGAGTGCGTGTGCCATACATAGATGTAGAATTATAATAACTAGATCGGCCGCGCGTGCATACGCGCCATTGCTTGTGTAGAACAAGTTTTGGTTCGCCATGGACGCGGTAAAAATTTCACGTTCGAAATGTTACGCGCGAAAACCAACATGGGAGATAGGCCTTTGACGCGCTAAATGTCACATGCTGACGGCAAAAAGTCACGTGCTGACGGCAACGCACAAAAAATGAACATGGGAGATAGGCCATGGCGGCCCTATTGCCAGAACATGCGTACATGAATGTAAGCGCGGCAGATCTAGTTGTTCTATTCTATATCTATGGTGCCATGTATATCAAACCGGGGACGCTGCGTGCATCATTGATGTACGCGTTTAGATGCGCATATGGCCTGCCCGACATAATGGCCACTTTCATAGCATCAAAGGGCGTTATTGGATACGGTCTATACCTAGTGCTAACAAATACAATTTAAATTCCGAGGGTTGCAGTTTTGGAACAGAAAATGGTTATCTGGACAATATTTTGTTGTATAAAAGGGTCTGTACACGTTTGGTAATGACTCTGAAAATTGATAGCAATACAAACCTGAGTTAGTATAATGCATTAATTATTAGAATATTTTCCCTTTGAAATACTGCAGTTATGGAAAAAAATATATATCGTATTGTTATCCGCCAAAGTTTGAATCTGAGAAGTGTTACTGACGGTAACATTTCTCAGATTGTGTATTCCAGTTGTAGATTATTCTTCCTGTGTGGATAAAACCCCTCCAGATATTCAGGCGATGATTCAAAATGGCACTACCATCTTTTGAAATGATAATAATACGTGTAAATCTTATAACTATTTAGAATTGAAACAAACGGTGTGTTCCAGTTACCAAATATACACAGTCCCTTTTAAAGGGAAGGTACACGTTTGGTAATTACTCAAAACAAATATTAACTTAAAAACTGACTTGGTAACGAGCAGTGGAGAGCTGTTGATAGTATAAAACATTGTGGGAAACGACTCCCTCTGAAGTAATGTAGTTTTTGAGAAAGAGGTAATTTCTCACTAAAACAGTAAAAGACTTCTAGCTAGAAGTCTTTTATTCCTATATGAATGCACACAAATTCGTCCAACAGGGGTGTTTTTTCTTTCATCATTTTCTCGCAACTTAGATGACCAGTTGAGCCCAAATTTCACAGGCTTGTTATTTTATGCTTATGATGGGATACACCAAGTGAGAACACTGGTCTTTGACAATTACCAAACGTGTACAGTGCATTTAAGTAAGCATACAGGTTTAAAAAGGAGGAAATAATTTTACGAATACAGATGGTCGCTTTCCAATGAAATGATGTTAACCTTGAAGTTGGCTGAATGGTATTGTGCAGTGGGCTCATACAACCCATGTTAGAACGACTAGTTTTTAATGTTATACAAAGTCTACGGTTGTGTATTTTAATTGGTACATAACTTTGTTAAAAGAAAAATTATACATTTATTATGAATATATGAATAATTACTCTTTGTTCATGGCTCTCATTTAAGAAGTCCCATGTCAACCTTTGTTTGTTTGTTTGTTTGTGTTTTACCTTGTACCAATGTTAAGGGTATTATACTAGATTTGTATAGCGGACAAAACAGTGTTCAAGTTTTTGGTCAACAACCATATACATGAAATAACGAACCCACTTGTGACCCCACATTCTAAAAAACACATTTGTTATTTACTAATGTCAAACACCTTCTCGATTTGATTCTACCGGAGTAGGCGAGCTGGCCTAAAGATTGACGTTTATTTAGCAGATTTTCACTGCTCATAAACCATAAATTTAAATAATGAGTTTATGAAAAGTAGTTAAGCCCACTCAGACAGCCTTACTTTTATTTACTTATTTATTTGTGTATGTATTTCTTTGTTTATTTGTTTATTTCATTGCACATCCAACATTATTTTTATCACAAATAACAAGATTAATAGGGGCGATGAAGAAATAAGATGTTGGAGTGCGTGCGAGTAAGCTTTGAAACTCCTTATGAGATCTAACACTTGATGTAGTTCATAATAGTCTTATCATGCCCCAAAATCAGCTTCGTGTCTGTAGAGGGAGCCCTATTGGCTTACAATAAGCGCATTTGAGTTTTGATTACAACTTGCTCAAGATAACAGCAACTCAAGACTACGACTAGAGTAAACAAAGCATCAAAACAACAACATCATTTGACATGTGATAGCAAAGCACAGGATAGACTTGCTCAAGGCAGTCACGGTTTCCCGCCCCTCCCCCCCCCCCCCATAAAAAAGACGGTGTAAACCCACATGTATGTACATGTACTGTGTAATTTGTGTATCACTTTGAGCTTGACTCTTGTACTACAATTGTGCGCAGGTTAGCCGCAGTCTTAGCCGCAGTCTTAGCCGCAGTCTTAGCCGCAGTCTTAGCCGCAGTCTTAGCCGCAGTCTTAGCCGCAGTCTTAGCCGCAGTCTAGCTGTAATAGCTCAAAGAGAAAACAGACTTTAAAAAAAACGTATACAAAATTAAAATACAGCTCCAACACCTTGGTTTTTAGACTGAGTTGACTCGATCAAATCAGAGGATGCATTTAAAACGTAGATTCAAAACACAATAGACAAGTTAGTTTTGTATCAATGCGATGCTACTTTTTTATTTCAATCTACGGCCAATAGGGAAATGCAATACTACTTTTTACAATTACAAAATCTATTTCTTATAACTAAGGTACTCCTGGATTAGTTAATCTAATCCCGGATTAGTTAATCTATTCCTGGATTAACTTAATCTACTCCTGGATTAGTAAATCTATTTCTGGATTAGTTAATCTGTTCCTGAATTAGTTAATCTATTCCTGGATTAGTTAATCTATTCCTGGATTAGTTAATCTATTCCTGGATTAACTGAATCTACTCATGGATTAGTTAATCACTACACTTCATCAGTTGAATGAACCAGCTGAGCAGTTACTAAAGGTTTTACTAGTATAGTTTAACCAGTGTAAAACTAACACTAAACTGGTCTCTATGCTTAAACCAGTTTATAGCTACTACGAGTGTAAGCTAGTTTAGCCAGTGTAAAACTGATATTATTAAAAGGTAATGTACAAAGGAGATATATTTGAAAAGTAATTATTAGGTTAAGTGCAAATTATATAAATCTTCAATGATACATTTACATATACAAATATTTAACAAATGTTCAGACAGTTTGACAGATTCATAGTTAGTGCTATGTGAACACTTAAAGGCAGTGGACACTATTGGTAATTGTCAAAGACTAGCCTTTACAGTTGGTGTATCTCAACACATGCATAAAATAACAAACCTGTGAAAATTTGAGCTCAATCGGTCATCGAACTTGCGAGTTAATAATGAAGGAAAAAATACCCTTGTCACAAGAAGTTGTGAACGTTTAGATATTTGATTTGGAGAACTCAAGTTCTAAACTTGAGGTCTCGAAATCAAACTCGTCGAAAATTACTTCTTTCTCGAAAACTATGGCACTTCAGAGGGAGCCATTTCTCACAATGTTTTATATATCATCAACCTCTGCCCATTGCTCGTCACCAAGAAAGGTTTTACGCTACTAATTATTTGGGGAATTACCAATAGTGATAAATTGAATTACTTTTTTCTCTTTTCCGGTTTCAGTGCTTGCATCCTTTACTTTAAACATGCCTTTACAATTATTCATCAATAGTTTATCAGTTTGAGTTAACCTATACATATACTGGTTAATTTTTGTGTCCAGTTGTATCCCCTCAATACAAGTATCTATGTGGCTTGGCTATACACTTTTTAAAGGTACAAAGTAATATTTTAAAAGTCAATAGTCAGGTTTAACATCAGCTATTTAGTTAAGTAACTAGGTTATCTAGCTTTACATTCGGTTTATAAATAAGCTTAACCTGTTTACAGTCATGGTAAGTCGTATAACCAGATAACTAGATTATCATATTCTGGTAATCACAGTTTCCTGCTTAGCTAGTTTTTAGTTGTGTATGTACAACAAGGAGCTAACAGCAACATAAATGTTACCAGATTAAGATTACCAACAAAAAATAGAATGTCACATGTACAATTTGTGACTGGTATCCTGCTAATTTCTGCTAAATTGTTAAGCAGAATTTTCTGATTAAGCAGCTCTATGAAACTGGGCCCCAATTTCATAAAGCCTGAAAGCACAATAACTTGCTAAGCACAGAGTCTTGCTTAACAGAAACAGGTTACCAGCCAACATAACACTTACATTATTGTGACTGGTTGCCCACTCAGTTTTTGTTTTGGACATACTTTGTTTAAGCAGTTCTTTTCTGCTTAACAGCCCTATCGAATTGTGCCCTGGGCCCAACTTCATAGAGCTGCTAAGCGCAACAATTTGCTAAGCATGAAATGTTTGCCTTGATAAAAACAGGATTACTAACCAAATTTGATTGATTTTAGGATAAGCAAACAACAGCTGAATACCAGTAACAAGCAATATGCACCAAATCAAAATTTCGTTGGTAATCACAAGGAAGAAATTTCATGCAAAGAAAATGGTTGTGCTTAGCAGCTCTGTTAAATTGGGGCCTGGACAATGTCTTGTAGAGATAAAAAACCACCTTTTTGCCTTTGAACTAGGATTCTTTGTCAATGCATACACATTGAAACATCACCTGTGTGACTACATTCTTTCGGCAACGCCCATTGAGCCTATTCCCCTTTGTTTAGTTACATCATACACTTGCAGCATGGCCCAGTTATTCACAAAGTCCTTTTCTTCAACAGCATTCTTTAGTTCTTAAATCTTACAGCTAGCTGTAGGCAGAGAAAGCTAGGCTAGGGTGATTTTGTCTTTTGGATGTGGCCAGGTAACACCATATGTGTGGAGGGCTGAAGGCATGACATATTCTGGGGATGAAGGGATTTCTTTTAAGGGGAATGCATTCTTACACCAAATCAGAGTAAGTTTCTTTGAAATGTTCTTCTCAAATAATTGATTAAAACCCATTTATTTTGCATACATTTTAGTCTGTAACCAGCCACATGAGGACTTTGCAAATAGGTTTGTCTTTGTTCATTTTCTTTACAGTTCAGTGCCACCATTAGTGGTGTGTTACGTTCGTAAGGCATGTCTCTAACCAGTAATTTAGATAGTTATCATAGGTCCATGTTCTACTCTTTAAGCAGTTTGTGTAAGCATTGATTAAGCACTGTATTAGCTCAGAACTTGCCCTAGATCTGTGAACAATAACTTAAAAGGCATATTACTCGAGTGGGATTCAAACCCACAACCTTTGTATGTCTAGGAACTGAGTGTATGATAACAACAACTGATATTATTATGTAAGTGAACATTCCAGCAAAGCAGAATTAACAATGATTTAAAAATAAATTACTTGGGCTGACACATTTTGTTATACATCTGTGCAAATTAACATGCAAAATAATTAGGAGCCAATATACACAAAAGAGAAGAAATGAAAATTGTTTTTCTTTATCAAGTTTTAACATAAACAGGTTGCTGGGAAAAATAACATTAAATTTACATTGTGACTGGTGCCCGCTCAATTTTCGCTAAGCAAAAAAGTTTGTCAAGTAGTATCCTCTGCCAACAATTTTATGAAATGGGGCTCAATCGTTCACAGCCTTGACATGGTTTGGAGAACAGAGGTAATACGCAGGCAACAAAAGACATAATACAACATTTGTTTAACAATTACATGGAGTGAACATGAACAAATCAACAAATTGCAGACATTGTTTTGTTTCTATTATCAACTATATAAGCACTGTAAGATGCAGTGCTTTATGTATTCAGTTGAAAAAAACAAAGTTATACCATGCATGCATGCAAGACGTACATGTCAAACGTGTCAAAACAAATAAAATGGAGTGCACTTTCAAGGGTGCAAGCCGCGGACATAAACAGCAGTGAAAAACTTATTACATTGGCCTTGTTTAAACATAAGAACAGTAATAAGGTATTATAATATGGAAGTTTAAAACCAGGAGGGACGTGGCCTTAGAATGTATAGGTCCTTTATCGCAGGACCACGGCCCTGCAAGGTTTTAAACGGTGGTTTAACACAGCCTTAAATATTTTATTACCACTTATAAAGGACCCTTTTTGTTCGTAATAATGTAGGAAAGTCTCAGAATTATGTTCTGAATATTTTAAATTTCTGTAATGTACTGTCTCCAGTTTGCAAGGGGTCAAACATTGTCAAACTGCACTGGTTGATTGTATGCAGGCGAATAGATTTGACATTGGGAACCAGAGTTCTTCTGACTAATTCGGGACCTTTTCGTTTTCGGGCCTTTTTTTAAAGAAATGGGTCTTTTTAAGCCATCATTTTTTGTTTAAAAACTGCAAGGGGTTAAACTTGTTCATTTGACTGATTTGGGACCATTTCGGTTTTTTTGGCGAATTTTTTAAAATGGGTCTTTTTGAGCCGCTGTTTTTTGTTTAAAAAACTGCAAGGGGTTAAACTTGTTCTTTTGACTGATTTGGGACCATTCCGTTTTCGGGCCAATTTGTAAAAATGGGTCTTTTTGAGCCATGATTTTTGTTTTAAAAAGTTGCAAGGGGTTAAACTTGTTCTTTTGACTGATTCGGGACCATTTCGTTTTCGGGCCAATTTTTAAAAATGGGCCTTTTTGAGCCATGAATTTTGGTTTAAAAGTTGCTAGGGGTTAAACTTGTTCTTTTGACTGATTCGGGACCATTCCGTTTACGGGCCAATTTTTAAAAATGTGTCTTTTTGAGCCATGATTTTTGGTTTAAAAATCTGCAAGGGGTTAAACTTGTTCTTTTGACTGATTTGGGACCATTTTGTTTTTGGGCCAATTTTTAAAAATGTGTCTTTTTGAGCCATGATTTTTGGTTTAAAAATCTGCAAGGGGTTAAACTTGTTCTTTTGACTGATTCGGGACCATTTTGTTTTTGGGCCAATTTTTTAAAATGGGTCTTTATGAGCCATGATTTTTGGTTTAAAAATCTGCAAGGGGTTAAACTTGTTCTTTTGACTGATTCGGGACCATTTTGTTTTTGGGCCAATTTTTAAAAATGGGTCTTTATGAGCCATGATTTTTGGTTTAAAAATCTGCAAGGGGTTAAACTTGTTCTTTTGACTGATTCGGGACCATTTTGTTTTTGGGCCAATTTTTAAAAATGGGTCTTTATGAGCCATGATTTTTGGTTTAAAAATCTGCAAGGGGTTAAACTTGTTCTTTTGACAGATTTGGGACCATTTCGTTTTTGGGCCAATTTTAAAGAAATGGGTCTTTTTGAGCCATGATTTTTTTTTTTAAAAGTTGCAGGGGTTAAACTTGTTCTTTTGACTGATTCGGGACTATTTCGTTTTCGGGCCAATTTTTTAAAAAATGGGCCTTTTTGAGCCATGAATTTTGGTTTAAAAGTTGTTGGGGGTTAAACTTGTTCATTTGACTGATTTGGGACCATTTCGTTTTTGGGCCAATTTTAAAGAAATGGGTCTTTTTGAGCCATGATTTTTTTTTTAAAAGTTGCTAGGGGTTAAACTTGTTCATTTGACTGATTCGGGACTATTTCGTTTTTGGGCCAATTTTTAAAATGTGTCTTTTTGAGCCATGATTTTTGGTTTAAAAAACTGCAAGGGGTTAAACTTTTTCTTTTGACTAATTTGGGACCATTCCGTTTTCGGGCCAATTTGTAAAAATGTGTCTTTTTGAGCCATGATTTTTGTTTTAAAAAGTTGCAAGGGGTTAAACTTGTTCTTTTGACTGATTCGGGACCATTTCGTTTTCGGGCCAATTTTTAAAAATGGGCCTTTTTGAGCCATGAATTTTGGTTTAAAAGTTGCTAGGGGTTAAACTTGTTCTTTTGACTGATTCGGGACCATTTCGTTTTCGGGCCAATTTTTAAAAATGGGCCTTTTTGAGCCATGAATTTTGGTTTAAAAGTTACAAGGGGTTAAACTTGTTCTTTTGACTGATTCGGGACCATTTCGTTTTCGGGCCAATTTTTAAAAATGGGCCTTTTTGAGCCATGAATTTTGGTTTAAAAGTTGCTAGGGGTTAAACTTGTTCTTTTGACTGATTCGGGACCATTTCGTTTTCGGGCCAATTTTTAAAAATGTGTCTTTTTGAGCCATGATTTTTGGTTTAAAAATCTGCAAGGGGTTAAACTTGTTCTTTTGACTGATTTGGGACCATTCCGTTTACGGGCCAATTTTTAAAAATGTGTCTTTTTGAGCCATGATTTTTGGTTTAAAAATCTGCAAGGGGTTAAACTTGTTCTTTTGACTGATTCGGGACCATTTTGTTTTTGGGCCAATTTTTAAAAATGGGTCTTTATGAGCCATGATTTTTGGTTTAAAAATCTGCAAGGGGTTAAACTTGTTCTTTTGACAGATTTGGGACCATTTCGTTTTTGGGCCAATTTTAAAGAAATGGGTCTTTTTGAGCCATGATTTTTTTTTTTAAAAGTTGCAGGGGTTAAACTTGTTCTTTTGACTGATTTGGGACCATTCCGTTTTCGGGCCAATTTTTAAAATGTGTCTTTATGAGCCATGATTTTTGGTTTAAAAATCTGCAAGGGGTTAAACTTGTTCTTTTGACTGATTTGGGACCATTTCGTTTTTTTGGCCAATTTTTTTAAATGGGTCTTTTTGAGCCATTGTTTTTTGTTTAAAAACTGCAAGGGGTTAAACTTGTTCATTTGACTGATTTGGGACCATTCCGTTTTCGGGCCAATTTTTAAAAATGTGTCTTTTTGAGCCATGATTTTTGGTTTAAAAATCTGCAAGGGGTTAAACTTGTTCTTTTGACTGATTTGGGACCATTCCGTTTTTGGGCAAATCTTTTAAAAATTGGTCTTTTTGAGCCATGATTTCTTCTTTAAAAAACTACAAGGGGTTAAACTTGTTCTTTTGACTGATTTGGGACCATTTCGTTTTCGGGCCAATTTGTAAAAATGGGTCTTTTTGATCCATGGTTTTTGTTTTAAAAAGTTGCAAGGGGTTAAACTTGTTCTTTTGACTGATTCGGGACCATTTCGTTTTTGGGCCAATTTTTAAAAATGGGCCTTTTTGAGCCATGAATTTTGGTTTAAAAGTTGCAAGGGGTTAAACTTGTTCTTTTGACTGATTCGGGACCATTTCGTTTTTGGGCCAATTTTTAAAAATTGGTCTTTATGAGCCACGATTTTGGGTTTAAAAATCTGCAAGGGGTTAAACTTGTTCTTTTGACAGATTTGGGACCATTTCGTTTTTGGGCCAATTTTAAAAAATGGGTCTTTTTGGGCCATGATTTTTGGTTTAAAAATCTGCAAAGGGTTAAACTTGTTCCTTTGTCAGATTTGGGACCATTTCGTTTTTGGGCCAATTTTTAAAAATGGGTCTTATTGAGCCATGATTTTTGGTTTAAAAATCTGCGCACTTGTAAAATAACTAATTGATAACTACTTATTGATCTCTATTGCACTATTAACAACTATACACATATAATACCGAGAGAAATTATAGCTACAATTATTCTACTTAAATAATTCATAACAGAAGAGAACCTTTTTTATTCTTCACAATCACAGTTAAATATTTCATTTGATTTGGGATGACATAGCACATGTGTCCATTGGTTATTTTCAAAGACCAGGGGCCAATTTCATAGAGCTGCTTAAGCACAAAATTTGCTTAAGCACGAAAATAGCTTGCTTATTTTACACATGTTACTTGCAAAAATTTCATGCCACATACATTGCTTGTGACTGGTATTTAGCTATTGAGCATAACAATTGAGTGGGGTCTTGGCTGGTAATTTGATTTTACGAAGCAAGGACTTTTTTGCTTAAGCAAAATGTTGTGCTTAAGCAGCTCTATGAAATTGGGCCCAAGTATCCACACATGATGTTAACCAACATATACATGTACACATGAAATAACAAACCTGAAGTTGTAGTCATAAGAAAAATTGAAGAAGAAAAAAAAAATATGTTTTTACGTTTTTAAACATCGAGTGTTATACTCGCGAGATAAAAACTAATTGTTTTACTACTTTTAAAAAACTATTTCCAGCAAAGATTATTCAAAGGAAATTGTCCACCCAGATTGTCTTATTCTTTGTACATTGTGTTCAAATCTGTGAACATTTATGTTGTTACTCTTTTATGAACACTCTCTAAAGAGAAGAATTTAAGATGAAAAAACCAAAAGAGGAATTATACATGAAGTTGAAGTTGATGTTAATATGGATTTTGAGTAGAGCGTAGACGCAAAGTGAACATTGGCTAAAGTGGTTAGATCCAATATACAAGCTTAATGAAATTAGGCCCAGTGCTATGACCACAGCCATTATGTTAATTTGCTTAGCACAGAAAAACATTGCTAACACTGTAATGTATACTGCTTGTCACTGGTTCCCTGCAAAGTTATGGTTAGCGGGACAATTGTGTACTGAAGCAGTTCAATGAAACGGCGCCTTGTGTCTAAATCGATAGAATAGCAATGGGTCCCAGACATAACCATCACCATGTGCTTAGCAAAAAAGGTTACCAGTTAAAATACTGTACATTTACCGCTGCCGTGACTGGTACCCCACTCATTGTTTGCTTAGCAAAGGAATGTTTGTGCTAAACAGTTTTATGAAATTGGGCTGTGCCGTTGATTTCACCAAACTCTTAACTTTAGGTTCATCTTAGGACTTATGAAGATTAGCCCATCCCAAGTTCCTAACTCGAGATCGGATTAATCCTAGTGTTTTGTGAAATCGGCAGCAGGCCAAATAAAGCGCAGAATTCTGCAGTAAGAATGACATTACGCCCTAAATATATGATAATGAAGATCCTTGTTATGAGTTGAGTACTAGTAGGCCTCCTTCCTATCAATCCATGTAGAGTAACAAGATGTACATGGGGTGCCACACACGTTGTTTACAGCACAGAACAACTGGAACGAATGCAAAAAAGTACAGGGCCAGTCACCCTAAATAGCACAAGAAAACTACCATGCTTTAAAAGGAGAGTATACCTCTGGTTATTTTCTCAAAAAAGAATGACCATAAAATCTTATTTGGTAAGAAGAACATAGAGAAAGAAAATGTTTTACATTCTCTATGGTAAGACGCAGTTTTCGCTGTCATACCATTTTGAGAAACAATTCCTTTTCAAGGAGTGTGGTTTTAGAGAAAGGGATTCAAAAAAACATTCTAATCTGATAGACGTTTCTGCATGTAACGTTTCTCAGATTGTGTTTTTTCAATTACGTACTATTCTTCCTGCTTTGCCATAACCATCTAAGTTTGTTTGCAAAATCTCAAAAACGCTACCATCTTTTGGAAAATGAAATGAGCACAGGTTATTTTGATTGTAAAGGGACATTTATATAGGGTTAAAGGGAAGGTACACGTTTGGTAATTACTCAAAACAAACATTAACTTAAAAACTGACTTGGTAACGAGCATTGGGGAGCTGTTGATGTATAAAACATTGTGGGAAACGACTCCCTCTGAAGTAACATAGTTTTTGAGAAAGAGGTAATTTCTCACTAAAATAATAAAAGACTTGCTAGAAGTCTTTTATTCATAACTTAAAAACTGACTTGGTAACGAGCATTGAAGAGCTGTTGATAGTATAAAACATTGAGAAAGTGGTAATTTCTCACTAAAATGTTAAAAGACTTCTAGCTAGGAGAAATCTTTTATTCCTATCTGAAGGCACACATTCCTCCAACAAGGGTGTTTTTTCTTTCATCATTTTCTCGCAACTTCGATGACCGATTGAGCCCAAATTTTCACAGGCTTGTTATTTTATGCTTATGATGGGATACACCAAGTGAGAACACTGGTCTTTGACATTTGCCAAATGTGTACAGTACCTTTAAAACAATCAAACGATTTCAAAAACCAAAGGTATACTTTGCTTTTAGAGTAACATTTCTAGAAAACTTGTAAAGATACACAAATTTTAATGACCCTCTTGTAAAGCTTGCAAGAAAACGGCGTAACATTACAAGACAAAACAAAAATCACTAAACCAAGTTTGATGATAGTCAGTTCCAATCAGCTACATTTTATTTCAGAGGCCATCTTTGTCTGGGTACCCTGACTTCATTAGCCACTGATAGCTGATAATATCTTTCAGCACCTGACTTTTGAGCCATTGCCCTGGCCTGTGTGCTGCATTCAAAACAAGTCTGGTTCCCTGTGCTCTTAAAAGCATGTACAAGCAATACATGGAGAAGTGTACCAATCTGTTCCGTCTTGGGCGCCAAACTAGTTTTGTTTTCTAAAGTGCTTATAGAAAATGAAATAAGCTAGTACGACATTCTCTTTGTGGAATGGTTAATTTACAAAATGATGTTTGACTCTTTTGTAAATAGCTTCATATCATCAAATGACATTTTCTGATAAAAACTACCTTTTGGCAGTTTGGCACCCCTATATGTCCCCAAATGTTCCAAGGATTCCTAAAGTTTACTGGACATGACACCAATAAAGTAAAATAACTGTCGGCTTAAAAAAGTTCATCAAGTCAAGTGCGCACATTTTTTTAAGCATGTGCGCGCTTGCCAGCACTCAATCCACACAGAACACGGAAATTCAGACCAGTTTTAAACGAAGCTCCACTAAAGCCATCTAAACAAAAATCAAAACAAAATGGCTGCCTAACTTATGCATACAGCAACAATACATGTACAATCCAATAGAATAGGTCGTGCAACACATGCAATACATTAGCAAGTAACTCATAAATCTTGATTAGGTTTTTGTCTCAAAAAATAATAATGCCACTTTAGCTTCATTACTATTACCTTACAATAGTGGGGGGGGGGGGAAGAAAGGAAAAAATATACAAATAAAGAATATACAATCATCATTTACAATCAAAATGATACAAACTTAAACCACATGTAACTATTAAAGTTACAATTACAAGAAAACAACTTTCAAATGTTTGTTTTAAATAATGTTTTCCTAGTCAGGGAAGCCCATCAGATTCTGCAATTGTATGGACCAATCAGGGAAGAAGTAACAAATTTCTCGTTTATAAGGCAAGTTGTAATTGGAGGAAGAGTAAAACAGTCTAGCCACGATTGGTCGATTGATTACAAATTTAAGTTTTACTATTCAATACTCGGTTTAACTTTTTAAATGACGTAATTTTGTTCATTATGTGATTAAATAAGCTTCTTTGTCTAGTAAAGGAGGAAGACTTAAAAAAAAAAAGTTTTCATCAAATATCTGCCATTTCGGTTTTCAATTTGTAGCAACAGAATAGAATGCTATAAAGCCAACTGCAAGCAAAGAACCAGTCTGACAATGTTGAACTGCATGAAATTCGGCTGGTAACCTATATCAGCTGAGCAAGATTTAAATGTGCTCAGCAATTTGTTTGTGGTTAATTATTTGTGCAAACCAACAATCTGAAATTGGGTTCCCCTTTTCAAAGCGACAGAGTCGTTCAGAGCTTGTCAGCATTTGTTAAGCTGTTAGCAATTTGCACACAATTTATTAACAGCCCAAGTCAGTGCCAAACTCGGTCATCATACAGGAGCCATTCCTTATGCTGCTCAGCACACAACCAAAACTGCTTACCAGCTAAAACACCAAAGCTTATAAAAAGTTCAATGTTACTGTTGTTGTATGTATAAACGGTTTCTAATGCACAGGAATGACACTGACTTTTAACATAAAAAGTAGGACAACTATACTGGGAGCAGGGGTGGATTTCACAAAGGTCCTAACTTAGGACTAGTCCTAGGCAATGCTAAGAGATAGGACCAGTCCTAAGTTAGGACCAGTAACTCATCCTAACTTAGGACTGGTCCTATCTCTTAGTATTGCCTAGGACTAGTCCTAAGTTAGGACTACCTTTGTGAAATTCACCCCTGGGCCTCTATGCATATGATGAGCATAGGCTTTCACAGACTTTCAAAGGGAGGTGCCTTTGGTAATCACTCCAAAAATGTATGACCTTAAAACAGAGGTTAGTTTATCGTGTCAAAAACTTCATTTAAATAAGATAAACACAATTGAATGTTTCCATAAACCAAAGGTATACTTTGCCTTTAATTAAAACTCCGTTAATCTTGTACCATTTTTTTCTGAGGGCACAAACAAAATCATAAACCAGAACACCATGCCAGAAATGTCTCAGCTTTATGACAGTCGACTGTGGTTTTGTTAAGACTCAAATTATGGAAACAAAAAGGTGCCTTTTCAGCTACTGGAACCCCAAAAGTACAAACTGGTTTCTTTTAACCAACCAACCATAAAACAACCAATATAGACACAGGTTCAGTTTGATAAAGCAGAACATCTTTCTCCGCAAAACAAAATATTGGCAGGGTACCAATCACAACAGTTGAACCAATACAGCATTTTGGCTGGTAACCTATTCCTGCTCAGCAGGTTTTTTCTGTACTTAGCAAAATTGTGTGCTTACCAGGTTTATGCCATTATTTGAGCATACTCTAGTGATCTTATAAAGGCTTTCAAGAAATTCCCGCTTACAAAATATACAAATCAAGATACCAGTCTACACCTCTGCCAACCAACCGGACTAAATTCATTCCAAGTTTTTTTTTCCTCCACTAATTTCAACTAAATAATCTTTTTAATTAACCAATTCAAATTCATAATTCTTCTCAGCGGAACAAACAATTTACAAACTTAAACCTGTACAACACCCCCAGCTGCATTTCATGCACTTGTTTTTTTTAAAGTTTTTTTTACGCCATACTTTGGTGCCGAGTGCAACAGTAATTATGCCATGCAAGAACGTGTGGAATTTTGCTATTCATTTAAAGTAAGGTCTATCCATATTGGCGGATACAGCTACGGCTCTGGCTAGATTTCCACGTCATCATGCGTTGGAAGTAAAGGGCGTCCAAAGCAACACACCTAGCAACAGCCGTAGCCGTAGCCACTACTAAGGATACAACCTTAGCATGCAAGATATTAACTCAATCAAAATACAACATTTGCACAAAGATCCAAATCACGGCTTTGTCAGAAACGTAAAACCACAACTTTCAAAATCACGTTTCAATTTCCAGCCAGGTTAAACCACATTTTTTTCAGAAAAAAAAAGAAACATAAATAATATTACAGTGTGAAGAAAAAGTCCAAGTATGTTTCATAATTAGTGTACCAAGGAGTTACAATGATGTTTTGATATGGAGTGAACAATTTTATCACAAAAGAACATTTTCACAAACAACACAAAATTTCATCTATGAAAAAAAAAAACACCCCATACAACAAGCAAATAAACAACTGCCCAAACTTGACAAAAAAAGACAGAAGTTTTAGAAGAAAATAAATAAATGGGCAACACCCATTTAAGAATTATCTTTTAAAAAAGTGGATTAGTTGACATTACTTTTAGATTCCTTTAGGGATTTGTAAACGGCTTCAACCAAAATGCAGGGCGACCAGAAATGCCCACAAATTATAACCGAGTCTTAGTCAGGGTTCCTTCCTTCAAGCCATACCCCCCCCCCCCCCCCTTTTGTAATTGCAGTTACAGTCCGGCTCCGAGTTGTAGACTTCTTTAGTTTAATGCCTACAATTTCATAAGAAAAACAAGTAACCGTTCTGTTTAGATATCGTTACAACCAAAAAATTGTCATAAAATCAGAAAAATTAGTTTGTCTAGCAGATGTGGCAACATAAAGGATAACGTTCACATTTAACGGATTAAACAGTATAATGGTTTGGTCAAAGTCAGTGTTAATTTATCATTTTGTCAGTTTTAGAAGAGTATAAGTTACAGAAATAAATGTATCTTTTGTCCTTAAAATGTGACAAAAATCAAACTCTAAGTGTAAATTTGTTCCTATAAATGAATATTTATTCAATGAAACTAAAAGTATTCTAATTATAGGCGGTGGTTAAGAGTTTATAAACTTCAAAAATGCTTCAAATATGGGTCAGTTTTTTACACGCATCAAGGTTTAAGGCGCTTTGAAATAATGAGGGAAGTGAACCAATAACCATGAGAAAAATGTTCAGAGGTTGACAAGAATATGATATAGTTTTTAGTGGTGTCTCTTTTTTTTCAATGATTGAATATCTTTTGGAAAAATTATAGACGACTGGCGAAGTAGAAAGAATTTTGAAAATCTTATGTAGGTATGTTTCATAGTTCTAGGAGAAGATACTTCTAATTCAATCAAAAGCACCTAAAAGCGCCTTGATGTACCCATTTTGGACTGTTATAGATACTTCTAATTCAATCAAAAGCACCTAAAAGCGCCATAATGTACCCATTTCGGACTTTCATAGATACTTCTTATTTAACTAAAAGCACCTAAAAGCGCCTTGATGTACCCCTTTCAGGCTCTCATAAGATACTTGTATTTCAATCAAAATCACCTAAAAGCGCCTTGCTGTACCCTTTCCCTTAATGACTCCCAAACCCAAAGCACCTGAAAGTACCTCGATGTACCCACTGGCTACCAAACCCCTTTACTTTTTTTTCATTGTTTGTATAATACACATGAGATTAACATCCACTTGGTTAGAAAACATTCAGTATGGACGCACAACAATCACACAGCCTCACAGGATGACACACTTCCGTTTATGCCGCCCCGGTGTGTCTTTGCTCTTGCTCTTGCCGTTCTGTTTCTGGTTTTCTTTCGCCTTCTGCTCGCGGATTTTCCGCATGAGGTCATAGAACGACTGCGAGGGAGAAAGAAAATGTCAAGAAATCATTGCCTAATACCTTAAGGCTTGAATTTTACAGCCAGTGTCCATACAAGTAAACTCAAGACAGGACACGACCACAGGTCTTGTTGTTTTCAATTCAACACTTCATTTTATTTATTGTGGTTGTAAAGCCAACGACTCTCAGAAAAGCATGATTTGATCGGGATCCCAGTAGTGGAAAGCCAGGAAAAATACGCCAACCCGACCACCCAACATCTCTGTCTCAAATGTTAAGTTTGAGTCTTACAAACATCTTTCAATCCTGCCGAATGTCACCCATAGAAAAAAAGAGATACATCTTCTCTTACTGTTTGTTCAAATGAAACAGTTTCGATGATGAAACTGTGTTTTCATTTCGACTCCGGTCTCTTCTCATTTTGATTCTGGTCTTGTATTTTCTTCTGGTCATCTTCCCTAAACCTCCCCCTTGCCTCCTTTTTCTTTTCTGTCTCTCTTTCAGTTCATCTCTTTTCACCTTCTAAACCCTTATAAGGTGCTAAATAATTGGGTCTCAGAACTCATCACTGCAATAACCTATCTTTCTGAAAGTTTGTATATACTCAGCGCCTTGAGTACCTTGTTTGGTAGATACGTGCACTATATAAGACTTCTATATGTCCCACTGGACTGCTTCCATTACACCAGTATACCTGTTTATGCGAGTTGTTTTGTTATGTAGCCTTTGAGAAAGACTCTGCTAGGTTTAAAACGTCAGGCCATTAACTGTTTTTCCCATTTATACCAAACCTCATTTTGGCTGGTAAGCAGTTTGCAACACCAAATTCTATTTACTCATCTTCTATTTTGACCGAATCAAATTTTGAGCAAACCTTGTTGACGTTTTTCCTTGTTTTAATCTATTTACTCATCTTCTACTTTGACCGAATCTATCAAATTAAGAGCAAACCTTGTCGACGTTTTCTCTTGTCTTAGCGGATGTCTCTACGTAGGGAACTTTCCATCCTGCAGCTCGGTTCTGTGCCTCCTCTTGACTCACTTGCCGCTTGTCGTCTAAATCTGCTTTGTTTCCAACGAGTAGGAACGGAATCATGTCCTCTGTTTTATCGCACTTCACTCTCAAAATCTGCTCCCTGGTGAAATCATTTGCACATAAGAAAATATCTTTAGTGAAATTCTAGCATGTAACGGGTCTGATACTTCACGGAGGTAACAAAGGCGATTGCCTCCATGCGCCCCCCCCCCCCCCCCCCCCCCGGTCATTGCCTCCATGCCCTTGAAATGTGTGCTTCTATGGGTGCGTTCGATTAGCTTCCCTGTGTCGACTCCGCGGTGCTCACTCGGGTGAGCCCCCGACATGAGCTAATCCAACGATCACTCACCCTCTCGTTGTGACGTCATGCAACTGGGGCCAGCCCCCAATCTACCCACTCCACAAGCAGGGCACTTGGGGCTGACCCAGGTGAGCCCCTGGAATGACGTCAAAGCTATTCGAACGTACCGGGGCAGACCAGGGTCGACCCAGGGAAGCTAATCGAACGCACCTTGTATGAAGTGGGTATGGTTTATTGTGGACTTACACCACATAATCCGGATTTGGGTAAAACGCATTTTGGGGACACTTTCGCCCTCACCTGAATTCCGACGTGGTAGCAAACGATTCTTGCTCTGTGATGCTAAACACGCACAGGAAGCCCTCGCCTGACCTGAAGTAGTTATCTCGTATGGCTGCATAATCTTCTTGTCCTGCTGTATCGAGGATGTCTATTTGTACCTCTTCACCGTCGAGTGTTATCTTCTTGCGATAACTGTCTGCTTTAGTCGGCTCATAGTCTTCCACAAACTACAAGACAAAAGAAAATCATTGATGAGGGTAAACTACACACATATTTAAAGGCACTGGACACTCGTAGAAGGTTACTTGGTAATTAGCAACGGAGAGCTGTTGATAGTATAAAACATTGTGAGAACCAACATGACTCAAAAGAGATTTACACATGGTGCTACCGCTAACTTCACCTGATTATAATCATTATACTCCCACTGTGCACAGCCGTGCAAAGTTTCACATCCTATGTATTATTTTGGTTTATGGTTTCACATCCTATGTATTATTTGGTTTATGGTAACACCACATGTATATTTACTTGTGGCGTGTCATGGCCTAGCGGTTAAGAGCATCGGACTCAAGCTCTGGTGTTTCTGATCGGCAGACTGTGGGTTCAAATCCACTAGTCATGACACTTGTGTCCTTAAGCAAGACACTTAATCATGATGCTTCGTCCTTCGAATGGGATGTTAAGCCATTGGTCCCGTGTGTTGTGTAACTCACATAAAAGAACCCAGTGTACTTCTCGTAAAGAGAAGGAGGTTAGCCCCAGTGTTCCTGGCTGGATTGGCAGCATATTGTCTACAGCACCTCGTTAAACCATTACATGGTGCTATGTAAAAGGAGTAGCACTACATGTATATAAGAAGCCACTAATATTATTATTACTACAGTTGTTCTTTTGAGAACTTGTCTTGCTATATTTTCTACTGTCGCGGAGTAGATGTTTACTAAATGCTACTTATCAAACCTGTACTTCCTCACCTCATCATACATGAACTGTAGTGTCAGAGCAGACTTGCCCACCCCTCCACTGCCCACCATGATGACCTTGTGTAGGGGTAATGCCTTAGGGGTCGGCATGGTGTCGTTCTTGTCTTCTTGTCCGTCAAGAATAGAGAAAACCGATCCTTGTGATCCCTAGAATTTACTTCCTGAGCAGTGCCTATCAGAGAAAAGAAAGATAAACAAAGATTGAAATCATCTACGATCAAAGAAGGTTATTTTCACCGGACTGAAACCTTCTTAAGACCCAATTCACCTGACGTCATCATCAGAATAATCATGGATGCGCCATTTTGGTGTTCAATGTCACTGTGCATTATTCAGTGAAGTGCGCATTTTAGGCGACGCAGAGTTTACACGTAAACGTATTGCCCACCAAAATGGCACAGTCGCCGCGTGTGACATGCGTGCAAGGGGCCAGAACGTGTGGGTCGTATCGGAAGTGGAGACTACAGCTTCACTGTTGGTGAGAGTGTTGCTATGGGCAGTCAGGTTGGTGTACATGTACATGGTATAGTGATGCCTTGCCTCGCCTTCCACCTCTGGGACTCTAGTTCGAATCCCACTAGGGGCACTAGTCCTATACTTTAACCTATTCAAATGCTGTCCTCTAAACTTACTGTCCTCAAATAGGAATCCTTTGTATTTTTGTGTTCCCACGTTTTTTCTTGAGCTTGTTTAGGGAGAGATTGTGTAGGTAATGTACGCTCATTTCTCATAAACAGAAACACATCAGAGTTCAACTGCATATTTCAAGTACACATGTATGTTTATAATGCAAGGCTATGTATGTACATATATACCTCCAGCTTCACTTTTGCTATACTAATATTGCATTTTCTACATCAGAACCAATCATAATGCATTTTATCTTCAAGTACGCGCTAATCCTCCAATCAGATTCGCAGAATGGAGTGGTGATAAAAACCTATATTGCACGGCTAATATCACCACCATGCGTATTGTGTGTTCTATGTCACGCGCCAAGTTTGCTTGAAGATATACGTTATCACACGCGCGCTCGTGGAAATACAGAAAATATAGCGCGTCTGCGTCCCATATCCAACTCGGCCTTTGGCCTTGTTGGATATGGGACGCAGAAGCGCTATATTTTTCCCTATTCCACTCGCGCTTGTGTGATAACTTATATAGTACCTACTTGTTATTACTATGATAATTATTCACAAACACACTCAAAACTTCAAGTGTGATTCAGATAAAAATATTTCAAGTGTCTATTTCTTTGTAACTAAAACGGACTGAGATGGTGTACAAATGAAAGATCCATGATGGAACATGTGGGAGAGGAAGCACAAGATCATAGAGCTATATCCTTTCTCTATGATAAGACACGTCAGTAAATGTAGTCCGGTATGCAAAAGCTGTGTGGAATTCCATCCTGAAATGATAAAGAATCACAGCAGGATCTTGCCACTACCCTGCTAGGAGGTTATGATACGCTGCGAGGGGTCCGTGGCTTGACCATACAGGAATTTGTGTCTGAACCTATTACAATGATACGCAAGAGGAAGGAAGGCTTATATTGAGTAGCGCTATGATGGGACTCTTGGGACCAATTGGTATTCTCCATGCATGACCCACCTTTAAAGGGAAGGTGTACATTTAGTTAGCACTCTTTAAATTAGTGGCAAATAAAAGCTTACTTGACAGTAGCTTTCGATAGTATTTAAAGCATTTTGAAAAATTCATCATGTCCACTGGTTATGGACAAATTTGTCAGTTTTCACCTCCAAAATTTGAATCAGAGAAGCGCTACGAACAGTAACGTCTCTCAGATTATGTAGTCCAATCACAGATCAACCGCTTTTTTCCCTCGGCGATTTCTCAAAACCGCGACCACCTTTTGAAATGAAATGTTTACAGTTTAGTTTCATAGTATATTTATTTGTGTAGGTTTAAAACAATCAAATGGTTACAAAAACCAAAGGCATATTTTCCCTTTAACAGAGTTTTGATTGTAATAAAACCTGTTATGCAAATACGTACGGTTCACAGATTGCATCTGTCTCCAATATTAAAATGTTTAGCATGACTGCATGTACATTACCACTTGAGTACATGTACATACATGTACAATGAGATAAAATGTTCGCAACACATTCCCAGATGTTACAGATTACGTTTGTACGTCTGCATTATGAAGCTTTAACCAAGTTGTATGTGCCTCACGTGGTAGACAAGTTGTAACATTATACATGTAAATCGATGAACAGACACAAACATTTCATGCCCAAAGTACTTTTAAATTTGTCTTAAAGGGTCTAGGTACTTTTTGTAGAACACAAAACACAATGTCCACAGACTTATACGATTTGAAGATTGATGATAGAAAGCTTCCCTTAAAATATTACTTACTGAGGTGCTGTAGTTTTTGAGAAATGAGTACCAAGACAAGTCAAGAAAAATATTTTTTTTCTGAGTGACACAAAAACTATTTTAATTATGTAAAAAGTGATTTTGTGACATTGTTCTACTAATTTCTCAAAAACCAGAGCACCTCAGCAAGTAATATTTAAAGGGAAGCCTTCTATTATCGTCATCTTCAATTTGTGTCAAGTTTTTTCAATGTAAATGCAAACAAAAATTAACGGCCTGTTGTTATGACTCTAGCTGAGTCATTCCCGAAAGCTAAATTTATTGTAAATGTGCAGACATTGTGTTTTGTGTTAAAAAAAGTACCCCAATCCTAGGCAAAGTTTTGGAACCGTTCGATTGTTTTACAAACTGAGAAGCGTTACTGATTCAAGTAACTTTTAAGTGAAATGTTTTTCAAAATGATTTTTACTATTGAAAGCTGTTGTAGGCTTCTATTGCCATTAATTTCAAGCGTATACCTTCCCAAACGGTTACCTTCCCTTTAAAGCCATTGGACACTTTCGGTAAACAGTATTGTCCAAGGGCCCACACTTCGTATAAAAAATAACAAACCTGTGAAAATTTAGGCTCAATCGGTCATCGGGGTCGGGAGAAAATAACGGGGAAAACCCACCCTTGTTTCCGCAAGTTTCGCCGTGTCATGACATGTGTTTAAAATAAATCCCTAATTCTCGACAACAAGAATTGATAATTGTTTTAATGTTTTCTCGATAAGTAAACCATTTCATGGAATAATATTTCAAGAGAAGTCTTTCACCATTACCTTCTGTAAACCCTGTAAGTTATTTGTAAATCTGTGAACTTTTTTTTTTTCTGTGCCGAAAGTGTATAATGACTTTAAACCACAGCTTCATTACTCCTTTCGAAAACCGTAAATTCTAAACAAAATTTCAAAAATACTAACCTTAACTGTGTATTGTTGAAATTTATTAAAGAATTGTTTACACACCTTCAGGTTTTAGCATTGTACTTAGTGAATGTACATTGACATATTTATCATACAAATCTGACAAAAGCCAGGCTATACTACGCCTCTACACTCCCACGTGTCAAGCGGACTGTATCTACAGTACATGGTAATCATAGGGCAATGATAATCATCAATGACAGGTGATGGGTAGTAGTTACTGAGTATTCCCTCAACTCAATGCCACGGGCGAAAATGATAAAATACAGCCTTCAAGTGGCTTAGGAGCTATTACTGTACTCAGCCTGTGCACATTGCTGCTCAATAGCAAAACTACAATGTGCATTTAGATTTGCCTGGTGCCCACATGTAAATTGTTTAAATTTCTGTACAGCGATATTAATGGCAGTGGACACTATTGGTAATAACTCAAAATATTTATTAGCATAAAACCTGACTTGGTAACGAGTAATGGGGAGAGGTTGATAGTATAAAACATTGTGAGAAATGGCACCTCTGAAGTGACGTATTTTTTGAGGAAGAACTAATTTTCCACGGATTTGATTTTGAGACCTCAGATTTAGAAATCCAGCACACAACTTAGTGTGACAAGGGTGTTTTTCTTTCATAGTTATCTCGCAACTTCGACGACCAATTTTCACAGGTTCATTATTTTATGCATGTTGAGATACCCTAAGTGAAAAGACTGGTCTTTGACAATTACCAATAGTGTCCACTGTCTTTAAAGGCAGCGCGCGATTTTCACAGCTCAAGTTAAGTTGGTACACAAACATATGTAGGTCAAAATAGGTTTGTGAAAGCTGCATTTTGTTCGCATTAGAGAAAAAAAAGGAAGTTAAACTTATATTGAATTAACACAAGTAAGCGATCATCCATTTTTTAACAATGCAGCTGGCAATGCTCAAGACAAACATCAACGCCTTGCCAGCCAAGTCTGCTGACGTGACAAATTTAGTTTAGATTGAAAACACTCGGCCTACTATCATGACTATACATTACACACACTGATCGCCCAAGTCTCTTCACTGCAGACTAATTATTTCCCAACAGGCGCATCTACTATTAATTATTTACCACAGTGACTGATGCAACTGTTAAGTGAATATCCATGACAGAGTTAATAGGGTCCCTAAAACCAACTGTATGCTCTTTGCCTTTAAAGGGTCTGGGTTCCTTTTTGTACAACATGAATAATGAAAGAAAACACCCTCAGTGCACAAAATTGTGAGACTTTCAGATGCCTAATAAAACGCTTCAAACCCATGGACATCTTTATTTGAGTGAGAAATTACCTCTTTCCCAAAAACTACATGTTTGACTATGTTACTTCAGAGGAAGTCGTTTCTCAAAATGTTAGAATGTTAAAATCTCTGTTGCGCGTTACCAAGTAAGTTTTTATGCTAATAATTATTTTGAGTAATTACCACAACGTGTCAAGTGCCTTTAAACTCCACATTGCACTGCTTAGCAAAATTACAATGTGCATAATCTACGACCTGACTACACACACATTTTGTGTTGTAAATTTCTGTATGGAGAAATTAAAGGCAGTGTATATGACAATAAAAACTTAGGCCCTAATTGCTGAGAAGCACTGAAGCTCTCCGTTGCTCGTTACCAAGTAAGTATTTATGCTAGCAATTATTTTTTAGTAATAACCAACCATGTCCAGTGCCTTTAAAGCCATTGGACCCTTTGGGTACAGAAAAAGAAGAAAAAAAGTTCACAGATTTACAGGGTTTACAGAAGGTAATGGTGAAAGACTTCTCTTGAAATATTAGTCCATGAAATGCTTTACTTTTTGAGAAAACATCAAAACAATATAAATTCTCGTTAGCGAGAATTACGGATTTATTATAAACACCATGTCATGACACGGCGAAACGTGCGGAAACAAGGGTGGGTTTTCCCGTTATTTTCTCCCGACTCCGATGACCGACTGAGCCTAAATTTCCACAGGTTTGTTATTATATATAGAAGTTGTGATACACGAAGTGTGGGCCTTGGACAATACTGTTTACCGAAAGGGTACAATGGCTTTAACCTCCACATTGCACTGCTTAGCAAAATTACAATGTGCATAACCTACGACCTGACTACATTGTACATACACATTTTATATTGTAAATTTCTGTATGGAGAAATTAAAGGCAGTGTAATATGACAATAAAAACTTAGGCCCTAATTGCTGAGAAGCAATGAAGCTCTCCGTTGCTCGTTACCAAGTTTTTATGCTAGCAATTATTTCGAGTAAAACCAACCATGTCCAGTGCCTTTAAAGCCATAGCTGTTTATGACACGTGTATGACATGAGGGTACTAACTAAAGCCATGAGCTATAGTGAGTTAATAATTGACTCGGACTAAGCTGAGAGCTTCAGGACAAACTGTCTCTACCTTTAGGGTCTGGTTGATGATGTTTCTACCTTTAGGGTCTGGTTGATGATAGACGTCATGATGGATCTCTAATTGGGATGTGGTCTAATGACCTGGGCACAATTTCATGGCGCTTCGTCACTCGTACTCCTGTGTGTTGTGCAATGTTTGTAAAAGAACCCAATTACTTTTATAGTTAAGAGCAAAAATTTATTACCAGTCGTTCTTGCAGTGGCTGCTGAATGTACCACAGTAGTGTACGTATACATGACATACCTAGTAAAGTTTACTGTAAACCAGTATAAGTTGCTACATACATGTAAATGGGTCTCATAATCCAAAAACTGCCCTGAGTATTCTACATGTTTTACCCTTGTATTGTACAACATTACTTTCCCGAATTCTGTGAAAAAAATACACAAAGGCAAATCACTTGGTTGAGATTGGAACCCACAATGCTTGCATTATAGAGCAGAGTCTTACCACTAGACCACCGAGCTGGCATGGTGGATAGAGGCAGTTTAAATCCTATGTGTTAGCAGTTGGTATAGCAATGATTTTGATAGAGGTACTACAGTTTCGCACGAAACAAACTAGACTCCCTGCGCGGAGAGTGTGGGCCCAGTATCTGTACATAATTATGTAGGATACGTGCACTTAAGACTCATTTGGCGTGTCATGGCCGAGAAGTGTAGTTCATCAGACCCGAGCACTTGTGTTGTCAGCAGCAGAGTGTGGGTTCAAATCCCAGTCATGTCACTTGTGCCCTTGACTTGCGCATGGCACTTAAAACCATAATTGCATTGTAAAAAGTTGCAGCCAGGCTCCTAGTGGAAGATACCAATGCAACCATGCCTACCCATCCTTTGCTCATAAGCAAACCTTTAGCATCAAACAACTTTGCTTACAGTTTTAAAGGATTACCAGCTAAAGTATCATGTTACGGTGCACCGTTTGGGACCAGCTCCCTGCTCATTTTTGCTAAGCAGAAATGTTTAAGTACTATTTTTTTCGCTTTTCAAGCAGCTCAATGAAATTGGGCCCAGATCACTGTGACTGTTAGCATAGAGGTTAGAATTAATACCTGTTACTATGAAACAACCCGTAGCATACAGTACAGTGCGAGCTCGCCGTCAAAATGTGGTCCCGAGAATGGGACTTGACGATGTCGTTTCTTACTCTGCACGTTGTTATTGGAAAATCTCCCCAAATGGGGAGATGTACAAAACCAATGGGAGCATGCTGTGAGTAACTTGAACTATCCCTTCTGTTTGATTTCCAGTCTCGAGGGATCTCCATCTTGTTTGAGGTGGAACACTCCATTATGACCAGAGGGAGTTCAGGTACACAGTGAATTACTGCAAATCGAATTATAGGGGCATACACACTCTGGAATTGATAAATTTATCCTTCATCAAGTCCTACGTTACCTAGACTTGGTTCAAGTCCCATTCTCGTGTGAGAGGTCCCTAAGCTATTACCTCAAATTACTATGAAACAACCCGTAGCATACAGTACAGTGCGCGCTCGCCGTCAAAATGTGGTCCCGAGAATGGGACTTGACGATGTCGTTTCTTACCCTGCACGTTGTTATTGGAAAATCTCCCCAAATGGGGAGATGTACAAAACCAATGGGAGCATGGAAGCGTTGCCCTGCTGGTAAAATATTCATTGTACTCTGTGACATCACTATAGAAGACGTTGTAAGGCACGCGTCTATACGCGGCATGGGTCTATACGCGGCACGCACGTCGGGTGGGTAAACTCATTAGCAGGCAGGGGGTGTCGGTGTCATAAGTCCTTTTATTGCACTTCCCAAAATTCAAATTTTTTACAAACAAAACCGACCCCAATGTATGTTACAACGTATTACTTAAATTCAAATGAACATTTAGTGCTTTCTTTTTTATAATTAATTGGTTGTTAAAAAATGTATTTCAATCATCAACTAAGTACTTAACCCACAAGTGACAAATGATCTAGTCTTCTTTTTGGGTGCGTTTGATTGGTCAAAACGTATCACGTAACAATGTTACATATTTCATAAGTGAATACATTTACATACCAGGCGACTGTGACATCGTCAATTCCCTGTCTCGCATGCGGAACAGGTTTTGGAATGCAGAGCGTCACACAACAGTAGTTTCCTGGGGATGGCACGGGATTGGGACTTGAGTCAAGTCTATACGATACAAAAGTACAGTACAGTGTGCAGTAACTTCTGGAAAATCACATTGTTTCCTGTTTAGGCCTTGATGTGTTTAGCATTTAGGGATTGGCATGATTTCATATAACTCTTTAAGCCCATGCTGTTTGCGTTTTGAACTTTTCTTTTAAAGACACTGGACACTATTGGTAGATGTCAAAGACTAGCCTTCACAGTTGGTGTATCTCAACATACGCATAAAATAACAAGCCTGTGAAAATTTGAGCTAAATTGGTCGTCATAGTTGCGAGATAATAATGAAAGTAAAAACACCCTGGTCACACGAAGTTGTGTGCTTTCAGATGCTTGATTTCGAAAAAAATATATCTTGCTGATTTGTGTTGCCTTGGTACATCCCAAAGTCAAAAGTCTTTCCAGAGCTATTTTGCCCTCTTATTATCTCAAAAACACAACCTGACCACCTTTTTAAATGAAATGTTCACAGGTTATTTTGTAACTTTTTTTATCTACATTTGCAAAGGATTAAACCAATCGAAAGATTCCAAAAACTACATTCCCTTTAAAACTGTCACACAAGAATGTTTAGATATTGCAAAGTTTCAGACTAAATATTAATTTTTGATACTCACACATCCGTGTATGGGTAAAACCAAAAATTAATATTCTTTATCCCCGATGCAAATTTAACATCTATTATTTCAGACTAAAATTCGACACCATTCTAGATGCATCTCAAAATATTCTTGTATACACATTTTGAGGTGCCCGTCCCTTCCCGAAAACATTAACGAACGGTAGAAGGCTGTACATATAAGTGTACATTTCCTAAATCAAATTTACTCAGCACTGAAGTGTACATCCCATATTTCATAATGAACGTGATGTTATCAGCCTGTACATGCACATGTAGCTGCCAGCAGTCTACCCTTCCCAGCATAATTCATTTGTACACATTAATGCGGAAAACCAAATTGAGTACGTGCACTTAGCGACGGCGAACTGATTCAATAATCTTGATTAACTTTAAGCTCTACATATTTTCCACAAATACGGCTGACGATATTCGTGCCCAACCAAAACAACAACCAAATTGCAGTCTGTGTGTGTGTTAAACATGTTTAAAAAGGCACTGGACACTATTGTTAATTACTCAAAATAATTGTTAGCATAAAAACTGGCTTGGTAAACGAGCAATGGGGAGCTGAAGATAGTATAAAACACTGTGAGAAACGGCTCTACCTCTGAAGTAACATAGTTTCTGAGAAAGAGGTAATTTCTTCGTATGCAAATATTAAAAGAATTCAGGCCTGAAGTCTTTTAATTATTTTTAGGCATCTGAAAGCACATAAATTTGTGCAACAAGGGTGTTTTTTTCTTCGTTATTTTCTTGCAGTCATCAATGGCCAATTGAGCCCAAATTTGTACTGGTCTATCACAATTACCGAAAGGTGTCCAGTGTCTTAAATGCGCTGTGTCGGATATTATTTTGGGACATGGTCATGATGGTTGTTAGACGCTGAATGCATTAGGAAGCCTTCAGGCATTGGACATGTTGGAGTGGCGAGGATCTCTGATGTTCAATCCTTGGAGACCACTCTCAAAAGAGCTTGCTTGGGTGTTGTACCTGGGCACGTAGACAAACAAATGCTGATACATACATGTAGCAAGTGCATGTATGTGTGACTGTTAAAGACATTGGTACAGAAAAAAAGAAAAAGTTCACAGATTTACAAATAATTTACAGGGTTTACAGAAGGTAATGGTGAAAGACTTCTCTTGAAATATTAGTCCATGAAATGCTTTACTTTTTGAGAAAACGGTAAAACAATATAATATTTGTTTTATAAACACATGTCATGACACGGCGAAACGCGCGAAAACAGGAGTGGGTTTTCCCGTTATTTTCTCCCGACTCCGATTGTCCGATTGAGCCTAAATTTTCACAGGATTGTTATTTTATGTATAAGTTGTGATACACGAAGTGTGGGACTTGGACAATACTGTTTACCGAAAGGGTCCAATGGCTTTAAAGGTAGGGTTTGGTAAATACATGTATGCCACAAATAAATGACATAAAAACTAGGGTAGGATCCGTGGCCACACCATTGTACACGTTTGGTAAATATTAATTTAAAAACTGACTTGGTAACAAGCATTGGAGAGCTGTTGATAGTATAAAACATTGTGGGAAACGACTCTCTCTGAAGTAACATAGTTATTCGAGAGAGAGGTAAAATACTAAAAGCACACCAATTCGTCCAACAATGAACAATGGTGTTTTTTCTTTCATCATTTCTCCAATTTCGATGACCAATTGAGCCCAAATCTTCACAGGCTTGTTTTTTTATGGTTATGTTGGGATACACCAAGTGAGAAGACTGGTCTTTGACAGTTACCAAACGTGTACCTTCCCTTTAAAACCACAAAAAAAGTGTATAGAAGGCAGCTACATGTAGATTATGTGTACACTGTACACAACTGAAAGATGACTGGAAACAAAACCTGAAACCTTCTTTTTACTAACACCTAAAACCATACAGGAAGGAAACTTTAACATAGAAATGATCTCAGGTTCAAATGACTATACTTCCTGATAATGATATCACTAACAGTCAAACCCACATCCAGCCATATTAAACAGCACCCATTGACAAACGATGTCACATTAGGATTCGAACTGCCTCTAGCTACCGGGCAATCTTGGTAGTCTAGTTGGTAAGACACTGCTCTAGAAGTGCAAGGGTCGTGGGTTCAAATCCCACACGAGTAACATGCCTGTGATATTTTTTCACAGGACTCGGGAAAGTACTGAGTTTACAGTGCTAACACACATCGGTGTATGGGTAAAAACCAAAATGAATATACTTTATTCCTGATGCAAATTTAACATCTATTAGATGTCACATTGTTAAAATAGAGAGTGACCAGGACTGATACTTCACGGAGGTATTGAATTGCCTCCATGCCCCCTTGTCATTGCCTTGGTGCCCTACAATGCTCCAGTAGAAATTTACAGTTTCCTCATAAGGTGCCCTTTACCAAAAAGAAAATGCCTTGATGCCCCTTCAAAAAACGAGGCATACAGGCCTGGAGTGACTATCTATATACAGACTGGCATCATGTATAACTTTGTACCCAAAAATAATGTGTACACTCTGGGGCATTCCTGGCAGGCAAGATACAGGACTAGTCTTGTACAGCAAGCTTCACATTTTCTGTCACAATTTTAATAAATTGAAGATGGGGGGATGTACACGTACAATGTACCCGGTAGTATAATACTGTATTCATAGATACCTCAGACAGTTTCGCTATTCCTATTGGTGGAGAGCGCGTCACGTGGGTGTGTATAAACCTTTGTTTATGACCGGTTTTTTTATTTCACATAATACTTCTTGGTTGTACTTTCAATGTTTAGATAATTTATAACTTTACAATTAAATTTATTATCATTTATCATAAACGTATTATTGTCCACAGGCCTTGTATTTCATCTTTGAGAGAGCAAGACCATTTTCGTTTTGCAAAGGAACCTTGATCAGAAAATCATCACGTCAATGGGAAGCTTTCAAAGGGGCACCAAGGCCAAGACCAGGGGCAACAAAGAGCCATGGCCTACGTGGACTTCATTTATTCCTGAACTGCATCTACACCAGTCATAACGTGAGTACATGAATTTGTACCTATTTCTATTGGTGGAGAGCGCGTCACGTGGGTGTGTATAAACCTTTGTTTATGACCAGTACAAAGTATTGAAACATGGGCGTGACACGCGAGCTTGCACCTCTTCTTATAAGACAGTTTCTTCATTCCTATTGGTCGAAAGCAACGGCTGAAACAGTTGCGCACAGCATTCCCTTATAAGGAATTGTTTACCCGAGGGCAGCGGAGGGCTTTATCATTTCATAGCTGGAGGGGTGTTGTGTTGAAAGAAATCATTGAACAATTATAATTTTTTCATTTATTTTACCTTTTGACCTAAAAGCGTTGATGTTTTGACCGAAAAGGTATTCATGAATGGGAATCAAAGTGTGTTGAGTCGGTTTTCAACTAGTGGTTTAAACCCACCAAGGCCTGGTTCTTGATAAACTTACCTTGACTTCGTCTCGGTAAAATTATCAAGAACCAGGCCTCGTTGGGATTAAACCACTAGTTGAAAACCTCTTCACCACACATTGATTCCCTTAATCAAGCTCTACAAGCTATTTGATACCATCAAGGACATTGGGGACACTACATAAACCTTTTAATCGCAAACACGCGGTACGCGCAAAATAGACGTGGAATGAGGTGCGTGCTGGTCTATGCTAGCGATCAAACTTGATCACTAGCTAGACCAGCATGTACCTCATTCAACAGTTAGCGCTTGCGCAATGGGTATTTGCGAAAAGGTCTATGTAGTTGGCAGCCGGCTTACCAGTTGAATCCATTGTTCTTGGTAAGGTACGCTTGCTCAGAAATACGTACATTTTGTGTGCGTAAACAATGGAGATGAATGCTGCCACCTACTGTTTAAAAATTGCCCTTTGTGTCTCTGCGATGAAACTGTCTGCGCAAAGATAAAATGATCCGAGTACACTTATGCCCGTTTCATCTGATAAATTATTTTGTACTCGTGTGATGTCATGAGTCCATGATTAGAAAAAAATACTAAACGTTCCGCATAAAAAGGTTGAATGCCTAACCTTGGAATAAGCAGTGAGTCAGATTTATCATAAATTGACATCCAGGTTGCGTTTACGGTTGTATGCAATGCATACTGATATCACCAGAGCTATTTGTACGATCTAATACCATTTGGGATAGTGTACATTGTACATGTACATTTCAGATTCAGATGAGACTTTAAAGGCAGTGGACACTATTGGTAATTACTCAAAATAATTGCTAGCATAAAACCTTACTTGGTAACAAGCAATTTAGAGCTGTTGATAGGATAAAACATAGTGAGAAACAGCTCCCTCTGAAGTACATGTAACATAGTTTTCGAGGAAGAAGTAATTTTCCACGAATTTGATTTCCGAGACCTCAGATTTTGAGGTCTCGAAATCAAGCATATGAAAGCACACAACTTGTTCAACAAGGGTGTTTTTTCTTCCATTATTCTCTCTCAACTTCGACGACCAATTGAGCTCAAATTTTCATAGGTTTGAGAAGACTGCTCTTTGACAACTACCATAGATGTCCAGTGCCTTTAATGTCAAAATGTCAGGCCTTATACTTGTTACGGTTTTTTAAGTACTTAGCGTACAATATTAAAAAAGGCTGCTATAATATTATCTCGCATCCATATTATATGAAAATCTCTGTTTACATTTTGTCAGTATCATACATTGTGTACAGTGTAGTGTGTAAAAGCATGATCCGATGTGCGGGGGCCACAAGTAATTTTCCACTTGTCAAGAAATGCAAAGAGATAAAATGCAAAGAGATGGATCAATAACCATCTTGCCCAGCAGGTCCAAAACCAAGAATTGTAACATTAGTTCCGAAAAGACTGGAGGGCTTGCATACAAATGATCAATAGGTACATGTTCACTAAATATTAGAAATGCACGCAAACAACCGTGGGAATGCATTTTCAGGATACAATTTTGTATTCCAATTTTATGTCAAATCTTGCCTTAAATTTTGATTTTTTTTTACATTATTGGCCTATTAATGATCTTGAGTACATCTTGGTTGCTTTTGTAAAATGTCTACGGTGCGTTATTGTACGTGTTTTTGGTGGGTTGAGGAACATTTGGCGTTCACCAACATTGGTACTGTACATGCACATCAATGAAACCACTGAAGGTTGACTTGACTTAAAACAAAAACCAGGTCTAAGATATCATGGAGGTGACCAGATGACTAAGGCGATTGCCTCCATGCCCCCTGGTCATTGCCTAGGTGCCCTTCAAATTGCAGGCCTGGAATTACACACGGGCCACGGAGGTGGCCTCTGTTGCCCTCTGGTCTTGGCCTTGGTGCCCCTTCAAAAGTTTCCCATAGACCTTAACATTTTCCAATGGAAGTGCCCTTTGCAAAATGGAAATGGCCTTGCCCTCTCAAAGATGAAATCCCATGCCTGAAATGCTCCAGTAGAAAATTACAATTTCCTCATAGGGTGCCCTTTACTAAAGGAGAAAATGCATCAATTGGTGCCCTTGTCCTTTCAAAAACGAAGCATACATTTGGTACATTCTTGAAAAACAACATCGCCAAGTCTTCTCATTTATATTCTAGTCACGTGAAATAAATTCTGTTCTAGTATAAACGGATTGAGCTTTATGTACAAAGTCCTTTTGGTCTCGTGGATTGTACCCCCAGATGTACAATAAGCTCTGGAAGTTCCACTATGAGCTACTCACATTACAATGTGCATTGAATTCAGATCAGATACAGTGTATTAAATTTAGATTTCTCTTGGGACAATTGCCGGAGAAACTCATTAAATTAGTCATTTAAATTCATCCACTGAAGCTGTTCAGCAGAAAAACATACTCAACCATTTCATTTGTCAACTTTTAGGTGCTAAGCAGCCTTACAAATACGTGTAAGAGTGATCAGTTACAATACTGTAAAAATCCCGCTAGTGGTAAATGGTTTTTTATCAACCCTAAATTATTTTTCAAATTTACCCAGTCCGTTTCCCTTATTTATTACTCAAAATTACTCTGCATTAAAAATCTTTCTGAACTATACATGTACAATGTATGGCTCAATGCTACACGTACCGGATACACCAAAACTGCCGGCCCACTGAATTGGAAGTATACATTTAAGTTTGGTTTCTCTAAAGGCAATACTTTTGGTTTTGTTTTGGAACCGTTTGATTTAAAGGCAGTGGCCACTATTGGTAATTACTCAAAATAATTTTTAGCATAAAAACTCACTTGGTAATGAGTAATGGGGAGAGGTTGATAGTATAAAACATTGTGAGACTCGGCTCCCTCTAGAGCTGTAGAGTAACATAGTTTTCGAGAAATTAGAAATTTTCCACGAATTTGATTTCGAGGTCTCGAAATCAAGCATCTGAAAGCACAGAACTTCGTGAGACAAGGGTGTTTTTTCTTTCATTATTATCTTGCAAAGTTCTTTAATGACTGATTGAGCTGAAATGTTCACATGTTTGTTGTTTGTTTGTGCATATGTTGAGATACAGCTAGTGAGAAGACTGGCCTCTGACAATTACCAATAGTGTCCACTGTCTTTAATTATAATCCCACGTGTTCTTGTAGAATTATGAAACTTAGAAATATGATACCAACATGACCAAGTAATTTTTTATTTTTTTTTGAGGGGGGGGGGTCATTTTTTTGAGAGACCTTCTTAATCCAGCTCAAAATACAACCAACAGATACAGTACTGTTCATGTAGTCTCATTCTACATGACATGTCAAGTAGCAGAGAAAATAGAAAAGGGGTTGTTCAGGAGCACTTAGCGTACTTCTGGGCAAGCAGCCAGGTGCAAATATCAACCAATCACTTAAATCGTGAATTGATTGATATCTTGATGTACAGTACAGGTGCAAGCCTACATTTTAAGGGTGTGTACAAACAAGTACAAGCAAGTCCTCAACTTTCCATGCAAGACTCAAATTTAGAAGAAAATCCTCAAGACTTAAGGCTGGTCCTACATGGGGATGTAAGTAAGGACGAGTAACTCGTCCTAACTAGGATGAGTAACTCGATATAGGACCTAAGTCTGAACTCTTTGTAAAATCCATCCCATGGGTCAATTTCACAAAGATAGTTTGAACTAACTTTGGACTACATGTAGTCCTAGATGTATCATAGCAGGTTTTTTAATCAAAAACTTTTACATGTAAGACTAATCCTAAGATAAGACGAGTAAACTCGTGGCTTTCATGGCTTTACCACACCTAATGCAACACCCTAAACAAAAATCACAACCATGCTAAAATTAAGCAAGGGACCCTTGCTAAATTGCCCTAGTGTGAATGGGGCTTTGGTACAAGATCCTCAAAAATGGCTTCTATGGCTTTACATGTATGTAATGCAGCACCCTCAAAAGAATTAGCATGGTTGTAAATTCAATTTACAACCATGCTAAAATTAAGCAAGGGACCCTTGTTAAAGCACTGTCGTGTGAAAGGGGTCTAGTCAATGATCCTCAAACATGGCTTCCATGGCTTTGCCACACCTAATGCAACACCCTCATTCGAGTTCACAGCTTAAGGAGCTGGCAAAGTCCGGCACCGCATAGCAATTATCACGAGAGAGAATCCACGGAAAAACAAAACTGATTCCTCGGTGGATTGGTCAATCCGTTCTCCCTGACGTGGACTTGTTTTTATCGACAGACCAGTCGGAGTTGATTAAGCCGGTTGTTGGGGAAACTGGAGCGCAGAATTGTGAGGCAGTTCCGATGTGGAATGCCACAGATTTACATGATGCTATTTTTGGACACCTTGAATTTTGTGTTTGTGAAAATGAAAACATGTTTGTATGGGAGAAGGGTAAACAGGGGTAAACACAATTTTTAAAGTTCATATTACAGTTCCATTTGTATACAGATGATGTGTACACTTAGTGTGTAATTTTCCTGTAAATTACAACAAAATTGTTTCAGCATTTCAGGGCTTGCCAATTAAATTGGAACACTGGCCTGATGAGTAGGCCAGTGATTTCAGCGTCGGCATCTTCAGTCCAATAAACTCAAGACAGGACAAAACCGATATTTTTTTTGTTTTCCCCAATTCAACATCTTTGTCTCAAAAGAATGATGTTCAAATGTTGAGTTTGAGTCTCACAAGTATCTTTCAATTCCGCTGAGTATCACCCTTGAAACAAAAGATATAAATCTTATTGTGTTTTTTTTCTTCTTCAAATTAAACAGTTTATAAAACTGTGTTCTTGTTTCGATTCTAGTCTCTTCTCATTTTGAATCTGGTATTGTAACTAGAATCCCGGTCCAGTAAAGATTCTGAGTGCTCAACAAGTCATGCGGTCTTGTGGATTGGATTTTCCCCCGAAATTTGAACCCTGGGCCCAATTTCATAGAGCTGCTAAGCACAAAAATTTGCTCAGCATAAAATTTCTTCCTTGATAAAAACACGATAACCAACCAAATTTCCACGTGATTTTCAGGATTTAAGCAAACAACAGCTGAATACCAGTAACAAGAAATATGCAACAAATGGAAATTTGTTTAGTAATCCGGTTTTTATCAAGGAAGAATATTCATGCTAAGTAAATTTGTGTGCTTAGCAGCTCTATGAAATTGGGCCCTGGACTGTGTACAAAGACAATATTGTTCTCATTATGTGTACATGTACAGTAGTGTAATATCATTAGCATTTAGTTCCAGTGTCCATTAATTTTTGTTGCCGCTTATGGCACATGAGTATTATTACCTAGTCACTGAACCATTTAATTCATTCCGCAAACCATCCCAGCTCCCTAGGGAGTACAACAGTCTGTGCTGCTATTAGTATTTTAGTGCACTAAGAACCATCTCTGCCCTCACAGGTACCCATTTACCCCTGGGTGGAGAGAAGCAATTATTGATGCCTTGCTCAAAGACACAAGTGTCATGACTGGGATTCGAACCCACTAATTTCACCACCAGTACTAAAAGTCCAGTGTATTTTTAGATACTATGCCACGACACTTTATCTGGTTTTTGCTTTTGCAAACCTTTTGTTTGAGCACAGCTACCCTGCCGGCAAGTTCAGCCAGCAATGCATCCAGGCGTCTTTGGGTAACCATGTTTTAAAATTGCATGTATTTTTTTTACGTATACAAAATATGTGTGCATCTAATGTAGGTGAGCAATTTTCATTGCAAATAAACTAAGGCCCAGCCTAAATTTCTATTAGATCGTTATGAAAGAAACCACAGCAAAAAGGGCACCCACAGGGAATTGTCTGATTCCGAGCTAATTCTAGAAAGTATTTGTGTGGTCTGGTCTACATCGTATCAGTGCCCTAGGTGTCAATCCAGCTGAATCTGTCATAGTTTACCATCTTAATCGGGGTAAAGGATGTCTTCTGGCGTCAGTTTTTTACATTCATACCACACTTTGGGACTGACATTGCCAATACCTGACTCCCTAGTGATGCAATCTACATAGTTCAAAACACTAGTCAGAATCCTAGTCTGAACAAAATAGTTCCAGGCCTGATACTTCATTGAGGCACCAGAGACGACTGCCTCGATGCCCCCTGGTCATTGTCTTGGTGCTACTGCTCTTGTGAGTCTGACCAGCCATGCAGACTGACCCCATCTTTAGTTGTTTTTCTGCATTCAGCAGCAATACACTTGGTCGGCACTGCCGGAAAAATGCAAGATTTTTTTTTTGAAACGTACAAACTCACGACTTGGACTTGCATGTACACGCTACGCACCAAGGCAAAGTCTGCCTCGATTGACGTCACAAAAGGGGTAGGCGGAGTCAACCCCAAAACAACTTTATCTATTTTTTAAACATATAAATCGTGGCAAACAATTACTTAAAAAAATTGTTTTATTGTTTACATGTACTAAACATACTCTTATGTTTGAAAAAATAAAAATTATATTTCCAGGTGACTTCATAGGGTGCCCTTTACCAAGAAGAAAAGGCCTTGCTGCCTTTGCCCTTTCAAGAACGAAGCATACAGGCCTGTAGTTCAATTGAAAAAGTACATTGTAATGTAGAGAAGACAAAGGTAAACAAACTTTCCAGTTCATTGAAAATATTTACAAACATTCGTTAGAATTGAGTTAAACCTACCTTTTTGTAACTTTTAAAGGCAGGGTCATAGGGACTATTTAGATTGGGTTTTTTTTTGTCAAAGTAGAGCCTACATGTACTTGTAATGCTGATTTATTGACCAAATTATCAATGTATGTAACCCGAAGAAAGGTTAGACCCAATTCCTTACTAACACCATGGAGGTAGAATATTTCTACCTACATGCTAACACCGAGATTGGTGGGTTCCCTAGTCATGCTAGTCCTGGGAAGGATTAAGTTTTACCTGAATTAAGCCAGTTTTGGGTTTGTTAATCCAGAGAACTTACAGCCCTGAAAAGTGCAATGAGAATGCTCAACTTAATCATGAGAATCTCTGCGTTTAATATTTCCCCGGATTAAAGTGTAGTGTGAAAGTAAGACAAACGGTGTTGCACTTGAAGCAAGAACAATTTTAGTGGTGAGCTCTAAACCCAATTTAGTCCACCAAGGGCGAGCCGCGGTTAAACAAACTACTTATGTTTAGATATGTATGGGGCCATCACTGGGGGAAATCTGTGCTGGGCAGCACAGTGTATTTTGCTCAGAGTGCTGGGCGGAATTTGAAATTTGTTATTGTTAGATCTGGGCTAGACTTGTGGACAAGTCATTAAATCGGCCCCTGCAGTAAGATAGTCGAGTTGTATCGGTGCTCTCGCGAGATCACTGCTCCCGCGCGAACTGCTGGCTCCCCGATTTCTACTCGTTAATGAGGAATAGACATCGGGGAGCCAGCAGTTCGCGCGAGAGCAGTTATCTCGCGAGAGCACCGCTACAACTCGATCTATCTTACCGCGTGGGGCCGATTTAACGACTTGTCCACAAGTCTAGTTCTAGGCAAGCCCTTCTAGCACCGCCCACCGTGGCCAGCTACACCACTGATGATGGCAAAGCCAAAGAAACTCACCCAGGGCATGCCAGAAATACTTGTTTATGTACACACTACACCTGTAATGTACACTGTTGAAAGAACTGTTTACTATAATTACACTTAATGTCAATTGTCATGATTGTAGGGCTTTTGAAGGCTGTCCAATGTGAACACAGTCAAGGTAACTAGTCTCTGTTTTTACTGGACTATGGGCTTGAACACCCACGCAGTGCACACAAAAAAAAGCACTGTCAGTTTGACACACAGGGCTATTTTTTCACTATGGGTAATTTGGAAGCAGAGCACAAATGTACCAGGGGTCAAACTTTACACTAGGCCACCGGCCCGAGATTTCAGTGTTGGGCCAGTAAACTCAAGACAGTACAGAGTAGTCTTGGTTATTTTTTCTTTTCAATTCAACTCGTTTTATAATGTCTCAAAAGATAAAATGTTCAAAATGATGTGTTTGAGTCTTCACAAAGATCTTTTAATGCTGTTGAGTATCAACAAAACAGGAGAGATAAAGCTTCTCTTCTCAAAGCCATTGGACACTTTCGGTAAACAGTAATGTCCAAGGCCCACACTTCGTGTATCACAACTTCTATATTTAGGATCAATCGGACATCAGAGTCGGGAGAAAATAACGGGAAAACCCACCCTTGTTTCCGCACGTTTCGCCGTGTCATTGTTTTAATGTTTTCTCAAAAAGTAAAGCATTTCATGGAATATTATTTCAAGAGAAGTCTTTCACCATTACCTTCTGTAAACCCTGTAAGTTATTTGTAAATCTGTGAACTTTTAATTTTTTTCTGTACCGAAAGTGTCCAATGGCTTTAAGTGTACATTGTATGTATTTGTTGAAATATAATGGTTTAGACGATAAAACTGTGTTCTCATTTTGATTCTACATGTGGTATCTTTTCATTTTGGTTGTAATAAAATTCTGGTCAATAAAAAGTCCAGCGGTCTTGTGGATTTTCCTTCAAAATTCGAGCCCAGCCAGTACACCATGTAATAAACCCACACTAAAAACGATTTCTCGCACCTCACCTGTTTTCTATCTAATATTAACACCGCAATATATTTATTCTAGATGAAATCAAACAGGAAATTAAATCTCTCTGGCCTCCTAACCTCCCCCCCCCCCCTTCACGGCATCATATCAAGTCTCCATCATGTCCATAATTTTGCCCCTGTCATAACTTGCTCTCATCCGGTGTATGCTTCAAGCAAGATAGCGAGAATCAATGGTTGTTTGGTCAATGTCCGGTCATCAGATACGATGAGAGTGGTTAATCCACTGTGTTGGTGATTTATGAGTCTTAGTATTGTCTAGGCGGCCATTCAAAATAATAAATAAAAATAAATTCTTTCTCAAAATTGTGTATGGGTGTATTAAAGGCAGTGGACACTGTTGGTAATTACTCAAAATAATTATTAGCATAAAACCTTTCGTGGTGACGAGTAATGGGGAGAGGTTGATGGTATAAAACATTGTGAGAAACGGCTCCCTCTGAAGTGTCATAGTTTTCGAGAAAGCAGTTATTCAACACGAACTTGATTTCAAGACCTCAGATTTAGAACTTGAGGTCTCGAAATCAATTATCTAAACGCACACATCTTCGTGTGACAAGGGTGTTTTTTCTTTCATTATTATCTCGCAAGTTCGATGACCTATTTTGAGCTCAAATTTTCACATGTTTGTTATTTTGTGCTTATGTTGAGACACGCAAACTGTGCAGGCTATTCCTTGACAATTACCAATAGTGTCCACTGCTTTTAAAATAAATGACTGAAAATTCAGTTATTTTACCTTAAAAGGAACTGAAATTGGAGCCTTTCAAAAGTTGCAATCCTACACAAATGTAATTAACGCATGAAAAATTCATGTGGAATGTTTTTGTGGGAAAAAAAACAGAACTTTGAAATGAAAATAAAATGTCTCCCAAATTGCATTATCAAAAACACTGATATTTCTAACAAAAACCATTAATTTTCCGACTCATTTCCAAACTTATACCAGTACTGACCCATAACAAAAAAATTAAAAAAAGACAATACCCAGCTATGTAGCCAAGATGGTCAATTTCATTCATGATCAAACATCACACAATTTTTTATTTTTTTTTTAAATCTTTGAACATTGACTATTCTGAAGGGCCCCTTAACATCAAATAACCTGCCTACATTGTTGAAATAGGTTTACTTATAATTATAGTGTCAATGCGATCACGATTCTATTCAGTGTCCACTGTCCACCTATATTGACAACATGTACATTGTAGGTCATTGGTTCAAGTCCGCTCCAGTAATATTTCTTTGTTCAAACCAAAACTATTTAAAGGCGCTGAACACTATTGGTAATTATTAAAAAATAATTAGCATAAAAACTAACTTGGTAAAGAGCAATGACTTTGAAGAGCTGTTGACAGTTATAAAACAAGTGAGAAAGAAGTAATTTCTCATTAAAATAAAAGACTTCAGGTCTGTAGCCTATTATGAGGCATCTAAAAGCACAAAAAGTTGTGCAACAAGGGTGTTTTATCTTTCATTATTCTCTTGTTACATTTGTACTTTGATGACCAGTTTAGTCCAAATTTTCACGTTTTTTATTTTATGCATGTTGGGGATAGACACTTGTCCAGTGCCTTAAAGACACTGGACACTATTGGTAACTGTCAAACACCAGTCTTCTCACTTGGTGTTCATGTCTCTCAACATATGCACAAAATAACAAACCTGTGAAAATTTGAGCTCAATCGGTCATCAAAGTTGCGAATGAAAGAAAAAACATCCCTGTCACACGAAGTTGTGTGCTTTCAGTATGCTTGATTTCGAGACCTCATATTCCTAATCTGAGGTCACGAAATTAAATTCTTGGAAAATTATTCTCAAAACTGCGTACTTCAGAGGGAGCCGTTTCTCACAATGTTTTATACTATCAACCTCTCCCCATTACTCGTTACCAAGTAAGGTTTTATGCTCATAATTATTTTGAGTAATTACCAATAGTGTCGCATATTATGTCCACTGCCTTTAAAAAAAACCTTACCAAGTCAGTTTCCCTTGTGGTTTAATATTACTGGACACAATAACATTGCTGACTCACATATTTATTTATTTTACTACGGATTACTCCAACAATGATTAGCAACAATCATAACAACAAGTATGTTAGTCATCAGTTGGTCAATCTCTCATTGTCATCTCTTGACTTATTTGTTATGATTGATAAGAACTTAAGAACAGTGGAGTGTAGGACAGGTGGCTCTCAGGATACAATTCACAGCAGCTGCTAAATATTTATATTGGTCAAGTCAATTTTTTTGACAACTTAGTCATTTTAGTCTATGAAAAATGTGCTCTACTTAAATATGCGTCAGAGAGGGTCCTACAAGATTTATTGCTTATAAGCTATAAACACATTTTATAGCAAGCCTGGAATTTCCTTTTTGAGAATTGGAGGGCAAGGCCAAGCCTGATACTTTACGGAGGCAATGCAGGCGATAGTGTCCTCGTCGGCCATTTATGGGAGTCAAATTCTTGACTCCCATAAATGGCCGACCGTGTTAGCTCGCAAAGCGATTTCGAGTGATACTTGTGTGGGTCATTATATTCTACTTTTAAAATATCTTTCTAACCAATGCATTTTATAACAAACGTTAAAAATGCTTTTCGAAGACCAACTTCGACCGATCCAAGGCAACGTGTTCCTTTAAGTGTGAGAAACTTTTAAAGGGGCACTAACACTGACCAAGGCCAAGACAAGGGCATTGTGTCCTTCATGTAATTCCAGAGTATGTAATTCTATAGAACAACTTACCCTGTGGGATATCCATCCTGTAGCATAGCGGCAATATATTATTAAATTATTACCCTTTTAATTTGTAATTTATTCACCACAATACAGCAAAACAATGACATTTTGTGGCGAGTGTAAAACCTTGCTAAAGTGAGAAAACTAATGAAAAAACAGACTGAAAAAAAACCCCAATGAAATGTTGCAAGGCTTAACCTGCCAAAATAGGCCAATGAAATTAGATCACTTGTTTCTTTAAATTAAGTCAGCACTCCTGATTTTGGCCCCACACTCCAACATTAACAAATTCATAATTAAATTTTAATATAGGCCTACTGAAACTTCATTATTTTAAAAAACCGTCGCAAACTACTTCCACCCAGCAAAAATGTTCCATTTTCAGTTCGCAGACATCTTTTACAGCAACCTGACTACTTCTACATGTATGCGTGAACGGCGGGGAACGTAGGCGGACAGCGTGCCCCCTTTTATAAAATGGTTTAGTCCAACTTGGTCGTGGCTCGGCAGTTCAGCAAGCAAGTAGGCCGGTGCCTGGGATTTCCGGTGCCTGCGTGTACAGCACCGGTGACCACAAAAATGACGTGTTGAGCATATATTGAGAAGCCAAAAAACGATGCGCCAGAAAAACAACAGTGAGTATCGAGCCGAAAATTTCATTTTTTGAAAATGTTTTTTAGTACAACTTAACAAAAAGGAAGCATCATGAATGTATAGTACATAGGAAACTTAAGTTATTGATGGCAAACGGACGGTCTTAAAACTTTCATCTATCAATGCCGATTTTAAAAACGTATAGCGTTAAGGAGGTCCAAAATATTAGACCCCTATTATAAGGCTCTCGTGGGACTAGGAGCCTTATAGTTTCTAGAAGTACAACCTGAGGATAACTTTCCGTATGGCGCCACCACCTTTTCACTCATTTTTACAAAAAGGGATATCTCAATGAGGTAAATTAGATACTATATTTCATATCGAATGAAAAAGTGGTGGCGCCATACGGAAACTTTTCCCAACCTGACATGCTATAAATCTACAAATCTTGTTTTCAGTTCAGATCGAGGTTACGTCCACAACCTTTGTGCATGGAAATGTGGTTGTACGTCGCCATGGTCGAGGTTGGTAGACTTTGACTAATCCGAACTGTATATGATTATGAGGTTCGTTGCCAGGTATTCAGCAGGTCCAATACCAATGCCAATTATTTATAGCAAAACTTCTAACGTAGACCCAGTAACTGGGGCGCTGTACTCCCTTTTTTCAAAATTTTGTCATCTATATCGCACGGACCGATAATGACAACATTTCGAGGGAAAAAGGATTACAGCGCCCCAGTTACTACTACTAGATCTACTTCTTACTAACAAAAGTTTCAAAATGGAAGTTTAGTACTTTTTTAAATCTCTCAAAAAATTCTTTAAAAAAATGATAGAAAACTTGCCATGCTTTTGTGGGGTTCCTTACTTAAAAACAAAACATGAAAAGTGCTGGACTCCCTAACAACGATGCTTTTAATTCATCACATACAACCCGATCCGAAGGGAACATGCCATGCCAGGAAATCCGTAGACCACAACACAGACAGTGACAGAGAAGGTCGATGTCGAAATAGCAAACATTTTAAAAACAAGACGATCATTTTAATTGATTCAAAATCCACTTCTTGTTGAATTACAATTATACAAACAAACAGACAACACACATTACTAAAAAAATACCTACCTTCAGTGATTCAGATCTTCTGACCAAACAACAACTGCAGCCAAATAATCCACTCCCTGACACAACTCAGCAGAAGCTACGTGCTTATCGTTCCTGTTTATTGCAGTGCGAAAACAAAACAGGAAGGAACTCCCAACATGGCCGATATTCTTTGGGACCGGAAATGTGGATGAGCGCCCTCTGTTGGCGAAATTGTGAATGAGCAATTTATAATTTTTTATGAATCACACCACTCGCCGGTGTGACTGTTTTGTTCGGCATTCGGTTGAAAAAAATAGGCAAACAAACTAGCTTTGGTTTCACCCGACATTCCTGCCTTTGAAGACCTCGAAAATAAACACAAAACTTGTTTTTCGCAAAATGAGCCGAACCAAAACCTGCCGCGAAGTTCTGAACTATTAAAGCGCATCCGGTAGATCTTGGCGCGCCCCATCCCGATCACATCCTCCAAAAATGTAATCGAAACAAAAAGTAATGCACCTGTTCGAATGATTAAATTAAGCTCTTTGTTTAATTTTGTACATGGGACAAAATCCAAAATCTATAAACAAAATAGTTCCAGTATATCTGGGTTTTTTTTAAAAGCCAAATTAGATGATAAACGCAAACACTGCCCCCTTGCCACACCCATCCATTCGCATCCTCCTCCTCCTCTTGTTTTAACCACTTGTCTGCTGCATCATGGAGGATAAAGGAAAACGAGTAAGGTGAGGAGCGAATCAAATAACTTGCCAGGAATGCTTTTATGAGAACGTTTGGTGAAGGGTTTAGATGGAGGTTCCAGACCCCCCCCCCCCCCCCCATCCCAAAAACTGCACACATCTTTCTGCCATTGTCAATATTTTGACAACAACCATGGTGTCCGTGTGCACGGCGGTCGAGTTGGTTCGCGGCATAGTTCCTGCTGGAGCGGCCTGCTGTCGTGTTTTGGCTTTGGGTGATGAAGCTTCGTTAGTGTTGAATTAACGACAGTACTGAGCTGTATTTAGTAACATTTCAAAAGACAAAAGAGCCAAGGTAGGTTTTGTGGACGATATTCCAAGAGGCTAAGTGGAGTCAGTTAGTGGGTCAGGCCGGGGGGAGGGCCCGGCGGCCCGGACGCGGGGCCCGAACTCCGAGGCGCGGTGTGGCCGACCATCGAGCTGACCGGTCGGTATGCGCAAGCGGCCTCGGGCCCGCTCGATCTTCCATGTCCTCAGCCGTGCTACTACCCGGCCAAGCCTCACTGCAGAAGGTGTTTGGGATTTGTTTGTGTGTAAAAAAGAATTTTTTTCAAATGCCTCTCTCACAATATAAAATATTGGTGGTCGGTTTTGCTTGGTTGAATTTGTCCACCATTTGTTTATTTAAACAATGTATCTTTGTTGTATCCCATTCATTAGTTTAGAAGTTTAATGTTTTACTACATTCTTGCATTGAAGATTGAATTTGTTGTTTTATCCCATACACCACCGATGTGTCTTAGCACTAAGTACTCAGTACTCTCCCAAGATCTGTGGTGAGGAAAAAAATCACTTGGTGTATTACTTGGTAAATTTGTTGGGATTCGAACTCATGGCACGACCTTTGCAATTCTAGAGCAGTGTCTTACCAACTTTTCATCTGAAGTACATGCCAGTTTGTTATATAAATTAATAAATTTAAATTAATGTTGACTTCCCGATACTATAATACAGATTGGTCATAGAGCAAAACAAAGACAACATGGAACCATTGAGGAAGGAAATCCTAGAACCAACAAGGAGACTGTCCCCTTCTCCAGCCCTTCTCTTCTGTCACCCATCGATGGAAGAATTAGCATCTGCAATTGCCAGGAAATGTTGTCGGGAGTCCCTGTCCATGACTTGCCTTACTCCAACGCCTGCAGTAGCTCACAAGACACCTTCTGAGTTGGTGTGTACATCTGTGGTCTATTTGTTTTTATTCAGACGGACATTTTTAGACGCTAAACCTGTTACTGTTAGTGTTCATTCAATTCACATTTATTTCCATACTGTCAAAAACAAAGCATTATACAGAATGCGTTCGCATTTGGGTAACCTAAACCAAGCAAATGGGTGACTTGCTCATTTTAAGTACAGTGCGAACACCTTGGACAAATTTTATCCAGGCAGCTTAACTGAGTCACAGGCCATGAGTGTGTAGGCATTGGTATCATCCACTAGGACTCGGAGTCTGGCTGGTAGAGCAGAATGCACTACTTTCCCAACTTTGTACTAAAGCAGTTAGGTTAAGTGCGTTGCTCAAGAGCTCAAGTGTCATGACCGGTAATCGAACCCACACTCTGCCACTAACGGCAACACCAGAGCTTGGGGTCCAGTGACCTTGACACACCATTTCTATTGAGTGTATGTTTAGTAACTACCATAATTCATCCATTATTTTGATCACAACAGCACCCTCTGAATAAGGAGAATATTACACGTGTTCAGATGCGAGTTCAGCATGTTGAGTTTCGGAGAGATGGTATACTGTGGGGTAGCTTCAAGGATGGATGGCCTAATCTATTCATTGAAAACGTCAAACAGTGCGCTGGCAGAGATGGTAAGTCAACTGTACGAGTGGTTGGGTTGGTCTACTCTAGTGGTATCTTTCCCCACCTTCCACCTCTAGGACCCACGGTTCGAATTATGCAGGGGGCGCTCTGTGGATTTGGTTTTCAGTCACTACCAGGGTCCATTTTCATGGCTATGCTCACCGTAAGCAAAAAGTTGGCGCTTATGGAAGCAGGGAATTTCGCACTTAACCCACGGGTTAGCAGGGAATTTTTGCTTGTACGATTGCACACTTGTTACTAAGCAATCTTCACTCACGCAGCAAGCACAAAAAAATGCTTGCAGGGTAAGCGAAGAATGGTGACTGTATTTATAAGCAAATAATTCGGCGATAAGCAGGGCCACGAAATTGGGCCCTGATGGTGTTGGTTTCACCTGGAATAGTTCTCTTGGGTTTTCCCGCCCACTTCTTTTATTGTCTCCTCTCCATTGGGTTCTTAGCTACTATAGTGATTTAGTATGCTTTTTACATTTGTCATGTTTGTAGAGAAGAGGCTTGCCAAGCATGGTTTAACTGCGAAAAACACTTCAAATATACTGCATGACTGGTTCAACCAAGAAATTATTTAACTAGCACTGTTGCGTTTTGAAGGAAATTACACATAGAATTTCTAAAGAGTGGCAATTTCTATACCTTCCACCCAGGTAGTAGTTAAACAGCAGGATAGTTTTCTACAGAACTGAGAAGTCTCCAAATCAATCCGATAAATCTACTCCGCGGCAGTAACATAAAGAAAGACAGTTCTCTAAGAACAAACTCTACCTGGCAAGAGGATACACACATGGTGTTACTGCAAAGCAAATATATATTGATACCTCACCATGCAATGCCTCAAATCATATATAAGTGCCACTTTCAGGATGGAATAACATGGAGGCCACAGTGGCAATTCTAAGCCAGTACCTTTGTTATTCTACGGTTCAGTGGAGTGTGGGTTCGAATCCCGGTCGTGACACTTGTGTCCCTGAGCAAGACACTTCACTGTAATTGCTTCTCTCCACTCAGGGGTAAATGGATGCCTGTGAGAGCAGAGATGGTTCTTGTGATTGATTTAGCCGAGTGATGCACTTGTTGCACAAGGCTGTATACTCCCCTGGGAGCTGAGATGGTTTAAGGAATGATTTAAGGCCCAGTGACCAGGGGTAATAATGTTGGAGCGCCATGAGCGTCACTGCGTGACGGACCTGAACGCTATATAAGAAGCCATGATTGTTATTATTATTATTATTAAGTATTGAAAATTAATAACAATAACATTTTTGTATAATAATATGAGACCCTTTTAATTCAGAATGTGAATTTGTTTTTTCTTCCAGTGATTTTTCTTGGGAGTTTCCACTCGCCAGAAATAGTTTTTGAGCAACTTTCGATACTCTACAACATGCCAAGGTACACTGAATAGTTTAATTGTTGATCTGTATCTGGTTTATTTTACACTAAGCTTGGGCGATATTGAATTATTTTATTCACTATATATCGCCGATAATATATCGCAATATTCGATATAATCGCGATTAGTTAAATTTGACATCATCAGTCTTCAAACTCCAAGTGAAAGTTGTAGAAGAGACAATCATAGCATAAGAGAGGTGTTATAATGAACTATTCTTCTGAGTTTACTCCAAACCTATGGGGTGCAAGATGTCTCAGCTAGGAAATACATCGTGATATTGCGATACTTAATTGATATCGCGATATATCGCGATATATCGATATTTCGATTAAAACCAAATCGAACCGATATCGAAATTGTTTCCAAATTGATATTCGATAATCTCGTGATATCACCCAAGCTTATATTACACTACAAAGTGATGAGGTCACACCTGGTTCAGACAGGCAATCTTCAGTCACGTCAAACCAAATTATTAAATTAAGTTTGGTGTCTTAAACAGTAAAGAGCGACTGGACGCGCTGGAAGTCAAAAGATCAAACAGTTAAGTGCATGCAGTCTAGTTTTGCTTGCTTTTTTATGCATATAACTGACTCATTTATTTTCTCTAATCTTATGGTCAAATACTTTTCTTCATCAACAGGTATCTTGCCAGATCCTTCAAGTTCATTTTACCGTACTTCCCAACTGGAACCATGGAACGTGTTGACACAGAGGGCCAAGTTGCAACTGCTAAGGTATTAACAAATTGGCAAAGGACGTGGGTTTGAATCCCAGCCAAGTATATGCCTGTGCCCTTTTCCCCCACAAGACTCTGGAAAGTACTGAGTTTATAGTCCTTTATTTACACACATCGGTGTAAGCATACAACCAAATATGTTGTTTTTATCCTAATGCAAGCTTAATATTTATATTAAATTAAATAATTTGGGTACCCATTGCTAATATATAGGATTCAAACTGCCTCTACTAGCAGCCAAGCTATTTCAGTGGTCCTGCTGTTCCAGAATAGACCGATCCATTAAGCTCCGCCCCATTGCATATTGACCAATCTCAACGCAACGAAGGTCCAACTAATAAGGTCCGACATGCGTGCGCGTATCTTGGCGCGCGCGGTAGAGTTGTGCAGAAATGCTTTGGAGAGCCCCCACGTGTTCTAGCTCTCACGTGCGTCGTGGGCGGAGCCTAATGGATCGGTCTATTCTAGAATAGCAAAGGGTTGTGGGTTTGAATCACGCCTGAGTCGGTGTACTTTGTTCACAGGACTCGGGGAAAGTACCAAGTATACATGTACAGTGCTTTATTTCCTCACATCAGTGTATGGTAAAACCAAATAATTTTCTTTACTAGATGCAAATTTAACACCTATTAGAATGCTTCTTATTCTATGGATTAGTGTTTAATAATTTAAAAGAATAATAATAATAATAACCAATTCTTATATAGCGCATTTCACAATAACTGTATCAATGCGCTTTACATTAGTGCCCTGGTCATAGGGCCAATAACATCCCTTTTAAAAAAAATGTTTCTCAGCTCCCTGGGGAGTATACAACCTGGGCAACGCTCCAAAGGCTTTTTCATTCACAATATCAACCTCTACCCTCGCATGTACCCATTTATTCCCCTGGGTGAGGAGAAGCAATTATAGTAAATTATCTTGCTCAAGGACACAAGTGTCACGACCGGGATTCGAAACCCACACTCTGGTGACTTAACACCAGAACTTGAATTCGATGCTCTTAACCACTCGGCCACGACACTCTAAGAAAACGAAACATTGCTTATATTTTGGCAGGTATTAGCCATGATGTTATCTGCAATCCCTAGTACAGCAAGAGGACCAGCCCAGATTGTTATGTTTGACATTCATGCTCTACAGGAGCGATTCTACTTTGCTGATACCATTATTCCAAGGTAAGGCCGTGTCCGAAACGACGACTTCGGCTACAGCTACGGCTAGATCGCGCGCGTCTGCCTATTCTTCAACACTGGTAGACGCGCTGATCTAGCCGTAGCTGTAGCCGAAGTCGTCGTTTCGGACACGGCCTAACTTCCCATTCAGTACTATACCCTCGGCAAGTCTTGTGCGTATGCAAACATTGGGACCTGTTAAAGTGCACCATGTCTGTTTCCTTCACGTGTAAAAGCATTACATGTGGGATCAAAGTGGTCCCAAATTAATTGAACTTGCAATTAGTCTTTTGTGGACTTCTTAAAGCCATTATACACTCTCGGTAAACAGTATTTGTCAAGTCCCACACTTCGTGTATCACAACTTCTTTATAAAATAACAAACCTGCATAAAAAAAAAAAACACAAACAAATTTAAAAAAAAGGTCATTTCATTTTTCCGCCTACAGGCCTGGCACTTTATGGAGGCAACTGCCCTTTGAAATGCTTCAATATAAATTTCCTTCGTAGAAGTGCCCTTTACTAAGCAGGCAGGACACTTTTCCTAACTGAGTCTGATTTCTGATTTTTGGCCCTTGACACTGGACACTAATGGTAATTGTCAAAGACAAGTCTTCTCATTTGGTGTACGTATCTCAACATATGCATAAAATAACAAACCTGTGAAAATTTGAGCTCAATTGGCCGTTGAGGTTACGAGATAATAATGAAAGTAGAAACACCCTCGTCTCACGAAGTTGTGTGCTTTCAGATGTTTGATTTCGAGACCTCAAATTCTAAACTTGAGGTCTTGAAATCAAATTTGTTGTAAATTACTTATTTCTCAAACACTATGCCACTTCAGAGGGAGCCATTTCTCACAATGCTTTATACCACCAACCTCTCCCCATTACGCGTCACCAAGTAAGGTTTTATGCTAACAATTATTTTGAGTATTTACCAATAGTGTCCACTGCCTTTAAATCTGTTCCAGCCTACAAAAGGCTACATGTACATGTGATGTAGGTCAGTCCTTGTACTCCTACCTTTTTCTAAGGACCAAATATCATGCCTGACTAAAGGGGAAAACATGTTGCACTTGAACAATAATGAAACATCAGGATTACTTATAGATTACATGTGTTAGGCACTTTCATACTTGTTTTATATATATAAAAAAAGCACATAAGAAAAACCTTGTGTATAAAAAATATTTTACGTTATAAGTGTTTCTTGATTGTGTTTTTGTCTTGATCACCAGACTAGAGTCCGCAATACCCCTCCTTCATCGTGAGATGCTAACCTTACCAGATGAAGTCAAGTTCCATATCGCTATAGCCTTCCCTGATGAAGGAGCGCATAAGAGATTTAATGGGATGTTTCAAGAGTTTCCACAGATCACCTGCATCAAAGTACGCAATGGAGATCAGAGGCTCGTCACAATCAAAGAAGGTAAACTACAGCTCCTATTTGTTTCTCTCGAGTGGTTAAGAGCATCAAATCCAAGTTCTGGTGCCAGCAGCTGAGTGTGGGTTTGAATCCTGGTCGTTAAACTTGTGTCCTTGAGCAAGATACTTTACTATAATTGCTTCTCTTCACCCAGGGGTATAAATGGGTACCTGCGAGGGTAGAGGTTGATATTGTGTATGAAAAGCCACAAATGCCTTACAGGCAGCTCAGGGCTGTATACTCCCTAGGGAGCTGAGAGACATTAACAGGGATGTTATTGGTCCCATGACCAGGGCACTAATGTAAAGCGCATTGATACGGTTAATTTGAAATGCGCTATATAAGAATTGGTTATTATTATTATTATTATTATTAATACGTAACCAGGGGCCAATTTCATTGCACTAATCAAATTTTCAGCAAAAAAATTTGCTTAAGCATCAGCCTATTTCATAGTTTAGCAAGGAAATTTGGAGGCCATCCTGCACTTGTACCATAGATTTGCATTGTGACGCGATTTATTTTTGTGCAGTATACTGCAGTAATGCAGTAATGCGGGAACATTCCCTTTTCGTTTTGTTACGGTTAGCGTCGCTATGAACGTGAAATCGCGCAGTAAGCACAAAAGCGACTGTTCTTCCACAGCAACAACAAGAACCAGTCAAATGAAAAAACGGAATATTGGTTCTTCCAACAACAAGAACCACTTAGAACAGGATTATTGGTTCTTCCAACAGGGGAGCCTAAGGATTACCATGTGGTGATCATTGATGACTTGGTGCAAACTGGTGGCACTTTGAAGAACTGTGGACGGGTAAGTTCCATTTTGTTTGTAGTTCTAGGAAATACATGTATGTAGTTAGTATAAGTCCTCTTCCATTATGTGGCATAGCTCTCTTTTAAAGTTAGTCCAGGGCTCGATTTCACAAAGAGTCAAGCCCGGTTCGATACGAATGTTGACGATACGAATGTTGACGTCATAAATTTGCAACGAATTCGCACTGAGTTGAGTGGTGCTCAACTCTCTTGCGAATACTGCAGCGAAAGAGGGGTTGTGACGTCAAATTCCCTGTAAATTCACATTGCATTCGAGTTCGCCGGAAGTATGAACCGGGCTTCATGATTGATCTTAAGTGTGAGTCACTTTGATCAGTTATACTGACAACTCATCTTAAAGACACTGGACACTTTTGGTAATTGTCAAAGACAAGTCTTCTCACTTGGTGTTCTCAACATATGCACAAAATTACAAACCTGTGAAAATTTTAGCTCAATTGGTCGTCGGAGTTGGAGATAATAATGAAAGAAAAAAAAAACCTTGTCACACGAAGTTATGTGTGCTTTCAGAAGCTTGATTTCGGGACCTCAAATTCTAAATCTGAGGTCTCGAAATCAAATTCAAATATTTTAGTGGAAAATTACTTCTTTTTCGAAAACTAAGCTACTTCAGAGCCGTTTCCCACAATGTTTTATACTATCAACAGCTCTCCATTGCTTGTTACCAAGTTATGCAAACAATTATTTTGAATAATTAGCAATAGTGTCTAGTGCCTTAAAGATGAATCTCAGTGCTTTGGTGAAATGGATCCCTGCTCCTACATCATCAGCCATTTTCTTTAGCCCTAGTTTATACATTTTCAACCCAGTCTTTTTTTTTTTTTGTCTTGTCTCCTTGTTTGTAGTTTGTCTGTTTCGGCTTGGCTTAATATTCTAACAGCCTCATACTCTCTTTATTTTGGTTTATATATGTTAACTGGTTTCCCTTCACCTTTCTGTGCTTACTATTTTGCTTATTCTGTGTGTGTTATATGTTGAGAATAGTAGTATGAAATTACAATTAATTGACTTGAATGCTCTGTACCAAAGTCAAGCACTCCTAGGTAAATGAAACCACTGCCATGTTATTTAGAGTTTGTTAAAGACACTGGACACATTGGTAATTGTCAAAGACCAGTATTCTCACTAGGTGTATCCCAACATACATGTAAGCATAAAATAACAAACCTGTGAAATTTGAACTGGCATGAGAATAACAAAAGGAAAAAACAACCTTGTTGAACAAATGTGTGTGCTTTCTCAGATCAGATGCGTATAAAAGGTTTCAGGCCTGAAGTATTTTAACGTTTGAGTGAGAAAATTACCTCTTTCTCAAAAAGTGCATTACTTCAAAGTAAGCCGTTTCTCACAATATTTTATACTATTGACAGGTCTCCATTGCTCATTACTAATTATTTTGAGTAATTACTGATAGTGTCCAGTGCATTTAACTCTGTCAGTGTCAATGTCGTGCATGTACAATCTATTTTATGTGTTTAAAATTAGAATAAAGAATCAAATGTTGCACATGTCATGCCAAAAGGAACTGAAGTAGAAATGCCTGATGAAAATCAATGCTGCAGAACTATGCTGTCAGATATAACAACAGATATATTCCCAAATTGATGAGTCTGCTTTAAATCACAAATATTAGCTTTTAGTTTTATATGCTGTTGTTCACTGGCAAAAGTTTTTAAATGTCTAGTTTTTTTTAATTAATTGTTTTCTTTTTTTCTTCTTCTTTTAAACACTTGTTCCCTTGTGTATATGTATAGTTTATTGAGTTCTTTGTATAATGTATCCGCAATTCGGCCTTTTTGCTGTCATGTTTGCATTTAGATTTAACCATTAATAATTTGAAGAACAAACTTAAATTGGGACATAGTAACCATTTTCTAAATAAATTTGTACTTTCTTGTCACCACTCCAGGTATTACTAGAGAAAGGAGCAGCATCAGTTAGTGCCTTTGTTACTCACGCTGTATTCCCCCAAGATTCTTGGAAGTCATTCACTACCGAAGCAGCAGACGTTAAATTCAACCATTTCTGGATAACCGACTCGGTACCTCATGCTAGTACGATTGCCAAGCACGCTCCATTCAAGCTCCTGTCTCTATGTGATGTCATATCGGAGGCACTCCTTGGTTACGACCTGGTACAGACACTATGATTGGATGATTTTCCTGAAGCACCTGGTACAGACGTTGTGATTGGATGATTTTCCTGAAGCACCTGGTACAGACACTGTGATTGGATGATTTTCCTAAAAGAACCTGGTACAGACGTTGTGATTGGATGACTTTCCTAAAGCATCTGGTACAGACACTGTGATTGGATGATTTTCAAATAGCCGCTCTCACGTCGACCTATGTATTTGCTCTGCTACAGTACTGTCGTGATCACACAGAACTCATTACAGGAAAGCTCGCATTAAAGAATTTTGTTTTGAGTATGGCCACAAAAAATAACTTTTTAGCAGTTAACCTGCCTGGGGCAGTCGGCACCCCTACTGGTTTGTGCATGATCCATTTAAGTCCACTGTTTGGAAAAAGGAATTATATGGAGATAACAGTTGTGAATTGTCAGACAAAAAGGATGTTTACTTTTATTCTCACCTCTTTCTTTATTGGAGCCGTCCCAAAATACTTGCATGCGTAGGTCACTTATAAGGAAACTGATTGCTCTAGAAGTATTTTTGGTGTTATTAGTCATACGCGTTTTGGCGTGCAAGCTTAAGCATGCCCTATAACGTGTAATGCCATCATTATTATGCAGTTACTTAATGTAGAAACTACTGATTTTGCAATAAGTAGTAATTTTTCGACTTTTTTCTGATGCCGACTGGTTTTGATTGTTTAACACTGTCGTTGTTAAACTCAGGATGTTACCAATCAGAGACTGAAAGTTCCTGACACTCTGTTATTTGATGATTTTCCTCAAGCACCTAGTACAGACTCTACGATTGGATGCTTTTTCTTAAACACCTAGTACGAACTCTGTGATTGGATGATTTTTCTTAAACTCTTTTGTACAGTCTCTTGTGATAATCTGATTTTCCGAAAAAGACTTTTTGTGGAGGTTCTATGCATTCTACAGATATAGCACACTTTATAATTCCTATCGGGTGTCTCAAATCAGGTTGTGTCAATTTTAATTCAGTCACAAATTTTGTATGTTTTCTACTTATTCAATTTATTGGCTAGGGTTTTTGTGCAAAAATACTTATTTGAGAGAGGATGATCCTCTATAAATAAATCAGATATTATAACATTATTCATGAATATGTTTTTTTTACCCATTGTATTAGCACTGTATACTCGGTACTTTCCCAAACTTTGTTTAACAAAATCACAGGCATACTCAGGTGGGATTCAAACCCATGACCTTTGCGATTCGAGAGCAGATGTCTTAGTAAACTAAACCACCGAGATTGCCTGGTAATGTTATAACATTATTACAATACCTTAGATGGAACCCAGTGATCTTTAAGGTGCCTAGCACTGAAGGCTAGAGCCTTGATTTCTATATTTTGTTTGCTTTGTGTGGCGTGTCTTGACCGAGCGGATAACCTGATAACAGCACCGGACTCAAGCTCTGGTGTTTCTGATTGGCTGAGTGTGGGTTCAGGTCCTGGTCATGACACTTGTGTTCTTAAGCAAGACACTTAACCATTATTGCTGTGTCCTTCGGATGGGACGTAAAGCCGATGGTCCCATGTTCTTTGTAATGATTGGAAAGCACCCAGTGCAATTATCGTTTAGAAAAGGGGTTCGCCCCGTCGCCCCTGTATTTCTGGTATGGCTGCGTTGCAGATTGCGCCTCTGCACATTATACAATTGTTGCACACTGGGACGGGGTCCATTCAAGCGTTTCATTTTATTCTGGCTGAATTATTCATCATAAAGTTCACATCTAGTACTTAATTTCCTCATTGGGATCTTAAGTTATATTTTCAGCAGCACTTCCTTCTTATATAGCATTTGTTCAGTTTTAAAAACTAATCTTGTGCATAACTTGTAAGTCTTTTAACTGTTTGAAAATTGTATAAATGTAGATGTTTGTTTCAGTACATCGTTAACAGTAGGGCGGTGTCTGGCAAATTGTTTCAAAGGAAGGTATAAGTTTGGCAATCACACTCAAAATTAATAAGCCTTTTTAAGATATGGCGGACACAATACCTAGATTTGTTCGTATGTCCTTGTAGTCCCTTGTCTTGTGAGTCTTATTGTTTTGTTAGTCTGTCAATAGGTTAGGGTACAAAAGCCAAGGCTTCACCCAATCCTAAGTTTTGCCCTTCTGATTTGTTAATAACTTTGGCTACTGTTTACAACTGCCACTGTTAATATTTATGAAAAACCAATGATGTATTATATCATGTGAGGACAATACCGAAATAAATGTTTATTGAATTGAATTGAATTGAATTGAATTGAATACTACAACACTATAAGGTTTGGGTAAATCTGTCTGTAGACACCCAAACCAAACAGTGCACTCCTATCACATCCGCCATACTTCACGAAGGCCAATGGCAATACAAACCTTTGATTAGAAGGCTACGGCAGCTTTCGATAGTATAAAGCATTTGAGAAACATTTCCATGCACAGGAATGTAAGTGTGATAAGCTATCACATTTTAGGCCCCCTAATTTGAGTCTGGACCCTTTTGGGGATTTTTATTTTTGCGTGGACAAAACTGCTCAAGATTTGAGGCGATATCTCAAAAATGCGACGAAATGAAATGAAATTTAGGTTAGTATCATTGTATTTAGGTTAGTATCATTGTATTTATCGGGTGATAAAAATCAAACAGTTTCATAATTCAAAGGTATACTTTGCCTTGAATCTTTACCAAAATAAAAAGCACCCGGGGCCAAAACAACAACAAATGAACAAATACAAATTAACAAATGTAAATTTTAAAAGCAATAAAGGCTACACCCTTCTGCAAACTTTATTTCCTTGTATTTCACAATAACATATTTATAAAAAGAAATGTACAAATTACTGTAAAATCACTGAAATATTATTGTAGTCCAATAAATTTAAATAAAAATTGCAAAGAAAAACATTTCCTGTATTAATTTGTAACATAAAAAAATTGAAAGTATACAAGTTTAGCGATGGCAACCTTGATACCACTTTTAGAACAAAGCGAACATTGTGAAAATTATCGACAGATTTTATTATACATTTTATAATTAGACATGGTTAAATGTCTTAAGTATTTTTTATTTAATACAACGATCCAAACATACAAAATGGGTTGGGTGAAAGTGCTTTAGGCAGAAATATGTTCCTTTGTCAATTTCTTATACCCCAGTCATAATTAGTTTCGATTGGTTTGCAAGTATTTAATGACGGATTTCTAAGCGTCGTTGGCCAAGGCCCCACAGAACTCCTTGTGGACGCTTGGTCATTTTGGGGAACCAGTCAGGCATTGAGTTACTTTTTACTTGGACTTAAAACTTGGTGTGGCATTTTACATCACCTCACAAACGGATCGCTAATAAATCAGACGATGCCTGGCTGATGTCCGTCAGGGCATCGCACACATTGGGCGCAAATGTTATAAGTTTACACACAGCTTATCACACATACATGTAGGCAGGTAATTGATTAAGTGCCTGTCGGACACCGACCGATATAAACGGGCCAAGAATTTGACCCCATTTCTCATCATGGGACACTTTTGATTGTGACTGTGACTGCCCAACCTCGTTACCAGGGGGGATCGATCTCGCCGCGCCATTTTGTCCCAGCATGCCTTGCTCGTTCATAATCCCTGGAAGTGAAACTCCAAAATATCCAAATATATGGGATAATTACAATATTAGTCCTGTGGTTGATCCGTTCTGTGTTGGGCGTTAGTCGCGCACACGCTGGATTCGCTGTGTGTAATAAAAGTCATACACTTGCCTTGGCGTTCAGTGTTGCGTGACAAAAAACGTGAGTACATACATCTTTATACGCACGCGTTTCGGCATAAAGAGCTTTTTGAAGACGCACGGCGCTTCATATTTTGCGCGTATATGATAGCCAATCAAAGACACGGATCAGAGTTTCCCTTCCAGGGGTTAGAGACGTACGCAGAGCTAGCGGGTGATACGGCGCGCTGCCCATGGTAGCGAGGTTGGTGACTGCCCTATTGCGCGCTCTTCCGCTGAACTCTACATGCCGGTCGATGCCATGAAAATCACACATGCTGCTGCCGCCGCACCTTGTAAACTATTACAAGGTACTAATAGGATCTCATAATTCAAAACATATAATAGCTCTGCTTATCCTGTTGAAAAACTGAAGAAATGAACGATTTGATACACCCCTAGGAGAGTGATTAGCTATATAAGAACCCAGTATTACTGTTATGTGAACTTGTGTAACAATCAGATTAACAACTCTTTGTTACATAGTTGTAACCAGTAAGCATTTATTTGCACATGATTATTGGCAACGGGGAAGGGATATCAGAAAGCAGACATGTTATCAAATGGAAGCCAAATACTGAACATTTTAAAATGATTTCACAGATAACCTTGAACTTAAAAATTTGAGTGAACATTACGTGGAAGATTGAGGACTGTATAGGGCTAAATAACAATTGTGTATCACTGGGCCAGGCAGACCAATCTTACCCTCTAAACATGTTAGTAATGAGTGACCATAGAGTAGATGAATAGTAGATGATTGAGGACTGTAGGTCCAAATAACAATTGCCTATTGACCCCTTGCACGCGCATCACACGCACTGACCAATGCCACGCTCACCATGTTGGTGGGCAGTTAGGATTATGTGTATTAACGCCGCGTCGCCTAAAATGCACACTTCACTGCATAACGCGCAGCATAGAGTTACATATAAATACGCACTGTGAAATTGCCCACCAGTCATGGCGCATTCAAGATTTTTCTGATGACGACGTCAGGTGAAATGGGTCAATAACTAGGCCAGGCAGACAAATGTTCAAGTTCAAACATGTTTAAAGGCTTTGGGAGTAATGATAATGTAAAAGAAAATCCTGACAACTGTATTAAGAAAGTCCTGTGTTAAGGTTTTATTTCAAACTTTTACTAAACGCTTTTCAAGTTTTCCAATTGATTGGAAACTGAGAAGAGCCACTACTTAAACGGGAAGGTACACATTTGGTAATTGTCAAAGACCAGTGTCCTGACTTGGTGTATCCCACATAAAATAACAAGCCTGTGAAAATTTGAGCTCAATTGGTCATCGGAGTTGCGAGAAAATGATGAAAAAAAAACACCCTTGTTGGACGAATTTGTGTGCTTTCAGATAGGAATATAAGACTTCTAGCTAGAAGTCTTTTATTATTTTAGTGAGAAATTACCTCTTTCTCAAAAACTACGTTACTTCAAAGGGAGCCGTTTCTCACAATGTTTTATACTACCAACAGCTCCCCAATGCTCGTTACCAAGTCAGTTTTTAAGTTAATATTTTTTTTGAGTAATTACCAAACGTGTACCTTCCCTTTAACAATGGTTGTTACATCATGTGAATGAATGCAAATTGAAAAAAACAAAATTCATGTATCAGAAATATTCAACATTATTTCAGCAGAAACTTTCACCAAAACTGTTGTTGATGATTAATGCGACATTCCAAACATTTATTTAAACAAGGAACCATTGTGTTACATATCTTTCCAACAGTGAATGACTTACAAGCACAATACACAATGACAATAAGCCATTAGTGAGTTAGGCCGTGTCCGAAACGTCGACTTCGGCTACAGCTACGGCTAGATCGCACGCGTCTGCCTATTCTTCAACACTGGTAGACGCGCTGATCTAGACGTAGCTGTAGCCGAAGTCGTCGTTTCGGACACAGCCTAAGTATACACATAATGAATGTTTATGAGTGCAATGGTGCGAATATGTTCATGAGTTGAAAGATGGAATGTTCTACTCAACGAGGCGGAGCCGAGTTGAATGGAACATTTCAGCTTTCAACGAATGAAAATATTTGCACTATTGCACGAATGAAAAACATTCATTATTTGTCTTATATAACATACAAGTAGATCTTTGTCATTTTGATTGGAAGATATAACTTTCAAAACAAACAAAGCGTAGGCATACAATTTTTAATTGTGAAATTACACCTGTTTCTCTTTGGGTCGGCCTGTTGGATTCAACAGTCACAATGTGCGTTCTGTATCAAACATTTTCACTTGACTGTTTCTATTACACCAGTAAACTTGTTTATGTTTATTGTGTTGTTGAGAAAGTCTCTGCTGGTCCGAAACGTCAGGCCATTAACTATTTACCATTATCTTATTTCACAGGTTAGCAAGAAAATTAAGCGGACAGCTTGTGCATTCACCATGGATTAGCATTGTTACGTCATTCATTTTCATGCAGCAATAAGCACTGAAAGATTGGCATGCCTTTTTAAGTGCTTATGGTTAGCAGCACTATGAAATGGAAACAGTGACTTTATTTTGTGCCCCCTTTCATCATATCAAAAGTTGAATTAAAATTACACAGTGCAATTGAGCTGTCCACAAATCACTCCTGCGGGAAGTCCAGGCTTAGTTGCTCTTTTGTGAACAGTTGATGTCACATCTTGAATTATGATGTGCCACAAGTATCCAAACTTTGATTACAGTATTCTGTAGGATTACATTTACAAAGGAAAAACATTGTATAATATTTCAGAAAAGTTACAGGGAGACGACGTGTTTTAAGCAAATAGCACTGAAAGCTGCACAATGTAATCCCAGATTTTCGGGTCTCTGGATGTTTTAACGTCACCTCAGCTCTTTACCCTCAACTGGCTGTCTCCAACGTACTAGATGCAAGCTGTGGTCCGTCATACTCGTTGCAAACACCAGGCCTTCCTCGGCCTCCAGCCTCAGTCCCTCCAACCATTGGACGGCACCGGCTACGAAGTTAGAGCCTCGTTTGGAGCGGCGGTAGGCTGGTAGGCGCCATGAGGAGATGACCTCGTGGGTCTGGGTGTTGAGGAGGCGGAGGAATTGATGATCGAGGAGGAGAGTAAAGGCAGAGCAGATGCCAAGGAGGATGAGGTTGCTGGAGTCGGCGTACGGGATGAGTCTGGGGGAAAAAAAAAAAAGAGAAAGATTGCTGCCTTTTCGTTCACCAGAGTATTGTTGGTAAAGTTTTGCTTTGTTTTGCTCTTAGCATTGCCACAATTTCTTTTTGTCTTGTCTTGGTTGTTTTGGTCTCCATTGAGGTTATCAGTTTTTAGGCTTGCATCTCTGTTTCAGTGGCGTGTCTGTGTTTTGTCCTTTCGCTCATACTAACTGCTTTGTTTCCAGTTTCTCCGGGGTTTTTCTTTTCCTGTGTTATATTCTGTTGCCTGTCTATGGAGTCGTCATGTGTTGCCCCTTACCACATTAACTACATGACGAAGGCTTGTTGTGGCTGAGCGGTCAATCACACTGAACTCAAGCTCTGGTGTTTCTGATCAACAAACTGTGGGTTTAAGTTCCAGTCTTGATACTTGTGTCCATCCGTTGATTTCACCAAACTCTTCCCGACTTGGGATTAATCTTAGGATTTAGGACGAGTAAAGTTCCGTATCCATAGACGAATTGAACTTATCCTACATGAGTTACTCGTCCTAACTCGAGATGGAATTAATCCTTGCGCTTTGTGAGATCGACTGCATAAGCAAGACACCTAACTGTGATTGGATGGGAAATAAAGCCATTTAAATCAACCCAACACTCAAAGCTAGACAATGTTCAAAGTTATAAACTCAAAATAAAACTTACTTTGTCAACTCAAATGTTTGGAAACTCCAGACCAAGATGCCGATATCCGAGGCACACGCCACATGGGCTCCATAAAATTGTAGCCTCGGTAGGAAAGTTTGAGTATGGACGGCCATGGTGCTTGGTGATGTCAATGTTCTGATGCACTGTGACTCATCGCTGTTCTTCAAATTCCAAACCTGGTGATTTTTTCAAAGAAAGAAAAGTGAAGTCGGGTAAAAAGTTTCGGTTGAATGAAGACAAATTGAATAAAGCTGGGTTTAAACTTGTGCTATTTGTTGCATGGTGAGGTATCCAGTTTGTTTGTTTGTGGTAATACCATTTTGCATGCATCTACTTTGCTGTGTAGAATTGTTCTTGAGAGCTTGTCTTACTATTTATTCTTCTGCAGCGGAGTAGATTTCTGGAATATGCGTGTTAGATTTGAATATTGTCTGGTACAATGACGTGCTTGAGCACAAGTGACCACTTAAATTTGAATTCACCAGACTATCGAGACAGTTGCTACATGTATGTCACATGATTCGGGGCAAGCTTTTGCGTAGTTATGTAGTTCTGGAGTTCACAGTGAATTTCTTGTTGTGTTTGTCGAGTAAAAGTTCATCACCTTTATTTCTGCTTTATCCATTGTAAGAAGAACAGGCTCACCGGCACTGAAAAAATCAGAGTCAACACATGCTTCGTGTAGAATCACCTGAAGACAAAAAAAATCATTGATTACATTGTTGGAATCGGACGCCAAAATATCCACTGACCCAAGTCAAGACTTTTCACAATAGCCAAGTTTTGAAGTAGATGCATGTCTGAGATCAATTTCTTTACATAGCACCATGTAATGGTTTACAACGTGCTGTGGCGCAATATGCAGCCAATCAAATCAGGAACACTGGGTCAAACCCCGTCTCTTAGCGGTAAGTGCACTGGGTTCTTTTTACATGTATATCACACCACACGGGATGTTTTCTTTTAATGTTTTTTTCGCTGGTAACCTATTTTTGCAAAGTAAAAGTGTTTGTGCTAAGCAAGTTTTTGTGCATAATCTTGATTAATGCTTACTTGAGTGACCCAGTCACAATGTCCATGTAGTGTGTTCAACAGTGCGCCATCGCTCAAGCACCATAGCTTGACTGTGGTATCCGCTGAGCCACTGACTAACAGGTCCAGCTTGTCGCTATAATCAATGCTAAACACTAAAACAAAAAACGTTAAGATACTTTTACAACAATTGAAACTACATAGATCAGAATATCATTAAAATCAGTGTTATAACCACTTCAGGACAAAAGTTTGGGTCTGGGATTTTCGAAATAACCCCCAGAAAAGGAAGATTACGAGCAAAACTCCAGTACCTTCTGTCCCTCTTTGTAACAAAGCGTAGCAGGGTACACCTATAGGTGCATGTCTGTGCACTCTACACAAGTGTAATGTTGGTGTGCAATAGACCTTATGCACATGACGTCATTTCAGTACGGCGCCCCCGCATTGAGGTCAAAAGGAGGTTGTTCATTGGCCAATCTATGTGCGTTTCGATTATTTCGTCACCGTTTGACCTCAAAGATGGCGGCTGGATGACGTCAATGCATAAGGTCTATACTTGTCAGCTGTCAGATTGACTGCTTTTGATCAGTTCAATAATACAATTTCAATTGGCCTTTGCATTACTGAGTTTCTAGCCATGGGCAGGTCTCAAAATAACCCACAGCAATTGCCAGGGGTGCCCTGTGCTTTTGCTGTGGTGCCCTATGCAAGGTTCCTGTACAAGGTTTTCTCATGGAGGCGACACTTACAAGAGGGAAATTGCTGTTGCCCTAAAAGAGCGAAGTTCAAGGCCTGCATGGGATTTAGCATTACATTCCTTTTAAGAATGTGTTTTACCTGCCCCAGTGTGACCTGAGAACCTCTGAAGTCTGGTTCCCGTCTCCCAATCCCAACAGGCCACTGTATTATCAAACGAAGCTGTGATGAGTTTGTTGTCGTCAAACTTGATGTCAGCGCAGGTGTGAGTCTGGAGTATTTTGAGACACTGGCCGGTGGAAACGTCCCATAGCCGGGCCGTTAGATCATCAGATCCTGAGTGTTAAACATGTATAAGGAATGAAGAAATCGTTTGAGTTGTGTTGGTGGAGTAGTAAGCCTTAATGAGGAGCATTGAATTCAAGTTCTGGTGGTTAAGTCACCGAAGTGTGGGTTTCGAATCCTGGTCCTGACACTTGTGCCCTTGAGCAAGATGCTTTACTCGAATTGCTTTTCTTCACCCAGGGGTATAAATACATGTAGGTACCTGCGAGGGTACAGATTGATATTGTGAATAAAAAAGCTTTCGCAGCGCCACGGCAGCTCGGGGCTGTATACTCCCTAATGGGAGCTGAGAAAGATTAAAGGGATGCTTATTGGCCCAATGACCAGGGGACTAATGTAAAGCGCATTGATACGGTTATTGTAAAATGTGCTATATAAGAATTTGTTATTATTATGTGTAGCCTGGTATTTCCAATTTTGCTAAATCTGGTACTATTTTTTTCCAGTCTCTAACAATTTGATGATAAACTGTAAACAGCAAAGCCATTTTGTTCAAAGAGTACAGGCAAACTAAATGCAATACTGACATGACTAAGATTTTAAATGAAGGGATCATTTCAATTATTTTTTTTGTGAGAATTTTTGGAGGAGACCACCGACTAGACCACCGAGATTGCCCGGTAGCGAGAGGCAGTTTAATTTCCTCAATGTAAATAGTGCTATAAATGGCATGTCGTGTCATGGCCTAGCGGTTAGGAGCACTAAACTTAAGCTCTGGTGTTTCTGGTGGGTTTGAGTTGCTGCCTTGACATTCATGACAGGCCTGATACTTCACACGGAGGCAACGAAGTGCGATTGCCTCCATGCCCCTTGGTCATCTGGTGCCCTTGAAATACAATTTCCCCAGGGTGCCCTTCCAAAGAAGAAAATGCCTTGGTGCCCTTGCCCTCTCAAAAACAGAGCATACAGACCTGTCATGATGCTGGGTAGTTTGGATGGGATGTAAAGCCTTCATGTGTTGTGCAATGCGCGTAAAATAACCCAATAAAACTTATTGCAAAGAGAAGGGGTTTGCACTGGTGTTTCTAGCAAAGGCTGCTGAATGCATTGCAGCACCTTGTATTAAAGACACTGGTCACTATTGGTAGTTGTCAAAGACCAGTCGTCTCACTTCGTGTATCTCAATATATGAACAAAGTAACAAACCTGTGAAAATTTGAGCTCAATTGGTCGTTGAAGTTGCGAGACAATAATGAAAGAACACAAAGTTTTGTGCTTTCAGATGCTTGATTTTGAGACCTCAAATTCTAAATCCGAGGTCTCAAAATCATATTCGTGGAAAATTACTTCTTTCTAGAAAACTACGTCACTTCAGAAGGAGCCGTTTCTCACAATGTTTTATACTAGACCAACATCTCCCCATTACTCGTAACCAAGTTAGGTTTTATGCTAATAATTATATTGAGACATTAGCCTACCAATAGTGTCCACTGCTTTTAAAAAACCTGTCTTAAATAGTTTCTGTCACTTCAAGCTTCTTGAGTAACCTATTTGTAGACTCGTGCGCTTTAATCAAATTACCTGAGGCCAATTGTCCATTTCGATAATGCAGAGCATACACCCTGGCACTGTGTCCCCTTAATGTCAAACTATCAAATGCACATCCCTCTCGTAGCTGTCTAAGCCTCAACATAAAGTCCCTATAAGCAGCCTTCCAATCTCGTCCGTTCTGATCCAGACGTAACTCCAGCTCCGTGGCGTTCAGCCCAAGCCGACAGCAGGCGTTCTGCCAGGCCTGGCCACACTCATTCACCATTTTGTTCCATTGTTTATTAACGAGGCAGCATCGACACAGAGTCTCGGCGTCCAACCAGGCTAGGAGGTAATTCCCGAGCTCTACCGGGAGGAGACGTAAGAAGTCTCGTTTCACAAGACCTTCGAGCTTGGTGGAGAGAAACCGAAGCTGGCTGGCACCGCTGGCTGCGATGAGATTGTCAAGGACCGAGCATCGTTGCTCGTCGCTCAACTCTTCGGTGAAAGACCTGACAAGGTTACGGTGCCATTCATCAAACTTCTCCGATTCCATGTTTGTTTTTTATGTTGCATCAATCATCCAACAGAAGGTGCGGAATTCCTTTGGTAGGGGAGAGAGGTCACACCCATTATGATGATAGCATCCCGTTAAACTCAAACCACCGTGGCATTCTGATGAGAAAAGTACACCTGAAAAAAGTTATTTCAGACATTGGACAACAAAGAATGCAACTCACTCACAATCAAAACACACCTTACAGTTACACTGGATCAAATTGAACAGTCATTATTATTACACATAAAAACAAAACCCAGATTGGATCCATGAAATGAATTGATGTCTGTACTTTTTTAATGATGTTGTCTATTGTCTATTGGCTGGGAATGGAATGGGATCCTTCTTAATCTCTTCCTTTATACGTCTAAGGAGTCCATGATAATTATCTTAGTCTTACAACAAGAATTATATTACAATAAATTATTTAAAACTAAAATAAATACATTCAAATTAAATAAATTATTTAGCAAATCAATCAATCCCACAAAAGTAAAAAAAAAATGCATTTATTGCTTTTGGTTGGCATGGAGGTAGAGTTTCTACCTCAAAATGGTTTTGGGGTCTACCTATGGCTGCCTATTATGGGTACAATCCAACCAATTAGTCTTGCTTAAATTAAGTTCTTGTTGAGGAGGGTTTGCCAACTTGAAACTTCATTCGCATTCAGGAGTGCGCATTTCTATACCACTGTGCACTAATGCTCTCATGGATAGTCGCGCATTTGACTGCCATCTATTTCGCACGTTGTATTCGCGCAGTTTCGCAACTGGTTCTTGTATTTCAATATAAAATGTGCGCAAGATCGGAAATGCGCGGGCATTTCATACACACTGATCAACGAAGCGAAAAAGGCTGGATAATTTCACTCTATTGTTTTAAATTTAATATTTCTGGCTCCATCAAACAATCGGATAGGAATAAACCTACAGATCAAAAGCAGCATACCTTACCATGTAGGTTGTCTGTACTTCAACTTCACATAGCCTTACATGAGGGGTAATTAATACTGGATTTGGATCAAAACAATCAACAATTTTTGATCATATTTACTCGATCATGTACACGATCACTTCGGGTTGGTCAGGTGATGTACATGACGCTTGAGGGCGCTATATATTTCACGTGTGATTGGTTGTTTTGGTAAAAAAGGTGAAAAATAGAAGGTAGGTGCGACTTTTTGATCGAGTGTGAGTTGTTTGTTATTGTCCGTTTGTTTGAATGATCTTCCCATCACGGGAACTCGGCAAACTCACACAAGGCATATTAACACCAAGCTGGCAAGAACCAATCTCTCTCGCAAACATTGGTTTAACGTCTATGAATTGAATGATCATGGATTACTCAAATCAAGAAATTGTGATTCAGTCTAGACGACAATATATTTGGATAACTTTCCGTATGGCGCCACCACTTTTTCACTCATTTTTACAAAAAGGGATATCTCATTGAGGTAAATTAGATACTATATTATTTCATATCGAATGAAAAAGTGGTGGCGCCATACGGAAACTTTTCCATATATTTATTCAGTCATTGTCAATAATGTCATGTGAAATCAGTGGTAAGCTGGGGGATTCGAACCCACACACAACCTTGTGATTGCGAGTCATTAAATGATAAGTAATAACAAAAATACACGGGAACCTTGTGGAAAAGTTTCTGTCTGGCGTCACCACTTTTTCATTCGATATGAAATAAATTGCCTAATTTACCTCAAAATTCAATGATGAGATCCCTTTGCTTGGCCTGTTGAAGGGGGGGGGGGGGCGTATTCTAATAAGTAACGAAAGCTAACTTGTCCTGCTTACCTGTTCCTAGTTGCGATAACGTATGTAACCCTCCTCCTGGCGGCCGTTGGGAGGAGGGTTACATTGTCGCAACTAACCTGTTGCTTAGTAAAAAATGAGCAAACTCTTCTTTTTCTTACTACATAAAAGTATAAAAGGAGGGAAGTCAGGTTGGCGCATTGCCTCGCCTTCGACTCACCACTGGGACTGTGGGATCTCAGTTCGAATCCTACCGGGGGCACTGTGGATTGGGTTTTTCAGTCCATCTTGACTTCGTGGGTTTCCTAGTTTTCCCTGGTAGAATTCTCGGGGGGTATTCCTCCCACTTCTAAAATTGAAATTTCTTCATTGTCATCTCACCTTGTCTAGATGCTGAAAAGGCTTTGAATATATCATAGATGTTGATGTAGATGTAAATTGTATATAATTCTAAGAAATGGTTTGTTTATACTTTTTATTTATGACAGGTACTTTAAAGAGGAATCAAGATGTTGAGATTATGGCAGACATATACAAGGTTTCTTCAGGCACATCCACTGAAAGCACAGATGATGAATACGTGTAAGTGAAAACAACTAAGATATTCTAAATGATTATGTGATGCCTATTAATCTTGGTTTTACCCTTGCACTAATGTGTGTTAGCACTGTATACTCAATCTCAATACTTTCCTGAGTTCTGTGAAAAAAATCAACAGCTCTCCATTGATCGTTAGCATGTAGTTGTAAGTTTTTACGCTAACAGTGATTACCAATAGTGTCCAGTGTCTTTAAGAACCAAACTCAAGGCCTGAAACTTAATAATAATAATAATCTCTAATTTACAGGTGTTCTTATGGGTGTTGGTGACATCGTCTCACAACAGGTGGTTGAGAAAGCCGGATTGAAGAATCATAATGCAATCAGGACAGTGAGACAGGCTTCCTTTGGTCTCATCATTGGGGTAAGGGCTTCTTCATATCTAGTTTTATTTTGTGTGTTTGCAGGCCTGGGATTTGAGAGGGGCTAGGGGCAAGAACATTTTCATTTTAAAAAAGGCACTTGATATCAGAGACTTTTGATACCAACGCCAAGACCAGGGGCAACAGAGGCAAAGGCCCCTTTGTTTGTCCTGTTTGCAAAGTGTTAACATTGTCAATGCAGTATAATAATAATAATAACCAGTTTTTATATAGCACTTTTCACACCCGGAGGGCGTCTCAAAGCGCTTCACATTATTACCCCTGGTCACTGGGCCTTAATTCACTCCATTCGCGTCTGTCAGCGCAACGTAAACCGTTGATTGACGTACTAAAAAAGTATACACGCCTTTTAAACATGACGCACATGACGCTCGCAGTTTTGTACGCTCATCAGCAGATTGTGCGTTCACATTTGCTGCATTTTTTGGTTCGATGACACATACATAGAAAAGAACAAACGCACTATCATGCAAATAGCCGTACAATTGCCGTACAAAATTTCAAGCTTTTGTATTGGTTCGTACATAAACATGGATGCGCCCACACGGCTTCAAAACATTAATGCGTGTATAACGGGGTGTTAGCGCTCTAGTCAATGTATAAATATAGCTCTATGCTGTGTACTCTTCGGTCAGCTGATGGGACCCCAAATGTTTTCCTTGGGTTTGTTGTAACCTGCGACCATAATAATAATAATAATAATAATAACAATACAATAATAAACGTATTTATAACGCACCTTTTCCAAAGGATACAAAGCGCCAATTATTTTTACTGCAAGGTGAGTGGGACGAAGATTTTGAAATTATGAGACCTTGTCCATAGCACACCATGTAAAGGTTTACACAGTGTTACGGCACATACAGCAGCCACAGCCAGGAACACCGGGGCGAACCCCTTCTCTTTTCGATAAGTGCATGCACTGGGTTCTTTTACATGCGTTACTTAACACATGGGACCGACGGCTTTACGTCCCATCCGAAGGACGAAGCAATGGTCAAGTGGCTTCCTTAAGGACACAAGTGTTACACAGCTGAGGATTCGAACCCAGTTGTATTCGGTGCTCTTAACCGCTCAGCCACGACACTTCCGTGAAGTCTGCAACTGACGCAGTGATTGGTAGATCTGCTCTTTGATTTATGTGAATGCTTTTTTTTTTTTCAATTTAGGGACCACTCCTCTTTACGTGGTTTTCAACGTTAGACCGACTGGTTAAAGGAGCAGGCACTATCAAAGTCCTTAAAATGGTCGCCATTGATCAGGTAGAGTGAATTTTGTAAACATTTCTTTTTCTCACATCCAACAGCTTAAGTGTCAATGACAGACCAAAGAATAATTCCCTCTGCCCAACATGATAAAATTGAATATGAAATTAAGTAATTGACTCATGTACTATTTTAACCATGTGCACCCAAACTGTTTTCACAAGTATCTGTTTCTTCTGTTTTCTCCTTAGTCTGTGATGGCTCCGTTGTTCATCACTACATTCTTCTCGTACATTGGCTTGACAAGTGGACTATCAATACAAAATGTGCGAGACAAACTAAAAAAGGTACTGGCAGTTTTTTAAAGCATTGACTCAATTTGTGTAGTTCCATTCCTTGTTGTCCGATTCCGAGTGTGAGTCTTTCCCACCGAGTGTGAGTCCCTAATATCCGAGTTTGGGTCCTCCCCACCAAGTCCATGTTCCTGTTGTCAAAGTCCATAGTCGACCCACCGAGTCAGTGTCCCTGTTGTCTGAGTCTTAGCCAGAATCCTGTCCATCGAGTTCATAACCCTGTCAGAGTCCGAGTCCGAGTCCTTTTCCACCAGGTCCCCGTCCCTGTTGTCCAAGTCTTTGTCCAAGTTCTCCCACTGATTCTGTGTCCCTGTTGCCAAGTCCGAACCACCAAGTCTGTGTCCCTGTTGTCCATATGTTGGTCCCAGACCTCCCCACTCTGTTCATTATCCTGTTGTCCGAGTCTGAATCCTCCCCACCACGTCCAAGTTCCAGTTGTCTATCTTCGACTCCTAGTCTTCCCTACCGAGTATCCCTGTTATTCAAGTCCTAGTCCTCCCAACCGAGTCCCTGTTGTCCGAGTCCTCCTGACGGAGTCCCTGTTGCCATAGTCAGAGTCAAGTCTTTCCCAAAGAGTTTGAGTCCCTGTTGTCTGCCTCCGTGTTTAAGTCTAGGTCAAAGTCTGAGTCTGCCCCACCGAGTTTGTGTCCCTGTTGCCAAAGTCTGAGTCCAAATCCTTCCCAAAGAGTTTGAGTCCCTGTTGTCGGCCTCCGTGTTTAAGTCTAGGTCTAAGTCTGACTCCGCCCCACTGAGTTCGTGTCCCTGTTGCCAAAGTCAGAGTCAAGTCCTTCCCAAAGAGTTTGAATCCCTGTTGTCGGCCTCCGTGTTTAAGTCTAGGTCTAAGTCTGAGTCCACCCCACCGAGTTCGAATCCCTGTTGCCAAAGTCTGAGTCCAAATCCTTCCCAAAGAGTTTGAGTCCCTGTTGTCGGCCTCCGTGTTTAAGTCTAGGTCTAAGTCTGAGTCCGCCCCACTGAGTTCGTGTCCCTGTTGCCAAAGTCAGAGTCAAGTCTTTCCCAAAGAGTTTGAATCCCTGTTGTCGGCCTCCGTGTTTAAGTCTAGGTCCAAGTCTGAGTCCGCCCCACCGAGTTTGTGCCCCTGTTGGTTCTGCCCTGTTGCCGCAGTCTTGAGTCCAAGTCCTCCACACTGAGTCTGAGTCCATGTCTGTCTTATTCCCTCATGTATAAGTAAGTGCAGAACTATTTGTAAGTCATTGCATCACATGCGTTGGTATCGCTCCACGCCAACAGTTTTTGTTGCGTTGGACTCAAAAACTTGCATACATTTGTGTGTAACTTTACCAAAAACAGAAATTGGGAGGGGGCTGACATTACATCAGTTTGCAGAGCACCGGCACGGTTGTGTAGTATCGGTTCAAAGTTCCTCTCTAATTGATATATCTTATTTCAAACCCAAATCATTGGGTCCTAAACTGCAAGCAGTAGCTTGGGTCCTATTTGCAAGTCAGTGCTTGGGTCTTGTAGACTTGCAGTTGTAAGTTAAAGGCAGTGGACACTTTTGGTAATTGTCAAAGACTAGCCTTCACAGTTGGTGTATCTCAACATAAGCATAAAATAACAAACCTGTGAAAATTTTAGCTCAATTGGTCGTCGAAGTTGCGAGATAATAATGAAAGAAAAAACACCCTTGTCACATGACGTTGTGTGCGTTTAGATGGTTGATTTCGAGACCTCAAGTTCTAAATCTGAGGTGTTCAAATCAAATTCGTGGAAAATTGCTTCTTTCTCGAAAAACTATGGCACTTCAGAGGTAGCCGTTTCTCACAATGTTTTATACCATCAACCTCTCCCCCTTACTCGTCATCAAGAAAGGTTTTATGATAATAATTATTTTGAGTGATTACCAATAGTGTCCACTGCCTTTAAGCAATATTCCTGTGAAATGTATAGCTCAATTATGTTTCTGGACAACTAAGGCTCTTCATGAAAACAGGGGCGATATGCGTAAATCTTTGTATAATATGGTGAATCTTCTTGATTTTTCTGTTTTGTTACAGGATTTTAAGACGACTTTACTCACCAACTACAAGGTAAGCACAATTTTATTAGTGATGTTTGAAGATTTGCATGGTGTGGAGAATAAGAAGCAACTACTACTAGTAAACTTCCGGGTCAACCATGTAGAAATCTCGTTCGGAAGGATTGTTGGTCCTGAAAAGAGCTTGATCCATTGCATGGGTCTGCTACCGTAAGCAAAGAATCAGCGCTTATGGAAGCAGGGAATTCCATGCTTACGTCAAGCTTATTTCACAGGTTAGCAGGGAATTTTTGCTTGTGCAAATGTGTAGTCCGCATTACTAAGCATTCTTCCCTTCAAAGATAGTGCAGAAACTTGGCACTTGCCCTGTATGCGAAGAATGGTAAGCAGAGCCATGAAATTGGGACATGGTGTGTGGTCTCTTGTAGGGTGTCTTGGCTGAGCAGATAAGAGCACAGAATTCAAGCTCTGATGATTCTGTTCAGCAGAGTGTGGGTTCGAATCCCGGTTGTGACACTTGTGTCCCTGAGCAAGACACTTAACTATAATTGCTTCTCTCCACCCAGGGGTAAAATGGGTACCAGTGAGGGCAGAGGTGGTTCTTGTGATTGGTTTAGCCGAATAGCGCATCGTTGTTGCGCAGGCTGTATACTCCCCAGGGAGCTGGTTTACGGAATGATTAAAAGGCAGTGGACACTATTGGTAATTACTCCAAATAATTATTAGCATAAAACCTTTCTTGATAACTAAGAAGCAATTTTCCACGAATTTGATTTCGAGACCTCAGATTTAGAAGTTGAGGTCTCGAAATCAAGCATCTGAAAGCACACAACTTTGTGTGACAAGGGTGTTTTTTCTTTCATTAATATCTTGCAACTTCGACGACCGAATGAGCTCAAATTTTCACAGGTTTGTTATTTTATGCATATGTTGAGATACACCAGCTGTGAAGACTAGTCTTTGACAATTACCAATAGTGTCCAGTGTCTTTAAGGCCTGGTAATAATGTGAAGCGCTTTGGGACGCCCTAAGGGTGTGAAAAAGCTAAAACTAAATATTATTATTATTTTCCTCGCGCCAGCTCTTTACAGAGCCAACACTCTCAAATTTAGTTTTAATTTTTTTATTTATATTTATCACCAAAGCCTTTCCTAAAAGACATGCCCATTCAAACGTCTTCTTTGTCTCATATCCATGATACACAATATAGAATGAAACAATCAATTGTTTATGAAGAATTTAAGTTGTTTGCTGGATCAGCACTTGTGTGTAAAAACAAACAGGCTGAAGGAGGTCGCGGAAGACCTCCGCGCAGCCAAGGTTTGCTTAAAAGGGCCGATAAAAAGTCCGATAGGAACAATTCTGCACTGGAAACCTACCGCGACTACGCTGTAAAACGCTATGCAAATGTCGCTGAATATAAGAAGACCAGGTGGGAACAGACAGTAGAATTACACCAGAGCCAGTCACGATAACTTTCCGCATGGCAGCGGAAGAAAAAGTCCAGTTGGAACACGGCTTTAAACATTGAACAATTCTTTACAGGTCTGGCCTGCTGTGCAACTTGTCAACTTCTACTTTGTCCCACTACAACACAGGTAAGTTACTTTAAAGTCACCTGGAAGAGGTATTTTTTCAAAATAAAGCTTTTGTCCATAATATATGTGTTTTGATGAGTGGAATGTGAACAGTTAACTAAGGTTTTAAACAATCAGTTCTTATGTTATTTACAAATTTAAGAGTAGACCCCGACCCGAGAGGGCGCTGTTCCTGACGTCAATCGAGGCAGACTTTGCCTGTAATGCGTAGAGTAAACACAATTGCAAAGTACATGTACGGACCAAGTCGTGAGTTTGTACGTTTACAAAAAAAAAAAAATGTTTTTCCCGGCTATGCCGACCAGGTGTATTGCTGCTGAATGCAGAAAAACACTTTTTGAAATGTACCAACTCACGACTTGGACGTACATGTACTTTGCACGTGTGTTTACTATACACATTGCAGGCAAAGTCTGCCTCGATTGACGTCACAAAAGGGGTAGGCGGAGTCAGCCCCCCAAACAACTTTATATATTTTTTAAACATATAAATCGTGACAAACAGTTACTAAAAAAATTGTTTTATTGTTCGTAAGCATATACTCTTATGTTTGAAAGAAAAAAAATTCTATTTCCAGGTGACTTTAAGATGTCATTTTCAGATTATTACAAATTGCATTTAAATTTTGTAGAAATTTTGCCTTTGCTTCAAGTGGCACTTTTTGGGGAACTTGCTTTGAAACTTAAAGGAACACCTTGCCTTGGATCGGACGAGTTGGTATATAAAAAAAGCGTTTGTAACCGTTTGTTATAGAATGCATATGGGTAGAAAGATGCTCTAAAAGTAGAATGCAATAATCCACACAAGTTTGCCTCGAAATTGCGTGGTTTTCTTTTTACTTTGCAAACTAACACGTCAGCAATTTATGGGAGTAAACAATTTGACTCCCATACATAAATGGCCGACCGTGTTAGTTGACGAGGTAAAAGGAAAACCTACGCAATTTCGAGGCATGTTTGTGTGGATCATTGTATTCTACTTTTACAGCATCTTTCTACCCATAATTGTTTTGGCATTTTATAACAAAGACCAACTCGACCGATCCAAGGCAGAGTGTTCCTTTACAGATATTGTAAACGTTTGGTAATTTGAACCCACTGTTTGTTTTAATCCAATTACAGTTGTAGATATAATATCATAAAACTTTGTATTTATTGTTTAAAATCCTGGAGCTTTAATAATGCTGCAAATTGCACAGTTGTAACTGTGTGTTGCACAATACATTGGATTATATTTGCTTTTGCTGCAAACGCACCTTTAGAAAGTTGTGTTTATAAAAACATATAAATTGATTATTTGATATAGATAAGTGTATTTATAAAAACAACACAGGTAGTTTTATAAAAATGTTAAATTTACGTTGGGGATAAATAATATTATCTGGTTTCACTCTTCCACCGATTATTGTCATTGTATACTCTGTGAACAAAAAATAATTTTTAGATTTCCTTAAATGCTGTTGCCTATATAGATTCTGTATTTCACTGATTTCTTTCTTCTCTTTTCACCATTTTTTCACCCAGAGTCCTAGCAGTAAATCTAGTGGCTGTATTCTGGAATACATACTTGAGTTGGATGGCAAATACGCCCCTCGAGGACGGACAAAAAGACACTAATGACGTTAGTGATGCACCAATGTCTGAAACACTTCAAATCGATGCTCCAAGATCATGACGAGACAATATGTAATTAACTGTAGTTCAAGTGATCATTGAGGTGCTAAGCTGAGGTGCTAACCATAGAGAGACTTTACTTAGCAAAAAAGGGTCTGATCAAAAGCACTAATACTGTATCACAAATCGATGCTCCAAGATCATGACGAGACAATATTCAAACAACTATGGTTCAAGTGATTATTGAGTTGCTAGGCTGAGGTGCTAGCCAGGCTAATCTGCTAAGCATAGAGTGACTTTACTTAGCAGAAAAGGTTACTTTCAAAAGTACATAAAAATTATCACTCTTAACGATTTTGCTCTAACATCATGAAGATACAATATTCGGACAACTATTGATCAAGTGATTGATGAAGTGCTGAGTTGAGGTGCTCAGCTAATCTGCTAAGCATAGAGGGAATTTACTTAGCAGAAAAGGTTACAACCACAAGTACTAATACTAAATCAGACATCAAATCGATGCTCCAATATCATGACAAGACAATAATTGGACAACAGTGGTTTAAGTGTTTATTGAGGTGCCAAGCTGAGGTGCTAAGCTAATCTGCTCAGCACAGATTTAATTTACTTAGCAAAAAAGGTTACAATCAAAAGTACTAATATTATATCATGCTTAAAGATCATGACGAGACAATATTCAGACAACTGTGGTTTAAAGAGTCATTGAGATGCAAAGCTAAGGTCCTAGGTTAATATGCTAAGCATAAAGTGACTTTACTTAGCAGAAAATGTTTTGATCAAAAGTATATACTATATCACACTTCAAGTCGGTGCTCCAAGATCACGACAAGACAATATTCAGACAACTATGGTTCATGTGATCATTTAGGTGCTAAGCTGAGGTACTAAGCTAATTTGCTAAGCCAGGAGTGCCAGGATTGTCACCTGTGATAGACATGGCGCATTTTAAGTTTCCCATATTAAGCATAGAATGACTTTAGTTAGCAGAAAGTGTTCATGTTTTATGTGATCATTCATGTACATGAAATAACAAACCTGTGAAAATTTGGGCTTAATCCGTTGTGTGGGGCAGGAGAAAGTTGTGGACAAGATTCAGATTTTTATTTTGGTTCCAACATCTGAAATCAGCTGTTGAGTTTATTTTAGGTTTTCAGATATGATTTTCTTCATAATCAGTAAGCTTTCAGACTAAAACTAAACAATGATGTATGGATTCTGACCAATTCTGTAAAATACCTTTAATTTAAAGGCAGTGGACACTACTGGTAATTACTCAAAAAAATTATTAGCATAAAACCGTACTAGCGAGTAATGGGGATCGGGGAGAGGTTGATAGTATAAAACATTTTGAGAAACTGCTCTCTCTGAAGTGAAGTAGTTTTTGAGAAGGAAGTGATTTTCCACGAATTTGATTTCGAGACCTCAGATTTAGAATTTGAGGTCTCAAAATCAAGCATCTGAAAGCACACAACTTCTTGTGACAAGGGTGTTTTTTCTTTCATTCTTATCTCACAACTTCGACGACCAATTGAGCTCAAATGTCCACAGGTTTGTTATGATGAGATAAAGTGAGAAGACTGGTCTTTGACAATTACCAATAATGTCCAGTGTCTTTAAAGCATTTGTATTCAAATTTGCCCAAAGCTACTGTTGAAATATTATGTTGATATCATGGTATAAACCACATTGAGAACTGATTGGGTAACAATTCATTTAATTTTGGGGTTTTTAGAGTTTTTGTTTTACCCAAAACTGTTTTAATAATTTTGTTAAATTCTTTTCACAAACCTACTTATCACACGTGATACATAGGTTTAACTTACCGGTACAGTTCTTGTCATGGTCATTTGTTGTCATATCTTGCCTCAACGAGACTGAATTCCTTCTCCACAACGATATTTACTATTACACTTTAGATGCATCCCATCGTGGCCCAAATGCGTGGGTAAAACCGGACACTACAGAAATAAAAAGTAAAGTTTGGTGTATAAAAAATGTAAAAAGCAGGAAAAAACACACAAAACTTGAAACTTTATCAAAAGGTGAACATTATCAATCACCTTTAGCTTAAGTCAGCCCACATGATCTTTGGGATAAAAAAATTTAGTGTTTTGTAATTTGCTATTTTAAATAAAAAAAAATGTGCAACTCCCTTTAAGGCACTGGACACCTTTGGTGGACTGTCAAAGACCAGTTTCATAAAATAACAAACCTGTGAAAATTTGGTCTCAATTGGTCATCAAAGTTGCAAGAGAATAATGAACGAAAAAACACCCTTGTTGCACAATAATTAATGTGTGCGCTTTCAGTTGCATAATAAGTGGCTTATCAGATGAATATTGTCAAAAACCAAAGAACAAAATAATTGTGTTTTCTTGGGGATGGTTAATAACCACGAGAGGGCGCTGTAGCGTTTGTTTGTTTGTTTATTAGACAATCTCCACAGAATTCTATAAAAAACAACAATTTTTTATTGGACAAAAACAGATAAAATACAAGGGAAAAGACATTTGAATCTGAGGAATTGTCGAGGATAACACAAAAGGGATGTAAAGGACGGGTGTTGATGTTTTTAGATTCCCCAAACTTTTGGTTTTATATTAGTGGTATTATGTCTGTTCCTTGCTCTATACTTTAATCATAATCATCGCATGACGAAAAGTATTGTATTCCTCATCACATTAAAGGAACACGTTGCCTTGGATCGGACGAGTTGGTCTATAGAAAGCGTTTGTAACCGTTTGTTGTAAAATACATATGGTTGGAAAGATGTTTTAAAAGTAGAATACAATGATCCATGACACATATTTGCCTCGAAATTGCGTGTTTTTCCTTTTACTTTGCGAACTAACACGGGCGGCCGTTGATGGAAGTCAAATTTTTCACTTCCATAAATGGCCGACTTTGTCGACGAGGTGAGAGGAAAACCACGCAATTTCGAGTGATACTTGTGTGGATAGTTATATTCTACTTTTAAATTATCTTTCTAATTATATGCATTTTATAACAAACGGTTACAAACGCTTTTCAAAGACCATCTTGACCGATCCAAGGAAACGTGTTCAATCATAATCACCGAAAAGTATTTATTCCTCATCACATTGATGTGATTGAAACCAAAGGCCTTGCCGCCCCTGTAAATCTTCCCTGAGTATAACCTCACTACTCGCATTCTGAAAATAAAATAATATTAATGAAAAACGGAATAATTTTTAAATTTGCCATTTTGTACTTCTTCTGGTAAATGTCCACCTTTTTGTTTTAGAATGTTAACTATATTAAACTGATCTGTTTACGTTTGCGTTCGTTTTTCAAATAAAATCTTGTTATTTTTAATGATAGATCTCTACTTACTCTAAAGTCTTAATAAAACCTCATTGAAGGTTACACACCTAAATAGTGGATGGTTAACTGACGTTTTGCCTTATTTTTCCAAGAAATGTTTTTAAATTAACTTTGTTTGGAATGAACAAGGTAATTAATTTTTTTCTGTAGGAAGGACAAAACTAGACCGCTTTATTTCAAGATAATTGAACAATTTATGTAGGACTCGGAAAACAGAGCCTACAAAGTTCCTTGGTCATTGCCCGTGCTTGATAGCTCTGGATTTAATTCCTCCTATGATCCATGATTCTAGCGAACTTGGGGGTTATTCTGGGAAATAACCAGAACTTTGGTGGTGGGGTTTGAAGAAACGTTAGTCATGGTTCGTCACAATGATGGTTCATCGCGGAAACATTCATCACCGAAGTGGGTGTAAGAAAAGAAGCGTGTGTGCCATGCCACACGGGTCTGTTTGGGCGTTATGAGTACCCCCCCATCCCCCCCCCTTCCCCTCCCCCATTAGCCAGGGCATGGGATTCCCCCTCCTTCAAACAATGGTCACATCATCATTTCATTGTATAACAATCATCGTGTCTGACACGCATGCAGGGATACCGATTGTTGCGGGGAGTAAAGTCTTCCGGTGTGACGCCAGATAAGGCCGCAAGCCACGGCCCTTTGCTAAACCACGGTTTGGGGTTGGGCTCACGCCCGTTCTGCATGGTTGAAGTCCCGTACCGAAGTATACGCTTAAGGCGGAGCCTAAGCCCACAATGCCGTTGTTTCGAAAGGGCCACTGGCTGCCGCCGGGCTGCGCTTTATCACTCTCGTCCCCTGGCTTGCTGTTGTTGTGGGGACGGACTCACTGCCTAGGATCTTTTTATAAAAATGCAAATTTTCCGTTTGTTTTTAATTGTTCGTCTTGAAATTTGATGTTATCAGGGAATAATGGTTCATAAATATTGTACACGTACATTATTGTTCACTTTTGAGAAATTTGTGTTTGATTTTGGGAATCATAGCAGAAAATGTTGATGTTTTTGCAAACGAGGTTGTATCATTGCCCCACACTGCAAGACCATTGCGCAATGTTTCAGGGGGTCGTCAATTGCGAGTATGACGTCAATACATGCAACCCCTCCCTGTCAGTATAAATGCCACATGATTGCCTTTGCTTCGGTCCTTTTCATACGTGGCGGATCAGGTATGTAAGCGTTTCATTATTGGTGGTCAGTACGTTTTTTTATCCCTTTAAATTTCAGGTTTTTATCATCCATCATGTAACGTAGATGTTATCGGCAGATACGTTGAAGGACATAGAAAACATGGGTTTGCGTATTTTTTTTCTGTAATTTGAAAAAATGATAAATTTAGTGAAATATGTTTCACCGGTATTTGGGCTTTGGCTCATTTACATGTGACATTCTTGTGACGTCTTTGTCAAATTAAATATTTTATTTTAACCTAACCATTATTAATTTTATAATTCTAGTGAACTGGTTTGTATTACATGTCCAACTAATAAGTTATGTTGTTGGAATTTGGTTTTTGATTGTTGTTACATTAGTAATTTTAGGCCATTTTGTTATTTGTCGAAGGTGCAAACTTGTCTTGCAAACATGTCCTTGTGGCCAAAGCCCACTCATCATTGTAACTTGAACCCTTAGCGCGGATATTACGTAGACAGCTAGACAGTCGCTAGATTAAATGGCTGTCTGGTAATTTTGGCGTCTACTTAAATAATCTCAACTGCTCAATGTTGACCAACTTGAAACAGTAAAAAAAAGTTAAAATATTTTTGTTTCTCGAACATCAAACATGTTGCATGCCATAGATATTGCCAATTGATTGAGTGAGAGATGGTTTTAGTCTGAATGAATGTTAGGCTAACTATGTTGAGAAATTAGAACAAAACAATTGAAATTAATAATCCATTGCAAGGATGGGAAAAATGTAATAATGATTTGTAATAATTTGGGGTTGTTGATATCGGCTTCCTTTGGGATAACTTTCCGTATGGCGCCACCACTTTTTCACTCATTTTTACAAAAAGTGATATCTCATTGAGATAAATTAGATACTATATTACTTCATATTGAATGAAAAAGTGGTGGCGCCATATGGAAACTTTTCCTTCCTTTGATTCGATGTAGTACGTAGAAAAGTTGATGATGAATTCCTGGGCAACAGTCTTAAACTGGTTGGCACACGAGAACAATTAAATTGAAAAACTTACAGGTGAAAAAGTTTTTTGATGTAGATGGTTAAGTTTGTATTTTTAAAATGTACTTGTAGACAAATCATTGCTTTGGACTCAAAAGCAATGATTTGTTGGATGTTGCAGTTTGCTAATCACTTTTTCTTTGTTCAATCCAAAACCATGTGGTAATTTTTACACAAAAGTTGCAGTGACTAGATCATGTCATGCATGTTTTGCGAGGCCCAAAGTGAAATAGAATTTAGAAATTATTCCTTTGTCTACTCTAAATTTATACAACGAAGAATAAATAACTGTATTTCACAAGGTTTATCTTTGAGGTAGATATGCAAATAAAAGTAGGGGCAGTCAGTTAATGTTTAGGTATAGCTTATTTGTTTGTAAGGATTTCTTAACTCTGTTCTTTTAACAAGGAAATACAAATGTATGAAATTTACAGGAAACAATGGTAATACAAAAGTGAAAACATGAGGTTAAATTCTTCAGTTAAAAAACAAGCCAAAAAAAATCCTCCACTTTTTCATAATGTGCAAATTTCACCACAGTTTAAGCTGTTCTCTGTTATTTCATAATTGTGTGCAAATTACTAGAGCCTTGGCCATAGGGCATTATGAAACTGCATGTTTTCTTTGATTAGTTGAGTTTTATTGTGCTGAATGTTACTAACAATTAATGCACAACTGTAAATGAATAGTTAGCATTTTGTCATGTTAGGCTTTCTTGCACTTTGCCCAGATTTCACAGTTGGGTGCACTACAGACTTATCGAATGACTAGCAATTATGCAACATAGTATGATTATTACAAAATGGCATCGAACCGTTCTAGACAGGCATATTTTTGATGTGAGACATGTACTCAATGCCAAAGTATACTAACTGTGATTAGATGCTGAGCTTGATGATTTCAGAATTTAATTGAAATTCTGAATGAAACATAAATAACCTCTAGTACAAGTAGCTATTTGCATTGTGACTTATTGGTGTATGAAAGAGTATACCTCCCAACAAATTATTTTCCCCCAGGTATAAAAACAAAACAAGTGCCTAGTATATTAACTTTTTTTTCTCCAAAGTTTGCTTGTAAATGCCTGAGAAACTTAAATATATAAAAATATATAAACTTAAACTTATAAATGTTAACTGCAAGCAATGACACATCAAAATAGATAACATCTTTTCTGGTTTGAACGTGAACTGCTCGACAGTGCTTCTATGATTAAAGCATTGCTTCTTACCCATTTTCAGAGAAAATATTGCACAAAATACTACCTACCCTTAGAAAACAGGGTTCTGGTATTACATATCAATTGATGTGCTAATTGAATCATTCATGCATTCAGTAATCCATGGCACACTCAAATTTCCAAATTATGGATTGGAATTTTTGGCTGATTTTTTTTTAAATGGCGCACATATTTTCGAGGGTAAAAAACTTGTCAACATGTTCTTACTGTCAATCATAAACCACTTTACTACACAAGAAAAAAAAGGCCTACAAAAAATTCATAGGTGCTCTAAAACTTTGATTTTTGTAGGACTCATTCATGGTGTATTATGAATGAAGTGTGACCAGTGGATTACACAATGTTTTTCTGGCCAATCCGCTTGTGTATGTTGATATCCCTGAATTGTTATAGCTGTTGCGTCACTTGTGCACCATATGGTCGGGGAGATTGCTGTAAACATACATATTTGGCAGTTAAATTTGTATAAATTAAAAACTAATGTTAAATAATTTCTGTCTTGCAGCCTTCTACAATATCAATTTACAAACCAAGTTACTGGTGAACACCAATCAAAAGCACAATGCCTAAGGAAAAGATTCACATCAACATCGTCGTCATTGGCCATGTCGACTCCGGCAAGTCAACAACCACTGGTCATCTCATCTACAAGTGTGGTGGGATCGACAAGCGTGCCATTGAGAAGTTCGAGAAGGAAGCCCAGGAGGTAAATGTCAAAGGATTAATATTCTATAGATGATGTGACCTGTGACATCAAATGTTTACAAAAGAGCCACAGAGCCTGGACTTCCTGTAGGCATGATTTGTACACAGCTCAATGGAAGAAAATATAAATTTTATGGAGATTGCACTGTCCAAATTGTATAAACTTTTGATATGGTGAAAGGGGGCACAAAAACTTGTCCAGCTTTTACTTTCGAAACTCTTGATTTTATGTGAAAATTATGAATTTGTCAACTTTCCCTTAGGACCAGTGTAATACAGTGCCTGCCAGAATACTTAAAGAATGTACAAGGTCACACTTATTGTAAACAAATGCATGAAATTACCCTGATTTTATACTTTTAAAAAACAAAACTGTATAAGCTCACTTTACGATAAATTAATTCAAATGTTTTGCTTGTTAGATGGGAAAAGGTTCCTTCAAGTATGCCTGGGTTTTGGACAAACTGAAGGCTGAGCGTGAACGTGGTATCACCATCGACATTGCCCTGTGGAAGTTCGAGACTGTCAAGTTCTACATCACCGTCATTGATGCCCCAGGTCATCGTGATTTCATCAAGAACATGATCACTGGTACCTCTCAGGTAAGTCATTCTTGCGAAGAAGTTGAGCAAGCATGATACAAGCACAGTGATTGCCAGAGAGAGTTGTTTGCTATCTCGTGGTCATTACTCAAACTAAGCTTGGGCGATATTATCGAATATTGCGATATTAATTTGGAAACGATTTCGATATCGGATGGATTTGGTTTTATTCGATATATCGCGATATATCGCGATATCGATTAAATAGGTTTGGAGTAAAACCAGAAGAATAGGTCATTAGAACACCTCTCTTATGCTATGACTGTCTCTTCTACAACTTTCACTTGGAGTTAGAAGACTGATGATGTCAAATTTAATTAATCGCGATTATATCGAATATCGCGATATGTTGTCGGCGATATATCGTGAACAAAATAAATTGATATCGCCCAAGCTTAACTCAAACAAGTGTTTGCTTAAAGACTTACTTAGTAACGACCAATGGAGAGCTCTTAATAGTATTAAACATTGTGAGCCACCAAGTGAGATTACTGGTCTTTGGCAATAACCAGTTCTTTTAACCAAGTCTTATTCAACTTTAAAGGTGACACGGTCTATGCTTTTCTCCTGTACTCGATTCTATCGTGCACTTAATGTATGTATTGAAACTCAACAATTTCAAAGTGTTTTTCCGCACCAGATTTTCTTACCTTCTCTAAAAAGCTGCCTCCTTAATTTGATTGTGAACTTAAATATCTACATTTTACAGGATTTAAAACAATCAAACTGTTCTAAAAACTAAGCTTGGGCGGTCCCAGAAATTTGGTGCTCGGTTCCAGTTCCGAAAAAAAGCTCGGTTCTGAGACATACCCGGTTCCAATTCAATATAAAACATAAGCCGCCCGTCCCGAGCTCACACACACACAATTGAGCCGATCTATTTTAACTGAAAATAACCAAGTTAATCAGACATCGGTCCCGAGCTCACACACACACAATTGGAGCCAATCTATTTTTAACGAAAATACCAGAATACCCACCCCAAGTCAATCAGACATCGTGCCAACGAGCACCTATTCTCCCTGCATTTAACCAAGTCTTTGATTTAGCCGGCAGTACGTCCGTTGTGCAGTACGTCCGTAGTGCATGCCTACAGTACTGTGTGTTTTGTGCATGGATGGGGCAAGCTTTTATGAATATGGATATATCGGCAGCCAATCACAACGTGCTGTCTATTTGGACTTTGGACTCTGTACATGTACATGTATATGCATGAGATATACATGTATAGATGCCTATGCATTGGAGGGGGCTGTGCACTGTGTATGCAGCCACACGTGATAGTTGATACTCATGTCGGCTTGAAGCCTTTGCACACTGTATCTGCGGTCACCGCTTTCAACATCAAGCCTCAATTTCTAGAGCCGGTTCGTCGCAGGATCGGCTCCACAGAGCCTTTTATAGTTGGGACTCGGTCTTTTAAAAATGGAAATGACAAAAGCGGGTACCCGGTTCCACAGAAGAGTGGAACCGCCGGTGCGGTTTTCAATTTGGAACCGGGTAGAACCGGGTAACCGAAGGAACCGCCCCAGCTTACTAAAAACCTAATCGTTTTCTTTTGATGTTTTCAGGCTGATTGCGCTGTCCTCATGGTTGCATCAGGAACTGGTGAGTTTGAGGCTGGTATCTCCAAGAATGGACAGACTCGTGAACATGCTCTGCTCGCCTTCACCCTCGGTGTAAAACAACTCATTGTTTGTGCCAACAAGATGGACACCACTGAACCCCCCTTCAGTGAGGTAATATAACAAATGCTATTCTCCAATGTGTGTGCGTGTCAAGTTAAAAGACGGAAAGTTTTTCTCTCATCTTCATGTATGCATAGCCCCCTTATTTAGGGTGCCTTAAAAAGGCATATTTGAATACAACACTTTTTGGGTAAATTTATCTGTACATACCCAAACCAAACAGTGCATCCTTAAACTCCGGGATGAGATTTGTCAGTCTTTTATCTGAGTTCAGACTTTTTATGTCAGCCTACTTCTCTAGTGCTGCAGATACGGTTCCCAAAAGATCCTCTGAATCTATGACTCCTTAGTTTATCAAAGGTGGAAATGCCAGAATTCAACATATCTTGGAATTTGTAACCCAGTTTCAGACTTTTTCGTTAGCAATGACTCATCCCATACCCCCAAAAGACTAATAAACTTAAAACGGTTACTAAACAATAATTTTTTTTAAATACCTGCAGCTAACCAAATGGCTTGAAATAATTTGTTACAGGCAAGATTCGGTGAGATCACGAAGGAAGTAAGTGGCTTCCTCAAGAAGGTCGGTTACAACCCCAAGGCTGTCTGCTTCGTCCCCATATCAGGTTTCCATGGAGACAACATGATTGAGCCATCTGAGAGGGTAAGTGAAGAATATCACTTCGAAGATTGCACTGAGTGATCAACCTATGTTAGTAAAATTTAAACAAGACGCTTTCTGGCCTGTATGTTTGTTTTTGAAAGGAGAAGGGTAAGGCTTAGAGAAGGGCACCAAGGCATTTTCTTGAAAGAAGAACTTAATGAGGAATGGCCAGGGGCATAGAGGCACTTGCCTCCTGTGAAGTATCATGCCTGCCTTTAACTTATAAATAAATATAAAAAAAACTGAAAATTTAAGCTCCATCGGTAATCAGAGTCAGGAGAAAATAATGGGGAAAACCCACCCTTGTTTCTGCACAGTTCGTGGTGTCATGACATGCGTTTAAAATAAATCCGTTATTCTGGATATCGAGATTTGATAATTGTTTGAATGTTTTCTCAAAAAGAAAAGCATTTCATGGAATAATATTTTTGTTCTGTTCAGAAAGTGTACAATGGCTTTAAATGGGCAGTGGCTTGTTTAAAGGAAACTGGCATTAAATGCATTGGCTCCAGTTTAAAAAGAAGAAACTTTGCTCTTGGAAGTTTTTCTCCTTGAACCTTACAGAACTCCTGATGGAAGGAAAGCACTCGCCAGTCCAAACCTAGCTTACAATTTCTTGTTATGCACACAGTAGTAACTCTGAATTGTAAGGTGATCCAACATGCTACTTAAAAATAAAAAGGCAATTTGGTTGAAAATGTTTCTAAAGAAAAATAATGGCAAAATTGCGTTAAAAAAACCCCAAACCGTTAAAATTTAAAATGTTTTAACCGTTATGCTGTCTTTTGTTAACAGATGCCATGGTACAAGGGATGGGCAATCGAGCGTAAAGAAGGAAATGCTAACGGAAAGACGCTGTTTGAAGCCCTCGATTCCATTCTTCCCCCTAAGAGACCAACCGACAAGCCACTCCGTCTCCCCCTCCAGGATGTCTACAAGATCGGAGGTAAGTGTTCATTGGTTCATCGCCTCAAACCCCAAGGCTTTACCAAGTGGCCCAATGATTGAACAGACCATACTGGGGCCAATTTCATAGCGCTGCTAACCGTAGGCAAATTTACATACAGTAAGCACTGGAAGGTATGCATACCTTTGTGTGCTTATGGTTATATGCATTGAAACGGCCTAATTGTATCGTTTGGATTGTTACTGTATTCTTGGAGCCCAGTGAAGCTGGATTACTTCAAAGTAGACGATCAATTCTTCATTTCTTTGAAACTATTGCAGTCTACTACTAAACAGGCCTGTGTTTACGCGGAGGCAGTTGCCTAGGCCTAGGTGCCCCATCAAAATTTTCCCATAGACTGGAAAGATTACCAATGGAAGTGCCCTTAGCAAAATGAAAGTAGCCTTGCCCTTCTAAAAGGTTTCAGCATCATATAATTAAATTTATACTTTGTTTGCTTGTAAGGTATTGGAACGGTGCCCGTCGGTCGTGTTGAGACTGGTATCCTGAAGCCTGGTACCGTAGCAACCTTCGCTCCAGCTAACCTCACCACTGAGGTCAAGTCTGTGGAGATGCACCACGAAGCCCTCACTGAAGCTTTGCCAGGTGACAACGTTGGTTTCAACGTGAAGAACGTTTCCGTCAAAGATATCCGCCGTGGTATGGTAGCTGGAGACAGCAAGAACGACGCCCCCAAGGCTGCCGAAACCTTCAAAGCTCAGGTAAACATATCTAAAAGTTCATCTTGTTGCTGGCCCGACATTTTAACCCCAGTAGAGCCCTTTCTCTAAGACTAAAAAATAAATATCGACAGCAACAGAAGTGAAAAATACAGATTTTCTTCCCAGATCAGAATGTTATTTGTCCGGCCACTGAATCAAAACTTTTGCAAAGGTCTTGCGTGTTAAGAGAGTTTCCATGAAGCGTGGTAAAATATATGCCCTGTGGATTTGTTCTGTTTTTATTTGGGGGGGGGGGTGGTTGTTGCTTCCAATCATTACCCCTTTTATCACGACAGACACCATAAAGATCATGACTTTTTTTGTCGTTGAATAAACTTTAATTGGCAAAAAAAGTATTTGGTTACGTAAAGGTAAAAACTCCCGATCCAATGTTGACATCAATGCAAGGAATAAGGGCAGTTATTGCGCTAAAAATGTGGTGTTAACTTTGGATATGTGTCCTGGGCTCATTAAGAGTTAGGACAAGTCCTAACTTGGAGCTAGTTCTTACTTGAGACTAGAGAGATATTAGAAGCGTATGGCTGGTCCAAACTTCTTGTGAAATCCACCCCTGTACTATCAAAACCTCCCTAAGACTTGAAAGAACCAAGACTAAAGGGAAATTGTTCAAATCATTTAATAAACCATTGTTTTCTCATTTCAGGTCATCATCCTGAACCACCCTGGACAAATCCACAACGGATATGCCCCAGTGTTGGATTGCCACACTGCTCACATCGCATGTAAATTCACAGAGATCCACGAGAAGTGCGATCGTCGTTCCGGCAAGACCCTTGAGGAGAACCCCAAGTTCGTCAAGTCTGGTGATGCTGCCATCGTTACCCTGACACCATCCAAGCCGATGTGTGTTGAATCCTTTGCCGAGTATCCCCCACTTGGTCGCTTTGCTGTGCGTGACATGAAACAGACCGTAGCCGTCGGTGTCATCAAGAGCGTCACTAAGAAGGAGGCATCAGGAAAGACTACAAAGTCCGCACAGAAGGCACAGAAGAAGAAGTGATGGCAGGTCCTCCTAGCCTCTGCCTGTAAGCCTGTTTTGAAGGCACGTAACATACAACCAAATACAATGAAAACAAGCATTGCCCCTGTCTATGTTCTTAAATGCCTAGCCAATCAAATTATAAAAGTACAAGATCCCCTGAAAGCAAGGGGTAAAGGAGAAAGTAGTATAAATCACAGGAAGTTCTTTCGCAGGAAAGCAAACTTTAAAAGCATAAAGCAAGCACTCAATTTGCAATTCATTTTTGTGTGTGGTTAAGCAGCACTTAAAAAAGTACTTTACATACGAGAAAGTATCTCGAGTCGGATTATTTTGGCCAATTCCATCAAAGAAACTTGTGAAGATGAAAAATGGTCTTAACTGTGCAGAGGGTGGGCTTGGAAACGAAAGTCACACTTGCTGAGTTCCGTTAAATAAAAAAGGTCAAAGTCAAGAAAAGACGCATCATGTTAAATATTGGATAAAATAACTTAAAATTGATGTTAATTGTGGCTGTACAGTGAATGTACATGTATTTGTTATATTAAATCGACCGACCATGTTATCAATTTTCTTTTGAGGGTGATGGGGGGTGATGAATTGTTCCACTCTGCAATAGTGTCCCACACTCCATTTTGCCTGATATGAAACGGAAATAAAATTGATCTTTTGTTGGTTGTTTTTCACAACAAGACTTGAGAAACTTGGTTGGATACATAAATTGAGTTGATGTTTTTAATGTGTTTGTTACTATGGCGTCTTTTAAGACAAACAAAATATATAAGTTGATATTTAAGAAACGAAAGTTAAAAACCAACTTGTACTTTCATCTTTTTTTATTTCTCAAAGAGCAAATAAAACCGTCGTATAAGTTAATCCCTAAGCAGTGGTTGATATTTTATTTGGACTGTTGGGTTTGGGAGCATAACAAATCAAGTCTATAAAACGTAAGTGCATTCAGTGACTTGGCGATCAATAAAAAAAATAGGAAAATAGTATTTTTGTCTGGTGTCCCTTATTAAGTGTATGAACTAAGTGTATGAATAATACTACACCACAAATCGTGATGTCAAATATGTTGGAAAGGGGGGTGGGGGAAGGTTAGCTACTCTATATCCTGCTACTCCAAATGAAGCCTGTGTCGTAGCAATAACGATATCCCCCCTCCAGTACAAAGGTTTGTTTTTTTGAGAGGGGTGGGAGGGGATGCTGACTTATGATAGTGTTAATGAACCTAAACAATTTATTTATCAGAAATCAGATATTTTGGATGATCCGTAAATTTTTCAAGTGCGCCCTCTATTTTATAATACATTCAGTATTATTTATAATACATGATCAGTGAAGTATTATTTATAATATGTTCGGTTGCAATTCAGTTTGAAACCAGGCCACACGGGCCCCGAAAACAAGAACAATATTCTGTGTGGAGCATTTGAACCAATAGAATGCGTTCTCTTTGCGTTTATCGCTGCAGTGCGACTGGGCCTCCTCCCATTGAGCCAGTCAATGTGATGTGACGTCACACTTGGGGGGGGGGGGGGTTGGCTTTTGACGTAGCCTAACCTTTCATGCACACATTGTGTAAATTTTAGCTGTTCCACTTAAAAATTGATATTGCTGCTGTGGCAGGAGAGTCTGTGTCCCGCCCCTCCCATTATGGCAAAATGTGTACAAAGTACTTCCGATAGCGCCCTCTTTTGAAACATCCTCCTTCAGCAAACGTTATTTTCCAATGGGGGACCAAATCTCAGGCGGACACCCCAGCTGGGACACTGCCATAATTTTGATTCAATGACGAGGGCCGATTGACGATAGTTATTGGCCTGAAAAGTTCAAAATAATTACATAATGTAGCTTGTTAAAAATAATATTCCATTGACTGATGAAAACTAAAAGACAAAATCCAGTACGGCCGCCGAGATGGGATGGTTTGCTAACACCATTGTAATAAATCTTCGATAGATCTTTGATAAATCTTCTTTTGGGTGTTCAAACCATGGAGGTAGAACCAAACACGTATATTATGCGTGCAGTGTTAGTCCTTTCAAAATAGTATGTGGTTTTTTTCAACGACAAGGCTGTTACTTTTGTGGAAATTAAATTACCAAAATTCAAGCCCAAGTTGGGCCTGGCTGTTGAATTATTCATGTTAAGTCAGAAATTACAGTGACGTCAGGCACGTGCCCGCACGAACGGGGTGGGGCTTGTGTCAAAAGTCTCTTCTGAGTGGCTGGTACCCGCGGCATGGTTATTACCTAACAATACAGAGTCTAAACGAAAGACACCAGTGTTGTCATTTCTCACGTGTGCACGTTGTACGTGTTGACATGTTTTGCAAATATGGAAGCGGGAAGACTTGAAAACGTCCGTGAAAAACGTCCGTGAATTATATTTTATGTTGAATATGAGCTGAGAGTTGTATCCGTACTATGTGGAACTACGGTGATAAGATGGGTGGCATATATCTGTATCAAAATGTCTGAAAACCTGTAACTACACTATAGTCAGTGACCACTCGGGTCGACGGAGTGAAACCTACACGAGTTGGTCACGTCTATCGATGTCAACACGCAATGTAAGTACAAAATACACATTTTGTTTGTATTCATATGTTGCGCTATTGTGAAAAATTTGAGGTATGACTAGGGGCCTAGCTACGTGGTTTGTGTGAGTTTGTATGTAGACACCAAAGAAACAGTGCACTCCTATAGTGTCCACCATACCTCACAAAGGCTACAAGAGCAGGGGAGTTCATTTGCGTTTTTGATGCATTGCGTTTGACACAATTTATTTAGTTTGCTATACACAGTGCAGTATACAAACCGAGACAGCCCTATCGTCTGATACAATAGAGAGCTGGAGTTTGCATTATTGTCAAGAATGTGTTTGTGACATTGTATTACATAACAATATGTAGTATACATGTACACGTGTAGGGATTTTTTATAAGAAGCACAGCACGAGTGCGGATCTATTATACGGTACATGTTCATGTACCTAGCTATTTCAATTAATTATACCAGTGATGGCGAACTGTTTTTCGACTATGCATGTTGGAGTACCACATTATTGAACCATGGTGTTCCTTTTTGTACATGTTTGTACGTATGGTGAGTAGTTGGGGAAAGTTTCCGTATCCTGTCACCACTTTTTCATTCATTATTAATTATAATTATTTACCCATTAAAAGTTTGGGTCTTCTTTTCCAAAATAATGTGCAAAATACATTCTATGTGAAGTTTGGGTTGAGTTGTAATATAATCAGGGCTTGAAACCCGGCGTACGAAATACACAACACCACAACTTCACAAGGCTTGAATGGATCAGACTTGTTTGAACACATGACAAGAATCAAATTATTATTTTAAATATCATTATTTTATAAACGCACTGTATAGACGATGTGACCTATGTTTACATTCAAACCGCCCTCTGTTGACAAAATACTATATACGTCTTGTTTCGCCGGGCACTGAGTTGCGTAGTCAATTTCTTCCTCCATGGTCAAAGTAAAGATTGCGTACACTTTCTAGCTGGCTGCCATCACACAAAGGTTTTGCCCGGCGGTATGCGCGCGAATCATGTTATGGTTTTCGTGTGACGTCAGAGGTCACATCCTTTTAATGTACATTTGTATAAAATACTCAACAGAATTACGGAATGTTTTTTAAAAATTTGTTTGCAAGACTACACCATGTGTACATGTATTGTTATTCAATTGAAAAAAACACAAGACCACATGACTTGTCCGGTCACAAATCTCTGGCCCGGCCCGGAATAGACCACTTGCCTCGGGCCTGCAGTCCCGGTGAAAAACTCGAGCCCTGATATTATTCTATTGTCATTTAAAAATTTGTTTGTGATAATTTGTGTGTGGAACTTACCATGTACCAAGTAGCATGAGTGAGATGACAAAGCACAACGTTTGTATTAATCGAAACACTATTTAGTTACAAAACCCCTGTTTTAGGTGGAATGGACGGGATGCACCCCAGTTATTTTATACTTTTTCCTTAGCGACACGCCGAACTGTTCGACAGCCTAGGCATAATGCAATTCTCATTAAAAAAATTGTTTACCTTCTTCCGTTCCCAAAGAGTTCTTACAGGCAATATGAAAAGATAAGACTTTTAAATAAATTATTATTTGAATAATATTTGTTTTTTAATTTACTTTTTTTCACCTGTCAAGTCAAAAGCAAATCCTTTAAAAACGAATACCGCCCTCTGTTGAGGAAAACTGCTGTGAATTCTCTGAGAAGGCCGCGGCATTTTTGACTGTAATACGTCAACCTCTTTGTGCAGCAGTAGTCACCATAGCTTAATTGGACACATTTTAATGTTTTTCCTAGATCTACAAATCAAAAATAAAGTGAAATATTAACATTATTGATTTTGTCAATCTTACAGACATCGACTGACATGGCCCCACTACAAAAGTCTACAGAGCAAAAGACGATGCAATGAAAAGGACCGCACACAAACAAGGTTGGTAACAATTGACTCTTATTCGCGTATAGATTCAAGCTGTCGTGAGTTCAAATCCAGTATTAGCCATTCACTTTGTATTTCAGGTCAGTTCCCAGTTTTTAGTCAGGTCAGAGGCACAGTATGCAAGTGCCAAGTGGATTGCATAGTGATCATGCTTCAGAACACACACAACAGGCAATGTGAGACACCATTTTGTTTGTTGTACACAGAACACATTTTTAGGATAAAATTGACCTCAAATAAGTGGGAAAGGATGAAAACAGACTAAAGACGAAATCAAAGTCCAACAACAACAACAACAACAACAATAGCACTTTACAAAGTTAGTTCCATTACATGCAAAAACAAGGTATGTAATTCACGTCACCAAATAATGATGTCATCAAATGATTTTTACCTTTCAACCTGAAAATATTACTTTTTTAATAGTTTTTAGTCAGCGACAAAATCAAACATGTCTATGGACTTTCGGATGATGTATGGGTTGTTGTAACCCACATGTGATTCAGGAGTTATCAATTGTACTTAAACAACACTCCGATTTAATAATTATTCGAAACGTGATGACGCTATCATGACGTCATTGGTCAAGTCCCGTCTTGGTGGTTAAGGTTCATTTTTAAGTTTGAAGGATTACAACGGTAGTGAAACGATGGCTTTTCTTGGACACAGTATTTTCCGACTACAAACGGCACATTATTTACTTCTCCAAACGCATCGTCGATTTTGACAAAGTTTCACAATAGAAATGTTATTGATATTATTTGAATTTTAAAACATTTATGATAAGTTTTGGTAACAAAATTGTTGAATTTGAGTTTTGGCTCAAGAATTGTCGAGTATAAAGATTATAAAAATTGCGTTAATTATTATGCATGACCTTTAAACAGAACAAAAACAGAGGTGTTCGTGGTCATTGCACGACCAGCTAAATAACTAAAAAATAAACGTACTTTTTGCCTTTCCCTTTACGGGCTCCGTATCAGTTTTCAAACTTGTTGTTATTCCAGGCATTGTGCATTACGTCACGACCATTTTTAAAACAACGCCCGGCTAACCAAAATAATTATGTTAGGCCTAAGCGTGTTTACCACACAGACTCCTTGTTACAATCTATACCTAACTATAGGACCATGTTGTTACATTTTGACATTGAAGAATATCGTGGCCGCAAACTATAACTTTGAAAACCTGTAATTACGGTGTTTGTGTGCTGAATGGAGGAATTTACCGATGGGCATTATGGCTCAGCATTAGACTTTACTCTCAAAGACCCCGGTTTATTATTGCCACAGACGTTAGCACAACGGTCTTTAAACACCCATCATTTACCCCCCTTTTATATTAAAACAAAATAACGTTCCCGAGTGTGAAATATCCCCCCACCTTTTGACCTATCATCAACTCCTATTTGACGGTGCATCAGTCCCAGTCAATATGTCTGCATTACTTCGGCCTATCTACTCACTCACCAGTGAATCCCGCGATCATCTGTAACGTGAACTACTTCATGCATTCTAAAATCGATCTGGAACGCAAGTCCCATACGCTGCCAATCAACCTCGAATAATATTTTCTAGACCAATATAGTCCAGACAACTTAAATCCTAAAACTTGTCTGTTCTGTGTCAAAGATGACTGCGATAAAGAGCTTTTTCGTTGTCTATTTTTGTGAATCATTAGCGGGTCTGATTGTTGTGTTGCGAGACATCATATTAGAGAGGATGCTTGCCCAACTTTCCAATCCTTGTTCTTAGTTCTGTACTAGTAGTAGGGCTTAAAGACATTGGATACGTTTAATTGCTCTAAATTTATATATTTTTATCATAAAAACTTACTTGGTATCGACTAACGAGCAATGGAGAATTGTCGATAGTATAAAACATTATGAGAAACGAACCCCTCTGAAGTAACGTAGTTTATTAAAAATAGGTATTTTCTCACTAGCATATTTGAATCTTGCCCCCCCCCCCCCCCCCCCATTTACGGGCCGGCTTCCTTGTACCGTTTTTTGTATGATACCAGTCACGTATTGTACATGTAACACGATCATTTGGCTGATAACCTTATTCTGGTAAGCATAATTTTATTTTGCTTAGCTACATTTTGCAGCACCGTGAAGTTGGGCACAGATGAAATAAAGGAACTGGAAATTAAAAAATTGATTTTTTTTTGAGTGAATGGTATTTCAAAGAGTATCACCCGCTCTAACGAAAACAAGTTTAACTTTTACTTTCAATGGACAGGAACCATGAAAAAAATGTAAAACGTTTCTTATAAAACACATAAGAATTGGTCACGAGATATAATTTTGAGCACTTTATTTCACTGCTACTAATAATTGGCGGACTTTTTCGAGCAATGGCTCAAATGAAAGCTTGTAACATTCTCGACCCCAATCAAAATACCTATTGAATTTTAAATCAAAATGTTGGGGTCAAATCGGCCAAAAATCTGACATAGCATCTATAATCAGTATTACACACTATTTGTATTGCAATTCTGAACTGAATGATTGATTGTATTGACATGTCCACATGATCAATGTTTAGTAATGAGTTTCAAGTTGGGTATGCGTGTACGCCATATATAATTATGTGACTTCTCCGAATCGTGGCAAAAGTAGAGTTTGTATGGATTGGTACGATAAAATATCATTGTTTAGTTTCAGTCTTAGCTTACTGACATGAAGTTTACAGGCCCTAATAGGAACATTTTTTTCTGGTAAAATATATCTCCTTGAAGTCACAAGTGAAGTCATATTCAAGACGATTGTATCTGAAAACTTGTGTTCAATTGGAAATTTTGTATTCCAATTACGGATTTTTTTTATTCATATAATATGGGAACGTAACTGCTCCAGATTTTTGGCGATACCTCAAAAACTATACCACCTTTTGAAATCAATTTTCGCAGGTTAGTTTTACTTTATGCAGGATTTAAACAATCGAACGGTTCCAAAAGCCAAATGTATACGTTGCCTTTAAAATAAAAGTACAATAATTATGTCGAAAGTGTGGAAATATTCACATCTATAGTCCTTTTCTCGGCCCTCGTACATCTTGTATCTGTTGCATTGAACACGTTGCCTTGGATCGGTCGAGTTGGTCTTTGAAAAGCGTTTGTAACCGTTTTTTATAAAATGCATATGGGTGGAAAGATATTGTAAAAGTAGAATACAATGATCCACACAAACATGCCTCTAAATTGCACGGTTTTCCTTTTACCTCGTCGACTAACACGGTCGGCCATTTATGGGAGTCAAATTTTTGACTCCCATAAATGGCCGACCGTGTTAGTTCGCACAGTAAAAGGAAAGCCTCGTAATTTTGAGGCAAATTTGTGTGGATCATTGTATTTTACTTTTAAAACATCTTTCCAACCATACGCATGTTATAAAAAAACGGTTACAAACGTTTTTTTTTATAGACAAACTCGTCCGATCCAAGGCAACGTGTTCCTTTAATTGCTTCATTTACAGACACTCTCGTCAAACCTTGCCCCATGGTGAAACAATACAGCCCAATACTTTCAACACCACAATGCACTGTGATCCGTATCTGGTTTTTTATCGCATCGTTACTATGGAAATGTGCGATCTTACAGGTTTGTGCTGGAAGATTTGTTCATAATCCAGGGTTTGAATCGTACCCGGAGTCGGGTTATGCATCAACCTCGCTCCCATGGGCAGCGCGCTGTATCGATGCCTCTTGTCACAAATGAGTAAGGCATTCAGAGAAAGAAACAGAAAATGGTGCTGCAAGATAGTACACTACATCACGATGTAATCTTAACGGTACAATCAATTAATTATAAAAAACAATAGACCCCCTGCATTGGCCGCCAAAGTTGATTAAACCTGCATGCGTGAAATGCAATTGCTGAGAATCGTGCACACGTACACAGAGCGCGCATAAAACGCGTGCACTTTTCCATATAGACCTTTCTATAATTGCAACCACAGCCCAAGTTTTTGCCAACCAAATCTGGAAACTATGCCTGATAATCACAGTTTGTAAAATAAGGTACATACAAATATTCAAAAATTGAGTTGAAACTGGTGGAAACAAAGCAAACAATCATAGGATGAAGTTTGCACATGCGCATTAGACCATTCCACTTGCACTCTTAACAATACTAAGGTTTATTTTGTGAATCATTTGCAAATAATTATTGCTCAAGACTAAAAACTGGGTTCAATCACAGCATGCGAGAGAATAATGGAAGAAAAACACACTTGTTGCACAAGTTGCTTCAGGTGTCTTGAATTCAAGACGTCACCTGAGGTCTCTTATTCAATTCGAACATTCTAGTGAGAAACGTTCTAAAGAACTATACGTTACTTCAGCAGAGGGGGCCGTTTCTCACAATGTTTTATATACTATCAACGTCTCTCCATTGCCCGTACCAAGTAAGCTTTTGTGATACCAATTATTTTGAGATTACCAATATTGTCCAGTGCGTTTATTTGGCTAGCTATGTCTATTGATAGCAAAGCTCAGGATGTTATCATCCCATGATTAATTATCTCGGGAATTCGACATCCTACGTTCGGGATGTTTTTAAATCGAGATTGTTTATAGTCAACATCTTACCTCAGTTTGTTGACATCCAGGGATAAATCATCTCAGGATGTCGACATCTTACGTTTGTGACGTCATCATATGGCAGTCTCAAAAATGTGGAAGACTCTTTTTTTTATGACAACTTTTACTTCCCTGGGTTAATCCTGATCCAATTGTTTTAACTGTATGACAATTTAAAATAAGTACTTAAATAGCATGATGGGTGACACTCCATAGCTCCGTATGCAGATCTCTGCCAGTTTCAAAATCTCCCCGATTTACTAACACGGTTTAACCACCAATAGATCCTTGACTAGATACACCGATTCCACGATACTTGAAAGTCAGGTGACAAATTGCCATCTTATCGTACTCAAAGCACCCGACTAGCCCCCGTCACAAATGAGATTTTGAAGCTTTACCGCATTGCTTATTCAACAAGCATGATCATGACAGAACACACGCTCGTAAAGGCATTACACACTGGTTAGGGCTGACATGTTGTCTGATTTATACCTGATTTATACCTTCTTATTTAAACATGTGAAACTTGTGACTTAATTATTTGTGGAGTCATGGAACAGTAAAAAACCATGTTTACAATTTTCATTATAATTATCCTCAAGTATAGGTTGTAATAGTTGAAATCAGCTGCTGTTACTTCATTTTCTTAGAGAGATTTTTTCAAAGAATAAATTATCGTTCTATGTATGAAATTCATAATCAGTAAGCTTTATTAAACGATGATGTTTTTCATTCTTAGCAAGCCTTCGGATTTTCGGAGATACCTCAAAAACGCGACCAAATGAATATGAAATTCCAACATGTCAGTTTCATTGAATATATATACATGTATAAGATGAAAACAATCGAACTGTTCCAAAACTAAAAGTTCTACTTTTTGTAACACAAAACACAATGTCCACAGATTTACATTAAACTTACACAGTTTGAAGATCATGTGAAAGATTTACCTTAAAATATTACTTGCTGATGAACTGCTGTGGTTTTTGAGAAATGAGTAAAACATTGTTGTCATGAAATTACGTTTTACGTGCTAAAATTATTTTCGTGACTTGTTTTACTCATTTCTCAAAAACTACAGCACCCATCATTATCTTCAAACTGTGTGAGTTTGATGTAAATCTGTGGATATTGTGTTTTGTGTCCTACAAAAGGTACACAGACCAACGTGTCACGAGCGTTTTATTAGCAATGTATGTTTGCCCATCCATAAGGTGCTGTTGGCTTTTGTGAATGATGTATAGACAGATGGATGCCTCGCACTTATAAGCTGTAAAAGAAAATTTGCCCAAATGGACTAGTAAACTGTGCGTTTTCTACATGTGCCCAAGGAAGTTTTAGTATAGCCCAAATTGCAAACACGTTTTCTCAAAACTCCATCTTTTTTTGGTCTAATATACTGTAGCCATAACCACTTTATATGTCAACTGTACAATTCAAGCACTCTCTCATAAATATTAAAACATATACAATTTCACAGCTGAAAAGAAAGAAATATCATCATTATAAACAAGTAGGTCCTACGCTGGACAAGTATATCCAATATGCCAAGTTGAGAAGTAGTTTTTACACCGCACCGCCTTATAACACACAAATAAATGATGACCATCAAAACTTATCTTATAGGTGAGAAGAATTGCGGCTGTTTATGAGCTATTTTGAGAAAGGATTTACCAAAAAAAATCCCCACATCTGAATGAGAGAAACGGTTTAATCATGTTTCTCAGGTTTGTGTCCGTTCGCGAATGCTGCGGCCAGAGATGTGGCTGGTACTCGTCATCTCAGACGTGGATGAATAATTCGACGTTTGTGTGAAACTTCTTCTTCTTATCGTGTCCACAAAGCTCCTAGCAATATCATTGTTCTCTGCAAGGTCCTCAGTTCTGCATTCTTGCTCCAGGGAGGGGGCATCTCAGGAGGTGCTCCATAGTTTATTGTGTAAAAACGACAGTAATGTGTGTAACGACAGTTTGTTTGCTGTTTTCTCAGCAAGCAGACACTGTATTCAGCTGAATTTTTCACATGACTTTTTGTGTACATAGTACCTGAATTTTTAACATTGGTGTAACGTAACACATCTATATATGGCCCTATCTTTAAATGAAGGGCAGGCTATTTTGTTGGTTAATACAGACCAGTATCCTTACTCAGTGTATACTAACATGCAGAAGATAACAAAAGTGTGAAAATGTGGAATCAATTGGTCATCGAAGTTGCAAGAAAATACTTTAAAAAAAACACCCTTGTTGCATATTCTGGATTTTTGATACATGGGAAGCCTTTCTTAGATTAAATTGTTGGTGTACAAATTTCCCATGCTCTTTTAAATTACATATTGGATTCAAAAGGTGTCGTTTCTAACAATGCCTTATATTAATATCAACAGCTCTCCAGTGCTTTTTTCCAAGAAAGTTGTTATGGTTATTAATTTTTTTAGTTATTACCAAAAGTATACCCTGCCTTGAAGAATGAGCCCAAATCATAACCCCATATCGACTTCTTCTTCAAAAGTCATTCACAATTATAGTCTCATTGGCAACAGCTCCCAGTGTTTTTGTACGAACTTTCCATTTGGGGACCTCCACACCATACCGAGGACTCATGACCTCTTTTACTTTGTTACATAGGTCCCTACTGTAATGTGTATCTACCCACAAACCAAACCTTAAGGATCAGTTGTGGGGTCCTGCCATTGTTGTTCTATTATTTCCTTTTCCTGAGAATTTCTCTGTGGAGTCCAAGTTGAACAACGAAAACCTTTGTGGGGTATATTGACCCACAATGGCCCTTCCTTTATTTGCACCCACAGGATACACTCTGGATACATAAGAAAAAAACCCCGTATTCTTTAACTCTGTAAAACACACTGGACATGTGTAAGTAAAAGGGGGGTAAAAAAAAAGATGTCCATCGTAATTCTCAAGACTGGGGTGCTCTTTAAGGAAATTTGTGTACAAAATCCAAGGGAAAAACTGCTGAATGCAGGGACAAAATATGGAATCCAATAGGGCTGGGATACATTTTTGAGTTTGAGTGTGCTTAGATTTGCTCACACGACTGACATTACAATACTTTTTGACATGTGATTTGTATAGGGGTAAAATGACTACAAATTAATTCGGGCTCTGGTGCGGTTTTGGAGTGAGCTTGTTTTGAAAGTAGACTAATTGACTGAAATACATGCATGAGCCAAGAAAGAGTGTAAGAATGTGTGTTTCTCAGACACAGCTGCCTACTTGAAGCTCGGTGGTCGCTACTCAACCAATTCATTTGTCACTCTCAAATTTTAGACACCCAAATTAGTATGCTCTAGGCTTGCGAGGTGAATCAGAATAATGTTAGTTGCAGTTAATGACAAAATAAAGTCTATAGTGAACAAAACCACCGTATACAAACCAAACTGATTTTCTCATTATTCTATTTTTTTTATAGAGAGTTTGTACTGGATAGTGTGAATAGATGAACAATATTAAACTCTACCAGAAATATAATTTCATTTAGTACCGCATTTCCTTGTCATTTGATTGGTGAATTATGCGTCACGTTTCATACTTTATGTTGCCATGTTACCATAATGTTCCAGCACTCCAGAGTAAAGGAGTCCTATATTGATAAATAAAGGACGCTTCGCAGTTGTGCTTCGCTCGTACTAATATAATATTTCACATTGAGTACCGTATGTATTAATTGTTAACGTTTCTCAAATTGTGTTTTCGAAATGATGATTACTCTTCCCGTGTGGATTTAACCGCCTTGGAGTTTCGGTTTTTACGTATAGGATTACGAAATAGAATGGTTCCAAAAACCAAAGGTATACGTCCCCTTTACATTGGATGAAAGAAACCGATGATTTTACATTAATTTATTTCATAGACGCGGCACACAGAGTGAGAAAAAGACCGATCACCTATAATGACCGATCAGGCTCATTCGTGGAGGTGTTTTACTTGTCAGGGCGGATTTTGCGAAGTTGTAGCGAGCCATCAATTTTGAGAGGGGGGGGGGGCCACTGTTTGTCAGATCATCATCATCATCATTCTCTATGGTCCATCAAAGGGGCCGTAGAGCCGCCCAAAACCAATCGATTTGTTGCAGACTGCCACAGCTAGCTGGCGCAACCAGGTGTTGCGTTTGTCAGATACGGGAGCGTATTGTCACCACATGAATGGAAAACCTGTCTTTACGTTTACGTACACGATAAGTCAAAACTTCGTGTACGTACATGATAAATCCAAACCATGTGTGTTTTTACAAATATTGGATGCTCTATGAGTACATTATTGCACAAGTTTTATAATCACGAGCTAAAATTTGGACTGTTCCATTTCACACGGCGAAGTATCAATAAAATGCATCATATTTATTTATTTTTAACCTCACGCATAGTTCTTTCTCATATGATGTATTTTTTTATAGTTCATAGTTAAGTTAGTTGTATTAATAATAACTAGGGGGGGGGTCGGAGCATAGGGTTGTCGAAATATAGAGCACTCGTCGGCAAGGATATTAACTGCTGTAGATGAAATGCTCATTAAATTATGTTGACCCATTTTTAACTCTCTTTAATCTTTATTAAATTGTCATTATCAACGGCAAGGTTGCATCCTGAACATGACCTACTCACACGATGACAATCAATTTCAATATTTTGATGTAAGTAATTTATATCGAACAAGACATGGATTCAGTAATTATTTGAGATGTTGTATGGGGAGTCATTATATAGACTCCTAGCATTGGCCACTACCACGTGCCGTAGTAATTCCACATATTAATAAAATAAAGCAGGTTCGAGCATTTTAAGGGATGTTTATAAGAGGGCGACATTTGCGATTAACGTATGAGTACGAATTTTCTCGTACCTTGAAAACTGAGCGTCTTAAACACGTTATAAGTTTTACATTTTGCATTTTTAAAGGTAAATTGGTAGTTTTGGTTTGATTTGGTCTGAAACATCAATGGTGGCAGTTTGTTAGTACTATTGTCTGACCCGGACAATTTATTTTAAAAGGTAGGCTATACATGAGCTTTATTTCTTCTCGTTTCCTTTTCATTCCGTTATAAAGACTCTACCAGTGTCGAAACGTCAGGCTATTAAAGGCAGTGGACACTATTGGTAATTACTCAAAGTAGTTATCAGCATAAAACCTCGATTGGTAATGAGTAATGGGGAGCTGTTGATAGTATAAAACATTGTGAGAAACGGCTCTGTCTGAAGTGACGTAGTTTTCGAGAAAGAAGTAATTTTCCATGAACTTGATTTTGAGACCTCAAGCTTAGAGTTTGAGGTCTCGAAATCAAGCATCAGAAAGCACACAACTTTGTGTGACAAGGGTGTTCTTTTCTTTAGGGCCACTGATTTTCCGTTTCAGAAAAGTGCAAATTCCGTTTGGCAAAAACATGAATTCCGTTTCAGGCACAAAAAATTCCGTTTCATGTTTTTTTAATTAGATAAAAGGTTGTTTAATACCCAGGGACATACTTATAAAAATCAATTTGAGATAAGTTGCACTGTTGACTTCGTAAAATGTTCATTTGAACTGACAAATTTCAAAAAAATACTTTTTTTTATAATTGTGGATTATTTTGTATACTGCTGTTCTAAAAAGGTTGCACTGTGACTGCAGTATCAATGCACATGATGTGATAGACTTGATTCCAAGTCTAAAACTGCAGTTGATTCTCTGCATCAGCCACATTGTAGTCTAATGACAGGAGTGTATCCACAAGAGGGCGCTGTTTCAGCATGATCAAAGACTTGGGAACAAGTCTATGGACGTGACCATTCTCCATCCACAAACAAAATGTCAGCCATTTTGTTTTCGCTTTGGCGACAGAATGTTGACAGTTTACGGTTTTATTTTAGACCTTTCCGAGATGAAAAAACATTGTATGTGTTCTTATAGATCATAGGTAAGCTAGTTTGTGTATTATTGTTGGTAAAAGAGAGGGAGAAAATGCAATTTGGGTGAACAAAAAATGTTTAAAACGTGCCGCGAATAATGCCCTTCGCTTAACCATGTTAACAACGTGTGTACATCATGTGTGTAAACATTGAGGATGGTGTGAAGTAGAACAGAATGATCCACGGTTACGATCTCGTACTTTTTAATGGTCTGATTTCTGATGCCTTTTTAGTTTAACAAAAAGAATCTTAATAAAGAATGCAATTTCAATAGTTTTGGCGTCAAGAAAAAAAAAAAAAAAAAAAAAAATCAAATTTTCTGAAATCCCGTTTTCCGTTTCAAAGGGCGGATTCCGCGAATTCCGTCCGTTTTCCGCGATCGCGGAAAATCAGTGGCCCTAAATTTCTTTCATTATTATCTCGCAACTTCGAAGACCACTTGAGCTCAAATTTTCACAGGTTTGTTATTTCATGCATATTATGATGAGACACAGCAAGTGAGAAGACTGGTCTTTGACAATTACCAATAGTGTCCACTGTCTTTAAACCATATTTTGCATGTTCTTATCTGAAGATTTTTACAACAAAATCATTCAATAAAATGTGAAGGGGCTTTTGGCAGTAATGGCGACTATGATAAGACTGATGTTAAAAAAGAGCCAAAACAGAACCGAACAAGCTTCTTTCTGCTAAGCAAAAGTAATCAGTAAACCAGTCACATAATGTGCAAGCACGTGACACGGTATTTTCGCTTGGGACCGTAATCTGCTAAGCCTAGATTTGTCGTGCTTTCTATGCGCTTGTAAAGCAATAATTGTCTGACATCTGAACCAATCTTTACGTAACAACAGGGATTCGCGTGACAACAGTCGCACAATGTTGAGTACAGGACAAACCCTTTCGCAGCGAGGCCGTCCTTTTTGACTGGCACTCTCCCCGTCCAAGCTTTCCCATTTCGACGCTTCCCCATTTCGACGCTTCCCCCGTCCAAACCGTCTCCCTTCGAGTAGGTGGGCAGGCCATTTTGCTCATTGCGATATTGTTCATACCTTTAATGGCTCTCGGCCTACAACACGCATCTATCACACATCACACGGACATGACAGATGCCGTATCAGTGCCAAAAGGATGTTTAATTAAACCAACTTGTGTTTCAAAGCGAGGGATAATTCTTTAAAAGGCATCGTGCAATCCAGCATAAAGTGGCCTGGACAGGTAATGGGCATTTGTGTGGAGGATCTTCAACTTTTAGCTGATTGATCAATTGCTTAATCAGGGCCAAGAAACGCGAGCAGGTTAGTGACGGGACGGCAACCTGTGGCCCTTAAACAAACCCGGGACCTTGGTGTGGGCTTCATTAGGAGTGGACGGCCGGGAAAGCAAGCAACGTACTCCCTGTGACAAATTGCCCCCGTCACACAACTGCCCTTTTACAGACGACTCTTCCATGTCCTGCGGTATCACAACATTATAAAAGAAAGAAGCACGGCCTACCGTTTTTCACGATGACACGAAGCACGCTGCAAAAGCTGGGGTGTTGAACATTGACACCATGAGTGTTGTCACAAAATACATACACAAGAGATAATCAAAATTAACATCAAGGGGCGATACAAAATCATTGTTTTGGAAGAATTTTGTGTTCTTTTAACAGCTAAGATTTAAATTTTTAGACCTGAATATTGGAACAATTTGAAGCGATGGTCGGCCCACAGTCGTTGGATGTATGAGTTGGTGGTCTGTCTGCCTTTCTGTTAAGCATATAGTATAGCTAAGTGCAACAAAATTATGCTTACCAAAACATGATTGCCAACCTAAATGCCCTTTCCCATGTACAATCTCATGATGGTCTACTCTACAAGAACTCCACATGGATGTTGTCAAATAGTTGCAAACTCATACGGTGGCTCATAATTATTCGCCAATTCAGACATTTTGTAAAACAAAAATCTTACTGCATTTTTTCCTACACGTGCTGATCCCATGTGACTCCTTTGGGTCCCTTCCCCAGTTGGTTAATATTGAATTTTCCCCAACGACATAATAATACAAAATTGAATTTGAGAAGGCACTGGACACTAAAGAGATTAACCCTAACACATTTTGTACACAAAAACATGGCTTTCAACTGATTAGGACGTATGCTATTACTTCCCTTTGAACCACAGGGAGTTGGGGTTAAGAGCTTATCCTGGAATATACAATGTCGCACATTATAGGTCAAGTTTTAGCTGAATTATGGCAAATAAAATTGAGCCTGTCAGTCGAGCATTCCGGAGACACCCGATTATAGGAAACACTTGCGTTTATGACTAGAACTCAATTTCCACATTATGACATGAAAGTACATGGGGTCCAAGCAGGCCCCGGAGTGACGTCTGGAATTGCACATTAAAAAATCGAAAAATATCTGCACATAATATGACACTATGTCCCCCGTTCAAATATTAAATACAACAATTTATTGAACTTAATAGTACTATGCAATGATTCGTAAGGATAACAGCAACATTGTATACTTTTAGGATTGAAGCCTATTGATATGAAGTTCATGTTTTAGCACAATGCTTAAAGGCAGTGGACACTATTGGCAATTACTCAAAATAATTATCTGAGCATAAAACCTCACTTTGGAACGAGTAATGGGGGGGGGGGGGGGGAGGTTGATAGTATAACATATTGTGAGAAACGGCTCCCTCTGAAGTGACGTAGTTTTCGAGAACGAAGTAATTTTCCACGAATTTGATTTCGAGACCTCAAGTTTAGAATTTGCTAACAATTATTTTGAGTAATTACCAAACGTGTCCACTGCCTTTAAAGTTATAGAAGACTCAACGATTAAATTTTTGTTTTCTGCTTTGTTTTTTAGTTTGATCTTCACGTCTCGAAGTGTCTTTATGCAACCATGAGGGTAAGTCATTTATTTTATTTCAATTAGACATGAGAGATGAAAGGTGGACTTTATAAAAGGAAAACATTCCCTCATATTCAATTGGCACATTAAAATTAGCAGAACAAAATGACATTAATGCTTAGACTAGTAGTAGTTCGGACTGATTACCTTTTTTTTTATGAACAGTGGGTTTTCCTATCGAAACTATAATCAATCATCTGATCGATACTTACTGATCCTGTATTTGTCTTTAACTGACAAATGTGTCATTGGAATCTATTACGGGGGGGGGGCTGTAATGTGAAACACTGTTGCATCGACCTCTTCACATGTGTGCAGTTGTGACTGCCCCGAAAAACGAAAGCAAATTTTGACGACCCTATCCCGAGTTCAACTGTCGGAAAGACCCATTAAAACTCATGTTCAACGGTGAGCAGATCGCGTTGCCTCAAACTGCTTCAAAGTTGCAATTCAACCTTACGATTGAATAACCGGAACAAAAATTTAAATAATTCACTGAAATATAATGTACTTTCAGTCAAAGTTATTTTGTAGTAATTGCAATCTACCCTTCAAAAGCTGTGCACAACATTCATTTGGTGTGAGTTTAACTAAAATGTTGTATGCAAAACATATTGTTGTGATGTAGCAGTAGTAGATATTGAAGAAACCAAAAGTTGTCGGTGTAAGCAGTGTGCATTTCTGAATGTCCGGCTGCACGCGTTTAACCTCTTAAAGCTCCCGGTCAGAATTGACCCTAATCTTGGTCAGAATTCACACTGTTTCGGGTCCAAGGTAGACTGACTCTTTTGAGGGTCAGTGTGACCGGGACTATGTGTTGAACTCATCCAGATTGCGTCAGTATTACGCAGAATCCGAGCTTAAGTCTACTTTCTAACACTTTTCTTGTTCAACCTGACCCAGTTTGAGTGTGAAGATGTGCTTTTTTTAGAACCGTACGTCCCTTGCAAGCTTATCTTGTATCTTGACCTTAAGATTATGTTATAACACCTCCCAATCCAGGATGTACAACTGCTATATTTAGATAGAGATCAGTGTGTAATAGTAGAGTAAGCTCCACTTAACCTTAGACCAAGTGTTTTAAATTTAGCGTATAATAACTGCCATTCCAGTCCCCTGCTATAACTGGTGAATGTTTCCCTCATCGTTCAATCTGGACTGTTTTCAGATGAATATCAATTCCTGCTTCCAGTTCCCCTGAGTTAGTTTCAATGTTTCATCATTTTCTACTTGTAGCCCCTTACCTAGAGTGGTTTTTTAGCTTTGTTTGGGGCGAACTTGCATACAAAACATCCTTGTGCTGGAAACCAGATGGAGTTTGCACAAGATAGGCTTCAGAGAGCTAATATAACAGATAATTGGAAATACGAAGACGACAAGCAAACTAAGCAAACGACTCGCGAATGTCACCCATAAAATAATAAAATCTTGATTTTGTTTGTCCAAGAAACTCAATTTTATCTAACGTGTGGCCCACGTTGGTAAACGTGGGCTTCGGCATGCGGATTTAAATAAGAAGTTTGCGGAATCTAGTGCAAATGCAAAGAATGACCTGGGCCCAGTTTCGTAAAGCCTTTAAGCACAAAAAATACTAAGCACAGGAAAACACATCTTTTTCCATAACCACATTACTTCGAGTTGCAATTTTTCTCAAAATGCTTTATGCTATCGAAATCTGCTGCAGTAACTAAGTCCAGTATTTACATTAATTTTAAGATTGATTACCAAACATATACCATCCCTTTCAGCAAATATTTATGCAGCTATAGTTTAAAGGCACTGAACACGTTTGATAATTGTGAAAGACCAGTCTTTTTACTTGGTGTATCTCAACATACGCAAAAAAAAAAAACCTAAAAAATTTGAACTCAATTGGTCGTAGAAGTTGCGAGAAAATAATGTAAGAAAAACACCCTTTTCGCACAAAGTTGTGTGCTTTCAGATGCTTGACTTCGAGACCGCAAGATCTAACTCTGAGGTCTCGAAATCAAATCAAATAATTATGTTACTGAAAAATTACTTCTTTCTTAAAAAGAGGGAGCCGCTTCTCACAATGTTTTATACTATCACCAGCTCTCCGTTGCTCGTTACCATGTAAGTTTGTATGCTAACAATTATTTTGAGTAACTACCAATAGTGTCCAGTGCCTTTAAGCAGCGCTATGAAATTTGTCACTGAGAAAAACTGGAGCTAAAAGATACTGGTCAACCTAAAAAAACGTTTTGCTCCTTTTCGCAAATGTATCTGAAGTACCTAGCTAGGTTACACTTTGGCATCGAGGACATTTTAATTTGATAAATATTTCCACTTATATAGACTCCTTACATTACAAAAACAAGTCGAAGGCTCACAACAAAGGTTTTGGTTTAAGTCTAGTGGGACCCACGGACGCTCTGAGCACTACGCGTCCATTGGGGGAGGCAATATATATATACTTCAGTGTAGGCTAATTCATTCATAGGAGTAATGTGCATCAACATGTTTTTAGCAATCATCACCCATAAATCTGTAATTAACTAAACATGTCTGTTCTGGACACCAACATTATTGGTGTAACTCTCCCATGGTAATAAGTCTCTGTTTCGGGCCATTTTTTCGCTCGGCACAAGGTGCGCACTGTTGCTTTTTTTTCGGGGGGGGGGGGTAGGGGTCAGTAGTTTCATTAACATTTCTCTAAAAGGGAAGAATGTTTGGTAATCATCTTCAAAGTTATAACCCATGACAAGTAAATCAATGTATATTTTGTTACTAAAGTGATAAGCTGATGCTTGTGCACTCTTGGAATACGTCAGAAGTGACAGAGTGTTCTTGGCTCAAGCCCCGCCCATACCCCTTCTGATCACGCACTGCACACCAATGTATCGCGCAACAGATTGGAGGTATACATTATAAATCCAAACTTAGTGCAAGTTTGAGCAAGGCATCCATTTGGGTTTGCTCGTTTTCCACTCACTTATTGAAGGAAAAGTATCTTAGTTTCAACTGTTCGACTGCATCCTATGTAAACGTATACAATAAAACTAAAATGTCATTTTACAAAATTATTGAGTTTTTTATTGCCGATATTCCGGTGCGAAATAGGCAGAGAGAATAGGAATAGTAATATACAATTTGGGAAGGGTAACTGCAGAAACGCTTCTCAGATTAAAACTTGGGGCATACAAACTGATCATGGCTGTAGGGTGATGAATATTTCGAAGTAGTTTCTATTTCGAAATGGAATCTTTCTCAAAGTGCTTTTTAAGTATACTGTTGTAAAAGGCTTCTTGCCGAAAGACTTTCTTGCCATTAATTCCAAAGTCAGTATTTAATACCAATACCAAACGTAAACCTTCCATAAGGATAATACATCTGTGAATGAAACAGTCGTCTGTCTGCCTGAGCTAAAGACCAGCCTGTTAGCTACCCGAGTGGGTGACTGCAGTGCTGCGAAGACGAAGACGCTCGGGGAACAGGTACCTTTATTGGTGACATTCGGCGTGAAATTGATGTGTATTTTCAAACCAAAAAGCCAGTCTTGTTAAGTTCAAGACATTTAGGGCCCCATGTCAATTTCGTTGTTTGCTAATGCTCATAAACCTAAGTAACCCCCTGGAATAAGATGGTGCACCCATGTCTGTCAGTTGTTCATGAAATGTAAAATTGGCTGTTTTGTTAATGCTCATAAACTTAGGTGACCCCCCTCTCCCTCTGGAATGAGAAGGGGCCACATGTCTGTCAGTGGTTCCTGAAGTGTAAAGAGCCAAAATATCACTTAAGAAAATCTATAGCTGTATAGACGATGTGACCTGTGACATTACATGTTTACAAAAGAGCCACAGAGCCTGGACTTCCTGCCTGCAGGCACGATTTGTACACATCATAATGGAAGGAATCATAAAAACTTATGTTTTATGAAATTGCACTGTCTATAATTCTTATCAACTTTTGATAAGATGAACAGGGAGACATCTAAAAAATGTACAGCTTTTACTTTCATAGTTCTTGGATTTATGTGGAAATTATGACACAAAATGTCAACTTTCCCATATGACCTGTGCATTATTGTGCCTGCCAGAATACTCAAAGAATATACAAGGTCACACTTATTGTAAAGAAAGTTCACATGGTCTATAAGTTTTAGGTAACTTTGAAGCAAGCCATTTTGCTTGAGTGTCTTCTTCAACAAAAGTCACTCATATACAAGGTCATGTTAAAATGAGAAACAATTCTGAGTGCATATTCCACTCATCAAAACACGTATATTAGTGACAAAAGCTTTATTTTGAAAAAATACCACTTCCAGGTGACTTTAAAATTAAGTTGTATTCGAGAAAACTGTATCTGAAACCCCCCCCCCCCCAAAAAAAAAGAAAGAAAAACCCACACCTAAAACAACACGGCTGATAAGGCAATGTGTATAAAACATAGATAGACCTTCAATTATTACTGAAATGAATATTAGTTCAGAAGAAAACTTTACGAGTTTTCATGAGAATGGGTTGGACTATGCGATGGGCCCCTTCGAACATGATGACTTTGAATAAAGCTTTGAAAAATCGCACAGCATAGTAATGAAACATACACCAAACAAACGGACAGACATTAAACCTTTTGCATGTATCCATGCTAATTGAATTGATAGTTCTTGGAATGACTCCATCTTTCCCAGCCACGGAATGTAAGTAGATCTCATCAAATCAGAGTGCATGTGAAATCGTTTAACCAAGGCATCTTGTCGACTATACCTTTCCCCCGTAGTCAATGACAATTAGTTTTGAAATTAATGTTCTCTGATTTAGGTCGATTGGAAATGAAGTGGTCTACATTTATACGAAGTGCACTTTTACAATGAAAGTGCATCTTCTTGAAACTAGGACAGATGTAAACTTGGTAACTTTGTTTTTAATTTGCTTCTGTAATTATTGTTGTTACTTATATGCGAGTTGGGGTACCAATCAAACTGCTTTGTGGCCCAATGCTATGCAACTGGTTCTGCACCAGTATGCAAAATGAAAACTATGTATCTAATACACCAACAATTCGTTTAAAGGACAACGAAAGGAAATTATAATATTCACAATCCTGTATTACGTATTCACAATCCTTTATTACGTATTCACAATCCTTTATTACGTTTTCGCAATCCTTTACTAAGTATTCGCAATCCTTTACTAGGTATTCACAATCCTTTATTACGTATTCACACTCCTTTATTACGTATTCACAATCCTTAATTACGAATTCACAATCCTTTATTAAGTATTCATTAACCTGAATTACGTATTCACAATCCTGTATTATGTATTCACAACCCTTAATCAATTATTTATAATCCTGAATTACGTATTCACAATCCTTGATTACGTATTCATTAACCTGAATTACGTATTCACAATCCTGTATTATGTATTCACAATCCTTAATAAATTATTCATAATCCTGAATTACGTATTCACGATCCTTTTTTACATAACTCAAAATCCTTTATTACGTGTTCACAATCCTTTATTACGTATTCACATTTTTTTAATTACGTATTCACAGTCCTTTATTGCGGTATCACAGTTCTTTATCAAGTATTCATGTGGATTTGTGTACACCGAAGGTTCGATAATATTACTCCTGTATGTCATCGAACCCTTATCCTATTATTGTCCGTGGTGTCTTATCAGGCCCACGTGCGTCTTGACTAAAGTTTCTTAAAGTTAAAAATGTGGCGGGAGCCAACGAGTGAGTGTTGAAAATGACTGAGTGATAATTTAATACACAGAACCATTGACAAAAAACTCCGACCTCCTTAGACTTCTTGGGAGTTATGACTTACATAGTTATCATATTATTTAGAACATACATCTTAGGTCAACCATAAAAGTATTAAACCAAAAAACCTGTGAAAGTTTGGGCTTTTGAAATCTGTTGTGGCATAGTGGAAAAGCATGTACAGTTTTGAGCATAAACACTTTGTTTATGTTTTGTTGTAACAACCGAAATCAACTGGTTTTGTTTAGGTTTCTGATAAGCCAACGAGGAGCTTAATTAAGTTAGGAACAAACAACAGTAGACCTTTCATCTTCTTGAACATTGCAATGATTTCAGAAGGTATTTTGTAAAATAATTGCGTTCAGATTATAGCACATCAGCAGTCGAAGGAACGTGCTGAAGGAACGCAATAATGTAACTTCATCTTATAGTTCAGTGCACTGGTGCGCCTGGTGCTGTCACGAACACAGACGGTCTGCAGTCCCATGTAATAATTTTCCACCAGTAATGATATCTAATAACTTACCTTGAAAATAACAAAATATTTGATATTCATAACAATTAAATTGGAGGCGACATTAAAAACAGCCTATAATGAGAAAAACAGTCGTTTGAAGTGAACGATTTTGGTGTATTAACAAATTGGTGTCTCTTCTCTCGTGGACTTGATTAAAAATTAATAGAGAACGAATTTATTTGATAAGTTAATTTCTATTTGAATCTATTTCACTGTATTTTTGATGTCACTCTAAATAATATATTTTGTTTAAATTCTATAAGACAAGTGTAAGACTATATCATCCATTTTAATGGTACCACCACATCTGTCATTTAACCTACCCTTTTTCATAGAAAGGAATTACAACATGCGTGTATGTGTCTGACCAGATTACATGTTTAATACTTATAAAAAGTTTCACTGTAACCCAATAGTTCGTAATTATTCTCCCCCGCAAAATGACGCCATCAAGCTTCCCGTTAATGTGATGTGGTCCATCCAGAGGCCAGCCATCGATTTCACCGTAACTCTTCCTAACTTAGGATTACTCTTAGGAATTATGACCATGTTATGGTTCCGCATCCAAAGACAATAGGACGCATTGAACCCATCCTAAGTTAGGACGGGTTACTCGTCCCAACTCGAGACCCGATAAATTATAGCGTTTCGTGAAATCGGCTGCAAAGGCCGTATTCACTATACGTGCAAAGTGCCCCCCCCCCCGACCCATTATCTCCTCTTTATTGGCAATTAAGATGTGTTTGCAGACAAACTTCAGCTTTAGTTTTAATTGAAAATAAAAACAAAACAGAATTGCTTTTAAAAAGTTGCGCTCTTGTCGTTACAGTTTTACAGTCAAATTAGAACCCATGTTTATTTTAGCACGCATTCCCATGGTATACTCCACAAGTGCTTTAGTCGCCCGTATAAGTTATCAGTAACTGTTGGTGCAACGAAGTGGACAGTTAAAAGACGGTTGGCCATTTTACTGACGGGAAATGGCGCGTATCAGCGTTACACGGCTATTCATAATGGCTTGTTTTGGTTCTTTAGTAGTTATTGTACAACTTCCTCAGCGTCAATATTTTTAAATTGTGCTATTTAATAATATAACCCGCTTCAAATAGTGCACCGAAGTAGGACTACACCGAAGGCCAACCCGTCGTCCTGGGACACGAAACAGATCAAAATACTAGCACAAAATGGAATTGCATTCCATCAGACTTATTAAGAAGATGCGACATGCTGGCGACAGTTCCTGTGTTAATCAAAATAAATGGGCAGTTATAAATTATTTTAGTACGGAGCGCGAAAACTGAGCTAAAATCCCAAAGCAACTAATGTGTGATTATGAGCAACGAGCTGGACTATGTTGTCTAAGTCTGGATACACCAATTACCTTAAATTGACCCCAAACAACACGATACCTAAATAGTGTTTGTTTGAAGCTTTGCATGGTGTGAAAAAATAAGAGGTAATATTAATACTAAATTGTAAACTTGCGGGTGCAACCATATTCGAACAAACTCTACCTGTCAAGTAGATACACACATGGTGTTACCGTAAACCAAATATATATAAATTTGTATGGATAAAAACATCAACTATCAATATTGTAGTCTGAAAGCTTATACCATATAAAGTTCATATAAGAACAATGATTGTGTTTGATGAAATTGTTCTCATATTCGAGAAAACTGTATCTGAAAACCTGATCTGGTATATTAAACCCAAATTTATCAGGACAATGTGTGTTAAAATTGTGCATGTTTTCAAAAACTATTTTCTCCTGACTCACACATAACAACGAATTAAGCCCACATATTCACAGGTTTATTATTTCATGTGTAGGGTTGGTTGATCACACAAAGCATGGACACTGTATGCGGCTATTTTGTCAGCTCTATCAACCATATTGTATCCACCACCTTTAAAGGCAGTGGACACTATTGGTAATTGTCAAAGACTAACCTTCACAGTTGGTGTATCTCAACATATGCATAAAATAACAAACCTGTGGAAACTTGAGCTCAATCTGTCATCGAACGTGCGAGATAATAATGAAAGAAAAAAACACCCATGTCACACGAAGTTGTGTGCGTTTAGATAGTTGATTTCGAGACCTCAATTTCTAAATCTGAGGTCTTGAAATCAAATTCGTGGAAAATTACTTCTTTCTCGAAAACTATGGCACTTCAGAGGGAGCCGTTTCTCACAATATTTTATACCATCAACCTCTCCCCATTACTCGTCACCAAGAAAGGTTTTATGCTAAAAATTATTTTGAGTAATTACCAATAGTGTCCACTGCCTTTAAAGGCAGTGGACACTATTGGTAATTACTCAAAATAACTTGATTACGATTAATGGGGAGTGGTTGATAGTATAATAACACATTGTGAGAAACATCTCCCTCTTAAGTGACGTAGTTTTCGAGAAAGAAGTGATTTTCCACGAACTTGATTTGGAGACCTAAGAATTTCGAGACCTCAGATTTAGAATTTGAGGTCTTGAAATCAAGCATCTGAAAGCACACAACTTCTTTCACTAATATCTCGCAGCTTCGACGATCGATTGAGCTCAAATTTTCACAGGTTTGTTATTTTATGCATATGTTGAGATACACCAACTGTGAAGACATGTCTTTGACAATTACCAATGCTGTCCAGTATCTTTAAAAACCTGACGGCTTATTTGAAAATCATCAGAACTGGTTATACTAAACTTCACTAGGCCCCTAACATTTTAATCCGGTTCATTCAATATGACAATTCCGTGATAAACGCTGTGAAGTATAGAATCCCGCAGGAAACACGCACTTGAAAGAAGAGATTCACACACAATCGCATACAATGATAATAATTTTCAACATGTGATTCTTCCCTTTCCGCAAAATCTTACAACATCGATCCAGTAGTATCAAATTGTATACGACTCATCAGTTTTCAGACAGTGGTAGAAGTGTCTTTTTAATACACGGTAGAGAATGGATACAATATCCATAAGTGACGCCCGTACAGAAATCCTCCACTAAGAAAAGAAGCAAATTGATTTTGTTTGAAAACGAAAAAAACTGCACTCCAAAAGAAAAAGAAAAAAAAGTCGAAATATTAAAAGCTTTAGTCGAATGGATCAAAAGCTGCAGATTCTATCAAGTTACGAAGATCAGTATGTTGAACAGCTGCGATGAAATTCCAGAAGAATTCTTGGCATAAGAATATTTTGACAGTATCATAAATTTGTGATACATATCCTGTTATAGATTTATCTTTGGACTTGAATATCTTAATTCGGGGAGTAAGGGTTTGTATGTATTGGTCAGTGTTTGAAAGCATGATTCGTACCATACACTGCAAAAAATGGATTCTGTTAAAGTTGACCTTTTAGTGACGTCATTTGTAGGAGGTTGCTTTGTTGCTCATCCATGTTGCAACACGGCGGTTGTACAAAACGGAGCTCCCACATAGTTATGACGTAACATGAGTGATGACGTAACAGGGCTTTTTTGCGAACCTTTCTGGAAAGTATCGGAAAAAGATAATCAAAAATGATTGTGTTTACACAATTAAAATATCTTTAATCTCATGTAAAGTTAATTTCCCTATTGAAAACATTTTAATACATTTTTATCAAATATCACTTGATAAAAAAAAAGTGTTTGCTTTTTGTTAAGGTGTTCATCCACTTTGTTCAACTTCTAAGTATTGTCAAAGTCCCATACGTGCAACCGGAAATGTTAAAGAAAAAAATAACCCAAACTACCTCAAATGAGCTTTCAAAATATCCCCAAAAGAATCTTATAGAAGACTTGTTGCTTTTTTTTTGAGGTGTCCATTTGTTTGTTCAATTTCTTAGTATTTTCATAATCCCATACGTGCAATGGGAAGAAATGAAGGAAAAATAAACCTAAACTACCTCAAATGAACTCTAAAATATATCCAAATGAATCTTATAATTATAACTTGTTGAAGCTTCATTTTTGAGGTGTCCATTAATGTTTGTGTTTATTCAATTTCTTAGTATTGTCATAATCCCATACATGCAATCGGGGAAAAAAGAAGACAAACAAAAAACGAATCTTACAGAAGACTTGTTGCTTTATTTTTTTACGTCCAAACTTTGTTCAACTTCTTAGAAATGTCATAATTCCATTTTATGTACAACCAGAATATTTTAAAGAAAAAAATCTACAAAAATTACCTCGAATGAACTAAAAGAAAACCACCAATGAATCTTACAGAAGAATTGCTGCTTTATTATTTTTTTAAGGTGGCCATTACTTTGTTCAACTTCTCAGTAATGCCATATTCGCATACGTGCAACCATTATTTGAAGAAAATATATGCCCATTTATTATCTTCCTTGCGACCAAAAAAATAGCCACCTAATTTTCTTAGATTGCTCCTGTCCTGTCGCCTCCGGGTAAATAACCTGTGTTTGTGGTCATGGAGGAATTAGACAGACACTTCTCAAACCCTTCTTGGGTCTGGGTGAGCGCTTTCATTAATTTGTTTTTCCAACAAGTCAGGGATACCTTTCTTCATCTGAATTCTCCTGGAATTGTGGTTCAAAGCGACTATTTTTGCTGTTGTCGTTGAGCGTGTAATCAAAGTGGCATGCTTGTCACTCACGATGCGTTCAACCTGATTCTAAAACGGGGCATGGGTGGGAATTGGTCAGCGGACCGATGGGATGGAGACCGATGGAGGGGTTGGTGGCAATTTACGGCCGGGGATATTGGACTAGTGATCTTAGATTTGGATCAGAACTGTCATACGTATTATGCCACCAATCAGGATGTGTGTGCCAATTTTAGATAGCCTGAGGCTAAATAGCATGTTAGTCGTGAAGAAGACAGAGTTTGCATGGCTTGTTTTCCCGTGTGTTGAGATGATCTTCCCGTTAAGGGAACTTAGCGAAAGCGAAGCGAGGCGTTCTCATCACTCTGCCAAAAACACCCAGAACTATTGCATGGTCAATGGGTACCCATCCACATTGGGTGTGGGGGTTCAAACCTGTTACTTCTGTCTGTCTGTCTGTCGGTCTAAATGATTTTCCATTCAAGGGAACTCGGCAAACTCCCACGAAAGCGAGGCGAGACGTTCTCCTCATCACTCTGCCAAAAACACCCTATACTCTTGTATGGTAATGGGTACCAACCAACATTGGGTGTGGGGTTCAAACCTATGACTTCTGTCTGTCTGTCTGTCTGTCTGTCTGTCTGTCTGTCTGTCTGTCTGTCTGTCTGTCCCACAAGGAGATATAAACACCACGCTGGCAACAGCCAATCTTTCTCATCAAACATTGGTTTAACGTATATGATTAGGAATAGCACAAATAAAAAAATTGTGATTCAATAACTAGACGATAATCTAGTCACTGTGAAATCACTGTTATAAGCACTGATTTCACATTCGAACCCAATGTTGATTTTTTGACCGTATACCAATCTTCGTTGACGTATAGTGGTTTCTTTCCCTGCCTTTCACCTCTTTGGAACCTGGTTCGAATCCCACCTCTGACCGGAGCACTGTATGTTGGGTTATAGACCTTTCTTTTGACACGTTACGAGTCACGTGACAAAACAATTCCGCCATCTTGGTTGGCAAAAGTTTGTTTACTTGTGTGTAAATGTATACAGATACGAACTTTACAGTCGAATAATCATGGTTCTTAGCCGCTGTTGCTGCAAAAATTGGTTTGGATCAAAAGAAGGGTTAAAGTTCTTTCGCTTCCCTGAAGTTGACAAGTTTCAGGATCAAAATAAAGCGTGGATAGATGCCGAAACACGTCCGCCAGCGCAACAGGCATAGAATAGATTGACATGATCATGATGATGACCGGATATGCATGGGGGATGCATGCATGCATGGTGTGACCACTTTGTGTCTGGTAAATCATTCATTATTTCCGTGTTATTGTTAGCAAGTACAGACTCTAGTCTATGTTGTTAGTTAGCGTTTTCCTCGATGGTTGGATTATTCATATTGGAAACAATGTCACATAGAACTGCCAGTTTTCTCATAATAATAAATTTGAGACATCACACATTTTCTTCCTGTTCCATCTACCTCCCAAAAATGGTTTAGAGAATTATATAGAGAATAGTGCATTTTTTCTTTCATTTTCACACACAGTCCCACAACACGTGTATCACACATTTTCATTTATCCACATTTTGCTCGCAAAATATAAAGAAGGGTTAACGTCACTTGCCAATGAACTGATAATTTTAAAAGTCAAAATGGAAGGGGCCTACTTTATTTAACGTTTACTTTTTACATGTTCAAAATTTTGTTCAGGTAATTAATTAAGGAAGGAATTAGGCTAGTTTAGTTATCGGTTGGTTCTACACCTGGTGGAAACAATGAACAAAGGGTCTAAATTCCTTAGGTTATTATTCCTACACTTCCATTATAATAATTAATGTATAGGTATGTATGGAATAAGACTTTTTTTCTGTATACTACTTTGAGGCTTTACTACAGAGGTTATCACAACCTTTTATTTTGTTTTCTTCTTTAATTTGTTATATACAGCAATGTAGTAATACCAGGAACAATAACACAAGAGCCCTCTAAGGAGAAACTAGACAGGAAAGCTTCATCACCACCACCAGCCTGTTAAAGATACATTGTAATAACCCGAACCCATGTCCGCCTTGTGACCAGGAGAACGGAGACCAGACAACTCGTCCGCCGGACAACTCGTCCGTTCGACCAACTCGATGGTTCAGACAACTCAACGGTTCGGACAACTTGACGGATGATTTATTCAACCATCGGACAACTCGACTTGGGGTCAAGACAAGTCGACGGATGGCCTAGTCGGGAGAAGGAGGCTTACGATGAGATCGAGTGCTTCTTAAATATTTAGTTTGTGGATAAAAAACATGTCGTCTTGCTTGAAATCATTGATCACATGGCCTAACAGACACACAGCAAGAAGATATCTTCCAAAAGCTTTCAAGAAATAAATTAAATTGAGGAAAGCTACAGAAATAATCAACTGTTTTGAATTGTTTACACAACACACATCAGATCTCAAACTTCGAGCACAAACAGACAGCTACTCTACATCACAACACTTGTTAAATAGAATTATGTGGGTAAAGAGGAAACAAGGTTTAAATAGACTAGCTCTGGTGCTTCTGTTCAGCAGTGTGGGTTCGAATCCTTGTCGTTCGAATCACTTGTTTCCCTGAGCAAGACACTTAACTTTAATTGCTTCTCTCCACCCAGGGTAAATCGATACCTGTGATGGCAGAGATGGTTCTTGTGATTGATGTAGCCGAGTAGCACATACAATTGTTTGTTATTGTTTCACATGCTGTATACTTCTCATGGAGCTGAGATGGTTTGAGAACTGAATTAATGCACAGTGATGACCAGGGGGAATTATGTTGGAAGTGCTTCGAGATGCCCTATGGGTGTGAAAAGCACTCCATAAAAACTGGTTATTACTATTATGGGTTGATGCAGGTTTAATTTTGACATTCAGCTGCAGCTACAACACAATAAATCAAATATTTGTGGATTTCAATTTGTTTCTATGATGTCTAAAAAGGCCCTACAGTAATTGATCATGCATGCACATTCACAAACCAAACCAAATCAGGATACAAACACGGTTGTATTCGTTTTAAATTATTTATTCATATTATCCAAACTTATTTATTATAAATTATTTAGATGTAAAATATAATTTGTTAAAATTATACATATTTAGACTTCAAGATTAAAGGTGGAATAAATTATCTTTGTTAAAAAATATGTGCAAGTAATACACTAATAAATTTGTTTTTAAAGATGCATTGCCATAGTTTGGTCAAAATTTAAGGTCACAAATTAAAGGGGCTATCTCATCTGTCCTGCGGCTGTGCATGGAAATATTAACTGATGAACCCACCACATGATAACCTACATCCCAGGCATGGACATGCCCTTCCAGGATGTAGATGCGAGGGTGCCCAGGGTGTAGGTCACCGAGTGGTGGGTTCATCATTAGTTTATATAGTTCCATGCACAACTGCAGGACAGGCGAGATAGCCCCTTTTAATGTGGTACATTGCTATTTGGTAGGGGTAGGAAAAGTTATCAACTTTCATATGATACATTGATCATTGAATGGTTCTTCGCCATCAAAATTTAATACGAAATTGCTTGTTACCATGTTAGTTTTATGCTAACAATTAGTTTGAGTAACTACCAACTGTGTCCAGTGCCTTTAACCTTTCTGCGGAACAAATGTATTTAAAACATATTAAAAAACTGTACATTTATTTGAACTGTTTCAAAAAATGAAATTAATATTTTTGTGCACACAGCTTGATCTCATTGTTGGACCTTCTTTATTGTTGTTCCCGCCTAATTTTCATGTTATTTTCATTTTCTGAAGGTGACTGTTTCCTTATCATCTTCTTTTGGAACGAGAGAAAATATACAAGCGTCTGGGTTAATTTGTCGAAGTGTGTACAGATCAAGACTTTCTAGAGTGGCTTTTAAAGTGACATCCACGTTAGATTTTACTGACCTGATCTGTCCACACCTGTCATAACGTGGTTTAAAGGGTCTATGTACTCTTTTCTAACATAAAACACAATGTCCACAAATTTACATTACACTTCCACAGTTTGAAGATAATGATAGTAGAAAGCCTCCCTTAAAATATTACTTACTGAGGTGCTGTAGTTTTTGAGAAATGAGTAGAACAATGTCACAAAAATAATTTTGAAAAAGTTCTCGAATCCTAACAAAATGAAGATCTTTGACAGTACATGGTTCGAGCCCTGTTCCTTTGAGAAAATCTTGGTTCCATATGGATGCTTTCTCGGTGCAGGCCTGGGTCGTATACTCCAGCCGATTTGCTGCCTCCAACTTGAACAGTATTGCCGCAATATAGACTACACGCTTCTCCAAGGCTGATTAAAAAGCTAAAAGAAAAAGCAGGGCTTGTTATTAATTTGGTAGCCTATAGGTTACGTGCCCAAATCTACATCTATTGACAACTCTCAACCTAGGAAACAAGACCGCCCCGAAAAATGTACCTTCAACAAAGGCGCCCCATGGCAAGCTTCGCCCCTAGCATTGTCGACCCCCGGCAAAGTCGCCCCCTGGCTTGGATTAACTGTAAATTATTTCTCAAGTCGCCATGGTCACTGAAGCAAACTTAAGTCAAATGGCTTAATACTAAAGGGTTCATGGATGAAAAGCGGTATTTTGCTTACACACATTATTTTCATTCATAGATGAAATTGAAAATAAATAATTGTGAATAGGCAGCAGGCGTTGGGAGATGATCTGTTTATATATTATTTATTGGGGTGACCTTGCCCGAGGATGACATTTTCGTGGGCAAGTAAGCTAGATTACCATCATCCAGATTACTCCTAGAACTATTTCGGTTTCATCTGCTATCGTCTCCAGTAACGGGAGACGATAGCAGACGAAACCGCAATAGTTCTAGGAGTACATCCGGATATGGAGTGATTGTCCACAGTATGTATAGTTTGGCCGGTGGGGCGAGTTTGCTTGAGGAAACTTTTTAATTTGTATTTTTATTTTTATGAATGACAGCATTGAAATAAATGTTACTGAATTGAATTACCAAAATATGTGATTGTGAACTGAAAAAATTACCCTTCCCCTGATCTACATTTGGACCGCTATAAATTTGCAATTCAACTGCAATTATATTTCATAATAAAAACCGCAATGGCTCTCGAATATAACAAGAATAACAACGTACTAAGTAACTACTCAACTAGGCTAAAGCAACACTAACAGTAACAGTGGTCCGGTATAAATACGTGTAGGTCCCTACGTATTTTTCACGCTGTTCCCCAAAATAACAGAGATAGGCCCTATGCCTAGTTTGAAATTAAAAACAATTTAAATGAAAATACAAATTTAAAATGCCCGCTTGCCTAAGTTAAAAGTTTAATAAAGAACGCCAACAAGGTCAACGTGCTAGTAGAGGCTTACCTGCCATGCATACACACAGTTGCGCAGAACCACATATCCAGTTGTTTTAATCACAACCCAAGCACTCACAACTGTCATCGCTGACTACATACTGAATCTGAAATTCTTCACGAAATTACTGTACGATTCTCTATAGCGACTTGTTAAGTTGTAAGCCCAAAGTCTCCATGTACTGTCAGGCGACATTTTATAAAGTAACTTGCCAACCAGAAACTGCGCATGCGCTGGTTTCGCCCCAATGTTTGTAAACAAAAGAAAGGTCTATTGACGCTGATTGTGCACCTGGATGTGTTATAAAAAGACAATTATTGACTAATAAAATAAGTAAATTACTTTATAAATAAGGTGTTGATGAATGATACCTGTAATCCAAATTGTCTGCGTATATTGTAAGGAATTATTTATAGTTCCCCCGAAAGTCATCATATTACGGACCCACACCCGGCTGCTTGCAGAATTGCAGAAAACATGACTTCCATATTTTTCCATTTCCAATTAATCTTTCTCACACAACGGTCTGAGTTTTCAATAAATAATGCTCGTTGCATAATCGCTTAAAAGGCAATAGTGATGCTTCTCCTGCATGAGTTGATGCTGTCGATGCTAAAGTGAAATCACCGTGAATCACAAAAGCGTTTTAAAGGAAGTGAATACCTTCGGTAATTACTCCAACAATTACTGACCGTAAAAACTTACTTGATAAAGAGGACTGGAGAGCTGTTGATATTCTAAAACATTGTTAGGAGCGACTCCATTTGAAGTAATGTAGTTTAAGAGGAATATACAGTGCTAACACTCATCGGTAAAACCAAAACTTTTCTTTATCCCCGATGCAAATTCCCATCTATTAATTTTGTTCATGCATAGCCACTTTTTGTGCTTAAGCAGCTCAAGCCTGTAAGCACACAAACTCGCTAATATTTTTGCTTAGCTGAAACACATTACCAGCCCAAGTTACATATATTTTGCATTGTGGGTGCCCCACTTAAATGTTTGCTTAGCAGATTTTTTTCAAACGGTGTCTTCTGCTTAAAGACACTGAACTTTATTTGTAGTTACTCAAAATAATGGTTAACATAAAAACTTGGTAAAGAGCAACGGAGAGCTGTTGATAGAATAAAACGTGAGAAACGGCTCCCCCTGAAGTATTCGTATACTTTTGGAGAAAGAACTAACTTCTCACTCAGCTAATAAAATACTTCAGCTGAAGCCTTTTATTTTATGCATCTGGAAGCACTCACTCAGAGTAATACAACAAGAGTGTTTTTTTCTTTCTTTCGATCATTATTCTCTTGCAAATTCGATGGCAAATAGTGAGCCCATATTTTCCCAGGTTTGTTATTTTATGCAAATGTTGGGATACACAAAGTGAGGAGACTGGTCTTTGACAATTACCAAACACATCCAGTGCCTTTAAGGATTTTCAACGGCAGTGTCATCACGATGAACCTATTGACTTGGAACTCGTTGACGCCTCGGGTGGGGTATCATCGACGTCCACCCCTCGCCTCTCTCCCAAATCGCACGCACCATCACAATCCAAAATATCCGGCCAGTATATTTACGCCACCACACACGCCATATTTCATATTTAATTCACTGCTTAAAGGCACTGGACACCTTTGGTAATTGTCAATGACCAGAGGGCCCAACTTCATAGAGCTACTTAAGCAGAAAATATCGCTTACAAGTTTTCTGCTTAGCAGAAATGAGCAGGATATCAGTCATAGATTGTACAGGTGATTATGGTAGTTTGGCTGGTAACCTTATTCTTTTCTGTGCTTAAGCAGATCTATGAAACAGGGCCCAGCATCCTCACATAGTGCATCCCAACATATACTCATTCATAAAATAACAAATCTGTGAAAAATTTGACTCAATTGGTCTTAGAAGTTGCAAGAAAGTAATGAAACAAAAACTACCTTGTTGAACAAATTTGTGTGCCTTCAGGTGCCTATAAAAGTCTTCAAAATGCTTTAATATTATATAAGTGAGAAATTGCCTCTTTCTAAAAATCTACTTCATTCAGAGGGAGCCGTTTCTTACAATGTTTTATACTATCAGCTCTTCTTTTTTTTTTGTTCAAGTAAGTTTTTAGGCTAACAATTATTTTGAGTAATTATCAATAGCGTCCAGTACCTTTAAAATTTTAGGTCCTTCATTTAATGTTTTGTCTGTAGTGCCCTGTGGGGAGTTTGGTCTACCGGGCTTGTTGATAATGTGGTTTAATCAGGATGTACTACCATTGCGTTTACAAACAAACCGATGTAGTGAGTTAGAACAAACAGGCTTTACCATTATTAGCTCCACTGAGCTTGGATCATTTCCTATTAACAACACACTGCTGCATTAAGAAGACAATAGCTTACGGTGAAACCATGCTTTTCTTTCGAGCACTGATTTTCGAGAGGTAGTGTTTTACGTCAGTTGGACTGTTCCATTGTACAACAGGGCGGGAGACAGAAAAATCAAGTGGTTTAAAGGCAAAGTATACCTTTGGTAATAGTTTTATTGCCATTAATTTTAAAAGTGGTTACCAAAGTATACCTTACTTTTATATAAGATGAAAATACTTTACGTCGGTTGGACTGTTTCATTATAAAACAAGGTGGGAGACAGATAAATCAGGTGGTTTAACTCTCCCGAAGTGACTTTTTGTTTTCTGAATGTACTTCAAATGTGTGTGTTTCACAATGAGTCTCGCAAGTATCGTTTAAAGTGAATTAGTATCCATGCTTTTCCAGGGTATTAGCATGTTGTCAAAATATAAATGTGAATTATTTGATCTTGAGTTTGGTCTTGTTTGTTAGTTTGTTAGTTGATTACGTTTTAAAGTTTAAAACAAGCTATGGTTAATATTGGAAACCCGAAAACTGGTTGAAAGGGGGGACTTTTACTAGGATTCTGCGTCAGTTTGACCAAGTTCTGGGTAATTTTTGACCCAGATTCCGGCCCACACTGACCCAGAAATGGATCAGACCCCATGGGACCCAGAAGCTCTCAGAGTGTATAAATTCAAAAAGTTGGATCAGCAAAATGTACACTTGTTATGATTACTGTCATTGGTTTTTCGTCAGTAAAAGGAGAATGGACGAGAAAGTGTAGCTTTGTGAATGGAATGTGCGAGTCGAAAATAATCTACACTTTTAAATATAGAGCGATGTCACAGAAATAGTTTAATTCTTTGTAACATACCTTTAAGCAAATCTCCTCCCTTCTTAAGTAGAAGTGATTACACCAAACTCTCGACTAATAAACGATGGCGCATGATTCCTCCTTAAAAACTCTTGTTATTATTATCATCTTTCATCTAGCGGGGTACCTTGGGGGTACTGTAAGACCAGGGTCTCCTAGACATGCCGCGTCGATCGCAAAGTGATCGCTTCCTCCTAAAACACCACAAGATGCCCGGAGTGCTAGCTTTAAAACTAATATAATAGAAGTGCCCCCCGTAGCTGTGCTGTTTCCATACCCCAGTTTTCCCCTTGGATTTGATCGGGGGAGCGAGCGAGAATGACGATTTGAGTAACTTTTGTAAAGAAAAAGTGGCAGGCAATGGTGTTTTGGTAGGCATCGTTATTGCGATTAAATGTCAGAATAAAACTCATCAGTGCGGTGAGTAATTTGACAGTTTTGATTGGGTTTGCTTGTCTCATTATGAGAAGAAAACGTCTGCATACATCCACCATGAACGTGCACTTATTCTGATAATGAAAGAAAACATAGGCCTCACTTTGGGCTTTTGAAACCGTTCGTTTTAACACTAAAACTAACCAGTCTCAAACTAAGAGTTCATATTAAAAGGTGGTCGCGTTTTTTTTTTTGAGATCACCGAAACGCCGGAGGGTTTAGGAATAATAATTCGTAATTGAAATACACAGTTTAAGAAACGTTTGTTCTTTGGGGGATAAAAAGTGATATATTCATCGATTATCATGTTACTTTGAGGTAAATGATTCCCAATATGCTGTATACTATCGAAAGATGTTGTCCAACCATGTAAGTTTGTTATTGTCATTTATTAAATTAAAAGTTCTATAGCCAACTTTTCAACCGTCCCTTTAAAGTTTTTTTGTTGTTATTTAATTTTTATGAGTGATTACTGAACGTTTACCGTTCCAAAAACTAAACAAATAGAGTTTTGTGTTTCCCATCCATGGTTCTCCAAAGCACAGAAACAATATTGAGATTTCCCGTTTGATCAACTGATGAAAGTCTCTGACAAACCTTGTACTATTGAAGAAAAAAATAGTAAAAGTAAAATATGAAAAACACCAACCCATCCCGCACGCTGTAAAATAAACACAGTCGAATTTCCGGCTCATCCTCAGGAAAACCTGTCGTAAATGAACACGTGTTACACGCTCTGCTTGTAGGTAGTAAAGAAAAAGACAGTCCGTTGATATGGTTAACAAACGGGCGATGACACCGTGGTATAACACTCACCAGACCTGGGCACGTGCTACACGCCACCCGTGACTCTCCACGTCTCCAGCTGTTTTATTGTGGTCGGTACTGTAGGAGTTAGATCGCTACGCGTTCAGAGAGCTACTCAACGGGGATAAACACAACTGCAAATACACTCGATATCCAAACCTTGGGCCTGAGTGTCGCGGATCGTTGCGTTTAACAGGCTGGTCCGTGTTTGCGCAACAAACCACCAGTTCAGCTGAGCTGACTAACGGACGCGAGTCAGGGTGTACATTACGGGCAGACTTCGCTTTGAATCAATACTAGTCTTCTCTTCCTTTTTGCCGGTTTGGAAGGAAAGTCTTGCAAATCTATAATTCATTCATCGTCACTTCTTCGCGAGCTCCAGCTTGAAAGATCACTGTGTACAGAATACAGGTAAGATTAGGTTTTGTGTTGAGGTAGGGCTTGAGCGTTTTTAATGGTGAAGTTTGTGATTTTCCTTTCTTAAGTTAATGTGCCAGTGCTGTACGAGTTTTACCAAAAGCTTTTACCTTTCAATTGCTTTTGTCTTATCAAATTTCAGCAAGCTATGAGGATGTTCTTTAGTCTTATAGGACTCTTTCTCTGTGCTGTATACATACTGTAGTGTAAAATGAAAGTTAAACTATCTCCGGCGCGCCTGGTCAAGATTTGAAATGGGTGTGTGAGGGTGTGGTTGCGTGGAATTGTCAGACGAACACAAAAGAATGGGGTTGGGGCTTGTAATATAATCCAACACATGAGCAACTTGTATGTTGTTTTTTTTCTTCTGCGATAGCTTTTGCTATTAATATCTGATTCATATTCACTACTCATTAGGTCCAGTGGCTATTCGGTGACTGCTGTACTTGCAATCACACGGTTTGTGGTTCGACTTCTACCAAGCTAATCGGAGGCTTATATTTGATACAGCATTCAAACTTCTATAGTTACCCCCCCCCCCCCTGCAAATCCTAGTGCTAGTTATCTGATTCAAGGTTTTCACTGTCAATGACAGTTTAGACATCTGGTTCAGGATGTGTTAAGTCCAGTGGTTAGACTGCAGATCTTGTAATCACAAGGTTGTGGGTTCGAATCCTACCAATTGGAGCTTGTAATTTGATACAACACTCGCGCTGCTATAGTAGATTTTTTATTCTTTCTGCGAAACCTTGTGTTAGTTATCTGATTCATTATTCACTCTCAATGACAGTTTAGACATCTAGTAAAGGATGCGTTAGGTCCAGTGGCTATTCGGTGACTGCAATCACACGGTGTGTGGTTCAAATTCTACCAAGCTAATCGGAGGCTTGTTATTTGATACAACATTTGAACTACTAGTATTTTTCCCCCTGCCAAACCTAGTGCTAGTTGTCTGATTCAAGGTATTCACAGCCAATATTGAAAGACATAGTTGCGTAAAGTCCAGTGCATGGTTTAGACTTCAGGTCTTCCAATCACGAGATTTTGGGTTTGAATCCTACCAAGCTCAACCCGCTGAATTCACAATGACTGGAATAAGTATTGCCGTCTGAATTACATTTTCTTGATTTCTGCTACTCATAATCATAGACGTTAAACCAATGTTTGTGTGAGGGAGATTGATTGTAAGCAGTTTAGACATCTAGTGCAGAATGCGTAAAGTCCAGTGGTTAGGCTGCTGGGCTGGTGTTACAAGGTTGTGGGTTCGAATCCTACCGAGCTAACCGCTGTTAGCAATAGCTTGATGTTGTCTAGTTACTGAATCACCATTTTTTTTTTTTTTTGTGCAGCTCATAATCATAGACATTAAACCAATGATTGTATTCGTGAAAGACATTGGCTGTTTCCTGCTTGGTGATTGTATCTCTTTTGGGAGTTTGCCGAAATCCCTTGACAGGAAGATCATTAAAACCTTTTAATGAGCGGAGAGGTCTTTAATTTTGTACTTTACCATAAAATCACTTATCAAATAAATCCCCAAAGTGAACTTGTTTTTCTGATATTGAAAAGAGAAGAAAAATGGATTGTATCGCATAAGGGCATTGTGACCCATAAGAACTTAAATAATTAGAGAAATAATATACCAAATACTGGACACTATAATGAGCTGACATTTACACGTACGCGTTCAAACTGGGGTTAACCAAATGGACAGAGTGAGGCATTTTCTTTTCACTTTTACACTATTTATAGGCATACACAAAACAATTGGGGATGTCGCTAAAAGAAACTTTAAAACCTCCCAAACCAAACGACTACACGACAGAAAAGTTTCAACAGATGTTAAGATGGCATCTGAACTTCAAAAAAAAGCAAAAACAATGAAAGAGCAAAACGGGGTCCTTGATTTATGGTCAGATTTATGCTTGCAGGGGACGGGTCAGGGCGCAAGGGCCACCCCCCCCCCCCGAAAAAGAGGACATTCAAATAAAAGTTGTTCTATAAATGTATTCAGCAAACATTCATTTTGTGGAATCACCATATCTGTATAATATTACTTTACTGCTAAGATTTTCTTTTTTTTTATCACTGGTTCTTGCTATTTATTCTACTGCCGCGGAGTAGATTCGGAATTCAGGAGACTAACTTACTGAAAAGAACTGTCCTGCTTATCCTACTTGCTAAGATCTGTATCATTCTTTATTTCTGTTATAGTGTAACCGTTATCTACTTTGCTGTGTAGATTTTTTCTCTTAGAACCAGGTATTGCTATCTGCTGCGGAATTCAAGATACATTTCTGAAAAGATCTGTCCTGCTTATAACTAAACATGCACTGCTTACCAAGTCTAGGCGAATATAGATCTGTATCATTCCGTATTTCTGTTAGTGTCACCAAATAAAGTGACAAGTTATAAAACACAAGGGAAAGTGAATGGGTAAATTTGAAATACTTTGGGTTATATGAACACGGGGCTTAGCTATCAGTGTCCACTGCTTTTAAAATTAATGGCAATGGAGGTATACGGCAGCTTCGATAAGTGTGGTTATGAAAAAATATGTCAGTTTGTATACTTACAAAAATTAAATCTGAGAATGGTTACTGCAACACACGTTTCTCAGATTGTGTATTTTAGTTACGGATTATTCTTTCTGATTGTACATAACCGCTCCGGGTTTCAGTTCGTCGATATCTCAACAACGCGATCACCATTGACTATAGGGTTGGACACTTCCAAAAACCAAAGATATGTTCCCTTTGACGGAAATAAAAAGGTTTCTGGTCTTTCTGCTCTAGGAATGTATTTGTCTGTAATACGATTCGGATATTTTTTTTTTCGGGACAGATTAATATTGTCTGCATCCGGAAACTCAAACTCTACTGATATTTTTTTTTTAATTTAAATTTCCCTCCCTCTCCAAAGAAACAAAATATTCTCAGTCATTGATATACATTTTCCTCTTGACGCTAGTTTTTAATTCCGTATGGACTTGGGACTTATCAAACAGTAAGATGGCCGTGCATGCACTGATGAATTGCGATGAATTTGTGTTGTACTATGAAACCAGACAATCAGTTTTGTGAACCAGTTTGAAGTCAGAAGTCACGTTCGTTTCCATTTAATAATTGCATTATGTTGGAACAATTATCTTCAAATTCAGTTGAATGGCCGATGGTGCCTCAAGACTCGTAAAGATGCATCTTAGAAGAAAGAAAAAAATGTAGAAATCGTACGGTTGTTGCACACAATTACCGTAAACAAACTACTGGTATGGTTTTGAAGCACGTTAGTGGTTAGACTGCAGCCGTCGATTTCACCAAACTCTTTCCCTCTTAGGATTGATATAGGGCTTAGGACGAGTTAAGTTCCGTAGTCATAGACGCATGGAACCCATCCCAAGTTTAGGACGAGTCAGTCGTCCTAACTCGAGATCGGATTGATCCTACATTTCGTGAAATCGGCTGCAGGACTTGTTAATACAAGGTTGTGGGTTCGAATCCTTCAAGCTGGTTAGCTAATTCCACAATGACTAGAATAATTATTGTCGTCTAGTTACTTAATCACAATTTTGGTATTCTTGATTTTATGCAACTCATAACCGTAGTCGTTAAGCAAATTAAATATTAAAGTATGAGAGAGATTGGATGTTGCTAGGTTGGCGTTTATGTCCAAAATAAATAGTTTGCCCAGTTCCCTTGACGGGAAGATCATCTAAACAAACAAATATACAAATCATGGAATATATCTGTTAATAATATATGAAACGGCATTTGCCGTGAAACACTACGGTCGGTTCCCTTTGCGAAACCAAAATTTGTGCGATAAATTGTTGTCACCCAACATACGCATTAAATAGTTTTGGGTTCAATTGGTTTTCGAGGTTGCAAGAAAATTATAAAAGAAAAATCATCATAGAATTGTGTGCTTTCAGATTCCCGAGAAAAGCTTCATGCCTGATGTCCTTCTCCTATTCAAATTTTGTGGTGAACATTTATTTAATTAACCTTTTCTCTGAAAACTGCATTACATGTACTTGAAAGGGCTTAGTTCCTAACAATGTGTTATATTATCAACGGCTCTCCAGTACTTTTTACTAGGTAAGTTTTTGTTATTAATGTCTGATTGAATCAACAAAGGTATACCATCAAGACTGTAATACTTTACAGTGAGTGCATTTTATAGCTCGTTAAAAGTCACGGCTCACAATTTTGTTTGGATTCGTATGAGTACACAGAATCAAAATTCTGAAAATTTTGCCCGAAGCCAAATTTATCTGGAAAACAGTGACATAACAATGACACACTTCCAGGGGTTTAAAGGCACTAGACACTATTAGTAGTTACTAAAAAATAATTGTTAACATAAAAACTTACTTGGTAAAAAGCAATGCAGAGCTGTTGATAGAGCATAAAACAATGTAAGTGCAATGTCCAGTGCTTTAACCAAAGGTGTCCAATGCTTTAACAAAGATGTCAAGTGCTTTTAAGTGTGCAGTGCACAATCTTTTGAGTAGGCGGGAACCAGGTGTACCCGTTGTACTAACAGTATAGAAACGACGTAACCTGCTTTTAAGCACGTAGCTGAAACGAAAACACGTTTATTCTCGTGGGGTAGTGAGAGTTGAATGTGCCAGATCAATCTGGAATTGGATCAAGTCAGCGGTCAGTAACAAATTGATTTTTTTTACAAGTGGGTCGTCGTAAGTCTATTCATGTATTGTCAAAAGTGGAATGAAGTGTTGACAAGAATTTAAAGGGTCTGTTGTAAGTATAGCCTCTGAAAATTAATGGCAATAAAAACGTCATATAGTACTGTCCTATAACGGTTATAGAAAAAGGTATCACCTTGTATCCCTCAAACTTTGAAAGAAGCGTGACTGACAGTAATTTTCGGCAATATTTCAAAAGTGCTACCATCATTTGGTTTTTTTTTGTCACGGGTTAGTTTTATGGACTTGTATCTACATTTATACAAGATAGAAACAAACGGCGGTTTCCTATTACCAAACGATATGCACTCCCTTTAAATTGCAACTCTGCTTTAAAGGCACTATATAGGCCTACACATTTGGTAATTGTCAAAGACCAGTATTATACAATAACAAACATGTGAACATTTTGAATCAATTGGTCATCGAAGTTGCAAGAAAATAATGAAAAAAGATACCCTTGCTTTCACATGCCCAATAAAAGGCTGCAGGCAGGCCTGAAGTCTTTTAATATTTTGAGTGAGACTTTCCCTTTTTCTTAAAAAACTACGTTACTTCGGAGAGAGCCGTTTCTCACCATATTTTATACTATCAACAGCTCTCCATTGCTCCTTACAAAATAAGTTGTTATGCTTATTATATATTTAGAGTAATAACCAATAATGTCAAGCGCCTTTAAAGTGAGCCCTTTTTGAAATCGGTCTGGGGTCGATTTCACTAACGCTTTTTGGTCATCGCAAACGCCGAAATCGATCGCTAAATCTAAAATCCATCGCAACTTAGGGATGGATTTTTAGCCGACGATTTCACTAAAACTTAACGATGAATATACTCGTCGCAAAGTTTTATTTAGCGATGACAATCTTGCGATGACATGTTAGTGGTCGCAAAGTAAAAGTTCATCGCAAACTTATGATACATTGCGCCATTATGTGCTTATAGTTATAGCGGTGTACGTTTTGACGTATAAATTGCCCGTGATTTAGAGTAAAATGAGTGCACTACATTATTTTAGTCTTGCGGTCTTTTACCTGGTAGACTCAGATTGCCGATGACAACTATCAGTGACGCAACTGCAGCAAAGAGCCCCTTAATATCGGTAAACAGGAGATACTATACGGGTTCGATTGTTTTAACCATAATTTTTAGAAAAAATGTGTGATGTATTGGCAAATTGACAGTGTGAAGCTATATTATTAGACAGATATGTCAGAATTTTCATCAACCCCCCACCGTAAGAACAGATTTACGAAAACTGTTTATTAAAATCTAAAATTATAATAGAGGCCGTAGGCCTATAAATGCTTTAACCCTTTGTAAATGATTGCCTAAAAATCGTCCACAATAGTTCGTATGCACCAACATGACAACGACTTACATATAAACTGCACCGTGCCATTTCATTTCGAGCGACGACCGACGATTTTGTTGCGGGATGTCAAAGGTCACTACTATTAGCCTCGTACAAAAACTTTATTCCCCTTTTAACGTCATCGCAATTGCGATGACTTTAGTGAAACGCAGAATTAGCGACATCGCAATTGCGATGGTTTTGAGGTTTGCGATCTCATCGCAAGTGTGTTAGCGATGATCGCAAACATAGACGTTAGTGAAATCGGCCCCTGGACTATAAATGAACCCCCAGTTTCACGAAACGCAGAGTTCGCGGGACTATACAATTTAACACAGATACCCGGTGTAGGTTCACTGCGCCAGAAGTACAGAGCAACTTGATCACGACTGGTAGCCAGTTCTATCTAACTCATTCGCCGTTTCTGCACCATTAATGGTGAAACGGAGTGTGACGAACGGTTGGTCGCCATACTTGCCAAAACAATCGTTCCACAGCCTAGCTTAGATTTACTATAGTCCCACACAGTCTCCCCGTTTATCTGACAGCCAAAGTAACTCAAATTGGTAAGTTGTACCATGAATTTACAATTATATGTTTTCACCTTTCTTTTTGCATAACATCCGCCATTGTAATGATTTTTAAGAGTATACCCGTGGTCAGAGTGTACCCGGGGTCAGAGTCGACCCGGGACCGATTTGACCCGGGGTCAGGCAATGCGCAGTGCTCCGAGTTTCGTAACAAAAGCAAGTGTTCACGTCAAGTTATACAAGATAAGTGTCAAACACATACGTCTTAAATCCGAGAGATTTCCTTGACATTTATAAATAAATTGACTAACGAGATCATAATAATGTGCGGCTCCCACGTACCTTCCTTAGGGAAACTATACGTCTGGTAATAAGTCCTAAAATTAATGGCAGTAAAAAGTACCTGGGGTTAGAAGCCTACAACAGCTTTCGATAGTACAAAGCATTTAACGAAAATGTTTCACTATATGAAGTAGGCCAAATGTGGTAAATGTATCAGTTTTTAGCCCCAAAATGTTAAATCGGAGAAACGTTACTGATTTATTCTTGCTGCGTGTAGAAAACCGCTCCGGATTTTTGACGATATCTCAAAAACACTACCACCTTTCGAATTAAAAGTTTCACATGTTAGTTTTATTGTATACATCATCATGTATGTTTTTTTGTTGGAGGGGTCTGGGAGGGCACATCGCTTTGATGACAGTTTTTAAAACTCTTGCCTTACCCTGGACGGCCCCTGCCAACAAAGAATTATGTCCGAAGATTTAAAATAAAAATTTATACACAGGATTAAAACAATCGAGCGGTTAAAAAAAAGAGGAAGAAAAGTATACTTTCCCGTTGATCATGGTATAATATTGATTTAAAAATGTAAGTTAAATGTTACTGATCACTGTATAGACCTATATAGCAACATACATTTTGTACAAACTCAATTCTTTAACAATACAATGTGTTATATTAATTTATTACGGAAACTTATTGCAACCTTATGAATAAAAAGCATGTACCTCAAACGTTTCACGTATTCATGTTTTGGCAATACGCTACCGTAATTTATAAAGAGGAAAGTCAGAAAAACTAACAAATCTCATTTTTAAAAGTCAATCTATGCATCAAATTTCGAAAAAATGCTCTTGGGGGTACGTAGAGAACGTTCATCTGATTGGAATGAGACATGGTTCGGTGGGTTGAGCAAGGGTTAAACAGATGTGAATTAAGCGAATTGTATGAATCAAAAAAAAAAAAATGTAATTATAGGATTAAGTGCTTGACATATGTTTCTTGAATTAGCAACAAGGAATGTGTACAAATCACACACAACTATTGTACATGCGAGTACTGTAGATGGCGCATTAATGACAGTACAACTTGGGGTGAATAACGAATACATAATTATATATGCATAACAGATGTAGGCTTTATTTAGAATACAAGGAAATGTTTTGATGATTTCACTTCTCATTGTGTTAAGCTCATCATAATGTGAAATCATTATTCCATTTTGTCAAAAATTACCATCGATAACGTGTTTAACTTTGGTAATTATCAAAGACCAGTAGCCATATTTCATGAGGCCCAAACAAACATGAAATAACAAACCTGTGAAAGTTAAAGCTCAATCGGTCATTGGACTTGGAGTCACCAGTAAAGGGGGGGGGGGGGACCCTACATTTTCCACTGTTTTCAAACATTGAGTTTTGGACTTGCAAGATCAAAACTAATTGTTTTACTAATTTCTCAAAAACTGTTGCATTTCAAGTAAAACTATTCCAAAGGGAGTTTCCGACCTTGTATGAACTATGCTGTGTGAAAAAAATTGTTAACATTTTTATTTGTACTCTATAAATGCACATCCTTTATTGGTATCATACTTTAATATGCTGGAAACTTACTTCAGGAGAAACACTGTAGCTGTTGATAGTATAAATCTTTTTTTTAAAGAATTTCTTCGAAGTAACAAGGTTTGGAAAAACCTTCGAGTCTGAAAAAAGGTTCATGCATGAATCGTTTCTCTTTGCGTCCCCCTTCCGAAGGACGAAACAATAGTTAGGTGTCTTGCTTAAGGACACACGTGTCACCACTGTGGGATTCGAAACACCATAGTTTGCATTCGGTGCTCTTAACCGCTCGGCCACGACACTTCCAAGTCAGCATCACGTTGGCAAAAAACCTATCTATGACCCCATCTATATAATCAAAATTCATAGCACTTACTTGTATTGCACACCCACGGTGTTTGGCTTATCACGGATGTTCTTTGATACACTTATGTAAAAAAAAAACGAAACACGAAAGGTTTGTCAATTATCAAATTACCATTTTAATTGTGTGTTGTTGTTGAATGTGTATACATAACTCACTTGTGTAAAGCCTTTCAAGGTAACACAAGTGTCGAATTTTTGATTAATTGTGTTAAAAAACGACACGATAAATCCAAAGGTATCGTGTACGTACACGATAACTTCGATAAAAATCAATACATTTTGCTATGACCACATTATTTTGAAGTGAAATATTTTCCAAAATGCTTTATACTATTGAAAAATCTGCTGTACTTCTAACCGAGTAAATTTTAATATAAGAATGATTACCATTTGAACGTATACCTTGTCTTTAACTTAAAGATTAATTGTATTGTATTGTATTATGTTTTATTCCAAACGGAACACAACCCATAACACTGGGGAGGGTAACAATATTATAAAATACAGAGACAGGAGTTTAACTTAGAACAAAAACAAATAGTCACACAGTCGATTTTCTTTTAAAACAGTAAATAAAAAGAAGTACTTGGCAACGCAAATAATAATAATAATCGCTTCATCGGGAGTGTCCATCAAAAACTTAAACCTGTCTTCCCCGCCAAGAGTTTCAAAGCCTTTGTAATGATCAATAATATAAGCCAACATAATAGTCGGTTGCATTGAGCATACAATTCAATGCAAACAAATAATGTGGATTGTATGAGGTAAAGGACTCAATTTGAAACTGGCTTAATATCATTCCAGTGTAGTACTAACATATAGTCCTAGGATAAACCGTGTCCATAACACAATATGTCCATTCGTTCATCAACCAGGTTTTCTTGTATTTGTACTACTTTATACATACACGGCGAGTATATTGAAAGTGATTTTTAAGCACATTTCCTCGGTGCTGTTTGCACTGTGAGCAATGCCCGACAAATAATTAAGGTAGATTATTTGAGGATAAAGGCTCGATTTGATGCTGGCTATATATTATTCCACTCCGAAGATATAATGTGTGCATATAAACACACAATTATTCATGTCTCCTCGTTATTATTATTCACCATTTTAAGTTCATCATCAACTCAGGTTTTCTTGTAGATGTATTACTTTACAGCACCGAGTATACTTTTTGCGAGTGATTTTTAAGTACATTTTCCTCGATGCTTTCTGCTTAAACCCCTTCAAGAAAACACTCCCACTCTCCTCCTATACACTCCGGCCTGAAACTTGCAAATGCCACGATATCGATAAAATCTCGCGAGATGACGACTTAGCATATGTCACTTGTTCCATTTTTGAAGTGCGTCGAGTGGGGGGGGGGGGGGGGGGTCTAGCCCGAGAGGGGGAAAAACGGATGTTTGAGAACTCGGACAATGTTGACTCCGATAAAGGGCATGTGTGTTAGAGAGAGAAAAGTCGTTTAGGTTATATTTGATCATGCAACAATTCGCTGGCAGGTGGAGATATTAAATTAACATGGTCTCGTTTTGACAATGTGGATAATTATGAAGAAGAGCAAAAAAACCTTGTGTTTGCTGAACAAGATTAAAGGCACTGGACGCATTGGGTAAACGTCAAAGACCAGTATTCGCAACTGGTGTATCCAAATATGTATAAAATAACAAATCTGTGAAAATTTGAACTCAATTAGTAATCGAAGTTGCAAGAGAATACTGAAGAAAAAAAAACCTTGTTGCACAAATGTCCAAATATGTATTAAATAATAAATCTGTGAAAATTTCAACTCAATTGGTAATCGAAGTTGCAAGAGAATAATGAAGAAAAATAAAACCTTGTTGCACAATGTGTGTGCTTTCAGATGCCTAATAAAAGTCTTCAGGCCCGAAGTATTTCAATATTGAGAAATAACCACCTCTTTCTCAAAAACTTCAGAGGGAGCCGTTTCTCGAAATGTGTTATACTATCAACAGCTCTCCATTACTCATTATCAATGTTTGTGTAACAAGATTTATAAGTGTACATTTAACTCGAAGTGCTGGTTGACCTATGGACTTGTTGAAATAAATTGTGTTCAAATCAGGAGTGGGATACAATGTCATAGTTTTTCAACTGTCAGATTTGGTGGGTGTATTTTTAGTCCTCATTTGAAACAGATTAGTGGAAACTTGCTTCCTATAGTAATGCTTCAAATCCCATGCTTCATAACCAAACTATTGTATTGTCATATTTTGATGTGTAAAGAGTCATTTGGAGTTGGCTCCAAATGTTAGCCCAATCTTTTGCGGAGATGGTATAATATATATTTTTGTTTTGTGGAAACACCTTGTGTGAATCTACTTGCTAGGTAGATTTTGTTCTTTTTAGAATTAGTCTTGCTTTACGCTTTACTACCGCGGAGTAGATTTTTCAGAGTTCGCGCATATATATAAATGAGGAAAAAGTTGTCGTTAGATCTTGCCCAGTTTTCCTTAAAACACAAACCCTTAATTTTGTCATGACTTATCCATTGAACAGTAGAACATTGAATGGGGGGGGGGAAATCAATGTTTTTCTAACCATATACAAACTGCTTTGGGTTATAGCCTACTCGAGTTCCCCTTCTCTAAATAGAGCGTGACTTGTACGTGCCTCTACGCCGACCCATAGCGTCAAAAAGCCCGGGCAGCGACCGGGGCAATTCAGGGTCATGGAATAATGTCCGTAGTTATGGGGACAATCTACTCACGACAAGTGTAAGCAAACATTTTCAAGATAGAAAAAATAACAATAATACAAAGACGTACTTATGTTTTTGTTTCCTTATCATGTTATGAGTGTATATCTAGACCAAAATGAAGCCAACTCAACAGAATTTTGACCTAGTTTTACAGAATGACGCCAAAGATGTACATAATTTTGGCTATTATTCCAAAATTTTAATGACCTTAAAAAGTTGCCTTTGAGACCACCGGAGAGCTGTTGATATTATACAACAAATTGTATTGCACCAATGCAGTATTAGAGAAGGAGGTATCATTTCACTCCCTTTAAAAATGTGAACATGGATTTTGAACTCAATGTAAAAGATAGGCTGACGTACCTTTACAACACTGGAGAGCTGTTGATAAAATATTGTTAGAAACGACCCCCTCTGAAGTAATGCAGTTTTAGAGGTAAATTTTCACCCAAAATATGAAACTAAGAAAGGCTACAGGTACTGCCTTTCTCAGACATCTGAGAGCACTGTGACCAATTGAGCCAAAATTTGCACAGATTTGTATGCATGTTAGGATACACAAAATGAGGATACTGGTCTTAGACAAGTATACCCCGCCTTTATCTCACAATTTATAAAATCGAATAATCATAAGTCTTGACATTTTGTTTCTTCTTTAAATTTTAACAGAAGAGAGCTGACTCATGACATTACGTGCTTGCAAGAGGGCTACAATTTCCTGGATGCATTAACAGCAAATTAGAAGACAACGCACAATCTTAAAGAAGATGGAGCCTCAATGATCCTTGTCAGGATTTCTTGAGAGGCAAAGACAAGAACAAATCTTCAAACAGGTATTTTGCTATACTTGATTCTTATCTTAGATGAAATTCTGTGGCAAAATGTAAAATCTGTCACTTTAAGCAACCCTTGCCTGTCAAGCAATCGCACGGAAAGTTGGAGGCAGGTCATTATGTTGTGTTTCATTATTTGTGTCCCGGGTCAGAATTAACCAGGATTCCGGGTACCGGCAGTCCTGACCCTTTTGCGGGTCAGTATGACCCGGAAAGTGGTTAAAATGGAATTTGAACTCGGATACTGCGTCATTTTGATCAACTTTGTGGTCATTTTAACACCGATTTCAACTCGGATATTACGCCATTCGATACTTTGCATCCGATTCGAACCCGGATACAACGTCATTTTGATCAACTTCTTTGCAATTTTGACGCAGATTCGAACCCGGATACAAAGTCATTTTGATCACCTTCTCTGCAATTTTGACGCAGATTTTAACTCGGATACTGCGTCTATTTGATCCATTTAGGCCTATGTGGTATTTTAAAACAGACTTGACCTTGGATAGTGCGTCATTTTGATCCATTTCTGTGTCATTTTGACGCATATTTTGAACTCGGATATTGCGGCATTTATCTATTTCTGTGTCTTTTTGACACAGATTCCACGTCATACTGACCCAGAAATGGGTCACGCCCCTAGAGTCTGTGGTCCTGACCCAGAGGTTTGTTTGTAGGTCGACACAAGATCCCTGCAAAGTTTGCGTCAAAAAATTATTCATGATTTGCTCTTTTTCTGCAGTTTAATGGACAACGCAATAAGCAGGTCTGTGAACGCTGATAAGATCGCGTAATAAATATGTTAAGCCCCTTGGCTGACAGACTGTATGAATCTGGAGAACACATTTGTAATTTTGAATGTAGTGCGACGGTACAACATAGATCAGGGCCCAATTTCATAGAGCTGCTAAGCACAAAAATTTGCTTAGCATGAAATTTCTACCTTGATAAAAACAGGATAACCAACTAAATTTCCACCCGATTTTCAGGACTGCAAACAACAGCTGAATACCAGTAACATTATACGAGGAATAAATGGAAATTTGGTTGGTAATCCTGTTTTTATCAGAGAAGAAATTTCATGCTAAGCAAATTTTTGTGCTAAGCAGCTCTATGAAATTGGTCCCTGTTCGCGAACTCAATGAATTTTGTTCTCAACACTTCGTAGAAACATGCTAGGCAGTTCATAGGGCGTTGCGATACGAGCACCGCCAGAAGCGGTGCTGTGCGCAGTCGGTTCAGTCGAACACATAGACTTGCTTTCTCCGGAAGATGATCAGAGCATACTGATCGAAACGTCGAGTTGAAACCAACGGTTCTTTTCAGAACCAACCCAACTCATTAGAGATAGTCATTACATGGTGTTACCGCAAACCTTTCCAAATCGTATTTCCACGACGTCACGATGCAAAACGCGCAAGATGGGAACCTTATTTTCTTGCTAACCTGTGAAATACGCTTATGCTTAAGCAAATTCTTCTGGGCCCAATTTCATAGAGCTGCTTAAGCACAAAATTTTGCTTAAGCAAACAAATCCTTGCTCAGTAAGATCAGATTACCGGCCAAGACTCCACTCAATTGTTATGCTAAGTGAACAACAGCTAATTACCAGTCACAATCAATGTATATGGCATAACATTTTGGCCAGTAACATGTGTAAAATAAGCGAGCTGTTTTCGTGCGTAAGCACAATTTTTGCTTAAGCAGCTCTATGAAATTGGCCCCTAGACAGTTAGGACGAAAATTTGCTTACCGTTGAGCAGCGCTATGAAACTGGGCCCCGATATCTTTTGCAATCAAACCCCGTGTCACTCAAAATACATGTATATTTACCAATGTGTGCGAGTGCAGCTGTTTCTACACTACTCATATTGTATTGACAAAACCTATGCCCATGTTCCATTAATTGTTTAATTTTAATACATGGTTCATATCATGTAGTCAGTATTCGATAATTAACCAGTCAGATAGATAGATAGATAGATAGATAGATAGATAAAATGGTTTATTACAAAAATTACCTCGCAGCACAAAGGCTGAATTACAACAATTTTACATAAGGCAAATTGGTAATAAAAAAAAAATAAAAAAAGGTGAAATAGTTAAGCCATTCCCCTAAATTTACACATTGAAAATTGCACATTGAAATTGAATTACTTTTACTCAAAAATGATCGTCAGGTGTATATCATGTTTGTAGTTTGTATAGATTTTTTGTCTTCATATTTCAATATTTTCATAACCACTTCAGTGAGGGAAACCTTTTGTAAGTTGCTCCAAAAATTAATGACCATAAAAACTTACCTGGTAAAAAGAACTGCAGCTGTTGATAATTCTCTTCATTTCCCTACTAAAGAATGTTTTTTTTTTTACAGAGAGGGATTCAAAAACATTTCAATATGAGAAACGTTTCTGCGTGAGACGTTTCTGGACATAACCGCCAATGGATTTTCGGCAATTATCTCAAAAACCTCTTAGTTAGTTTTATGATACGCCTTAACATGATTGAAACCAAAGGTGGGTTTCCAAATTCAATTTCTTTTAAGCAAATTTGTTACTTTAAGCAGCTCTATGAAATTGGACTCAGGTGTTTGATCAGCAGAGTGTGGGTTCGAGTCCCGGTCTTGACACTTGTGTCATTAACCTTGATTGCTTCGTAAAGTTGGGAGGTAGTGCTTTCTGCTCTACCAGCCAGGCTGATGATGGATGATACCCAAGCCTACATCATAATATGGACTGTAAAAGGGGTAACCCTGTTTCAGCCCCAGGAGTAGGTGGCAACTGGTCCTGGCAAAAATAAATTATAGCCCACACCTTGAAGTGGCCTTCAGGCATTGTGTGTCTGGCGACTTGCTTAACAAAAAAATCTGTCCACACTGTCTCTGTCATAGCTCCTTATGGTTGTTGTGTTGTCGTTCGGCCATTAAAGAGTTATTCTTCTGGAGGGTCGGAATGTCGACCACTACTATTTTAAGGGATCAAGGGATTTCTCGTTGCTCACTTCACTACCCCGGAGTGAGTTCTTAACATGGGTCTCAACGTTTCACCTATGCCTGCTCATAATAGTCATTGAATATGTTATCATTTTGCCATTCCCGTATATGTTTGTGTTTTCAATACACGTCTTCGTTCAAGACACTGGACACTATTGGTAATTGTCAAAGACCAGTCTTCCCACTTACTGTATCTCAACATATGCATAAAATAACAAACCTGTTGAAAATTTAAACTAAATCGGTCATCGAAGTTGCGACAAAATAGTGAAATTTAGAAGAAAAAAAAGCCATGTCACACGAAGTTGTGTTCTTTCAGATGCTTGAATTAGAGAACTGAGGTCTCGAAATCAAATTCGTGGAAAATTACTTCCTTGTCGAAAACTAAGTCACTTCAGATGGAGCCGTCATCACAATGTTTTATACTACCAACTTCTCTCCATTACTCGTTACAAAGCAAGGTTTTATGCTAATACCTATTTTGAGTGTGTCCACCGCCTTTAAGCTCAAGATACTCGAAATACTCTGAAGATGCACACTGATCCCTTATCATCGTATTGTTTGTTATTTGCTCAGACCAACATCCAGTGTCCTCGCTCTATGCTCAGACTTTAATGAGCCCAGCATCTGATGTGTGGGTATTGATTCCACACCTCAAACCATAAATCCTCAGTTTCACACAAAGAGCAATTATTGTGCAAAATGTTGATCCGAGAAACCTACAATTGGAGGTCTGATTTGTTCTCAACCGTTCATTAGTCGTTGTAGAAAAGTTAGATTTGGCAGAGGATTTGACAAAGCATGACTTGAGATGATAAATTTGTTTCTGGATAAAATTCATATGGATAATTGCGAGGAGTGTCTGAAACTATGAATGGTGGGAGCGTAAGATGGTGAGGTTTGCTGTGAGCAGTGTTGATTCTGAGAAGAACCGGTAGTTGACAACTCAACGTTTCGATCTGTATGTTCTGATGGTTTTCAGGAGGTGATGTTTTTTTCTTGAAACTTTTTTATTTTGAGTAGGATTTGAAACTTTGCATGGTGGGAGTTTAATCAAGTGAGATTTGCGGTAGCATCATGTGCAAATCTAGTTTGACTAGTGTTGTTTCTAAAAAGAAACCCTTGGTTGACAACTCAACGTTTCGATCATGTTCTGACGGTCTTCAGGAGGTATTGATGTTTTTTTTTGTACGATTGGAAACTTTGCATGGTGGGAGTATAATCAGGAGAGGTTTATAGTGAGCAGTGTTGGTTCTGAGAAGAACCGGTATTGATACATTTTTTTCTTCTGGAAACTTTCATATTGTGAGTAGGTTTTGGAACTTTGCAGGGTGAGAGTAAATTCTTGGAGGTTTTGCGGTAGCACCATTTGTGTAAATCTCTTTTGATTAGTGTTGGTTCTGAAAAGAACCGGTAGTTAACAACTCGACGTTTCGATCAGTATATTCTGATGGTCTTCAGGAGGTTTGGTAAAAAAAATTTGGAAATGTTCATATTGTGAGTAGGATTTGAAACTTTGCATGGTGGGAGTATAATCAGGTGAGGTTTGTGAAAGCACAATTTGTAAATCTCTTTTGAGAATTGTTGGTTCTGAGAAGAACCGGTGGTTGCTCTGATCGTCTTCAGGAGGATGCTGGACTCTGATTTTTGGATTCTGCTTTGTACAGCCTTTGAGATTTACTGGTAGTTGGGCTTTGCTCTTTTTGTTAAAAGATGCAATGACTGTTGCAACATTGCATGTTGTCACTATGTATCAGAATGTGTAGTCGTTTCTATATGTAAATACGCTTTGACACAAAGTAACTCTCAGTTTTGTTTACCTGAAGAAGTAATGTGAGCAAAAACTTAAGTCTAAAAATAAACCCTCTGAAAGTAAAAAGGAAGTAGGACCTAAATGAACACACTCGTTTGAGCACATACTTCAGACGTAATTTAAAACCATCATTGGCAAACAGTTTCGTTTTATTTTTCTGTCGCCGTCATCTGGGAAGAAGTGATTCCAATGCCATATGTTTTCGCAAAACCCGAGGGTCTGCACTCGAGTATCGCATCAGACTTCCCGTCCCTGACCCATCGTATCTCATGCTGTTGTTTTTTCCTTCCAGTCGCGTGCCACACTAACTTCCCCTGCGTGAAAATTAAAGGCACTGGAGTTTGGTACTCACGCAGAATATACATAAAGCAGGTTCATTGTTAACTACAGTTTTTCATAATTACACCTTTTGGGTAATTATATAGCATTTTTTCTTAAAGCTGTTATCTAATTTTTAAAATATGCTGTTTTTCATCTAACATGTTTATGGGAGAACAAAGTAAGAATCGGGTGCACAATAGCCGAGAAAGGAGGGGATAAGTTTTGTTATCAAGTGATTCTCAAACCAAGCTGAGAAGTGGAAGGGATAGATTTGTTACACCTTGCTGCTCAAACCAAGGGGAAAAAGAGGAGGGTGGATTTGGTTATCCCTTGAAACGTAATCTGACAAAAATGTGCAATATAAAGCAGTGGAATTCATCCATTTTCATAATATTAGCCAAATGACAAATTAGATTGATTCGTAAAATCTAGAGCACGTTTTTCACAATTTGGGGAAAAAATGGTAACGAAATAGTTGTTGCTTTGAAATCGTGTTTCTATAGCAAATTGTCGAACTATGCTGTAAATTAAAAAAGTAACCAGATAGAAAAACTGCAGTTTTAAATGGTCGAGAGCTGTTGATAGTAGAACATTGCGAGAAACAACTCCCTCTGAAGTAAAATAGTTTTCGAGAAAGAGGTAATGTTTCACTTGAATATTTGAATCTGAGAAAGACTTCAGGCCTGAAGCCTTTCTCAGGCATCATGAAAGCACACAGGGGGATGTGTGAAACAAGGGTGTTTTTTTTTTCATTATTTTCTTGTAACTTCGATGACCAATTAAGTCAAAATTATCACAGATTTGTTATTGTATGCATATATTGAGATATACACAAAGTTATAGAACACTGATCTTTCTTTGACAATTTATTACCAAACGTGTCCTGGGGTCGATTTCACAAAGAGTTGGGACTAATCCTAACTTAGGACTAGTCCTAGGAGATGTAATAAACGTATGGCTGGTCCTAAGTTAGGACGATTAACTCTTCCTAACTCGAGATAAGACTAGTCTTAACTCTTTGTGGAATCCACCATGGTGCCTTTAACACTGGATATGAGCGTTAATAGAAAAACCGAACGAGATGTTTTAATGTATCCACTTCTGGGAGACCCTTTCGTGATAACAAAGTACATATTGTCCCTAAGGATGGTGGTTTTATACCAGAACTGATTTTGAGTGAAGTAAAATTCATTAACATCGCTCCAGTGGCTTTTGCTCGTCAACGATTTATAAAGAAAATGCGAATAATAGCTCAGATTGTTGGGAGGAATTCACCATAAAGCTAATTTCATAGGATTAACATATTAAGCGCTGTTTTGAAATTGTGAATAGCAGTTTCTCTGAATTTCAAGGAAATAGAATTAGATGTTGCAAACTGCTTGCCAACCAAAAGGCTATGGTATTTATGCAGATAAATACTTGATGGCATGACGTTTTGACTAGCTGCCGTCTATAGGCGTCTAACCAAAAGTTGTTGTTGCCATTAATTTTAAGAGTAATTACCAAACGTAAACTTTCCTTTTAAAGAGATTTGTAACTGGAAAACGTAATCCGAGAAACGTTTCTGACAGTAACGTTTCTCAAATTCAAATTTTGGGGATAACAACTGGTATCTTTTTACATTACTTCGAAGTGTTTCTCAAAATGCTTTATGCTATTAAAAACTGCTGTATGCTTCTTTAGAGTCAGTGGACACTATTGGTAATTGTCAAAGACCAGTCTTCTCACTTTACTCAACATAATGCATGAAATAACAAACCTGTGAAAATTTAAGCCCGATTGGTCGTCGGAGTTGCCAGATAACTATGAAAGAAAAAACATCCTTGTCATACGAAGGTGGGTGCTTTTAAATGCTTGATTTCGATACCTCAAATTCTAAACTTGAGGTCTCGAAATCAAATTCGTGGAATATTACTTCTTTCTCGAAAACTACGTTACTTCAGAGGGAGCCGTTTCTCACAATGTTTTATACTATCAACCTCTCCCCATTAGTCGTTACCAAGTGAGGTTTTATGCTGCTAATTATTTCGAGTAATTACAAATAGTGTCCACTGCCTTTAACCAAAAGTTGTTATTGCCTGTAGTTTCGAGTGATTACCAAACGTACCTTCCCTTTAAAGAGATTCACTTCAGCCGTTGCAGCGCACTTTTCTACGGCTAATAACCTACATAAATACACTGAAAAAGTACTAGGTTACAGCAACAAATCAATGTTCGTGTACACACCATAGAAAAAAAAACAACGCTAACTGACAGCATCACAATACAAAATGTCCTAAAAACAAACAAACCACTGTGTGTTTAATATCCTTTCTTTCATGGGGCTCATTCATGGTAATAAGAAATGAGATCATTCAGCCATTGCCTTAACATTGAGGAATGTCCAACCAAGACCCAGACCCTTGTGAGATTCCAGTAAGGCCAACAAAATATAATCGCTTGTTTGCCCATAGAGGGTCCCCAAAAGTTTGGATCGGCCGGTCGAATTTTGTTGATATATATTTTTAAAGGATAGTGTTTTGGGAAATTCAACTCTTTTTGATGTTGAAATCTTAAGTCCACACTCAAAGCACGACACTTTCACTGTGACAATTCACGTCTTTGAAAATAAAGTAGCCCATATTGATACTTAGGCGGGACAGTTCTTTCAACTAGTCTCCCGAATTCCAAAACTCTACTCCGCGGTAGTAGAATGACAAGTTCTTTAAATAACATGATCTACCTAGCAAGTAGATTTAAACATAGTGTTACTACAAACGAAAAATACAACTGTATAGTGTTGGTGTAGATTGTAGATATGAATGATTTACCGGGTATACCAGGGAAAGATTTTATTGCAAGGTAGGGGAAAAGGGACCCCCCCCCCCAAAAAAAAAAAAAAAAAAAAAAAAAAAAATGGTCACAAAGCAAAATGATGGTCGGTCTGAGGACAAAAGACAAACAATTTTATTTGTTGGCCTAATGCTCTAGCAATTCCAAGGGAGTGTGGAGAGTTCATTATTGCAACACTGCATGTCACTTGATCAAAGTCCCCATCTTTTGCTTGTCAGGGAAGGGAGTCGCTGACAGATAACTTCCCCCCTCTAATGAAATTTATTTAACACGGTGATCTATATCCACTGTCATTATCATGTTAGGGTCTATGATGTAACCTGAAGGAATGTATAGGTTACTTCGTGCAATGCATCAAGACATTTTGAAAGATTGCAAATTAGTCTTTTTCCCAGTAGGCCTATCACATATTCCCTCTTTTCAGAGACAAGCCGTATATTAGTGTTGGTACAGAAAGACGGTTAAGCTAACAATTTTAAAAACCATATCCACTGTCGTTTGTGCGGCACCTAAATGTAGCCCGAGCCCTAAATGGAGCCTGACCTAAATGTAGCCCCAAGCATGTACCTAGATGTAGCCCGGACCTAAATGTAGCCCCCAAACATGTACCTAGATGTAGCCCGGACCTCAATGTAGCCCCCTAACATGTACCTAGATGTAGCCCGGACCTAAATGTAGCCCCAAACATGAACCAAGGTCCGGGCTACATCTAGGTACATGTTAGGCTACATTTAGGTCAGGCTACATCTATGGCTCGGGCTACATTTAGGTGCCGCACAGCTGTATTGCGTAAACTGAAGTTATTTGCGCTTCATATGAGTCAAGCCATTCTGAAAGATTGCAAATTAGTCTTGTCCCACTATTACATGTTCCCCTTTGTTCACAGAAATTGTTTTATCTGTGTTGATATAATATAAAGGTAGCAAAAATCATAACTTGTAAAACCAGTACAATTCTAGCCTCCTTATTGAGCCCATATCCAATCATTCATGAGGAGGCCGATCTTTCTCACATGCTGCCCCACGTCTATAGAGCAAATTGCCTGCACTTACTAGTTAAATCATCTGTTAAGCCAATTTGATAAAAAAAAAACCCTTAAGATTCATCTTTTCATGTTTACGAGTAAATATTTTTTGTACCTTCACTTTTTGATGTGTGTATATACTGTATTTTGTAAGTTTTTACTTTTGTGGATTTGTGCGCTTGATAAGTTTTCATTATTGTTATTATCAAATGTTGATATAGACAGATGGTAACATTCATAATTTGTAAAACTATCAATTGGCTGGACTGACATTAAAGTTTATCACGACACAGCCACATTTGCGTCCTCAACAGAAACCAAGTCTCTAACGAGGCCTGTGAAATTGTCAAGGAGACACATTCGCACTGTCTGCAAAGGTTTTGTTTCGTAGAGAAATGCTAGAAAAATAGTTCCCTATGTTATTGATTAATTCTGGTCGTGAACTTCGCTTACTCCGAACCCGTAAACTTTTATCGTACCATTATCATGTACACATCGTACAACAGCCCTTTAAGCATCCAGTGACTTTTCATAACACGGAGATTTAGAGTAAGCCGAGAAGAGCATTGGGTAAGACCGACGGTGGATAGGGTTCTTATTACCATTACAGACAACTCAATCAGTACTTCATTCACGACGGAGGAGAGTCACGTACATTGGATTCAACTTGTCCGTGGTTCAATTCTTAAACAGACAAACATTATCTGAGAACAGGCAGGGTTGGGAGTAAACACAGGAGCAGTCTACACACAAAAGTCAGCATTAAAGTGTGTTATTTTGGTTTATTGAAATCCTCAAGTTGAGTTATACAGTGGAGTGCGGCAGAGATTACATGTGATGGGATACCTTTGAGTGGTATCTCCGGGGATTGCCCCTCTATTGGTCACATATGAGACGGGGCTGGTGCTACCTGTTTGCCGTGCCCCAGTTGGCTAATTCACGCTATTTTTATCAACCTCGGTGAAACCAGATCCTAGCTTAAAACATGTTGTGATTTCTTCGATTACAGACGCTGTCGGACATGGTGTGTTGCTGGGTGCTACTTTATGCATTAGTGTCAGCTTAGAGCCAGGTTGATCAGCTATAGGAGCAAGCTGTTCCTGCTCGTTCTTTTCTCCGGTAGTGGAAGGTGTTCCCTTGATGTCTGGATGAGACTCTGGGTAAGTCCCTTATTGTTATTTACCTGTCAATAATGGCCCCGTTTAAAGGTATTACACAGGGTTGGTTAGAATAAACAAAATAACATAATTTTGTATTTATTTTGGTCTTAAAGCTCACTGATTATCAAGTTTATAATATTAGAACCAACTTTTCTCTAAAACAATTCTCTCTGAAGTGAAGTCATAATTCGAGAAAACTTTATCTGAAAACCTCGGTTGCTTCTAAATTTGTGTTTACAGTTTGTTTACATGCTGAAAATATTGTGTGTGGTTTTACTGTTTTGTCCTGACAATAGTTATGTTAGTTCAAATACATGTATACGGTTGAACGCACAAAACACGAGCACTGTCTGCGACTATTTTGTCAGCCTCACCATTCCTGTATAGGCTAATACCTTTAAACTTGTTTCCGAAAATAGAAAATGCTTTATGGAAAAGTTTGATTCAAAAGTATTACAACGAGATTTTGAAGTTAAGCTCAGTATCTGTCATGACTTTCATGGTGGTTGATTGTTCCGGTTCTGGTTCTGCCGTCGATTTCACCAAAACTCTTCCTAACTTAAGACTAATCTTAGGACTTAGGACGTGTTCCAACCCTGCACTGTAGCATGCAGACCTTAAGATTAATCCTAATAGGACGAGTTACTCGTCCTAACTCGAGATGAGACGAGATCCTGACACTTTGTGAAATCTGCACAACCTCCACATATCGGAATGTACACCAGCAGGTGACTGAGCAGCAATGATTTACATAAAGTCCCCCCCCCCCCTGATAATGTTACTCATATCCATAGCTTATAGTTTACTCTTAAAAATACTAATAGTTGGTGCGTCGCGAATATCCTGTGGTAGTTTGTTCCATTCTGCAAAAATGATCTTGCAGATGATGTTGGGTCCAGCGCAGGGCGTTACGGAATTATTTCAGATTTAAGTGGTGGTTGTCCATAACATACATTGCAAATGATCCCCAACGCGGTTCTGATTCGATTTGTAACAAAGGTGATACGAATTAAAAAAATAAATGTCGATGAAAATATCATTTTCCTTTCAACCGATGCACGTGTTTTGATACAACATAACGGTGCACGTGCCGTTAATTAGTTTCGATAGGTATTGTCTAGTCTTGTCTTGTCCTAAGTGCACAAAACACCGCCACTGTGCTATAAACGTGCAGACCCTCATGCATGCAAGCCCCACTTAAAATCCTATTTTTCAAGGAGTGACTTAAAATTGTTGGCGTCAGGGTTTATTTTACTTGTAGCAGGAGTAAGTTCAAGATTGCTATTGTTCTCAGAGACAAGGAGTAACGGTATAGCATTCTTTGTTTGAGGAGATGATAGTATAATTAAGAGTCTGATTTTGTCGAGTAGTTGGTCTTTTTCCTTGGTTACGGAGTGAGATAATTTGTAACAGATAACAGATTGATAACAGATTAAGATTTGTTGAATAATTTCATTATTTAGTGTTGTTTACATGTCCAGGTATTGCATGGGTTAGTTGAGTTTATTCGTTTACGTAATTAGTTGTTTTGTACAGTTTGGTTAATCTACCAATTGGAGATTGACTGACTGATTGTGTAGTCACTAAGGATGCTGAACACCAGTAACAACAAATATACAACAAATGGAAATTTGGTTGGTATAATACTGCTTTCATTAAGGAAGAAATTTCATGGTAAGCAACTTTGTGTGCTTAGCAGCTCTATGAAATCGGGCCCTGGTCAGCTCATGTCACGATATCCTAAACTGGACCATGCCACCCGTAGAGAAGGATGTCAATCAACACAGGCAGTGATTTGGTTAACAGGGAACAGGACAAAACTATGCCAGCATGCATGTTTCATGCCAAGCAAAGTTTTGTGCTTAGCAGCTCTATAAAATTTGTCCCTGTTGTACAATGTGGTTGAGACAACGCCAGCATCAGCTGACAAAGTAAACGCGTTTGAGGGAGTTTTTATACACAGTGTTTCCTTAAAACCGTGATAACTTAATTTAGAGTCCGTATAGATTATGTCATGATTGCCCGTAAAGGCACTTTCAATTACAAAACAAATAAACCCATAATTCCTATATATATTTGTTATGACAGAGATACTTTAATTTAGGAATCCAAAGTTGTTTTCGTTCAGTCCGTTAGGAATAAAACTAGATTCATAAAAAATCGCCATTACTTGTATGGAGAGCAGAACCGATGTAAAAATGTTTGCACAGTGTCAACTGGTCTTGTTCAACAGGTACAGAAATCCACGAAGTCCTATATCGCAAACATGTTATTACTAGGCTTATTTTAAAGGGAATGTGCACTATTGGTAATTGTCACAGACTAGTGTTCTCACTTGGTGTATCTCAACATATGCATAAAATAACAAACCTGTGAACATTTGAGGTCAATTGGTCATCGGAGTTGGGAGAAAATGATTAAAGAAAAAACACCCTTGTTGGACGAATTTGTGTGCTTTCAGATAGGAATAAAAGATTTCTAGCTAGAAGAATTCTTTTATTGTTTTCGTAAAAAATTACCTCTATTTCAAAATCTATGCTACTTAAGAGGGATCCGTTTCTCACAATGTTTTATACTATCAACAGATCTCCAATGATCGTTACCAAGTCAGTTTTTAAGTTAATATTTGTTTTGAGTAATTACCAAACGTGTACCTTCCCTTTAGCAGTGTCAACACTTGAGCATTTGAGTACTATTCTTTATCCCCGATGCAAATTTAACATCTATTATAAAAACACCCGCTCAAAAAAGGTTGTAAAAACAAGAAATACAAACAAATTATAACACAATAAAATTAATTTGAAAATTAAATACAAATAAATTTATAAATAACCAAACAACACAACAACAAACTCAAAAACACCATAATGAAAAAATTATCAATACACATAAATGATATACAAAATAAAATATGAATGATTAAACAAATAAACAAGTATATTGTTTGATTATGTTCGTATATTAAAATAATAAAAGCTGCGTATAGAATGAAACAAATGCATATAAAGCAAAATGGATAAGCCCACCCAAATTAAAATAAATAAATAAGTAAGTGTATGAACAATTCACCGTTGTTTAGCATCAGACATAAACATATCGTAACCTTCACTGAATCCCCCAAAAACTTCTGAGGATTTGACATTTCTTTGAGTTTTCTCTGATTTTTTTTTTTAACTTTCACCGGTGGTTGTTACAATGTGTGTTTATCGAAATATTTAAAAGTGGTTATATACTATTTGTCATTTTTAAATAGTATTCTTTTATAAATAGTATTGTATAAAAATGTCATACATAGGCCACCCCATTAGTTTGTCTACCCTATACATTTTGGAGATCCATTTTTGCGGATCGAAATCCAATGCCATTCTCCTGTTTGTAATGTAGCAAAATATTAACTCGAAATTTCATCCATTTCCCGCTGTTTCCTATGGGAAATATTCAATTGTGCGCCATGTCCATTTGGGAATTCGAACAACATAGACAATTCGGGGTAACATTCGAAGCAGGTCAAATCAAAAAATTAAAAAAATCGTGCATGCATCGACACGCATTGACAGACTGTGTGCGAATTTACGGATTCGACAGTGGATATGTGCTAATGATAACAACTATAATTCAGAATGGTTTTATTTCTCTACGCTCTTAATGTAAAACAGTGAAAAACACCACTCTTTACAATTCGAGTATGACTCTTTAAAGCCATTGGACCCTTTCGTTAAACAGTATCGTCCAAGGCCCACACTTCGTGTATCACGACTTCTATATAAAACAACAAACCTGTGAAAATTTAGGCTCAATCGGTCATCGGAGTCGGAAAAAATAACGGGAAAACCCACCCTTGTTTCCGCACGTTTCGCCGTGAACCCACCCTTGTTTCCGCACGTTTCGCCGTGTCATGACATGTGTTTAAAATAAATTTGTAATTCTCGATATCGAGAATTGATATTGTTTTAATGTTTTCGCAAAAAGTAAAGCATTTCATGGAACAATATTTAAAAATAAGTCTTTCACCATTAACTTTTGTAAACCCTGCAAGTTATTTGTAAATCTGTGAACTTTAAATATTTTTTCCTGTGCCTAAAGTGTCCAATGGCTTTAAAAGAGTGGTGGTTATCTCTCTTTTAGAAAGGGTTTCACTCCAGGACAGAATAAAAAATCACTCAAAAAAGATGCAAACTTCAATCTCAAAGAGTCGAAGACAACTCGAAGAAAGAGTTGTCCCTTATATAGCTCTTCAAAGAGTGCCTTCACTCTTTTGCATTTAGAGAGATACACTGCAAAACACCTTTAAGTGTTACATGTGGACCCGAGAACAAAATCGGTCCACACAGTGTATGAATGTAAAACACGATGTGGACTTGGACACGTCTACACACAGCTCTGTGTTGCAGTTACTGTGTGGAAGGTACTGAATATGACACACTTTCATACCTAGCCCCCACACACCCACGCACACGTGTGTGGTCGTACACACTACCCACACCACAAAATGAATGAATAAATAAATACAAAATGTCACCAAATAAATACAAAGCAATTTGCGTTAATATGCATAACCTTTAAAACAAAACCGTGTTTTCTTTAATACAACGTAATTGAGATTATGTTAAATATGAACGGTTACGTGACAGGACTTTGCGATTAACCTCAATACCTCACGGATTTGAAATAATTCCACTCTAAATCATATCTAGTATCAGGCGTGAACGATTGATTTACATTTTCTATCCCGGTCTGACTGTATACCGTGGATCGCTTCGTTCCACGGTATGCCGTTTTGGTGACTCGCCGCTCTGTGACAGACTGGCTTCACCCTTGATTAATAAAGCAATCCATCAGCATTGTTTAATATTAAAACACCGCAAAGGAAAGCTTGGTCCGTGTTCGTACCGGGTAATTTGTTCAGCGCATGTGATAAATCGTATGCAGTTAAAGCTGATTCATCCGGTACAAACATTTGCTTTGCATGAAATTTCTTCCTCGTTCTGGTGAAAACCGGATTACCAACCAAATGTCCACGTGATTTTCAGGATAAGCAAACAACAGCAGCTGAATACCAATAACAAGCAATATGCAGCAAATGGAAATTTTGTTGGTAATCCTGTTTTTCTCGAGGAAGAAGTTTCATGCTGAGCAAATGTTGGTGCTTAGCAGCGCTATGAAATTGGGCCGAGCATGGCTTTTACGTTGTGACTTAAGATTCAGTGCCTAATTTTATAGAGCTGCTTAACGGTAAGCACATGTTCTTGCTTACTGTAGTAGAAATATTTTCTAATGTGCAATCGTATCTTACAGATTAGCAGAAGAATTGGGCGGCCATATTGCGCGCTTACCACGGATTGACATTGTGACGTCATCGTCCGGTAAGCACCGGAATGTTAGCATGCCTTTTCGTGTGCTTACGGTTAGCATCGCTAGCATCGCTAAGCACAAAGTCAGCCGCTAAGCAGCGCTATGAAATTGGGCGCTGATCTGTGGACCGAAGTCCCTTGATAAATTCCTGGAAAAAGAGTTTTGTATAGATCCCCCCACCCGAGTGAACACGAAGCCAGTATAAGTGATGAACCATAGCTAGAGTTCATACATTTTAGCAGGGTATTGTTTAAAGGACACCTTTGGTAATTTTCAAAGACTAGTCTTCTCACTTGGTGTTTCTCAACATATCCAAATTTTAACAAACCTGTGAAAATTTGAACTCAATTGGCCGTCGAAGTTGCGAGATAACAATGGAAGAAAAAGCACCCTTGTCACACGAAGTTGTGATCTTTCAGATGCTTTCAGATTTCGGGACCTCAAAATCTAATTCTGAGGTCTCGAAAACAACGATACGGGGAAGCCGTTTCTCACAATGTTTTAAACTATCAACAGCTCTCCATTGCTTGGTACTAAGTAGGTTTTTATGCCAACAATTATTTTGAGTAAATATCAATACACTGTTATTTTTTTTAAAATATGATATCCGTACAGTTTACGGCACTTTACCCGGCAGCTAGGGTGCCAAGTAAAGTCCCGTTAACTTCACGGTGGAAATTTTGCAAACTACCACTTCAAGGCTCAATTTACAAAACTTCCACCGTGAAATTTACAGCACTTTACCTGGCACCCTAGCTGCCAGGTAAAGGTGCTGTAAATTCTACTGATATTTCTTTTTACAGTGTAATGTCCAGTGCCTTTAAAGACAGTGGACACTATTGGTAATTACTCAGGTAATTATTAACATAAAACCTTACTTGGTGACGAGTAATAGGGAGAGGTTGATGGTATAAAACATTGTGAGAAACGGCTCCCTCTGAAGTGACATAGTTTTCGAGAAAGAAGTGTTTTCCAGGAATTTGATTTCGAGACCTCAAGTTTAGAATTTGAGTTCTCGAAATCAACCATCTTAATGCACACAAATTCGTGGACAAGGGTGTTTTTTCTTTCATTATTATCTCGCAACTCCGACGACCAATTGAGCTCAAATTTTCACAGGTTTGTTATTTTATGCATATGTTGAGATACACCAAGTGAGAAGACTGGTCTTTGACAATTACCAATAGTGTCCATAGCCTTTAAGCAATGTACACTTGATTTAAAAGATTGGCCCGATTGGGCTACAACGACTGAACATGAGATCCTCCATGGACAGAAGCAGGTAAAGATCTCATGGTGATTTCCTAGAAGCGTTTGTCATTTATTTCATGGACACTAAACTGACGCCCATTTTAACTTTATGCATAATGGTCCGATGACAGATTGTACCGAATTGGTTTATTTGTTCTTTAATTGCATTCATTGTCTTCGTTTAATTGCCATTACATTGTGCTTTTTGTGTTACCAAGCCATGTGCTGAAAGGATTGATCGACTTAAAAATTGCCAATTTAGCAGCATGCGATATGGACAGCTGTTAACTTTATTAAGGGATCGTTTACGTTTGGTATTTGGAGACCTGGGCCCAATTTCATAGCGCTGTTTAAAGTCGCCTGGAAATAGAATGTTTTTCCTTTCAAACATAAGAGTATATGCTCACGAACAATAAAACAATTTTTTTAGTAATTGTTTGTCACGATTTATATGTTTAAAAAATATAAAAAGTTGTATGGGGGCTGACTCCGCCTACCCCTTTTGTGACGTCAATCGAGGCAGACTTTGCCTGCAATGCGTATAGTAAACACACGTGCAAAGTACATGTACGTCCAAGTCGTGAGTTGGTACATTTCAAAAAGTGATTGTCTGCATTCAGCAGCAATACACCTGGTCGGCATTGCCGGAAAAAAAATATATATATATATTTTTGAAACGTACAAACTCACGACTTGGTCCGTACATGTACTTTGCAATTGTGTTTACTATACGCATTACAGGCAAAGTCTGCCTCGATTTACGTCCCGAACAGCGCCCTCTCGGGTCGGGGTCTACTCTTAAATTTGTAAATAACATAAGAACTGATTTTTTAAAACCTTAGTTAACTGTTTGTTCACATTCCACTCATCAAAACACATATATTAGTGACAAAAGCTTTATTTTGAAAAAATACCACTTCCAGGTGACTTTAACAGTAAGCAAATTTGCGTGCTTCCTGTAGCAGAAAAAAATTGCTTAAGCCTTAGCGTATTTCACAGGTTAGCAGAAAAATTGGGCGGCCATATTGCGTGTTTACCTTGGATTTGCATTGTGACGTCATTTATTTTCGTGCGGTAAGCACCGGAAGGTTAGCATGCCTTTTCGTGTGCTTACGGTTAGCAGTGCTATGGAATAGAAATTGCACAGTAAGCACAAAATCGGCCGCTAAGCAGCGCTATGAATTTGGGCCCTGCACTTTCCTTATATGTAGCTGTATATCCGGGTATAAATTTAACCTGTAAAAAATCATTTCAAAAGGTGGTAGCGTTTTTGAGAAATTGACGAAAGTCTTGAGCGATTATGTCCACGCAGGAAAAAAATAACATGCAATTGAAATACTCAATGGGGAGGAAGTTATGGCGTTTAGGGTAGAAAGGATAGAAATGGGCGGTCACTACCAAAATTTAAACGTGTGAACGCCTACCTTGTTTTCAATCTGAACGGCCACCATGTTCTGCTCCTCAAACGTTGGAACGCATCTGTCAGTATCGCTCCTCAGATTGTTTGTTTCTGGATAAAAATACTGATATCTTTTTGGATAACTGCAGTACTTCGAAGTGAAAAGCTTCTCAAAATATATATTTAAAGTTGCCGTTCTTTTTTAACACGTTAGCATTTAGCCTATACCATGCAATTTTGATGACCAATTGAGCTAAAATGTTCACATGTTTGTTATTTTATGCATTATGTTGAGATACAACAAGTTAGAACAATGGTCTTTGACAGTTACTAAACGTGTCCAGTGCCTCACCACGCCTTCTATTCCCGTGTGATTTGCTGTATACAGATCTGACTGGTTGTATGTAATTGGTTTATTTGTTCCTTTAGTTTGATTCATTGGCTTTGTTTAATTGTGGTTCGTTGTGCTGTTTGTGGTATCCAGTCTTATGCTGAAAGAATTGATCGAATTAAAAATTGCCGTTTAGAATCATTGATTGGTTTTGACAACTTATTGCAGTTTCGGCGAACCGAACAAAGATATAGGGAGACCGCAATTATAGGGCTAGATAGCTCAGTCGGTAGAGCGCCGGCATGTTAATGCGAAGGTCGTTGGTTCTTTTTCATTGGTGAGTCTAAATTTTGGCAGTTGTTTGTGAAGAGGTTTTGGTCATGGATTGTATGTTTCCTTTCAGCAAGTCCAGATTATTTTTATCCTTGGGTTGATCTTTTTTAGTTGTCGTTGTTTTCTTTCAGTGAATGTAATTTGCAAATTAAATTTAACCCACAGTTTTTGCACTCTGACTGAACATTCACTATAAAATAACAAACCTGAAAAAAGTAAAGCTCAGTTGGTTATTGCAGTCAAGTTACAAACCATATCAGAATGTGTCAGCCTTTTTCAAAACATCTGGCTTCGGACTTCGGAGATCACAACTAACTTTTTACTCATTAAGTTGCAAAAACCAGAGATGTGCACAGCGGGCGAGATTGAAAACAGTAAATTGTCACAGATTTACACAAAATTTTCATGGCTTAAAGGTGTTAATTAGTGTATTTTGTTTCCTCCCGAATTTTAGCTACTTTTGCTTGAAATGAAATATTTAAAAAGTTCCGATGGCAAGTTTAGGTACAGAGAGAATCAAACGTAGTTGTTTTGGAATAAGTGTACTTTAAACACCCCGTGACATTTAAATCTGATAACATCCCAGTTGTTACAGTGCATACCTTAGTTTGATATATGTTTGAATCGGAGGAAAGCTCTATGTCTGCACATATACTTCAAATGTGTATAGTCTCGTTGGAAGTCGTTGTTGTCCAGTATCACTCATAGTCGCAACGTTTGTGTACATACGTAGGCCCTTCAGTTTGACCAATTCAATAAGGCCCTCTTGAACCAAGACTACATCTGAGAATGGGGTTGGTTTCATCTGCTAATCAGTAATGTCAACCCTTCAAGTAATTGAAGTCAAATATATATTAAACGTAGAAAGCTGGGAAAGAGCAGAAACGATTCAAGCCCCAAAGCTTGAACCCAAAGCCCCCCTCAAACAGAAACACTTCCCTCTGGAAGCAGTTCCGTAAAATAATGAGGTAATATGAATCTTCATGTTACCTTATCTCTGTATATTTCTGTAGCCTAATCCGATGTAAGACCAGAATCATAGCATGTGTATCACCCCACCCCCTTGCGCATCTTCCTTGACCAGAATCCCCCCCCCCCCCCCAAACAACCTGGACCTAAATTCATGACAATATTGAACATAACTTTGCCCAATTTCATAAAGCTGTTAAGCTTTCCTAAGTAAAAATTTACTCGTACACCAGCCCCAACAATGCAAACTTAATGTAGCTTGGGCTGGTTCTGCTCATCAATACTATTTTCTTCGTAGCAAGTTATGTGCTTACAGGCTTTATGAAGTTGGGCCCTGGTGCTTAGCAAGTTCCTCTAATACTTAGGTAAGAACTATAAGCCATTTTGTATGGCACCCTGTTTCAACTGGTTAAGGTGCAGTGTGACGCGGAAGTATTTAGGGTGAACAGGCTGAAACTATAATATTAGTCTTTAAAAAAGTGCAGGAGCGTATTTGCATAAAACATTTCTACACAATTTTCTTTGTGGTATCAAGGTCATACTTGACAATAATTATATTGGACACAATTGTGTATTGCTGGTATCTGCCTGTTTAATTTTATTTTATTTTACACATAGCTCCTGAAAGTTATTGCCAGTCACTAGGTCATTTGAGTTCATTCTTTAAACCATCTCAGCTCCCTGGGAGTCCATAGCCTGCACTGCCAAGTATGTAGCATATACAGTAAGCTATAATCAATCACAATAACCAGCTCTGCCCTCACATGTACCCATTTACCCCTGGGTGTAGAAAAGCAATTATAGTTATAAGTACTTCGTTCAGGGGTCATGACCAGGTTTCGAACCCAAACCCGGTGACTTAGCAAGCCACTGGAAATAAAATCCAGTCGGGGTACCATACATTCATTCATTTTCATTCAATGGTTTATTCATTCAATGGTTTATTAACATTCTATTCAATTCGCTGCCAGCAGCAGAATTACATGAACAGTTACATAGTTAAAAATTTGGAGTAAAACACCTCCATACCTCCACGCCCTGTGATATTAAGGGTGCACACCAAGTAGGAGAAAACGGAGCGTCGTCCTTACTATTGTGTTTAGGGCCTGGTGTGGATTTCACAAAGGTAGTCCTAGGACTAGTCCTAGGCAATGCTAGGAGATAGGACCAGTCCTAAGTTAGGATGGGTTACTGGTCCTAACTTAGGACCAGTCCTTTCTCATACCATTGCCTAGGACTAGTCCTAAGTTAGGACTACCTTTGTGAAATCCACCCCTGAACATATTATATTCTTGACAGATTTGAGAGGCGAAGAAAAAGGAATGCATTGTGTAAAGAGTTTGCCCAATTGTGACCTGGGGTTGTTGAGTTCCAGCTTGAGGTATTTTGGATGACACAGGCCGAGAGGTGTAGGGACATTTTTGCAAGAATGATGCTCGAATGTTTGGAAAATTACACCGGTATAGTGGTGTTTTTGTTCTGTAATCTTTCGTAGAGAAAAATAATTCGACGGACCCCTGGACTCCCCATATCAACTTTAGCAGAGGATAAAAGTTCGAGTCAATGAATAATTTCCCGTCTACTCTAAAACAAAATGTGGGACTTCTAAAGTATTTTTCGTGTTTTTTTTTTCGAAAATTTTGCATTTTGCGCTGTAGTCTATGGGAGTTTATGTAGTGGAGAGTTTATGTATAGTGGTGATACACCCAACTTCCCCATCATAATAACATTCCAGGTAATGCCAGGTAAAAGTGCGATGTTCGTGGTATGCAGTTAATGATCATTCCGTGGGGGTAATTTGTGAGATGGGTTGGTACGGGTCACTCGCAGCTGTCAATGGGGCAACATTGATCGATCGACGGCAGGAATTCTTGCTGCACAGAGGATACCTCTAATCCCACTCTAGTCAATTCTTTGTTCAACCCCCAAAATCATTTCAAAATTTACCCAGTCAGTTTCCCTTGTGGTTTATATTGATAGTACAATATTTGAATCTATTTTGAGACCTCACGCGTGAGGTCTTGGAGTCAACCATCTGAAAGCACACGACCTTTTTCTTCCTTTATTATCTCGTAACGTCGACGACCAATTGAGTTCAAATTTTCACAGGTTGGTTATTTTATGCATATGTTGAGATACACCAAGTGAGAAGACTGGTCTTTGACAATAACCAAAGGTGTCCAGTATCTTTAATGCAATAAATCATTTAAAAAAACATGTATATTTTTGTACTTGTCAACCGAGACGGATCAGAATGCGAACTGTGTCGATTAATACAAATAAATGTCTTCATCAGTCATGTTTTAAAGATAGCATTTTAACTTTGGAGTAATTAAAGGTCCAACAACAAATTGTGATCTCTTGGGTGCAGCGATAGCCAGCTCTGATCCCATTTAAGAACATCCACAGAGCCAGGCTTAAAGGCACCGCACACTTTTGGTAAATGTAAAAGACAGTATTTTCACTTGTTATATAAAATAACACACCAGTGAAAATTTGGGCTATATTGGTCTTTGAAGTTTCAAGAGAATAATGAAATAAAAAACATCTCTTTTTTTATTTTATGCATATGTTAGGAAGAGAGTGAAGTTAAGTGAGAATAATGGTCTTTGACAATTACAAAATGTGTGCAGTGCCTTTAAGGGTCAGCCAATGTTATAATAACGTCAAGAGACTATGCCGAGATATGTCTGGCACGGGGTTGTAAGGCGAATACTGGTGAATCAACTGGGGAAATAGCACAATGTGAAACCCTCCGTTGACAAATATCCCAAAGATGGTCAGCTTGCCACAAAATGTCAGAAATGTACCCATGTCTAGTCAGTGAAAGATTGTAATAATTTTTTTCATTCTTGGAGGATAGTGACCTAGGCCATGTTTTTGTTTTTTTAATCTCTAAATATAGAGGTTTTGTGTTAAACACCAAAGTATACCTAACAAAATATTTATCTTAAGAGTGATTACTAAACGGACATTCCTTTAAAGCAATCGCACAACATCGGTAAACATCACAACTTATATATAAAATCACAAACCTGTGAAAATTTAGGTCATCGGAGTCGGTCATCGGAGTCGAGAGAAAATAACGGGAAAACCCACCCTTGTTTCCGCACGTTTCGCCGTGTCATGACATGTGTTTTAAATAAATCCGTTATTCTCGATATCGAGAATTGATAGTTGTTTTAATGTTTTCCCAAAATGTAAAGCATTTCGTGGAATAATATTTCAAGCGAACTCTTTCACCATTATCTTCTGTAAACCCTGTAAGTTAATTGTAAATCTGTGAACAAAACAATAGATACAATAAAACTAATACGTGGAGGCATAACCCAGGAAGCCGAAGCTTATAAACGGAATGCCTTAAACATACAAAAAATAGACTTAAGTAAACAATAAAGACCAAGCAAAGCAAAATACAAAACACAAAACAAAACAAAACAAAACAAAACAAAACAATGAATCAAAAACAGACAAACAAACGGAGTGGACGTAAACTGTAGTAGACATCAGATTGACATATGCAACATTATACGAGACAGTTACATATACATATCACGGTTCGATATACATATCGAAAGGTGATGTATAAAGGCTTCCAAGCAATAGTTTATACTGCCATTACTTTTAAGAGCAGTGATTACTAAACGTATACCTTCTCTGTATAAAGTCTATCAAAGTTAAACATCCTTTTAAAGGCCTATTGCTCATCATGTATACAATGTTTGAGGCAAATGTGCCCGATGTTTTATTCTTGAAATTGAACTGGCACCCAGGCGTTTCCTATTTTAAAAAGGACACCACTTCTCAAATGATTTATTCGGAACCTGATGTAAGCTTTTAACAAATATTTTGTACAACCATTGACTTTAAAAGTCTGTGATTACCAAACGTATACCTTTAATTAAGATGCTTCCCTGCAGTAAAAAGTACTAAATCTCAGTGATTAAATTAAAGGCAGTGGACACTATTGGTAATTACTCGAAATAATTATTATCATAAAACCTTCCTTGATTCCGAGTAATGGGGAGGGGTTGATGGTATAAAACATTGTGATAAACAGCTCCCTCTGAAGTCACGTAGTTTTTGAGAAAGAAGTAATTTTCCACGAATTTGATTTCGAGACCCCAGATTTGAAATTTGAGGTCTCGAAATCAAGCATCCGAATGCACACAGCTTCGTGTGACCATGGTGCGACAAGAGTGTTTTCTTTCTCTCATTTATATCTCGCAACTTCGACGATCGATTGAGCTCAAATTTACACAGGTTTGTTATTTTATGCATATGTTGAGATACATACACTAACTGTGAAGACTAGTCTTTGACAATTACCGATAAAATCCAGGGTCTTTAACCGACCACATCAGGATCAACGGACTAAACCCCAAGTTGTTTCAGGCAGTTACTGCACGAGATAGATATTTCCCGATATCATCGTCTCTGAATGGACGATCAATTTCATGGGAAATACTGCCAATCATTTCAGCAGACTTCATCGTAATGAAAAAAACATGCACTGGGAACCGTAATCAATCATTTTTTTTATTTTATTTTTTGTTGCTTGCCATGTGTGTGATTTGAGTTCTGTCTACCCGAAATAGAATCACAGTTTGATTGATCGTGAAACTTGGAAATGACAAAGTGGCGGATTCGCTTATCACATTCTCGGCTCTATTTGACTTATGCACTCTCCGGTCGTTATCTGAATAATTATTGTCAGTATTTCTGTCACTGAACAATGTGGGAGCACTCTTTAATCATGACAGTTTAATACTAGAGACGAGGAGTGGTTGCCAATTTTCCCCTTCCTTTCGCTTAGCACTTTAACTTAAAAAAATATGAATCTTATGTGCGTTTAAATTCCTATTCACAGATTGATACCAAAACAACTACCAAGAGATGCTTAGCATTACCAAGATTTGTAGCAGAAACAGTGACCTGCTACATTCCCCGTTTCTTTTGCTTACCTTAACTTCTGAAATATGATTGATAATGCGTTTAAAATTCCTATTCACAACTTGATACCAGCACACTACCACGAGTTGCTTAGCATTACCGAGCTTTGTTTAGCAGTAACAATTACTTGAAACGTATCCAATTGGCTGAGCTTAACTTATAATAATATGTATCTTAATGCGTTTAAATTCCCATTCACAACTTGATACCAGCATCAACTACCATGAGATGCTTAGCATATATCAAGCTTTGTTTAGCAGAAACGATTGACCTGCAACATATCTCATATAATTATTTTGCTTAAGCTAAACTTTAAAAATATGATTGATAACGCGTTTAAATTCCCATTCACAGCTTGATACCAGCACCAACAACCATGAGACGCTTAGCATTATCAAGCTTTGTATAAGCAAAACAATATCTGAAAAATAAATATACCCTTCCTTTCGTTCATAGCACTTGAACATCTGAAATTGTGATTGATACTGCGTTAATTCCCATTCAGAACTTGACCAGCACCAACTACCAAGAGAATCGCACTCGTGTGAATGGGCCTAATAGCAACTCTGAATTCTGTCTGATGAACTCAAGTTGAACAGGCACATTTGTAGCGAACAAGGCATTGTTTCACATATCAATCTAATCCTATACGCAAATTGACCGTATATTCTAAAAACTCTATCCACCCCCCCCCCCCCATATACCCCTAAGTGTATTCTTGATTGACGAGGTTCGTAGTCGAATATCACAGCTCAAATTACTGGAGAAGAGGTGTGTCAAACAAACATCTGGATACAAAGTTTTGAAACATAGTAAAAAATAGTTTAGAGGTTGGGCCTATTCCTTTAAAAGGCAGTGGACGATGTTGGTAATTACTCAAAATAATTATTAGGATAAAACCTGACTTGGTAACGAGTATTGGAGAGCTGTTGATGGTATAAAACATTGTGAGAAACGACTCCTACTGAAGTTACGTATTTAGTTTTCGAGAAGGAAGTAATTTTCCACAAACTTGATTACGAGACCCCAGAATAAGATTTTGATGTATTGAAATCAGGCATCTGAAAGCACACAACTTCGTGTGACAAGGGTGTTTTTTCTTTCATTATTATCTCTTTCATTATTATCAAAATTACATTTATTTGATAAACAAACACACTATAAAAACAGTTATCATCTACAAGCTGTTTTAGTTTCTTTATGCAACCCCTCTTTCCTTTCCTTTGCTTCATATCAAACAATTAATTAGAAACAAAATCAACAGACCTATTTTTGTTCTGGGGTTTGGGGATGGTCGTTTGATCCCATAGCTCTCCCTTCAATTTCCCAACGGCTTTGTGTTTACTCGACTAATGATAACAATAAACATCGAATAATAATATCAAGAATGAAATGAAGGTTGTCAAAAATTAGATAAGTCATGTGTTTTTGTTTTCTTTGGGAGGCACCTTAAGCCACCCAGGAGACGCAGAGAGTTTCGCAACACGGTGGTTTTTTAATTAATATATATATATATCGGTTAGTAAGCCACCATTGAAACTCTCCTTGGTTTCTTGTTTATATAATTTTTTATTAATCCAATTTGTTTCCCTTACCATTGGATCGTGTTTCCCGAGGAACTCTGAACGAGGTTCTTGAAGGACCTAGACGTCTAGAGCGGGCCAAGACTTTAGAGTGCTGCTATTAATTAAAAAATCAAGTTTCTTTAAAGGGTTTGGGTATTTTTTGAGCGACCAAAAATACAGAAGTACACAGATTTACATTAAACTTACACGATTTGAAGATAACGATAGTAGAAAGCTTCCCTTCAAATATTGCTTGCTGAGGTGCAGTAGATTTTGAGAAATTAGTAAAACAATTTCAGGAAAATTGTTTTAGCATGTACAACGGATTAACACTCTGTCCTGAAAAGATTGCTCTGTTTTTTTCACCTTTTCTCAAACCTGAATTTTCTACAGGTTTGTTTACAGCAAACCTTTCTTTGTTTTACCTCCACCGTGCAAATGTAAAACACGTGTCACTAATTATTGTAAGGAAGGTGTTTCTAAGAATTATACTTTGAAAAGATTGTTTTGACTTTAGGCATTTAAAGTCACCTGGAAATTGATTTTTTTTTTCAAACATAAGAGTATATGCTTACGAACAATAAAACAATTTTTTTAGTAATTGTTTGTCACGATTTATATGATATACGATGACGTCACGAACAGCGCCCTCTCGGGTCGGGGTCTACTCTTAAATTTGTAAATAACATAAGAACTGATTTTTTTAAACCTTAGTTAACTGTTTATCCACTCATCAAAACACATATATTATTGACAAAAGCTTTATTTTGAAAAATACCACTTCCAGGTGACTTTAAGAATTCACCCGTTAATTTACAAGTATTTTTATATGTTAACAGTGTGGTTTTCCCCAATAATCCACAAGGTATACATATAATCAGGTAATACATAAATTAATTGGTTCTGTTGACTGACCCCAAAAAAAGACCTTTAGGCCGACACACACTATTTGCATAAGTATTGGTTATTATTGTTTCTTTGTTACACCAATTCCACCGGAAATACGGTATTATATCGTGTTCTATTTAGGTATAATGTACAATTTAAATGCAGCTGATTAAAAAGTCGTGTTCATTGGTGATCTGTGAACCAAATACATTAAGCCCTGTTGTCTGACCGGATAGGTCATTGGACAAGATATATCTTGGAGCAAGTCGACGGTGCACCATGGTTAAAGGCAGTGGACACTATTGGTAATTTTCAAAGACTAGCCCTCACAGTTGGTGTATCTCAACATATGCATAAAATAACAAACCTGTGTACATTTGAGCTCAATCGGTCATCGAACTTGCGAGATAATAATGAAAGAAAAAACACCCTAGTCACACGAAATTGTGTGCGTTTAGATGGTTGATTTCGAGACCTCAAGTTCTAAATCTGAGGTGTCAAAATCAAATTCGATGGAAATAACTTCTTTCTCGAAGACTACGTCACTTCAGAGGGAGCCGTTTCTCACAATGTTTTATACCATCAACCTCTCCCCATTACTCGTCACCAAGAAAGGTTTTATGCTAACAAATATTTTGAGTCATTACCAATAGTGTCCACTGCCTTTAAAGGCAGTGGACACAGTGGGTAATTATTACAAACAACTATTATCACAAAACCGTACTTGGTGACGAGTAATGGGTAGAGGTTGATGGTATAAAACATTGTGAGAAACGGCTCCCTCTGAAGTGATGTAGTTTTCGAGGAAGAAGATATTTTCCACGAATTTGATTTCGAGACCTCAGATTTAGAATGTTGAGGTCTCGAAATCAACCATCTAAAAAGAGCACACCAGTGCGTGTGACAAGGGTGTTTTTTATTCATAATTATATCACAACTTCGACAACCAATTGAACTCAAATTTTCTCAGGTTTTTTTATTTGACATTTACCAATAGTGTCAACTAAAACGCTTCTCGGATTCAAAACACAACCACCTTTTAAAATTGAATTTTCACATGTTAATTTTATTGTATGAAATATCTACATTTTGATAGAACTAAAACAATCGAACGGTTAAAAAAAAACAACGGTACACTGTGCATTTTAAAACAACCTTGAAACTGTAATAAAAAATAACAAAAATAACTATTATGTTAAGTTTTTCTTTGTATTACCCGTTGACTCTCTTTGTTTACTTTCCGCGTAATATTTTTGACATTTTGAAGTGTGTACAAACACCGCGTGTGTAGACAGCAGGCTCAGTGTATTTTATTAATTCTACGTCAAACCATTGAGGTGAATTAAAATCACTATACATCCACGTCAATTTGTTTCTCTAAGTGACCTGCAATTAACCTGCTCATGTACTACGCATGCGCACAGTATCTAACATCACGGGTAGTTCAAACAACCCACGTGACCAATGATTCGAATGTCAGCCTTTGATCCCTATGTTCCAAACATTCCTGTTCCGACCCCTTAACTTGACAATAACTCAATCTGAACTCTACCCTAACCCATATAGCCTGCAGATCACGAAATGTAAGTTGTTGGAACATAAGGTTTTCGGAACACAGGGATGTCAGAACATAGGAGTGTCGGAACAAATGGATGTCGGAACACAGATCTGATATCGGTGAACCATCTTTTCTTCGCAAATGTTTTTCCCCTGCGGAATCAAATTCACGTTAACATCTTTTTAAACAGAGTTATTTTTTGAAAATGCAGCTCGTATCGTCACTTTCAAAACATGTTATTTTTATCCCCATGACGAATTTAAGCAATTTGAAAATATAGAAACTTTTTTTGAAGACGATCAATAGTCTGATATGAATGAATTTTTGATAATTCCCCGCATGTCTTAAAGACACTGGACGCTATTGGTAACTGTTCAAAGACCAGTCTTCTCGCTTTAAGTATATAAATATAGGCATAAAATAGCAAACCTGTTAAAATTTGAGCTCAATTGGTCGTCGAAGTTGCGAGATAATAATGAAAGAAAAAACACCCTTGTCACACGAAGTTGTGTGCTTTCAGATGCTTGATTTTCCGACCTTAAATTATAAATCTGAGGTATCGAAATCAAATTCGTGGAAAGTTACTTCTTTCTTGAAAACTATGCCACTTCAGATGGAGCCGTTTCCGACAATGATTTATTCTATCAACCCCTCCCCAGTACTCTTCACCAAGTAAGGTTTTATGATAGTAATTGTTTTTAGTAATTACCAATTGTGTCCACTGCCTTTAACAATAACATGAAGCACTAGTCATGAGTTGATGAAAAATATATAGTGTACTCAACGGCGTCGACAAGACGTCTACCTTGATTTCTCCGAATGGAATTCCTTTCTTTTGGTATGATGAGAAACAGGATATCATGTGTCAACTCCGCCAAGAAGGTACACCCCAAGAGACCCCGCTGTTTCCCCCCGTCTTATTGTCAAAAAGCCCCGGTGAAGCCTCGAGGGTTCTATGCCCCTCTTTTGTCGTGGGTTGATGTTAGAAAAATCACGGTGCTTTCTGTATGTCCTTATTCGAGAGAGCGAAGCTCTGCTCTGGTCCAATTCCCTCGCGACCCTCGCTTCATTTCCTTAAGGTTCGTCGAGTGCCCTCTGCTACATACAACGACGAGATGATCACAAAAATGGTTTAGTTTAATTAAACTTTTGACAAGAAGTTTGTCTATAATGGAACAGGATATTGGTGTTATTCCGTTAGCATGTGGACATTAATTATACTTTGGACTGGAGGCCAGCAATATACAAATTAAAATGTCCGACTGATGGAATCTATTTAGGTGAACTTAAAGGAGTAGGGTCATAGGTTTTTTCGATGTTGATTTACATGTAGCGTTTGAAGTAACGTAGTTTTGAGAAAGAGGTTATTTCTCACTCGAATATTAAAATACTTCAGGGCCCAATTTTAAAGAGCTGCTTAAGCACACAATTTTGCTTAAGCAAAAAAAAACCTTGCTTAGTAAAATCAGATTACCTGCCAAGACTCCACTCAATTGGTGTGCTAAGTAAACAACAGCTAAATACCAGTCACAAGCAATGTATATTGCATGAAGTTTTAGCCAGTAACATGTGTAAAATAAGCGAGCTATTTTCGTGCTTAAGCAAAATTTTTGCTTAAGCAGCTCTATGAAATTGGCCCCAGGCCTGAAGCCTTTTTAGGCATCTGCGGGGAAGTTTCGGCTAAATACGGCGTCTGCTTGATGAAAAAACAGCATTAAACTGTTTATGTGTCCGCAACACGAATGTCTGATGAAGATATATCTGTTTCACTTTACAGACTTGCTCAGTTCCTATTTATAGTCGGCCTATAAACGATGTGACCTGTGACATCACATGTTTACAAAAGAGCCACCAAGTCTGGACTTCCTGCAGGCATGATTTATATACACAGCTCAATGGAAGGAAACACAAAATCTTATATTTTATGAAGATGGAACTGTCTAATTCTTTTCAATTTGTGATATAAAGGGGGCACCGTCTCAAAACTACCAGCTTTTACTTTCATAACTCTTAGATTATGTGGAAACTATGACACAAAATGTCAACTTTCCCATATTACCACTCTTGCCTGCCATACCAGCCAAGGAATGGACAAGGTTGCGCTTATTGTAAAGTTCACATGGTCTATAAAGCAGTCGTTGTTGCACTCTCTATGGGTGTCCAATCAAGACTAGAAAAAAAATGAGTGGCGGAACACAACACATCACATCGTGAACAGTAAACAATAAAGCCCTTTTCACACGACAGAACTTGCCCAAAATTGCCTAATTTTAGCATGGTTGTCAAATGTTTAATGTTTGACAATATTTTACATTGGAACTTTGAGAGTAAAACATTGTTCGTCCTTTCACACGAGGTAAATTATTATCATAGCTCAAGTTAGCAAGGGACCCTTGCTAAATGACTCTCGTGTGAAAGGGGCTTAAGACTTTAAGAATCCGGCTCCAAACCGGCGACACCAGTCCTGTTAATCTGGGGCGGGGCAACTGGGGAAAGCTTAAACGTAATGGGGGGGGGGATCATTCCTAATGGGTATTTGTGGTGATGCTAATTAAGATTAATGTTAAAAGATGGCATAGAGTTTATTAGGGATATGAGGAACATAACTGCATGGATAGCCGGAGTGTCTGCTCAACCAACCTGTCTGCGATCCTCATCCTAAGACATTTCATAACACACATTAGACTGATGCAGCCGTAATCACATGTCATGGATAGGACCCATGGGTGAACGAACGGACTTTATCATCACCTGCTCCAATGTGTTAAAGTTTCTCATTTTAAAATGATACAGCATAATGGTTCAAATTATACTCGGGACACATAGACGCTTCGACCAATGGGTTTTCTTTACTTCGTATTTTTTCGGATTAAAGTGAGCCGGCAAGAATGAGCATCAGTAAAAAAAAATAGCAGTTATTGAATAACACCTCTGATGTATTTTATTTTGAGGTTCAATTGATGTGTACAAAACCTATGATGTACATTGAGGTTCATTTGGCGAACATAACTGCTCAGAGGTTTTGTGTACAAAACCTAGTAGGTGTTTTGGTGTTCGATTGTTGTACAGCTCCTATGAGGTATGTTAAACTGTTGTACACAACCTGTGAGGTATGTTGAGGTTAAATTGTTGTACAGAACCTGCGAGGAAAATTGAGGTTCAATTGTTATATACAAAACCTGTGAGGTATATTGAAGTTCACTTGTTATACAGAACCTGTGAGGGATTTTGAGGTTTACTTGTTTTACAAAACCTGTGAGGTATATTGAAATTAAATTGTTGTACAAAACCTATGTGGTATGTTGAAGTTCAATTGTTGTGCAAAACCTATATGGTATATTGAAGTTCAATTGTTGTACAAATCCTGTGGTTATAGAGGTTCAATTGTTGTATAAAACCTGCGAGGTATTTTGAAGTTCAATTGTTGTACAAAACCTATGTGGTATATTGAAGTTCAATTGTTGTACAAACCCTGTGGTATATTGAGGTTCAAATGTTATACAAAACCTATGTGGTATATTGAAGTTCAATATTGTTGTACGGACCTATGAGGTACATTGAGCTTATGGTTGCCTTATGATGTCCGGATACACTGAATATTTCTTGGAATTTACTGTATTTTAACTTATTTTTTTTGTTTTTGTTTTGTTACAGGGTCATGAGTAGTTTCAATGTAGATGGTCACTCATATTTCTCCGTTCAGTCCTCGCTGCTGGGAAAGGAATAAAATTTGCCGAGGAGAATGATGCTCAAAACATGTGAGTTACTATGAAGTTCAATTATTGAACAAAACCTGTGGGATACTTCAATGTTTAACTGTTAAAACAACACATGGGAGGTACATTAAGGTTCAATTGTTGAACAAAACATGTAAGGTACATTGAGGGTGAATTAATGAACAACGCATGTGAGGTACCTTGAGGTTCAATTGTTGAGCAAAACCAGTACCCTCATTGAGGTTCAAGTGTTGAACAATGGAAGCCAGCTACGAAAGCTTCTCTTGGGACTCTTCCGATGTCAACGACACTTTGCTCCCGACGTCTGACAGAAAAACCGGGCCGATCGGCGTGGCGATATTTAGCATATTCGGCATTCTGGGCAACCTGAGCATCATATACCTCGTGTTGAGGCACAAGAAACTCCGCAACGCGCCAAATATTTTGATCATAAACCTCACAGTTGGGGACTTGCTGTATATTCTCAGTGTCGCGCCTCTGTTTATTGAGAAGGAATTGAACCCCAAATGGGAGTCGACTGAGTTCACATGTAAGTTGAAAGCGTATGTTGAGGATGCAGGGCAGAGCATGTGCGTTTTCAGTCTGGCTGCCCTGAGCAGAGAGCGGTACCTCGCTATCGTGAGAGGCATCGAGACACGCCGGAGGAGAGGTTCATGCTCAGCAAATAGCCTCTGTGCTGCAGCTGTAGTAGTAACTGCATCCCTACTCCTCGCTATCCCAGCCTTCATTTTCTCAACCTACTTGCAAGAATCCCACTTCTGCAACCAGCTTCCCGAAGACCTCGGCTTCAAAAAGGCTTTCGTGACCGTGCGTTTTATTCTCGGCTACGTCATACCTCTGAATATAGTTGCTGGCTACTACGTGCGTATTGCTCACTCGCTCTACAAGAGCATCGAACAGTTCGGCAACTCGGAGAGTCATGTTCAACAGAGTCGACTTCGGAAACGACTGGCTTTGATCGTGTTATTAATCACAGTTCTGTTCGCCGTGTTTTGGCTACCGCATTTTGTGTATCTCCACTTGAAAGCGTACGCCACAAAGTCTATGACGTACGAGGCGGTATACCCTTCGCCAATGGACTATCTTCGGATTGTCAGCTTTCTCATGGAGCTTACTATTTCCTGTACAAACCCGTGGATTATTTTTATTATGAGCTCTAAGCACAGACAACACTGTTGCCTCTTCCAGATTATGTGCAATAAACGGCGTTTTCAACGGGGGTCGGGAACCATGCGGCTAACTACACTCACTGCAGTCGGCACGACGAGGCGAACCAGCGGAAATGTTTCACAGATGTCACATGTTTAAAGGCACTGGACACTATTGGTAGTTACTCAAAAAATAAATTGTTAGCATGAAAACTTACTTGGTAAGAAGCAATTGAGAGCTGTTGATAGTAGGGAGGTTTCGCATGCACACGGATACGGTTTGCGACGGATACGTCATCAGTATGACGTCATAAGCCACTTGCTAATGATATCCGCTATACGTGCAGACGACACTGATATCCTGCTCGCTACACGTAGGTTACTGATAGCTAAAATATGCGTATCCGTTCGCCTGCGAAACCTCCCTAATATAACACATTGTGAGAACGGCTCGCTCTTAAGTAAAAGAGTTTTTAAGAAAGAGTTAATTTCTCATTAAGTGAGAACACCGGGCTTTGGCAATTACCAAAGGTGTCCAAGTACCTACAAACCACTCATTGTTAGGAGCGTTTTCGAAACGTAGGAATCTATTTGAACTCCATCTTGGGCTGTGTGGGAAATTGCGGAGCTAATGGCACTGTTCTCTAAATGCCCAATGTTGTAATCATCAAGTGTACGCAGTATCACTCCAAAGTATAGAAACGAACCAAGTTCGCATTTTAGAGGATCGTTATGCGAAAAAAACCTACAGCCTGCGCTTTTTAGAGTGTCAAAGAGCCTTGTCACCCGAGGCAAACTTTGCAGGCAACTTGAAGGCAACTTTTACAGGCAACTTGGAGGCAACCCACTGCAGTGCATACTACAGGAGCACTCTAAAACCACTTGCTTCATTTCTCACACAATGTCTTTCGATCCCAATAATGTGGACATTCAAATGTGAATGGATTCTCTTCTTGGAGTTCGTCTGGAAATGGTTGCTTGTAAACTGCCTCGTAAGACATGCCCCTTAAACCTCCTGGTTCAGAACTGACCCAGATCCAGGTCCCATGGGTGGGGCAGACCCACATCTCATCCAGAAATGGGTCAAGCTAACGCAGAGTCCGAGTTAAAATCTATATTTTTAAAGCCCTGCAGTTTTGAGTTGCATGAGGCAGAATTTTAGTCTCAAAGTTCAAAAGTATATTTCTAACAATGCTGAACATAAAGAAAGTTGTAGTCAAGTATGTAAGTTGCTGTTTATAGACTATTGCTCGTTCAGGAATGCTTGGGTGGTAGTACGCAAATATTTAGTGCGAGAATGAATGACCTTTGTGTTTGGTAAGGCTGTAGAGGAGGCGAGTGCAGTGTAGTGTTGAGTAATCTGAAATATAATAATATAGAAGTTGCACGTGGAGTTATCTCCTACAATTGACAAATTCCCGGGTCAGACTTGAGGTTCCCGTGGGATTGACCCGGAATATGCATCAAATGACTTAGAAAGGGTCAAGCTGACTCGATAGGAGTCAAAATCCCATTTCATAAACCATTTCCGGGTCAACCGAGCCCCAACATGGGTCCTGAACCACAAATGCCGGAATCCGGGTCAAATCTGACCTGGGGATTTGTAAGTATAGAGTTTATCACTGAAATTGTTTATTTAAAGGAATTATCTTGAATACCCGTATGTATAGTTCTATTTTTAATTCTTATTATTAGGTGCAAGTTATTTTTAGAAACAATCCCGTCCAAAATCTGTTACACCAGTATACCTGTCTATGTGGGGTGTGTGTTATGTTGTTATTAATTAGCGTTCGAGAAAGACGCCTCGAGGGTTGAAACGTCAGGCCATTAACTAGTTTGCATTTAAAGACACTGGACACTATGGTTATTGTCAAAGACTAGCCTTCACAGTTGTATCTCAACTTATGCGTAAAATAACAATCCTGTGAAAATTTGAGTTCAATCGGTCGTCGAAGATGCGCGATAATAATGAAAGAAAAAAAACACCCTTGTCACACGAAGTTGTGTGCTTTCAGATGCTTGATTTCGAGACCTCAAAATCTAAATCTGAGGTCTCGAAATCAAATTCGTGGAAAATTACTTGTTTCTGGAAAACTACGTCACTTCAGAGGGAGCTGTTTCTCACAATGTGTTACACTATCAACCTCTCCCCATTACTTGTTACCAAGGAAGGTTTTGTGCTAATAATTATGTTGAATAATTACCGATAGTGTCCACTGCCATGAATACAACTCCTGAAAGTTTATGATAGATTATTGTTGTTCCTATCGTGAGAGAGATGAATGTGTATATCGGCGTGTTTTTTAAATTTTATTTGTGAAGCACAATAAATTATCAACGAAAACTTTGCATTTTTCAGCTTTATATTTTAGTTTTTCCAAAAAACACTGATAATTCATTTATTTTGAACTGTTTCTGTGACGTCACTCTATTGTTGAAAGTGTAGGTTAGTTTGCACGAATCTACACTTTCGTTACGAACCTACACTTAAGTGTAGACTCGTAACAAAATCTACTTCAGATTTAACTGAAGTAAATAGTTCAACTTGAAAATTACTGTCTTTCCAAACTGAAAGATAGCATGAAGTGCAACAAAACACAGCTGAAATAATTAGGTTATCGTTCAATTTAAAACAAACTGACGTAACTAGATAATGTTGCAAGCGTTAAAGTATGCCTAATTATTTTGTAAAATAATCATAAAATGTGACCAACCGTCGTTTGACATCGTATACGAAACGAGATAGACTAACTGTAGCGTTGTTATTTTTTGAGAAACCCAATTCGTTGAAACTGTTATTAAAACCAAAGGGGGAAAGAGAATAAAAATACTCTAAAGTGTAGATTCGTGACTACAATGTACTCGTCTTCGGCTCGTACGTTCTATTCACGAATCTACACTTTCTCGTCCATTCTCCTTAAAGGCAGCGGACACTATTGGTAATTACTCAAAATAATTATTAGCATAAAACCTTTCTTGGTGACGAGTAATGGGGAGAGGTTGATGGTATAAAACATTGTGAGAAACGGCTCCCTCTTAAGTGCCATAGTTTTCGAGAAAGAAGTAATTTTCCACGTATTTGATTTCGAGACCTCAGATTTAGAACTTTTTTTTGAGAGACAACTGCAATAACAAATGCTACGAAACAATGAATATGGAAAGCTTACTTTTGGTCATTTGCATTTGTCCATGTGTGGTGGGTATTATCACGTTGGGTATTTTGAATACAGTACATGCATGTGGATGTACTTGCATGTAACGTTAGTGAATAATTTAACTACGTATCTCTATGTGAAATGAATGTAGGTCAAAAGTGAATGTACACACCAGTTTGGAGGCCGGTATCTGGCATTAATCACGAGCCACGAAGTTTATCGTCAGATATTCAGGAAACGTTGTTCGAGCATGAACACAAGAGCAATGGATTTACCTGATAACTCTGCTGCCACCTAGCGTCAAAAAGTCTCTATTGTTAATTTATTTGTAATGTTTAATCACGCACGATAATACAGACTACAGTTAGTTCAAACGGTGCTGTTTTAATATAAATCACCAATATACACTTTCTGCAATGCAATGCATCGCCCTCCTTTTTCTTGAAGGTGCTAATTGTATTTGTTGATTTGTTAGAAATTGTCTTCGGTCGTCTGGTTTTTGTAAAACATTTACATAATTATTCTCTGTTGGCGTTAGGTAATTATTCACAGTAATATCAATAAACCAGGTGAGAGTGTATTCAACCAAAATGTTATACCTATATCTATATTTAATATATTTAATACTATACTATCCATAATATGTTTACACAAATTGTATATCCAAACTATTGCATAGATACGTAAATATATTTGTGTTCACCTATGTACATGTATATAATATAACCGAAATAGTTTCATTAATCTCATTGTGTGCACTACAAAACCCGGGGTGGATTTCACAAAGGTAGTCCTAAGTTAGGACTAGTCCTTGGCAATGCTAAGAGATAGGACCAGTCCTAAGTTAGGATGAGTTACTGGTCCTAACTTAGGACTGATGGTCCTATCTCTTAGCATTGTCTAGGACTAGTCCTAGTCCTCACCTTTGTGAAATCCACCCCCGATGTGTTAAACTTACACCACGGGTGTCACATATACCAAAATAAAACAAAAAACAAATAAAACAAAATCAAATTATTTAAAAACTTAGTTACATTACATTGGTGTTAATTTAACACCTTATGCTATATTGATTCTCTTCTGGGTATATTTTTTTGTAACAACACACACGGTGTAAATTTTAACACTCCAGTGTTTGCAGTGTTTGGTTTTACAGTTTGATTAAAGGGTCTATGCACTTTTTTAAAGGACAGAAAAAAAACAATGTCCACAGATTTACATTCAACTTACACAGTTTGAAGATAAAGACTGTAGAAAAGGCTTCTCTTAAAATACTACGTGCTGAGGTGCTGTAGTTTTTGAGACATTATAGTAAAACAATTTGTCATGAAAATAATTCTTGTCTCAGTGATCATGACGCGAACAATATTTAAGCATGTGGAAAGGTTTTTTCATGACATTGTTTTACTCATTTCTCAAAAACTTTATTACCTCAGCAACTAATATTTTAAGGTACGCTTTCTACTATCATTATCTTCAAACGGTGTAAATTTAATGTAAATCTGTGGACATTTTGTTTTGTGTTACAAAAAGTACCCAAATCCTTTAAATATGGTTACATTTCAAGGGAATGTTAGTGTTGACAATAGTAAGGTGGTTAAAGCATTGAAAGTTAAAATATTATGATAGACTGCAAAAGTATAGACATTTTAACATTGGTTTACACAACGAGTGATGACGTAGTACATTCCAGGGCTTTATCTGGCAGGCAAGATTCTCGCTGAATAAGAACATCGGACTCGAGCGTTGGTGTTTCTGATCAGCAGAGTGTGGGTTCGAGTCCCAGTCTAGCACTTGTTTCCTTAAGTAAGACACTAAACCACCATTGATGTGTCCTTCAGATAGGACGTAATACCGTAGGTCTCTGGTTTGATCGGCAGCATATTGCGCCACGGCACCTTCAAACCATATGGTGCTTTAAAGGATAATACGTCATACTTCAAAACGTAGCTCCACATACCTTGCAGGAAAAATACTGCGCACTTTGATATGCCCCATGGGTGTGATGAAGCGCTATTATAAGGTTTAAGCATTAAATATGCTATGTCAGATTTTTGGCCGATTTGACTCCAAAATTTGGATTTTAAAATTCAATAGGTATTTTGATGGGGGTCGAGAAAGTTACAAGCTTTCATTTGAGCCATTGCTCGAAAAAGTCCGCCAATTATTAGTAGCAGTGAAATAAAGTGCTCAAAATTAGTTTTTGTCAGTATCCCTACAATATATCACGTGACCAATTCTTATGTGTTTTATAAGAAACGTTTTAAATTTTTGTCAAGGTTCCTGACGATTAAAAGTAAAAGTTAAACTTTTGTTACCATATTCTCAAAAAAATCTATTTTTTAATGTTTGGGGCCAAAAATCTGACATAGCATCTTTAAGAACACCGGTCATAATAGGGAAATGTTTACATTTTTCGTATCATTTTTCATATAGATTCAAGAGGTGCCCCCTTTTCGTATCAAAAATTGTTTAATATCAGACAATGAAATGTTCGTAAAATAATATAGGATTGAATATTTTCTTCCATTGAGCTGTGTACAAATTAAGCCTGCAGGAATTCTAGGCTCTGTGGCTATTATATAATCATGTGACGTCATAGGTCACATGGTCTATAAACACGCTGATCGTTCTTTAAAAAAAAATGATAATTAATAATAAATAAACATACAGGGATGTTGGTTAGCAATTCTGACTGTGTTCAAAATATGTTCGTAGTTATTTTGTCATTATTGTTTATATTAAACACACATGCATCAAACTACTTATTTCCAATTCTCCTGTTTGTGGTTTTATGTTTATGTTGTGTGATGTTGTTGTTGTTGCCAAATAGCCTTCGAGAAAAACCCTGCTTGGGTCGAAACGTCGGGCAAATTTTGTTCTTCATTTATTTATTTTGCTTAACTATCTCTACAGTGTCTAGAAAGGTTTTTAGCTTAAAAAATAAATATCAAAGGCAGTTGAAACTTTTGGTAATATTGTTCACAATAATGGTTTGTATAACAATTTACTTGGTAACAAGCAATGGAGAGCTGTTGATAGTACAACACATTGTATAAACGGCTCCCTCTGAAGTATCATAGTTTTTGAGAATGAGGTAACTTTTTACTCAATTAAAAGACTTTAGATCTGAAGCTTTTAGAAATCTAAAAGCACACAAATTAGTGCAACGAGGGTTTTTTTTCCCCTTCATTATTCTCTTGCAACTTGATGACCAATTGATCAGAAATGTTCACAGATGTTGTATCTTATGCGTATAATACTGGGATACTCCAAGTGAGAATATTGGCAATTACCAAAGGTGTTCAGTGCCTTTAAAAACACTTAAAGACACAATTACTCAAGACAAACTGTTCGTACATGCCTCAAGTAGAACAATGAGCAAACTAGTCGCACCATATACCTTTTATGCCGATGCAATACCTGGCCATTCCAGTCTACATCTGTTCTTTTCACTGCCCGACAATAAAAAACAATGGCTGGACATTAGAACGCCCCCTTTTGAATGTACACCCGACTACTCTTAGTTAAGGCATAGCTAATAGAGTACAGAAGGTGGGGAACTAGTCCTGGAATGTGAAATGCGCAAAGGAAACCTTTCAGAGAGCAACAAAACTAACAATGCCCATTGTAACCATTGCTAAGAATGATCCCAATAGATATAGCTCAATTTCGCCATCTTGTTCACTTGATGCTGTGTAATGTTTCGTATACAGTCAACGGATCAGGCTATGTCTTGTGTCTGAGCCGCTGTGTTGTGGGAAAACTTTCCGTATCCTGTCGAGACTTTTTTACTCATTTGTACACAAAGGAATATCTAATTTGCTGTGGAATATACTCAACATGCTCAAATGCTTTAAAACGACTCGCTGGTCAACATTTTGTATTAACTCTTGTACTTCTACCGGAATATTCCGAAAAGGTGACCATTCCACTATGTCAACACTAAGTCAAGTCGACCCTCAGTTGAATTCATCACTCAGTCAAGTCGACCCTCAGTTGAAGTCAACACTAAGTCAAGTCGACCTGTCAGTTGAAGCAGATGGGATGGACTATGCAATCAGGCAGTGATTCAATGGATACAGGTAAGTGTCTTTTCTATTCTATGGATGAATTTAGTTCAAAACTTGTCAATCAAATGCAATAAGAAACTACTACTATCTACATGTATCTAGTAAAATTACTTTGTATCTTTGGCCCCAGCACCAACGCACTGGAATGTTCGTGTCGTTCTCGATCATTAACTTATCGATTAAATGTAATATAGTTGTAATAAGCACTACTGCTTTGTTTAAGAACACCATACGTTCTGAAATTTGAGGGAATGGTTTTCGAGAGTGAACTTTCAAGATATCCATCTCAACGATATGTGACAACTTGCTGATGAATATAAGTCGTGCACACGTTCTCAAAACTACGTTTGAAAATTCCTTTGTCGCGTTATCGTATAACAAATGTGTGTGGATTATTGTATTCTACTTTTAAACTTCTTTCTAACAACATACATTTCATAACAAACGATTACAAACGCTTTTCAAAGACCAACTCGACCGATCCAAGGCAACGTGTCCTTTAATGGAAATCTGTGAACCTTGTCTTTAGTGTCTTACAAAAAGTACCCAGAACCTTTAAAAGTAAGAAACAAACGTTAGTAATACTACATAACTGCTGCAGTGAAAAGTATTAAGGAGAACATAATAAATCAATATGAAAATGTCTAAGCCGTACTTTTAGACATTGGTTCCTCTAGTAGGTCACCCATTGTTATGTATTCTTGATATGTCATCTCTCGTATCGCTCACACCCTGTTCTAATCCATCAGCCTTCCCTGACATGACGTCATCGTACGTAGGTGGCAAGTCAGCAACAAGCGAATATGCAGGCGGCACCATAAGTTCTAGGTCAAAATGAAGAAAATAGTTTGAACAGAAAAGTAGTTTTTCAATATAGCCCAAGTTATGATTTATTTAGTTTTCAAACATAAGTAATACATTTATTTAAATAAAAAAGGAAACAAACAAGCAAACTATCAACTATCCTAACAAACAAACAAACAAACAAACAGTGTGATGACAACACCAAGTTACTGTTTAATAAAAGTTTTCGCCTTTCCACTACCAAAGCAAGGCTAGCTAAAGAAACTGCAACTGTAATGCTCAACAGAGGGCGCGCTTAATAAAAACCATTGCATACCGTTACGTTGAAGTGTTATTTCTGCAGCTATGGATTTGTAGCCTTAGCCGAAGCGAAGTACACTGGCTTACAAGCCTCAATGGCTATGCCTTAACTAGCCATAACCATAACTAAAAGCCGCCATTTTGAACATTGACTTTACTGGGGTCAATGGATATTGACGTTTAGTTATTGAGTCACAATTTCTTGATTTTGTGCAATTAATAATCATTAAAGTTAAACCAGTGTTTGTTTGAGAGAGATTGGTTGCTGCCAGCTTGGTGTTTATATCCCCTTGTGGGAGTTCCCTTGACGGGAAGATCATCTAAACAAACAAACCAACACCCCTACAAACACCCCTACAAACAAACAAACAAACAAACAAACAAACAAACAAACAAACAAACAAACAAACAAACAAACAAACAAACAAACAAACAAACAAACAAACAAACAAACAAACAAACAAACAAACAAACAAACAAACAAACAAACAACAAACCAAACAAACCCACTTACCCGGATTCAAAGCAAAATTTGTCTGACCGAGGTTTGCTGATATTGTGTTTGACTGAACCGAAAATGATACACTTCCTTCCTGCTGATGGGAAAAACAAAAAATAAATTTACAATTTTTGTTTTAGTAAGTTGAGTTTTGTTAAACATTAAATGCTTTGCCGAAATGCAACTTATAAAATCTCCGTTCCTTCAACAATGACAGAAATAATAAGTTCCTTGATTGTTTAATTGAGAGTTTCAGCCATCAGCCGAAACAATCTTTGTTTTCTTAAAGTTTTTATATTTGTGATTTCGGCTCCCAGTCAGAACAAGAATCTTCTTCTTGTTTGCGCCGAGTATTTTGTAAGGTGTTTTGACCCCTCAGTCGCAGCCACCTTAGTTTACTTTGAGTTTGTTATTTTGGGGTTTCGGCCCTCGGCGAAACGGCCTTAGAAACGAGGCTAGCTGAAAATTGATATCAGAGTGACAATAATTTCTTGTTGAAAACATTAGTTAGGAAGCAGTAGGTTTTGGGGACTTTTGGGACGCTTGGTGGCAGCAGACTTACCGGGTAAAATCCATTGTTCTCGGTAATGTGCACATGCTCAGAACTACGTAAACAATGGAAATTTACCTGGTAAGTCTGCTGCCACCTAGCGTTCCAAAGTCTCCCATTAAGTGTCACAATGTACAACTTAATATAATTATAGAAATTACAATAATGGATTCGTAGCCACAGGAATCGTATAAGTAAAAAGTTTCAATTTAGGGCAGCAGACACGACCAACCTCTCTTTGCAATGCAGTGTAGATTACAATGACTCGGCTTGACGTCACAATTCCTCCGATAGTGACGAGTACAGTTATAACTCCAACACCAACCAGAATCAGATGGATCGTTACACAGCTCCATCCCTTTGTCTTTATGAAAGACAAAATAAAGGACATCGGGTAATGAACATTGAACTATTGAAAACTTTGTTTTGTCAGTAATTTTTTTTTATAATGAAACCAATGACTGTTTTTCTTTTGAGGTTTTGGGCAAAGGGAAAAAGTGTATCAAAGTATGGGCAATTGGAGACGGGGGGGGGGGGGGGGCGCTCGGGTACCCTCTGCCCTGGCATGGTGATAAAAAAAATAACTTTCAAAATTAAAAGGACTTGCCTTAGCTTCCTCTGGTTCCTGAAGTAGACCAATCAGCTCTATGATCATAATAGCCAGTACGAACATGAGTCCCGCTGTACACATCAACCTGTAGAGTTTCATCTAAATGGAAAAAACAAAATCAAAAACAAGATACTCAAAACTTCCGGGTCACTATTGGCCCGCTTAAGTGTATCAGTGCTGACCTATTTGTGGGTCAGTATGATACACAAACATACACGCATTCAACATACAAAGGCATCTGTGTGTCAAGTTGACCCGGAGAGGGGTCAAACCTACGCTGAATATGGGTCCCTTTCCAACTGCATCTATTAAAACTTTGATTTTGCTGCATTGTTATGAACTATACAATCCAGTAGGGCCTAATCTTAGTTTTTTAAATTAAATATAAGTACTAACTATTTATTCACTATTTTTGTATGTAACATTGTACTTCCTAAGTTAGTTGTTGCCTAGACTGAGCCCATACCAAACCCGAAAACTGACCCGGACCCTTCTGGGTCAGACTGACATGACCCCATCTTGGTCAGGCTGACCCGGAAACTGGTTTAACATTGGATTTAAACTCATACTCTGCGTCAGTTTGACCCATGTGTGTTCGTTTTGACACAAGTTCAAGGTCAAACTGACCCAGAAATGGTTCAGGCCCCACTGAAAAAGGTCATTTACTGACCTAGGAGTATTTTTTATAGTGTATTGTTTTGTTTAACAATGGTTTTAACTAAACATACAGTTGCAACAAATTATAAAAACAAACATTTACAATTTCCTTACCGTTCTCTTCATGTATTTTAAACTGCATTCTGCCATTCCTCGTCTTGTTGGCGACAGCCCAACAGAAGTTGCCACAATATACTAAAAGAAACGTCAACACAAAACAATAAATCGAGGATTTGAAGAAATTTTGAGTCACAAATAAACGTAAAACCTTCTTAAGAACGTGTCTGTTCACGATTTTCAATATATATTCATTGTGTAATATATTAACGCTTTGTACTTGTCTACATCTTTTTAAATAATCTCTTAGTACAATGACCCAAATTACTGGTCCCCGTATGAGGGGTATACCCCCTGGTCCCCGTAATAGCACTGGTCTCCGTATTACTTCAAACAAAGGCAGCACTTTCACAAATGCAGGGGTCGCGTTTTTCTAGTAGGATTCGGAAAGCACAGTTATACAGCACATTAAAATAAATAATAAATCACGTAATTTCCAATGCTTAAACCTTTTACCATTAAATTCCAAACACTAAACTTAAACTTTTAAAGAATCACAAAATCTCACTCACCCAAAGAGAAATAAAGAAATACACCCACATTATACTGAAGGCACACGTCCGTGAAGATGCCAGCATGCCCACAACACCAATAATCAACGCCATTATGAGCTGAAATATTCCCATCATATACACAGGGTTGACCAAAGAGCCACGATACGATGCCGTTAAACGTGGGCGGCGCTCTTGCCGTGGGTCCGCCATCTTGCTTTTTTATATGACGTCACAGACGCAAGTTTTGCCAACCTACTTGGGAAAAGTACGGGCGGCATTTACTGCAAACAAACAATAGTTTATTATTTGACCAATATTGCTATCAAGTTAACAGCCATATTACCGATACAAATAAAACGTACTATCCCCCCAAAAGAGGTAAACTTACTTCAAAACGAAAATGAAGATGCAAATTTAACATAGCCTACACTCAGAAAAAGAATGGTAAAAAAAAGTTATGTTAAATGTGTTAAGTGAAAAAATACTTAACATAAGTAAAAATTAATGAAAAATTTAAACAAAATGTTTGTGTAAATAAAAAACTACTCAAATAGTTAGTAAAACTAATAGTTTACATAACTTAGCAACTTTAAACACATATTATGCAAATTTTACTGAACTGGTTGTAAAAGTTTACATGGTGTTTAGTAAACCACGATATTTTACTCAAGTATTGTGCAAAATACGCAGCGTGTGACTTGTCTGCTGGGGTCGCGCTCTGCAGTACCACAGTGTAACCACACACAACGTAACGAAATGGATCTCATGAAAAAAAAAACCTTCTTGAGTGGAACTTCCCTCATTTAGTTGAGACGTTTGAAGGTAAGTACTATAACATTATTTCTGTATTGATGTTATTATCTGTAGTGATAGACTATACACGACTCGTTAGCACGAGTTAGCACAGATAAAGGGACAGTTGAACGTCATATTTTGACTGACAACACTTTTGAACAGTGACTTGAATATCACAAATACATACGTAGGTCTGATCAATGGTCCCCGTATTGTGCACATAGTACACGTACAGCATGCATCGTTGAAGACCATTGTACACATGTACATCGCCACTGTGTTAAAGCACCACCACTGCATACAGCCACGGTGCATCAGGCCAATGATTGGGCTAACTTTAATCTCTCATTTGTTCAGAAGAACAATCAAATAACTTTTCAACATTTTGTCTTTACAAGATACTGACAAATGATACAACTGACTTAAAATGCAAATTCTGGGAGAGGGGAATCGCACAAACACATCTACCCTTTGTTTATTTTAACCTGTTAAAGGAATTATTCAAGAAATCTCACCCCCCCCCCACACAAAAAAAAAGGACGAAAGAAAAAGAACAAAAAGAAAAATCAGATAAAGATCAAGAAAAATCAAAGTTTTCAGGTAGCCTACTGTTATGTGGGATTGCATATAAAATAGCACCAAAATTATCTCTCCTCCTGGGATCCTATCACCTTATTCCAGAACTGCAAGTCTCCATCATTGAACCTTTTGTTGATTTGTTTATTTTTTAAGCCCCTATGTATTTGTTTATTTATTTTATTTTATTTCAATTTGTTTTTGTACTTTTTTAAATTTATGTGCATGTACATCATGTACAAATTGTATTGCACATACATTGCAGTACTGGAACGTTGTCTCTATTGAAGTGTTGTAATATGATAATTAAACCACTATTGATATAAAATAATGGTTTAATCTGACATTGTGTGTACCCCATCCTTAAGACAATCAGATTAAATCATTATTTTACAGCAAAATTGGTTTAATTGTAATATTACAATACTTTAAGTTCATTACAGACAATATACACGTGTCATACAATTTGTACTGCACCCCCATTGAAATTTAACCTATTGTGTTTAATATTATTCCCCTTTATGCAGGAAAACACAAGTTTGGACCAGTATTTGAAAGACATCAACAGGGACACCAGATCGCAACCATGCTGATATTAGGTGGGTCTGCACTGGCTCCACAGCAAGTGTTCGTAATTTTTGAGCAAATGCATTTGAACAGTCATCCCTTGTGAAAGCACTGGATGTGTGTTTCAAAACACATTTTGTCTTCGACTTGAGCTACCAGGAGGAGTGTTCTGGCGTTTGGGAGTTCATTGAATTGGTTGTGTTTGAACTCAAAGGCGGTGTGAAGAGCAGCACTATTCGAGAGTTCAGGGCTTACTGTTCATCTCATGATGCATCTGATTAATGTTGACCATTCCATAAGCATTGTAGTTAAAGAAGTTCTTGCACAAAATGTTTGCAAATACGTATCAAAATCATAAGAGATGTGATAGTTGTGATAGTTTGGATTTATGGAACAACCTTACAGTTTAAATAGGAACTCAAAGGTCAAATTCAAATTTGTATTCAACACCCTTCCAGTTTTGTCAAATTTGTCAAAATGTCAAATTCAACGCCGTTTTGATTGCTTAGCGACAATGAGGATAAACCAATAATTCCCCATACAAATTGTTCAAACCCAAAATTGAATTTTTACCTTGGAGTTCTTCTTTAAGCTGTGTTAGCCTGGAAGTATTTATTCTGACCTTGCCAATTAATGTAATTTGACCATTCCAGAAGCATTGTAGTTAACCCTCTAGTCCCTGCACCGCCCGAGTTTCTGAAAACCAATTTTTCAAGATTCTTGCAGTAAATAACTGGAATCGTAGTTCAATTTTTAAAAGATAGCTTAATATTTATGCACAATTTTTTACCCTTCGGTAATGTTTGTATAAAAGTACAAGCTCCCATTGGGAACAATAATCGGCTCTCGAATATTTTTTTGGAAGGATAAAAGACACAATAGCTTTTCAAGGCTTTAATCTGACTCAATGCTCAAACTAATTAAATGCGAAGGCGTTAGTTTTCGACAATATCAATATTAATGATGAATAAATACAGTTTCCTTTGTGTTTACTAATTGGTATGAGCTAAATTATTTCATCGTCATTAGCTTCGATGAAATAATTTAGCTCATACTAATTAGTAAGCACAAAGGAAACTGTATTTATTCATCATTAATGATTGATGATATTGTCGAAAACTAACGCCTTCGCATTTAATTAGTATGAGCATTGAGCCAGATAAAAGCCTTGAAAAGCTATTGTGTCCATTTTATCCTTACAAAAAAATATTCGAGAGCTGATTATTGTTCCCAATGGGAGCTTGTACTTTTATACAAACATTACCAAAAGGGTAAAAAATTGTGCATAAATATTAAGCTATCTGTTAAAAATTGAACTACGATTCCAGTTGTTTACTGCAAGAATCTTGAAAAATTGGTTTTCAGAAACTCGGGTGGTGCAGTGAAAGTTCTTGCACAAAATGTTTGCAAATACGTATCAAAATCATAAGAGATGTGATAGTTGTGATAGTTTGGATTTATGGGGTTGAACAAAGAATTGACTAGAGTGGGATTTGAACCAACGACCTCCGGATTAACGTGCCGGCGCTCTACCAACTGAGCTATCTAGCCCTATATTGGCGGTGTCCCTATCAAATCCCACTCTAGTCAATTCTTTGTTCAACCCCAAAAATCATTTACAAATTTACCCAGTCAGTTTCCCTTGTAGTTTGGATTTATGGAACAACCTTACAGTTTAAATAGGAACTCAAAGGTCAAATTCAAATTTGTATTCAACACCCTTCCAGTTTTGTCAAATTTGTCAAAATGTCAAATTCAACGCCGTTTTGATTGCTTAGCGACAATGAGGATAAACCAATAATTCCCCATACAAATTGTTCAAACCCAAAATTGAATTTTTACCTTGGAGTTCTTCTTTAAGCTGTGTTAGCCTGGAAGTATTTATTCTGACCTTGCCAATTAATGTAATTTGACCATTCCAGAAGCATTGTAGTTAACCCTCTAGTCCCTGCACCGCCCGAGTTTCTGAAAACCAATTTTTCAAGATTCTTGCAGTAAATAACTGGAATCGTAGTTCAATTTTTAAAAGATAGCTTAATATTTATGCACAATTTTTTACCCTTTCGGTAATGTTTGTATAAAAGTACAAGCTCCCATTGGGAACAATAATCGGCTCTCGAATATTTTTTTGGAAGGATAAAATGGACACAATAGCTTTTCAAGGCTTTAATCTGACTCAATGCTCAAACTAATTAAATGCGAAGGCGTTAGTTTTCGACAATATCATCAATCATTAATGATGAATAAATACAGTTTCCTTTGTGTTTACTAATTGGTATGAGCTAAATTATTTCATCGTCATTAGCTTTGATGAAATAATTTAGCTCATACTAATTAGTAAGCACAAAGGAAACTGTATTTATTCATCATTAATGATTGATGATATTGTCGAAAACTAACGCCTTCGCATTTAATTAGTATGAGCATTGAGCCAGATAAAAGCCTTGAAAAGCTATTGTGTCCATTTTATCCTTACAAAAAAATATTCGAGAGCTGATTATTGTTCCCAATGGGAGCTTGTACTTTTATACAAACATTACCAAAAGGGTAAAAAATTGTGCATAAATATTAAGCTATCTGTTAAAAATTGAACTACGATTCCAGTTGTTTACTGCAAGAATCTTGAAAAATTGGTTTTCAGAAACTCGGGTGGTGCAGTGAAAGTTCTTGCACAAAATGTTTGCAAATACGTATCAAAATCATAAGAGATGTGATAGTTGTGATAGTTTTGATTTATGGAACAACCTTACAGTTTAAACTGTGTTAGCCTGGAAGTATTTATTCTGACCTTGCCAATTAGGTAGATTTTTTGTAATTTTTTAAATTCACTGAAATTGTTGACTGATTATGAAACATACAGAAAACCCATTTTTGCACATGTGATGTTTTGGATTGTTAATATTATTACCATTAAATTTTTATTAAAAAGTTGTTATCTTGAAATTCATGTTGTAGTCGCCAAGTCTCAGTATTTATGATGTGTCCATTTATTACAGCCCTAAACTCCATGAAATAACACTTTGCTAGTATTCAACACAAGCATTGTGTATATTATTACCAGTTTTAAAGGCACACAGTTTACATTAAAAATCGGTAAAATCTATACTTCAAAATTGAGTAATTATTTTACATGAGTGGATTTATACCCAGCAATTCAGTAAAAAAAAATACCCAATATTGATGTAAAGTTTTACACAACTATTTACATTGTAAAGCGGTAAAGTCTTACGTCACAATTAAGTAATATTTTACATGAGTGGGTTTACCCAACAATTCAGTAAAGAAAACTACCCAATATTTATGTAAACTTTTACACAGCTATTAAGCAAGATATTACCCAACGCCTGTTGGGTAAAGTTTTACCTAATAGTTATGGTGTTCGCCCACTACATCTAAAACAGGTAATATTTTACACAAGTTGTGTAATCTTTCCTCTGTGTGTATTATTATACTTCATACGAAAAATTGTGCCGGGCCTAAACTAAAACTTGAAATGAACTCACTAATAAAATAATTACGTCAAACAGCTCCATTGCTAAACAAAATTTTTTTTAATTGGAGCGTTAGCTCATTTTCGTTGATGATGACCTTTGAGTTTTGTTTATCTGCCAATATCGTTTAATAATAGCTCACTAGATTAATCAAACAAGTTTATAATTTCATAAATTTTCAGCAATACGACTGTTTGGTGAAAGCATTCCTCTTATTTTATTATGACGAAGATATGTTTTTTGAAGATATTTCAATATATTATTTCAATCACATTGGCAACAATTTCCCATCCACTCTCCAATGTTGTCATTAACGTTCTTTATGGTGGTGGTTGGCAGATATCCAAACTCCTATCTTAAAGGTGTTAATACAGGATTGGTGGAGCTGACAAAATAGCCGAAGACACAGTTTGCATGTTTTGTGTGATCAACCTATGAAATATATGAAATAGCTGCAACATGTTTATCTTCGGCATATACAGTAAAGACAACGCACGGTTGGCACGTACCCTAACCTGCTGCCCGTGCCACCCCCCCCCCCCCAATTTGAAATTGGACCTTTATGATTGGAAATTTCTATAGTAACATGTTAATCATCATACAGATATTCCTTTCTGGTTGTAACAACCAAAACCAGCTGTTGCGTTTTTGTTTCTTATGTTTCCATTTTCGGTTTCTCGAATATTTCTTCATTTTAGAAAGGAATATTTGACACAGTACACAAAGTAGTTATAGAATGAACTCATAGTCAGTAAGCTTTCATACTAAAATTAAACATTGATCGTTATCCTTAACAATCCTGTTCAAAACCTTCATACCTCGCTCAATTATCAAACGAATCGATTATCTAGCTATTGGATGTCAATTATTTGTTTACAGAAGCAAATTATACCCCTGGTCTTTTAAAATGAAACAAAACGTCAATTCAAAAGCATCTAGTTAGAAAGATTAGATTGGCGACAATTACATCAATGACAATGACATTCAACAACGACGATGACAGCATGCAATGATACTGAGTTAAGTTTGCCCGTGGTCAGTTTTGTCCATTATAAAAAGGCGCCATTCACACTTTCAAAAATTAAACTAAAATAAAACATCACAATAATGTAACGATATCTGAAGCAAATCATCAACATAAGCATCCAGTTAGAATGGTGACAATGACGACAACAACGACATTGACAATGACAATCAGAGACGATGACAGCGTACTCTGATGATAAGAAGGTGTTGCCAATAGTCCATTTCGTCCATGATGAAAAGCGCTTTTCTCACTTTGATTGATTACACTGAAACAAAACAGCACAATTACGTCACCATACCTGTCTCCTGGTGATGATGACTAGAGCAAGCTAGTCGAAACGTTGAGAACAACCCAATAACTGACTCCACGGTAGTACAGTTAAATACGATCATATAAGCGAAAGTAGTAGTCCCAGCCTATTTCTTTACCATTCGCCCAGGTACTAGTTAATAAGCAGGACAGTTCTTTTCAGAACTGAGAAGTCTCCCGACCACCCTATGAATCTACTCCGCGGTAGTAGAATATAGAAAGACAGTTCTCTAAGAACAAACTTGAAATGAACTCACTAATAAAATAATTACGTCAAACAGCTCCATTGCTAAACAAAATTTTTTTTAATTGAAGCGTTAGCTCATTTTCGTTGATGATGACCTTTGAGTTTTGTTTATCTGCCAATATCGTTTAATAATAGCTCACTAGATTAATCAAACAAGTTTATAATTTCATAAATTTTCAGCAATACGACTGTTTGGTGAAAGCATTCCTCTTATTTTATTATGACGAAGATATGTTTTTTGAAGATATTTCTATATATTATTTCAATCACATTGGCAACAATTTCCCATCCACTCTCCAATGTTGTCATTAACGTTCTTTATGGTGGTGGTTGGCAGATATCCAAACTCCTATCTTAAAGGTGTTAATACAGGATTGGTGGAGCTGACAAAATAGCCGAAGACACAGTTTGCATGTTTTGTGTGATCAACCTATGAAATATTATATGAAATAGCTGCAACATGTTTATCTTCGGCATATACAGTAAAGACAACGCACGGTTGGCACGTACCCTAACCTGCTGCCCGTGCCATCCCCCCCCCCCCCCCCCAATTTGAAATTGGACCTTTATGATTGGAAATTTCTATAGTAACATGTTAATTATCATACAGATATTCCTTTCTGGTTGTAACAACCAAAACCAGCTGTTGCGTTTTTGTTTCTTATGTTTCCATTTTCGGTTTCTCGAATATTTCTTCATTTTAGAAAGGAATATTTGACACAGTACACAAAGTAGTTATAGAATGAACTCATAGTCAGTAAGCTTTCATACTAAAATTAAACATTGATCGTTATCCTTAACAATCCTGTTCAAAACCTTCATACCTCGCTCAATTATCAAACGAATCGATTATCTAGTTATTGGATGTCAATTATTTGTTTACAGAAGCAAATTATACCCCTGGTCTTTTAAAATGAAACAAAACGTCAATTCAAAAGCATCTAGTTAGAAAGATTAGATTGGCGACAATTACATCAATACAAATGACATTCAACAACGACGATGACAGCATGCAATGATACTGAGTTAAGTTTGCCCGTGGTCAGTTTTGTCCATTATAAAAAGGCGCCATTCACACTTTCAAAAATTAAACTAAAATAAAACATCACAATAATGTAACGATATCTGAAGCAAATCATCAACATAAGCATCCAGTTAGAATGGTGACAATGACGACAACAACGACATTGACAATGACAATCACAGACGATGACAGCGTACTCTGATGATAAGAAGGTGTATTTGCCAATAGTCCATTTCGTCCATGATGAAAAGCGCTTTTCTCACTTTGATTGATTACACTGAAACAAAACAGCACAATTACGTCACCATACCTGTCTCCTGGCGATGATGACTAGAGCAAGCTAGTCGAAACGTTGAGAACAACCCAAGAACTGACTCCACGGTAGTACAGTTAAATACGATCATATAAGCGAAAGTAGTAGTCCCAGCCTATTTCTTTACCATTCGCCCAGGTACTAGTTAATAAGCAGGACAGTTCTTTTCAGAACTGAGAAGTCTCCCGACCACCCTATGAATCTACTCCGCGGTAGTAGAATATAGAAAGACAGTTCTCTAAGAACAAACTCTACCTGGCAAGCAGATACACACATAGTGTTACCGCAAACCAAATATATATTCATACCTGTGTTAAAACGCACAGCTTTCCAATTCTCAAACCTCCTGCCGTATAACCTTCACAATATTTTGAGAGTTCCTCAAAGACATTTATTCCCAATAGTACTAAGTAAACCATTCCAAGTAAACGTACAGGCGATGGAAATAATAGTTCACCACATCCCTTCAAACATGCCAAGGTGTGTAGTGACAGGTACGGGTTACACTTGAACTCTGACCGGCACAAAAAATTGTATTATAATTTAAGGCACTGGCCACTATTGGTAATTACTCAAAAAAATTTTTTAACATAAAACCTTACTTGGTAATGAGTAATGGGAAGCTGTTGATAGGATAAAAAAAAACATTGTGAGAAAGTGCGCCTTTTTTTAAGTCACGTAGTTTTTGAGAAAGAGGTAATTTTTCACTCGAATAATATTATTAAAAGACTTCAGTCCTAAAGCTTTATTTAAGAATCCGAAAGCACAAATAATTGTGCACCAATGGTGATTTTTCTTTCATTATTCTCTCGCAAGTTCGATTAATTTGATTGATCAATTGAGCTCAAATTTTCACAGGTTTGTTATTTTATGCATCATAGTCGAGATACACCAAGTGAGAAGACTGGTCTTTGACAATTACCAAAGGTGTACAGTGCCTTTAACCAAGGGGTTATTATTTGCTAGTCATAGGTTCGTTAATCATTATACTGACGGTACAGTCTAAAGTGCACTGTACCTTGCTCAGCATACAAACGCATTGACTTTAAATTTTGAAGAAAAAAAAAAAAAAAAAAAAAAAAAAAAATATAAACAGTTGACCAAGGTGACTTCTTATCAATGGTATTTATTTACAACACGTATACATAAGTTGTTTTGACTGGCAATTAATACAATTATAAAATTACTGGTATAATTTGGACGGAAACAACTTATTTTAAAGGAAAATTGCTGTTGTATAACAACAAAGGAAATTCATATCAGAAAGGCAATTCAAGTTGATCTGGGGTTATATGCAAAAAATAGTAAAATCAATAAGTTGAAACAACAGCGGCAGGAGAAGATGCAACAGCAACAACAAACACACCAATTAATTTATTAGGTGTTAATTTGTAACGGAGATAAAGCATAACACTTGGTTTTACCCATACACCATTGTGTGTGTCTACGGGTGAACCACATCGCTTTGCTACAAACATGACCTAACACCCCAACAAACAAATAAAATAAACACACAAATAAACAAAATACAGAAATAAGTGAGCATTCAAAACAATTTCCAAGTCTTGAAAATGTAAAGGAATTTATAATAAGTTAATAGCCTTTTTAATAATATTTGTTCATGGAGCCCTGTCATTGTTTTCGTCCAATTCGTAAAAAAAAAACTGGTGCTCTAAATAAATAGGTCTTGTCCTTCAAAAACGTAGCTCTGCATTCCTTGTAGGAAAACAAAATAATTTAGTGCTTTGATACGCCAATTTGGTTGGATAATAGTGAGAACTCATAACGTGGTTATTAGTGGGGCTAGGGAAGTCCACCCGTTTTATGTTGTCTAATTTTGTCAAACAAATCTACACTCTTATTTACTTCCCTCCGTGTCGATGTAATTAAACCGAGAATTTTGTGCATAATATTGCACATAGTAGTACCCCCTCTATTGAAAATGACGATTTACATGATGTGAAATAAACACTTCTCATTATTTGCTTGGAATCTCGTGAAGTTTTAAGAGGAGTTTTTATAGGGTATAGGGGGGGGGGGGGTATAAGTACACAAGGGAAACAATTAATGTGTGTTAAAGTATTGGGACATCGGGGGGGGGGGGTCCTCTGCCCATATAACGGGCATGGTATTCTTGTTAAAAACCGAGGCACAAAGGTTAATTACTCTGGAACAAGTCGGCGATACATGTAATGCTGCATTATTGTCTACCATTGCATAGCAGGTAACATTTTGGGTAGATGGCATAAAATCATTCTAGATTTTCTGAGTCTTTGTCACTTTGGTCTGAGGGTACATGCGCAATCTCTGTCTGAGGTAATTGTGGTGTTTGAGGTAATTGCGCTGTATGTTGTAATTGCGCTGTCTCTACCTGTGGTAATTGCGCTATCTCTAACTGTGGTAATTGCGCTGTTTGAGGTAATTGCGCTGTCTCTGTTTGTGGTAATTGCGCTATCTCTGTTTGTGGCAACTGCGCTGTTTGCGGTAATTGCACTGTCTCTGTCTGTGGCAACTGCACCATCTCTGTTTCTGTAGCCTGGCTGTCAGCTTCATTAGCAACCGCTGCTTGTCCCTCTGCCGTTGCTGTATACGATATCTGAATTTGCATAGTGGATGGAGTCCAGGCTACCATTCCAGCTGTCACTTCACTGTACGATGGTGGCTGGTCTGCATAGGCTGGTGGTGGTGGGAAGTCCCCATTCGCGAATCGGACTGAAGACTGTGGTGCGGATGAGTTGACGTATGCTGTAATACAATTTAAATTTAAGGCATGTTAGACAGGAAATTCGGTCCCTCTTCTGATTGCGCCCTCTCTTGACTTCTCCTCCTCCATCCCATTTTAATTTCCCATGGGACCGAGGACAGATTTTCTATAATGACACCTGTAATTTTCCTGGTTTTAGGATTATTATTTCTAGGTTTGTTTCCAAGGTTGAAACCATTAAAAAGTGTTGATACCTTTTGTAGATCATGACATTGATACCACTATTACTGTGACTGGAGATGCATGATAATCATCCTGAACAAGTTTCAGCCTCATAGTTGCCAAGTTTTTTTTGAAAAAAAGTGAAAATCACAGAGCAAAGTTTTTAGAAGAGTCGCGTAGATCCTTTGTAAAATATGGTGCAAGTAATATTTAAATGGATCATTATCTTTAAACCGCGTTAGTAATCAGGAATTAGTTGACTATTTTTTTTACAAAGTAGTCTGTGGCCGTTTTCCAAACTACGGCTTGCGATTGGGTTTAGCTTCGGTCACTTGTTGGGAGCCCCTTAGGAAAAGTATACGTTGCTTATATCTGACGGGACTGAAGCCTAAGCCCTCAACCGTAGTTTCTAAAACGGCCTAAGAAACGACTTTATAAATGTATAGGGCGACACCACTCGTTCATATTCTTACCATAACTAGGGGGCGGTGCTATTGCACTCGGTGTCTGTGGCACGTCATTGTCGCAATGTCTGGATTCAACTTCCACGATTCGACTTGGAACCTGCAAAGAAATCATCCAAAACAAAGAGATGCTTTAATGTGTTTGTTTGTCTGGCAAAAGCATAGAATAAACAACTTGTGATAACAAAAACCATATTGACTTTCCCATCAAGTCTTGGATCATAACAGAAATGGTAACATTTTGACGATACTATACTTTATGCAGACATTGTGATTTTATTAGTGTTTCCCTTAAGGATGAGAATGCCACCCTAGATCTTTCTTATTTTTGGCTGGTGCTTAAGTAACAATTTTTGTAATAATGCCATTGGGTTTTCGACGATTAAGTTCATTCACAGTCACAACTCTGTAAATTACCCTTTAAACTGTTTTCTTTTGTGTATGAGAGATTGTCTGACATCGCAATGCCTGAGTGCTACACTTAACTATCAACCCAAACCAACTGTCCCCACCCCGTACCAGGGCCGATGCCACTTACTCCTTGGCTGAAACAGTGTAACATGAACCCCTTTCACAGTCCTTAAAGACATTGAACACTATTGGTAATTGTCAAAGACCAGTCTTCTCACTTGGTGTATCTCAACGTATGCATAAATAACAAACCTGTGCAAATTTGAGCTCAATCGGTCATCAAATTTGGGAGATAATAATAATAAAAGAAATAACACCCTTGTCACACGAAGTTGGGCGCTTTCAGATGCTTGATTTCGAGACCTCAAATTCTAAATCTGAGGTGTCAAAATCAAATTCGATGGAAATAACTTCTTTCTCGAAGACTACGTCACTTCAGAGGGAGCTGTTTCTCACAATGTTTTATACTATCAACCTCTCCCCATTACTCGTTACCAAGTAAGGATTTGTGCTAATAATTATTTTGAGTAATTACCAATAGTGTCCACTGCCTTTTAGAATGTGGGCAATGGTATCACCCACTATAGGTGTCTGGTTGATAGAGCAGAATGCACCGAATACACCACTTTCCCCAAAACGTTTACGAAGCAATTAAGGTTAAGTGCCTTGCTTAATGGCACAAGAGTGTCATGACCGGGATTCGAACCCACACTCTACTGCTGACAACAGTCTGACACAAATAATGTCTAACAAAATGACTCTCAATCTTTTGGAAACCTCAACAACTTTTTGAAAATTACATGCAACTTGGTTCTTTAGAGTTAAGACCAATACTCACCGTTCTGGAACTGCTGCCATGCCTTCGCATTGATTCCCCACCACAGCAAACTTTAGACGCGTATAAACAACATCTTACGGATAGAACCAATTGAAATATACCAGTAAGAGCTAACATGACGTCAACGGCTATTCTTGCTTCTATTGGACTCTGTATTGAAAGAGAGAGGATTGACAGTAATTATATTGAACTTAACAATGAGGGAGCTGTTTGGTTCGCATGCATCTTTGGTACGCTGTTTATCAATTGCTGATAAGTTTGCTGACAATTTGTTTCCATTGATTAAAGGGGGTTGTTTTGCATTTAATCAAGTTTTGTTTAATTTATTTTGTGTTCTTTATTTGTCCAGCCATAGATTTCACCAAATTCTTCTTAACTTAGGATTAATCTTTGGACTTAGGATAAGTTAAGTTCCGTATCCAGACTTTATAGGACACATTGCCTTGCTTATCTGTTGAGCTTGATGCCTTTTTTTTTACATTACGAATATTCAACAATTTTGATGCTGGCAGAGTTTTGTCTTGCCCCCTTCTTGAAGGTTCTTTTATCATGCAGGGTCTAATACAAGATTTAATTTTCTTGCCGAAATGGTAGGTAATGAATGTCCAGGACCCACAGGTTACCAGTGTGCCTTGCACTCATAATAGAATCCCATCCTGATGAACATCCAAGGAACGAAACCGTCGATTTATATACCAAAAGTGAGCTTACCACTTGATCTGAGGTCTGCTGCTCTTCGGCAGATGCAGTGGCAAAGAGAACCGATAAGTTAAGCGCGTAGACAATTCCAATAATGCAGAAAACAAGATGGCCGCCAACCTGCAAATAAGTTTTAAGGAGAAGTTGGAAAGAGAAGTTTAAACCGAGTACACAGTGGTTACTAAAGAGTAATATATATAGCTCTATGGTACTTACACAAATTGGGGTAAGGGTTAGAACCGTACTAATTTTGTCCCGGACGCAAATTTGACATGTTTAAACCGTTGCGGTAAGCGTTGCTAAAGTATAGGATTCGAACTGCCTCAGCTCTAGATAATAAGACATCTGCTCTAGATTGGCAGAGGTCGCAGGTTTGAATCTCACCCGAGTAACATGCATGCATGTGATTTTTGTTTCACAGATCTCGGGAAAGTTATAAACCGATTAACCAAAATGTCAAGCAAACGGTTGCCATAGTCACATAACAACAATCTTTTAACAAGATGACCCTAAACAAATATGCGCCCTAGCACCTGGTAAACCCTTATAAGGTGCTACAGAATTGGGTCTCAGAATTCATCACTGCAATAACCTATCTTTCTTTATAAATGTATATTATACTAAGTCCCTTGAGTACCTTGTTTGGTAGATACATAGCGCTATATATAAGACTTCGATATTATATTAACATGCGCCAATGGCACAGATTGCCAGATAAATCTTGGTTGGAAAAAATATGGGCGGCCTCTTCTGCAAAAAACCCTCCTAAACACAACAATGCTTTCAATTTACCAACGTCACTGGTATATCAATGTGCTGTCCAAAACACAAAGTGCACACAATCTTTTTTCATAAGTCCCTTTCCGGTTGAATACAGACAAATTTGCTAGTGCGGGCTGGAACCAACGACATCCAGTTTAACCAACTATGATCTATCTAGCCCTGTGTTGGCGGTTTCCCTAATTAAGCAGGAAAATTTGCTTAAAGGAACATAACAGAATTGGTTTTGCTAGCAAAAAAGTTGCTGGCAGTGTAAGCACTTTATGTGATTCGCCTTATATTATACATAAACTGACAAACCTGTAGAAGTTCCAGATCGATCGGCCATCTGGATCACGAGAGAATGGTGAAAAACCGATTACAAATTGTGCATTGCATCGATGAATAAAACGCTCACTGAGCGATAAACTCCAAACGCGAAATTATATTATTTATTTCTCATCAAAATATGAGTTTTCAGACAGCCATATTTCAAGGGTTGTTTTGTACTATCATCATCATTAGACCGTGTAAGTTTTATGTAAATCTGTGATCTTCACGATTTTTGTTTCTCACCATTTCTGTAAGCATAAGCGTATTTCACAGGTAAGAAAATTAGGCGGCCATATTGCGCACTCACATTTGATTTAAGTTGTTACATCATTTTCATACAGTAGGCACCGGAAGGTTATGCCTTTTTATGTTCCAATGGTAGCAGCGCTATGAATAATGAAAGGGAAGTCGCGCAGCGGGCACACAATCAGCCGTTTAGCAGCTCTATGAAATTGGGCCTGGGTTTCATAGAGCTGCTTATTAAGCAGAAAAGATTGCTTAACGGTTTTCTGCTAAGCAGAAAGTAAGTAGGATACCAGTCACAAAATGTACTTGTCGTATGGTAGTTAGGCGGGTAACCTTATTCTAGTAAGCGTATTTGTTATTTGCTTAGCTATTTTGTGCTTAAAGGCACTGGACACTATTGGTAATTACTCAAAATAATTATTAGCATAAAACCTTACTTGGTAAAGAGTAATGGAGAGCTGTTGATAGTATAAAACATCACGAGAAACGGCTGCCTCTGAAGGAAAGTAGTTTTCGAGAAAGAAGTAGTTTTCCACGAATTTGATTTCGAGACCTCAGAATTAGAAATTGAGGTCTCGCAAGTAAACATCTGAAAGCACACAACTTTGTGTGACAGGGGTGCTTTTTTCTTTCATTATTAGCTCGCAACGTCGACGACCAATTGAGCTCAAATATTCACAGGTTTGATGCATATGTTGAGATACAGCAAGTAAGAAGACTGGTCTTTGACAATTACCAAAGATGTCTAGTGTCTTTAACCAGCTCTATTGAATTGGGCCAGGAGTTGATACAATAAAACGACAGTGTCCTTGACAGCAGTATAAGCAAACATTCCCACTGATTAAAATCCTGACCTATACATGTTATTACAACGGCTGTCCCCATTGTATGGGACACACTATATGACGACAAAACTGAACAATCTACAAAACAAGAAATAACGGCACAATTCCCTGAAGGCCAAACCCCGCGATAATAGGTTTAATGTTAATCTTTGAAACCCACATATCAATCTGTGATCGGCCAACACAAACAAGAACGAGAAAACAATAATTTGGAAAGATACGGAATTCGGAAGCGACGTAGTGCCTGCCACATGAATAACAAAAATCCCGCTCTTTTTACGTACACGAAACTATGATGTACGAACGCGATATTGTGTGAGATAGCTGTCGCGTGTAATTGTGTTTTTACATGATGGTCGACATGTGCGTACATGATATTTATTGTGTACGTATATACATGTTGTTTACATGTACGTACATTATTGTTATTGTGTATGTACATTATTGTTACCATGTACGTACATGATTGTTTTTGCGTACGTACATGATTGTTATCGCGTACGTACACGGTTGTTATTGTGTACGTACATTAGTGCTAACATGTATGTACATGAGTTTTACCATGTACGTACACACTGTTACCATGTTCCTACAAGATTGTTGTTGTGTACGTACATGACTGTTATTGTGTACGTACACAAACGGTGTATACGTGCATGTTTGTTTTCTATACTACACGATTATTATTGTGTAGGCCTACGTGCATGATTGTTATTGTGTAAATACTTGAGTTTTCTCATAGACACGATAGTTGTCGTGTATGCGTAGGCCTACATATAGTTATCATGTACGTACTTAATAAATATCGTGCACGTACATGATAGTAATCATGCACATACGCTTGCACACTATAAATCTCCAGTAGTTAGTCAATATGCACTTGCTGGCAGTTAGCAGCAAAAACGTCTGCTTTGTAAAAAATGGGCCAACCCATAAGTGAATAATTTCCTTTATTGGTCAAATGCTTTCTTGTATTAAATTGATGACAAGACAAGAACTGTCATTGACCAAGTTTCGTGTGCAACCCCACACAGTTCAAATTTGTTTCCAGTAAGTAAGGACTTCATTTTACCGGATTCAAGAAATTGTGGTTTACACATGCACATACTACCGAGATTTCTTCTGTCTGTCATTCAGCCCTGTGTAATTTCATTGGAGATCCAGTTGAATGGAATATCGCAGCATACCATTTCTATTCTTTCTACTCGCCCTGAATGCATTGAACATCACGGCCGAACTGCGATTAATACTCAGCGTGCTTCAAATCTTGGAGGCCATTTTATGGTTTTCTTAAATGAGAATCGGAACAATAGGTAACGGCCATGAGTTTCCATCTCATTAGCATACAAAGAGCCTGGAGTTTGATTCTGATCATTTTATTATTTTTTCTTATTTTTTTATTTGAAGTTAAAGTAAATACCACTTTGAACATGGGATTTCCGCGAGTGGAAATGCCAAGAAAATACTGCAGAACATGAAATTTGTTTACCACAAATTGGGTAATGTATAGTCGTGATCACAGGGAGTCGGTGGCTAGACATTAAATCCACTTAGAGCCTGAATATCTGACGTCACACTTCGAGGCTCGTGAATAACGCCAGATCTGCCTTGAGCCAACTTCCATAATCACCTTTGATCTCTCATTCATTTTCATGGCCTTCATGATCCTTGAGATTCACAGTTAAATCTGACGTACATGTGCATGAAAACAAAAACCAATACCTGTCCCAATCTAGGGACATGGGACTAGTATTTTTTTCATGCAAGTCGCCTGACACACAAGGCCTGAGGGTCACTTCAAGGTGTGGGCTACAATTACATGTTTTCCAGAGGCCGTTGCCACCTACTAGGGCTGAAACACCCCTTTTACAGTCCATGCGGATGTGATTGGGTATAATGATGTGACAGTCACGGGCGTGCGTAACTGGGTTAAATTCATGGTTCCATATCAAGCCACAAGCAGACTATGGCCCTTTTTGAATCCACGGCTTCCATGCGGCTTCAGGCTCCATCCTCTCGTCTGAAGCCCTCAGCACGTATACGCAAAGCATGCGCAATTTTTAAAACAACCGCGGGGCCAAACTAGTCTGAGCCGAATCTGGAGCCGAAGCCGTGGTTTCGAAAAGGGCTTATGATCTCGACGGCCGTGTCCCTTTAAGCACCTTAGTCAATACACGGATTAGAGTTTGTACATTTCATTCAAACCACTTCGAATTCTTTCCTCGTTAATATGATGTTATTTTTTGAATTTCATTTGAATTTGAACCCTAAGAATTTTGGGACCAGACATGAGCAGAAAATATACCCTTTTGTATTGAACCCAATTTCATATAGCAATGGGACACTTCGCCTTCAGGTATTATTTGTGTGTGGACTGTGAAAAAAACCTTTAAAACATACCGAGATTTCGTATTTATGTCATAGAGTCTTCGAAGAGCTCCCTTGCCCCACAAATAAATTTGAACGATGACTGGTGCAATATAATCGTGTATTTAGTAATTTTATCATTTAATCATATTATAGTTTGCTTTTAAGTTTCGTTAAAAGAAATCTTTTGTCAAAATGATGAAACAAACATCCACACTTACCAGACATGTGTTGATTTGGTTATGAGCTGCGGATACACCCAACAAACCCGTCATAATAAACTGAAAAAGAAAAGACAATTTACAGACCATGTTATTTACTTTGCTGTGTTGTATTAGAAGAGACTATAAATTAATAATAAACTTGCGGGTACAACCATGTGTAAATATCTTAGGATGAGTGTTGGCTCTGAAAAGAGCCGGTTGGGTCTCGACGTTTCGAACAGTATACTCTGTTTGTCTTCAGGAGAATGCTTGTGTTTTTTATTCTATTCTGTCGCGGAGTAGATTTTTGTGTAATTACAAAAATGTTATCTACTGTCCAAGTTCTGTTGCAAAATCTTGTCACACTGTGCTACATTTTACAACCAGGCTAAATTTAAGCAAGGGACCCCAGTTAAATTGGTGTCGTGTGAATATCACTTCAGAAAACTGTCGCGTATAACCAGCGTAACCTTCTGCACTATTTTAAGCGGTCTAGAGTAAACACAAAATGTCGTTGTCTGGCCATACGATATTGATATAATTATGTTTGTTTTTAAAATAAACAATACAAAATAAGGTTTAGTAATTATTTCAACTAAACATTTACAAATTTGTCTGGATTTGTTCCGCAATTAGCTACCACAATTGGCAAACAAGGTTAATATTGGATTTATGCCAGGGTTTAAAGGCACATACAGCATTGACCTTATTTTGTCTGACGTCGCGGCCGTCATAATATGCATTTATAACAAAAAATGAGTAGGCTCAGAATTCATATCTGCGTGGTGTATTGACCAAATAACAATGCGAAATTGCTGGACGAAATGTCATTGATAGATTACAAGGGATGTAATTTTGTGAGCTACGTGTAGATGGTGAATAACCATTGGTATAAAAGAAATCCCAAATATTCTGAGATATTATTAAAGGAACTTCGAGTGATACTTGTGTGGATCATTATATTTTACTGTTAAAATATCTTTCTAATCATATGCGTTTTATAACAAACGGTTACAAACGCTTTTCAAAGACCAACTCGACCGATCCAAGGCAACGTGTTCCTTTAAATATAAATTCTGATACATATTAAGATACTTGGTCTATTTCTATAGACTCGTTTATTGAAATTTGTGTGCTTCTGATGTCGAATAAAATGCTTCATGCCTGAAGAAGTATTTTATTGTTTGAGTGAGACCCCTTTCTAAAAAACTATGTTACTTGAGATGGAGCTGTTTCTCACAATGTCTTATACTATCAACAGCTCTCCATTGCTTGTTTTTAATACCAAGTACGTTTTATGCTAACAATAATTATTTTGATTCATTACCAATAGTGTACACTGCCCTAACCTTGTGTGTTCCTTGTGTATTTGGAATGGCAAGCATTCTTGTAGGATTTAGGAGAAGAAAATAATATTTTAAAGTATGTGAACAATTTGGGGTTGGGCTCTGCCTTCATCGGGCCTGGTACACTATATAATGCGTTCGATAAGCTTCCCCGTGTCGACCCCACGGTGCTCACTCGGGTGAGCCCCTGACAAGAGCTAATCGAACGATCACTCACTTTTGGTGACGACATGCACCTGGGGCCAGCCCCAAAGTGACCCAGCCCAAAAGTGACCCAGCCCAAAAGGGACCGAGCCCCAAAGTGACCCACTCCACAAGCAGGGCACTTGGGGCTGACCCGGGTGAGCCCCTGGAATGACGTCAGAGCTATTCGAACGTACCGGGGTCGACCCAGGGAAGCTTATCGAACGCACCCATAGTGATGGCGTCAGGGAACTAGACCGGCATGCGTTACTTCTCGTACTTACCCATGCACCTGACCATAGTGGTACAGCCTTATCGCTGAATCTACTCTCTATAAGTATAGCGGCAATGCCAAGTCCACACACGACGAGTCCGAGACCAGACTGGGCTCCCGAACACCCTTTATAACCTCTGTTCATCATTTCTGGAGTTTGGAACAAAAACTATACATGTGTAAAGAACAAATTTAAAGTGATATTACTGATGATATTGTTCTGGTTTTTTTTGTTCTGGAAATGAAACCAATGATGCCTCATTAAGTTTTTTTTGCCAGAATCTTGACACAAAAATTATATCTGTGTAAAGAACAATATTTTGAAGTGAGATTTGTTTTATCAGATTATTATCTATCTGGCATTGAAACCAATGATGCCTCGTCAAAGTTGTAGACGGGATTTGCAAAAGGGTGTCAAAATTAGCTGGAACTGACCAAAACAATGGTTGTCCAAATGGTTCAGTGATATACTTTAACGTGTCAATAACATCTAAAACAGGGTGTCCCAATTTAAAACAGGGTGTACAAAGACACACATACACCCCTCTTGGTACGACTATGTGCCTCAAAAATTAACTCAACCACTGTAGCTTTACAAGCCTGATGAAACATGTAAACAAGGGTGCTTGGCTTGCTATTATGTGAACAAAAACGTGTTATTTCATGTGAACTACCAATCCTAGTTATTATCATATTATATTTTGATGAAACAATGATGCCTCATTAGTGAACTTAATCACTGTAGCTCACACGCCTGAGGAAACATGTTAACAAGGGTGCTGTCTATGTGAACCAGAAACACCAGGGTTAACCCCCATGTGTTGTACGTCGTTCATGTGAACTACCAATCATAGTTAATTATCATGTATTTTGATGAACCAAGGGTGCCCTATAACTGAACTCAAAAGCATGAGGAAACCTGTGAGCAAGGGGCGTGCTATATGAGTGCCAGAAACACTAAAGTTAACCCAAGTTCTTTCTTTACAGTGTTCTGGTTTGTTTACATGCACTACATTATCCTTGTAGACGTGTCTTACGTGACCCAAAAACATATCAGTTAATGGTTTAGTATGTTGCTAAATGATTCAAGTGTCATGACGTGGACTCCAACCCCACACTCTGTTGATCAGAAACGCCAGAGAGTCTGGTGCTCAGCCACAACCAGAGCGGACTGCCCCAATTCACAAAATACTCGCTAAACACAGAATAGTGTTGCTTTGTTTAGTTATGGCTGGTGCCCGACTCAATGTTTGCTTAGCAAACAGATTTGTCAAGCAGTTATTTCTGTTTAAATAAACAGCTTTATGGGTCACAGGGACCGATTTCAATTTAAACCCTTTTAACAGTATAGTACAAGCAAATACTGCTATAGATAGATGGAAACATGAACTTACTGTCCCCTTAAATGATTTGTCAAGACCGTACAATATTGTTTTATAGGCAGTGGACACTATTGGTTATTACTCAAAATAATTATTATCATAAAACCTTTCTTGATTACGAGTAATGGGGAGCTGTTTGTTGTATAAAACATTGTGAGAAACGGCTCCCTCTGAAGTGACGTAATTTCGGGAAAGAAGTAATTTCCACGAATTTGATATCGAGACCTCAGATTTCGAATTTGAGGTCTCAAAATCAAGCATCTGAAAGCAACCTATAGTGTGACCATGATGCGGCAAGTTTTTTTATTTTATTTCATTAATATCTCGCAACCTCGACGACCGATTGAGCTCAAATTTTCACAGGTTTGTTATTTACATGTTGAGATAAGTGAAGAAAAATCTTTGACAATTACCAATAGTGTCCAGTAACTTAAAGACAGTGGACACCTTTGGTAATTGTCAAAGATCAGTCTTCTCACTTGGTGTATCTCAACATATGCATAAAGTAACAAACCTGTGAAAATTTGAGCTCGATCGGTCGTCGGAGTTGCAAGATAACTATGAAAGAAAAACACACCCTTGTCACACGAAGTTGTGTGCGTATGGATGGTTGATTTCGAGACCCCAAGTTCTAAACGTGAGGTCTCGAAATCAAATTCGTGGAAAATTACTCCTTTCTCAGAAACTAGGTCACTTCAGAGGGAGCTGTTTCTCACAATGTTTTATACCATAGACCTCTCCCTATTACTCGTCACCAAGAAAGGTTTTATGCCAATAATTATTTTGAGTAATTACCAATAGTGTCCAGTAACTTAAAGTCCTACTCATCTCTATAAACCCATACTAATTACTCTTACCTTTCGTTACACTTTCACAAGAATATATTTCATGTAGATCTTCTCCTCGATTCACATTTAGTTCTATTCCAAGCACATCCTTGTCATGATTGCACTTTTCCTGTCAGCCATTGCTCAATAAATCCCAACCACCTAGTTTATGAAATCATATTATGTATTTAGACTGATTACGTAATAATGTTTACTCTTGGTTTTAAAATCCTTATTCAGCGGGTTAATAAATAACCACATATCACGTGTTCATGGACACTATGTTTTTAAAGTTATGTTATTTAGTCTAAGTCAGACTTAAAGATACTGAAACTATTGTTAATTACTTAAAATAATTAAGTTGGCTTAACAATTTTACTTGGTAACGAGCAGTGGAGAGCTGTTGATAGTATAAAACATAATAGAAACGGCTCCCTCTGAAGTATCGTAGTTTTTAGAAAGAAGTATTCGTTCACTAAAATCTTTTGCGACAAGGGTTATTTTGTCCATTTATGTTGAGATACACCAAGTGAGAGGACTGGCTATTGACCATTACCAAATGTGCCCAATGTCTTTAAAGACAGAGTGAACTTTTGGTGATGGTCAAAGACCAGTCTTGTCACTTGGTGTTGCCCAATATTACACATGCAATAAGAAGGTTGAGTTTTGACTAAACTTGTTATCAAAGTTGGATGAGAATAATGAGAGAACAAAACACCCTTGTTGCACAAAATGTGTCTGCTTTCAGATGCATAGTAAAATGCTTCAGTGAGTGAGAAATTATTTCTTTCTCGAAAACTACGTTACTTCAGAGGGGGTCGTTTCTCACAATGTTTTATACTATCGACAGCTCTCCATTGCTCATTGCTATGCTAACAATGATTGAGAGTAATTTGGTGTCCACTGCCTTTAAAGTTAAACACTGCCTTCCCCTGAAACCATGACATGTGTCCGGTGGAAATATTATGCAAATCCGTACACGTGACTCAGTATCGCGTATCTGTCGGTTACACACACGGCACATCCCGGCCATCACTGCATTAAAAAAAAAACATTGGATCACAGAATTGTGTTTGCTCACACCAAACACTACATTCTCAATTCTAACGTAAACAAATGTAACAGTTATTGCAGTTCTCATGAGGCAATCTGATCAACTGACCTTTTCCTAAATTTGTATTGGTGCAACCATATCTTGTAGTATATTTAATTAGCAAAACAAAATGAGGATCTTGAGTTGATTGTGTGATGTGTTTGGATGTTTGTGGTGTCTATGATGATCTAATGACAAAACAGAGGGTTCAAAGGTACGACAGGGGGGGGGGGAATGTGACAAGGGTCCTTGCTCAATGACAAAAAACACCGGGAAAGCCCCTCAATTCCCCTAAATGATTGCGCTCTGTGTCCTTCGAGATCCGGAGATCCCGAGATCTTGGCCCAATTTCATGGCTCTGCTTACCGTAAGCAAAGAATCGGTGCTTACGGAAGCAGGGAATTCCGTGCTTATGTAAACAGTTTTTCACGGGTTAGCGGAAAATTTTGGCTTCTGCGCTTGCGTACTCACGTTTACTAGGCATTCTACGCTTACAGCTAGCACAGAAAATTGGAGCTTGCACGTAAATGGCGAATGGTGATCGTAAGCGCAGAATTCGGCGGTAAGCAGAGTCATGACAATTCACAAAAAGGCTAAGATTGATCGTAACTGCAAATCAGTATAGTTGCTTAGTAAAGTGTCACCTTACAATGTAAATCACTATCTTGATAATGACGATTTTGTCTTTACCATTAAATTTATGAAATCGCGCCCTGTCATGTAACAATCTTTGCCAACCCAAGTGAACCAAAAGATGGACTTGCATTTGACCACATAAAGTGCACGCGTGTACAATACTGCGCCCAACTCTCGTCCAATGCTACCCTTTCACGCGTGCACGGTGACGTCAATGACGTCATGTGCAAAACATAGTTGGCTTTGGTTGCTTTAAAAGAAAAGAAAGAAAAAAACCCAGTAATTTTACATTGAAATCAGAAATCGTACACCATCAAACTTTGGCATCCCCAAAGGAACAGATGCGTACAAAAATTGTATCTAATTTCTAAAGGAATTAGCTACAAATAAGAACTCAAGGTTAAATTAGTCAACAAAACCTGAGGGTCGTGAGTTCAATAATAATAGGGCCTCTTTTGTGGCATCAAAATAAAATTGGATTCTATGGAATTCCCTTCTTATGGTTAACCTGTAATCATACAGAGACCAAAAGAAAAAGGCCCGTTGATAATTAGATAAAAGGGAAGACTAATAATGGAGGCAATAATGGTCAGTGAATTTGAAGAACACTAATTTTTTTTCATTTTGTGGATGATAAGGCTTATATTTTTTTATATCTAAGATGCTCGTCCCTTGCACACCTGGGGTGGATTTCACAAAGAGAACGAGTTACTCGTCCTAACTTAGGACTAGCCTTCAGATTTTAATATTTCCTAGGACTAGTCCTGTCCTAACTCTTTGCGAAATCGACCCCTGGCTCGCAGTTTACCTTTAGGGAACTTATTGTGAAGAGTATGGAATAAGAACAAGTCAACTAAACTTGTAGGTACAACCAACTTTTTGTTTCATTTATATACATAACCACATACAAAATTATTGCTTCAGTAGTGAAATGATTCTCAAAATGCTTTATACTATAGAAAGCTGCTGTACTTATAACCAAATAAGTTTTTTTATTGACATTAATTTTAATGAGTGATTTCCAAATGTATACCTTCCCTTTAAGAACACATGGTTCAATATGGTGATTCGAACACCAATCTGGTTCGGTTCGCTTGATGGGTCGACATCTATTGTCAAATGTTTCAGTTTGTTTCGTGGAAATAGAGTACAATACCCCATTTGAACAGTTACTTAAAGGCACTGGGCACACACTATATTGGTAATTACTCAAAATACTTCAAAACATAAAAACTTACTTGGTAATCAGCAATCGAGAGCTGCATGTTGATAGTGTAAAACATCTGTGCAACAAAGGTGTTTTCTCGTTTACTATTCTCTTGCAACTTCGATAGTGACCAATTGAGTCATAAATTTTCGCAGATTTGTTATTTTCTGCATATGTTGGGAAGTGTATATAGGAATACTGATCTTTGCCAATTTATACCAAAGGTGTCCAGTGCTTTTAAGACAAAACATAAAAAACGAACACCCTTTTTCCCCAATGAAAAATGGTGTCCTAGAAATGCTTCCGCTAAAACAGCAAACTGCTGTGTTCACGAATCGTTTAAGTTGTAGTTCGGGTGCGGGGACACTCCGAGATATCATCTTGAAAAAGGCACATCGCAATGGTTTGTGAATGGGCCAAGGTTATCCAAAGAATTTGTTGATTTAATGTTGACTTATGCCGTGATCAATTAATTGACCGACTGCTTTTTCATGTTTACAAGTTTGACATCTGAAAAACATTAAATTGCTATTTTCCCCAGCCAAATGGTGCCTTATAAAAATTTGAATATTTAAAGAAAAAACAAACAAACAAACAAACAAACAAACAAACAAACAAACAAACAAACAAACAAACAAACAAACAAACAAACAAACAAACAAACAAACAATTAAACAGACAGACAGACAGACAGACAGACAGACAGACAGACAGACAGACAGACAGACAGACAGACAGACAGACAGACAGACAGACAGACAGACAAACATGAACATCGTCGGGGTTGGGTAGGAACTAAATAAGAGTAATAAATAGTGAGTATAAATACCACAAATATTTACAAAACTGAAAAAGAATAGTAAGCAATTGAATGGTTCGTTACATCAAAAGCCCCCTAAGAAACGGAAAACACAAAAACCGTTACTATAAACAAACAGCAAAGAAACAAACAAACGAACAAACATCCCAACAAACGAAAAAAACAAACAAACAAAAGCTACAGAACTATGGATGCAGCTTTTTAAACATTTCAAACTGCTACTACATTGGTGTTTAATGTCAAAATTCCCAAGAGCGAAAAGACACAAAAATTACCCACGAAAAGGTCCGGTAACGCCCATGAATTCAGGTTATCGCTCTTTAACGCTCTTCACAGATAAGGCTCTATCAGAGCAAAGTTCGCGTTATCAAACAGAATAGCCATGCTAAAACCAAGGTCTTCTGCATTACAGTTCGTACGCTAAGAGAGGCTTGGTCGATGGAACTCGTCCACTCACGAACGGGCTAAGTGAACCTGACCACAGCTGGCGGTTTGCTAAAATTACTGACCTTGACTGGAAATCTTTAAACCAATCTAGCACTACTAATAAAAACGTCGAATATAAAACCGGGATATAAGTGAATAATGGTCGTGGTGATATTGACGTTTTAAAAATGAGTGTTCTGGGAAGGAGAAACTGGGCTAGATTCGCATCAAATATTTTGAGAGGGGAATTTATCGGCAGTTTTATCTAAAAAGTTGAAGTCTGATTGACAGAGAAAGCAGTTTACTATAACTGGTTTTATTTGTAATGCATTGTATGTGATGCAATTTTGTGTTTGGTTTTTGCTTAATATTTTGGTTATTTTGTGTAGAAATTGTCACGTTGTAAAACAAAGGAAACTCGTAGGTCTTAAGATGCGTGTAAGAGATACATGCAGAGATGAATTCAAAGTAGCACACTAGCAATAGTGGATTACTCAAGGCGCGTTAACACACAGTATTTTCCTGCAAGATATGTGGGACTAAGTTTCTACTCTTTTTACATAGTACCATGTAAAGGTTTACAGGGTGATATGGCGCAATATGCAGCCAATCAAACCAGGAACACCGGGGTGAACGCATTCTCTTTTCGACAAGTGCACTGGGTTCTTTTACATGCGTTGACATAACACATGGGACCAACGGCTTTACGCCCCATCCAAAGGACGAATCAGTGGTTAAGTGTGTTGCTTAAAGGCAGTGGACACTATTGTTAATTGTCAAAGACTAGCCTTCTTCAACATATGCATAAAATAACAAACCTGTGACAAGTTGAGCTCAATCGGCCATCGAAGTTGCGAGATAATAATGAAAGAGAAAAACACCCTTGTCACACGAAGTTGCGTGCGTTTAGATGGTTGATTTCGAGACCTCAAGTTCTTAATCAAATTCGTGGAAAATTACTTCTTTCTCAAAATCTATGGCACTTCATAGGGAGCCGTTTCTCACAATGTTTTATACCATCAACCTCTCCCCACTACTCGTCACCAAGAAAGGTTTTGTGCTAATAATTATTTTGAGTAATTACCAATAGTGTACACTGCCTTTAAGGAAACAAGTGTCACGGCTGGGGAGAAAATTGTGTGTTTTATTAAGGAAGCTTATTGCCGCCACATGAATACAAAAACTATTTCTATCGTCCGACCACGATAAGTTCAAACACATCGTGTACGTACATAATTACTTGTCGTGTATGTACATTGCATCTTATCATGTACGTACACAATAATTTTAAAGCGATCGTGTATGTACAGGACACATTCTAACTTGTCGTGAACGTACACGATACGTTATCATGTATGTACACAATAAGTTAGGATGCACTATAATGTATACATCTGATAAGGTACTGTAGTTTGGATTGTTCGTGTACGTACATATTAAGTAATAAAATAACGTGTACGTACATGATAAATCCAATGTTTTTTTTGTATATCAAACACAAGGGAAACTGACTGATTCTTTTTGATATTAAACGACAAGTTACTGTTCATTATTCTTGATTAGTTTGGATTTATCGAGTACGTACACGATAAAACAGAGTTTTGTTTTTATTCATGTGGTATCCGTACATTATACTATGCCGCTTCCTCATTATGGGTGCGTTCGTTTAGCTTCCCCAGGTCGACTCCGGTGTGTGTGTGTTTTTTTCCAGGACGAACGTGTGCAGATAATTACCCACGTTCGTCCTGGAAAAAAACCCCGCCACACACCGGGGTCGACCCAGGGGAGCTAAACGAACGCACCCTATGTTTTTCTCGAATTTGTGCACACAAGGACGTTCATACAGTGGTTACCCGGTAAACGGGTGACAGCAATTAATGTGCCAATTAATTTCTGTTTCAAGAACACTGAGCGCCTCTTCATGTCAGATTGGTTTTCTGTCTTTCAGCAGTCATTGAAGCAAGGTTACATTCCACATAGGGGGTCCTCAGTTTTATGGACTACCTCTTGTGAATGCTTAAACCTTGTATATAAATGATTGGGAATCTTTTTAATCATGGCTTAAGTGTATTGTTATAGTTAATGGTATTGATTTTGTTTTGTATTAATTAATGTTTGGTAATTAATCTGTACTGTTTGATTCAAGGCCAGTTTTAATTTAAGGTAATACAGTTTTAATGTCTTACCTTATATTTACTAAGAGGCAGTGGACACTTTGGTAATTACTCAAAATAATTATTAGCATATAACCTTACTTGGTAACGAGGTGTTGGGTTGATAGTATAAAAACACTGTGGGAAACGACTCCCTCTGAAGTGATGTAGTTTTCGAAGAAAAGGTAACTTTCCACGAATTTGATTTCGAGAGCTCAGGTTTAGAATTTGAGGTCTCGAAATCAAGCATCTGAAAGCACACATTCAGTGTGACTAGGGTGTCTTTTCCTTTTTTATTATCTCGCAACTTTGCCGACCAATTGAGCTTAAATTTTTCACAGGTTTGTTATTGTATGCATATGTTGAGATGCACCAAGTGAGAAGACAGGTCTTTGTCAATTATAGTGTCCGGAGTCTTTAAATTTGTCTTTGGTATAAGAGCTACAACAATTAAAACATGTTTAATGATCTAGGCAAAATTTCTATGAGTGGCTCCAACAGACCATGTTGAGACAACTGTACGATTTCCATACCAAAGTGCTGCTCAAAATCATTTACAAAAACGTCGAACACAAGCTATAGGCAGAAATCGGCTCTAAGTATTATTGCGATGATAGAGTAAGGATACTCTATACCATATCTGTTTACCAATAATCAAGTCGCATAATGTCAATGATTTAGTTTACCAGGTAAATTTCTTTGTCCTCTCAAAAGTTTTTTTTGTTCCAACATAAATTATACAATTCCCCCGAAACGTCGAGAGCAAACCGGTTCTTTTCAGAGCCAATACTCACCTTAAGAGATTTACACATGGTTGTACCCGCAAGTTCACTATTTAATTGTAGTTTCTTCTTATAAATAATATCATATTTCACTCTAACAAACACATTTGGTTCCCACATTCTTATATTTATTTCGTTTCCTCAAACTAATATATAACTAAGTTACTGTTCCCTAAAAAAATACAATTAGCGGAATACCAATTCGAGGGCACAAAATACCAATTCGAGGGCACAAAATACATTTTTGTTTTGACCTTGTTACTGTTTAACTTTATTTTATATGGTTTAGCTGCTCTGCTTTATTTATTTTTGTTCTTGAAAATTACCTTTAGAGGCTTCGTACGCAACCTAAAAATACAATGTGTAAAACTGTTTTATAGAAAGTGAAGCCATATAAATTAAGTTAAAAAGAAAAAATACGATTTGAAACGTAAATAGAGTCGGCAAAGAAGCTGTTAGCGCCTAAGTGGGCCTTTCACTAGAAAGTGTTAATTTTGTAGGGCGGGTAAAAATGTTTGACAAGTAAGTTTTAGGTTGAGCAAACATTGAACAAAAAAGCAAACCGCTAACGACATTCGTTAAAGGTGTTCTGTCATCATAAAGTCAATACAATCATTAGGTCTTCGGTAGAGGAACTTGTCCCATTGGACTGAATCAGAGTGGGAATAAGAACCGAAGGATGTACTTGAAATTTGGCCTAGATTGCTAAGCCTTATGAGTTGGTCAACTTCTTTGAACAATTAGGTCTGTTAAATTTTATTGAAAATTTGCAAGTCATAATTTTTTATTTACATTCAGTATTTTTAAGACTGAGTAGTGGAGTTAACTTTTATTTTTATTTTATAAATATGAATTGGTACCTTCAACCCATCAAAACCCAGTTCTTAAGAGATTAATGCTTCTATATAACCGAGAGTTAAACATTCTTTATATTGCCACAAAACTGCTTGCAATACCAAAAATGGCTTTAAGGCCCTGTTGACAACCTCTCAGTCTGACCCGATGTTAATTCATACAATACAATACAATGGTTTTTATATAGCGCCATTTCATTTAGACCACAGCGCTTTAAACGAACAATAGCAATGTAGATAATACAACAAATGAACAATAAAGCAATTCATACAAACTATATATTTGAATTTGGTATACCTTCATACATAAAAAAAAACCTAAGAGGGAAATTAGTTTTATTTATTTCTCATCAAATATGGCATTTCAGACCGGAATATTTCAAGGGATGTATTCTACTATATCATCATAAGATCGTTTAAGTTTAATGTAAATCTTTGAGGACAAGTTTTTTGTTTGTCCTTACGAATTATGTTTGTTCCTTTAAGACTCTATTGTTTTTAAACAACCAACCATCATGGCTTCAAACAGAATGTCTTTGATTTTGGTCTATTCGATAACAACAAAAATAAACAAATTTTGAAGCATTTTCGTCAATATTTAGACTGTTGGTGACCACCAAAACTGCATTCAAGATAACAAATAGCATAACAAAGACTCAGCAAGACAACGAATAATGTCTCTCAATCAGTTAAACCTTGAAATGCTGAAGTTCTTGTGGATTTAACTGATTGTTTTTACATGCGCAGGAACAGTCTTAATCTTCAATGATGAAGTAAAATAACAAATACGAGTATAATGTAATTTCATACGACAGAAAGTCGAGAGAGCATGTCACGTTATACTAAATGTAAACATTGATTGAACACAATTTATTGGTTGATCCAGCCTGTTTGACATTTTGAGGTGAACTGTTCCAAAGATGCAACAATGCAATAGGAAGTGCCAGTTGTAAACGGTTTTATTTTTAATCTTATTTTTAATTTTACAAGTGGACCTCCGATAGCATTTCTTATGTTTCGTGTGTACTTCAAACATCGAACCGTCAGATAAATTTTGCCCCCCCCCCCCAAAAAAAAAGAAAACTTGACAAGAAGCACTGCAGCTGTTGATGAAGTATACATTGGTTTTGTTGTTAATTAATTTGATTTAAAAAACAACAACTTTAATCTAAGATGTTGTTTTCCAATTACAGATTTTTCTTCCCGCGTGGACATAACCGCCCCAGATATTCGGCGATATCTCCAAAACGTTACAACCTTTTGACATGAACTTGTCAAAGGTTAGTGTTATTAAGTCTACATTTATAAGTTAAAACAATCGAACGGTTACAAAAACCAAAATTGTACTCTGACTTTAAAGTCACCTGGAAATAGAATTTGTTTTTTTCAAACATTAGAGTTTATGTTTCTGAACAATAAAATAATTGTTTGAGTAATTGTTTTTAACGATTTATATGTAAAACAAAAACAAACTAAGTTGTGTGGGGGTGACTCCGCCTACCCCTTTTGTGACGTCAATCGAGACAGACTTTGCCTCGATCGAACATCAAACACACGTACGTACATTCAAGTCCTAGTCGTAGAGTTTGTACGTTTCGAAAAAGTTTTTTTCTTGCATTTTTCCGGCAATGTCGACCAGGTGTATTGCTGCTGGATGCAGCAAAACAACTATAAAGATGGGATCAGTTTGCAAGTCTTTTCCAGCGCTGTGCAGCAAACACTTCGAGCCGTCGTGCTTCGAGAATCCGGAATACACTACACATTTTGACATGAAGAGAAAATGTCTTTTCTTAAACTTGACGCAATCCCAACAATTTTTCCAGCTTGTGGGGAAGTCGAAGAAGGTACCTGAAAGACGTAACGAACCTAAAGGAGGATTTGCCTAACGTGAAAAAAATCAGGTATTGTTTCAACTTTGAGGGCATGTTTTTAGCTTGCGCCAAGCGTCACTATCTTGTGTTGGCACTGCATGCGATTCATCGCGCCTCGATTGACGTCACGAACAGCGCCCTCTCGGGTCGGGCTTATTTTCAAATTTATAAATAACATGGAAACTAATTTTGTTAAACCTTAGTTAATTGTTTATTCATATTCCACTCATAAAAACACATATTTTAGTGACAAAAGCTTTACAAAAGAAATGTATTGTACAAAGAGTGCCTAATAACCCACTCGCCATTATGTTTCTTTTTAACATACTAGTACTCGTACTCGGCTATCCATTGAGTACTTGGTACCCGGCTGTTGACTTAGTACCCAGATATCAGAATACTCAGTACTTATATATTCAGTACTCGTTCGTGATGGCATAAGTACTCATGCTTGAGTACTACTCAGCCAGCCTGGTACTCGACAGTACCTGGTACCCGGATGTTGTATTTAGTACTCGGATATCAGATAACACAGTAATCGTATATCAGAAAACTCGGTACTCGTATCTTCATTACTCCTTCTAAATTGTCTTAGTACACGTTCTTGAGTACTACTCGGCCACCTTAGTACTCGGCAGTACCTGGTACGGCTGTTAGACTTAACACTCGGATATAAGATAACTCAGTACTCGGATATCAGCATAGGCAGTACTCGCATGTTCAGTATTTCTTCTAGATGGTCTTAGTACTCGTACTCGAGTACTACTCGGCCACCGTAGTACTCGGCAGTACCTGGTACGGCTGTTAGACTTAACACTCGGATATCAGATAACTCAGTACTCGGATATCAGCATAGGCAGTACTCGCATGTTCAGTATTTCTTCTAGATGGTCTTAGTACTCGTACTCGAGTACTACTCGGCCACCGTAGTACTCGGCAGTACCTGGTACGGCTGTTAGACTTAGTACTCGGATATCAGCATTCTCAGCTCGGCCACCGTAGTACTCGGCAGTACCTGGTACGGCTGTTAGACTTAGTACTCGGATATCAGCATTCTCAGTACTCGTTCCGATAGCCTAAGTACTCGTGCTTGAGTACTACTCGGCAACTTTAACACTCTGCATTCTTGATACTCGACTGTAAGACTAAATTAGTACTCATCAGAATAATCAGTGGTCTAAATACTAGCGTACTCAGTACTTGTTTTCGATGGCCTAAGTACTTATGCTCGAGTATAACTCGGTCACCAGAGTGCCCTGCAGTACTTGGTACTCGGCTGAATACTGTAACCGTTTACTAACATCTCTTCCCCTGCATTAAGAGTCAAGTGAGAACAATATAATAATTTTCATACCAGATTATAACACAATTAAGTAATAGATGTGTCAAAGCGCCTGAACGTCAAGGACAATGCGTCAAGGACAACCATTTACAATGCGTTTTCTCCTTTGGCAGGTTTTCTAAATTGAAGCTTTCAACATTTTTGTTGTTTGTTTGGTAATTTAAAGCAAATTTTGAAAAATAAACCATTTGTATAATGGCTCTCTATAGAACCGAAACGAATCTCATGCTTAGCAGTGAATATAATCATTAAGGCACTAATGGGTATGGGAAAGTACAGTCTATTATGTGTAGGGTGAAAGTTGTAAATTACATTAAAGGCCAAAATAATTATTTGTGTTTTATTCTAAAGCAAATAATGTAGGTCATTTTGACATTGGAAATACCGTGTCTGCCATTACAAACCCGAACACACAATGTATTGAGAACCAAATTCAATTTCTTGATTTCTGATTCTTACTCAATTTTGCCAGATGCATCTTATAGATGCGTGTGGCACGTCTTGGCCGAGCAGTCTAGTTCAACGGAGCAAGCCCAGGTGTTATCCAGCAGGAGAGTGTGGGTTCGAATCCCGGTCATGACACTTGTGCTTTTGAACAAGGCACTTAATCACAAACGCTCCGTAAAAAGTTAGGAATGTATGTAGCCAAGTTCCTTGTGTATGATACCCATGCCTAAATCCTTATGGACTGTGAAGGGGGTAACCCTGTTTCAGCCCTAGGCCAGGAGTAGGTGACTTCTAGCTGATGCTACCCATGCCTACATCATTACAAGCTGTGAAGGGGGGTGATACCTTTGCCCACATCCTTACAGACTGTGAAGGGGGTAACCCTGTTTCAGCCCTAGGCCAGGAGTAGGTGACTTCTAGCTGATGCTACCCATGCCTACATCATTACAAGCTGTGAAGGGGGGTGATACCTTTGCCCACATCCTTACAGACTGTGAAGGGGGTAACCCTGTTTCAGCCCCAGGCCAGGAGTAGGTGACTTCTAGCTGATGCTACCCATGCCTACATCATTACAAGCTGTGAAGGGGGTGATACCTTTGCCCACATCCTTACAGACTGTGAAGGGGGTAACCCCGTTTCAGCCCCACAAGTAGGTGGCTCCTAGTGGATGATACCCATGCCTACATCCTTACAGACTGTGAAGGGGGTAACCCCGTTTCAGCCCCACAAGTAGGTGGCTCCTAGTGGATGATACCCATGCCTACATCCTTACAGACTGTGAAGGGGGTAACCCCGTTTCAGCCCCACAAGTAGGTGGCTCCTAGTTGATGATACCCATGCCTACATCCATACAGACTGTGAAGGGGTAACCCTGTTTCAGCCCTAGGAGTAGGTGGCTCCTAGTGGATGATACCCATGCCTACATCCATACAGACTGTGAAGGGGTAACCCTGTTTCAGCCCAATGAGTAGGTGGCTCCTAGTTGATGATACCCATGCCTACATCCTTACAGACTTTGAAGAGGGTAACCCTGTTTCAGCCCCAGGAGTAGGTGACTCCTAGTGGATGATACCCATCCTTACAGACTGTGAATGGGTTAACCCTGTTTAAGCCCCATGAGTTTTTGGCTCCAAGTGGATGATGCCCATGCCTACATCCTTACGGACTGTGACGGGGGTAGCCTTGTTTCAGCCCCATGATTTGGGGACAAAGTGCCCCTGGTGGCAGTTGTTTTGGGTCGAAATCCCAAATCATAAGTGTAGCCCTCGCCTTAAAGTGGCCATCCAACCGTATGATGAGGCAATATCCTATAACACATCCAACAACAACAAAAATTCACAATTGACGAAGAAATACATATCGTTGTTGTTTTCATACACACTGGTCAGTTCGTATGTCATGATATCCTAAGCTGGACCGTGCCAAACGTACTAGAGGGGTGTCAATCAACATTGGACAGTGGTTTCGTTAGGAGGGGGCAGGAAAAAAACCTGCCAGCATCCTTTTTGTACAAAATAAGTATGTCAATTGTAAATAAAATCAAGTCAAGAAATTTAATTAGTTAAGCAAAAAAAAAAATACTTACACTTAAACGGGCACAACCAGGACATGTCAACAACACACCTCAAATAAAAAAAAAAAAAAAAACTGTTTTATAAGGTTTTGCAGTAACACGCATTCTCAAATCCATGAGGAGCGTCTTTTGTTCTTTCCATTGTTCATGTATTAATGGAGTCCTTTTCCCGTTTTTGTTTTGTCCTGTCCTTTGACTCTCTTCTTGGAAAAGTTAAGAATATAATCGGAGTTGGACAGAGAGAACAAGTAATTAATTTATGAATAAGTAACACTACAAATTGTGATATCTGTGTAACAAAAAATCAGAAGGCAAAGAGAAAGTCGTGCATGTGGATCCATTCCCACCAATATTCGGAAAGGGATGTATCTCATGATAGCTGAATTCGTTCAAATCGACTGTACGACTTGACATTTTCTTAGCCACATCAAAGAACTGAAGAAGAAGAAATTTGAGACCTTGTCCTCCGCGTATTGCCTCCTTAAAAACAAAATAAGACTCTGAGGTCTTGACAAAAAGCAGTTAAACTGGCGAACATTTTGTCACTGCGTTCATGTTGCCATCTATCTTTATCAGTACTTGATTGTGCTCAAAGGCACTGGAAACTATTGGCAATATTAGGCCTAACTGTTAACATAAAAACTTACTTGCTAACGAGCAACGGAGAGCTGTTGGTATAAAATATTCTGAGAAACGGCCCCGTAGTTTTCGAGAGTTATTTGTCACTAAAATAATTAATTGAATTGAATTCGAGACCTCCCATCTGATGTCTCGAATTCAAGCATCTAAAAGCACACAACTTGTGCGACAAGGATGGTTTTTCTTCCCTCTCGCAACTTCGACGACCCATTCAAAATGGTTTGTTATTTTATGTGTCATGGGATTCACTAAGTGAGAACACTGGTCTTTGACAATTGCCAAAGGTGTTCACAAGACTGTTCAAAAGCCTACAGGTTTTCCATGCTGCAGTAAAATGGCACTCATGTGTAGTCTTTAACAAAGTAGTCTTGTGGGGCATCACAAGGCTAAAAAGCTTCGCTCAACGATAATGTTCATTAAAAAAAAATGGTCGATTCGCTAATGGAAATCCGACTTGAGAGAAGGTTACGAATCACCAAAGATGTCGGTTCATTAAGCACTTCGTGCCTTTTGGAAACCTGAGCCTTGGCCTCAATCTCAAGTCTTATGTTTCTCTTGCTTCTTTTTATCTAGCCTGACGTCACACTTCGAGGCTTGTATTTTAAGCCAGACAGCTGCTGCTGAGCCCACGTACATGATCACCTTTGTCCTCGCAGACTGTTATACGGCCTTGAAGCATTGTTCTCTGAAGATTCGCAGTTAAATCCGACGAACATGTGTGAGGGCGCTACTTTGGAGCACACGTGAGAGCACACAAGGTACGATTTGGGTATTATTGTGCAAATGTAAGATTAGTTAAGTTTACTGTTTAAGTTTGAACTAGATTAGGGTTTGAACAAAGAAACATTTACCCAAGCTGGACTTGGACCAACAATCTCCACATGAAATACTACACTTTCTGAGCTATTAAGCCCTTTGTTGGTGGTATTCCTATATTAGTCAGTATCTCTGTTTCGTGTGCCAGAGAAGCCATACATAACCGTATTGGAAGTATCACACAAAATTGCATCGCGTTAATCTCCCATAGCCGATGGCCCAGAGGTGCCCGGGAGGCGATTTCTCTTATGCATTGACGTTATCCAGCCGCCATCTTAGAGGAAAAACGATGACGAAAAAAATCGAAACGCACAAGTGTACGCGCTACGCACGGGGTTGGCCAATGAACAACCTCCCGTTGACCTCTAGGTGAGGGCGCCCTACTGAAATGACGTCATGCGCATAAGGTATATTGCTGTTCGGCATTGCCACCCTCAAACACATGAGATCATGATTCTGTATTAAGGATTTCCTTTTTAGAATCGGTTTTAAGAAGAAGAAAAAATCCCCATTGCAAAGTCCTACGCCCAATGGTAATTTCGTAGTCGGAAAAAAAATGCGCCTGGAAACTCATGGTCACCTTTTGTATGCGAGACTCGGCTGGTATAACACACATGTGAGAAGTTGCCGTCCGGAAGAACACCTTCATTAAATAAAGTTTAAAATCTGATTATGGTACAATACCATAGTGTACGAATTCGATTAGCAAATGAAGTTATCTAGAGAACGTGTAGTTGATGTTTCGACCAATCATTAGCCACAACATTCCACACAACGACTGTTTGTTGTTGTCAGCATAGCGCACAAACACGTTGCCGCAGACAACATCTCAATGGATTTCTGAAGAGAACGTGTAGTTGATGTTTCGACCAATCATTAGCTGCGAAATTCCACAGAATGACGAAACGCATCATCTCACAAACGTACTCACATCTCACACAACATAGAGCGTCCATGATTGGTTCTGTCCACCACAGGCCAATTTAACCACTTTATTAAACTCATTTTAAGTTGTGTCTTTGTGTCTGGGGATATAAAAAGCAAACTGCACTTGATTTCTGAGGATTATTCACTTAAATGGAGAGTTGTGCATCAACGCACTGCGTGTAGCCTTTGGAGAGTTGCTCTGCACCGTATACTCACTCGCAGCGTGCAGGCTTTTACTACCATGTGTAACCTGTTTTACCAATAACACAACCACACAGTAGCTGTTTGTTTTTGTGTGAAAGAGACCTATTCTGGAAACCTTGGTGTAGATTTATTGCTTGGTTGACATCAGTAGGACCTACTTGTCTTTAACTATGTTCACGACTAGCTTAATTAGCTACACACGACGAGTGCTCAGAGGTATGACAATAGCAGGCGGCAGCTCGTCGTTATCCTTGGCCGTGTTATGTGTGTTTTTCACGGGTCTCACCCAGCACGGAGCGTGCAGCTCGAACGTCACTAAACTGCACATTGTGGGGCTGTATCCTATGAGCGGATTCTGGGCAGGGGGGCAAGCGCAGCTACCAGCCACCCTCATGGCCGCTCGAGACATCAATGCTAATCCGAATATTCTGCCTGGATACGAGCTCGACATTTCGCAAAAAGACACGAAGGTCAGTTTCAAATTATTCGTAAAATGCAAATTATTCGTGTAATTTTGGCTAAGTTAATGGTATTATTTAAATGAGGCGGCCAATTTGTAGATAGCCAGTGGTATCTCGTTGTTCACGCAGCGATTACAAGTCATAAATGCGAGGAACCAAAACGATAGTCAATGGCCAATGACTATTCAAACATAAACGCTATTTTATATGTCAAAGTTAAGTTCTTTTGGGGTTTTAATTACATGGATTGTACCTTTTGATTTTGGAACTGTTCGCTTGTTTTTATCATTATATGCAATGAAAAACTTACGTGTGAAAATGTCATCCCAAAAGGTATGTGTGTTGTTTTTAGATATCGCCAAAAATCGACGCAGAAAGAATTTGTGTAGAAAATTATATCTTTTCCAGAACACTCGATGTGAGATGACTTCTAAACATGTTTTTTATTTTATTTGTTTTTATACTATTGAAACCTGCTGTACTTCTAAACAAGTTTCATTTCATTTGTTTAAAGAGTGGCTACTAAAATGTATGTGTATAAATTCAAGGACATAAGCCGTTCTAAAAAGGACGTCACAGGTTGACGGAATGGCGTTGTTTCATCCTTCAAAATTGTGTGAGAAAAACCTTGTGTTCATGGAAACCCTTTTATCGATCGGCTTAGCACAATGACAAGATTGCCATATGGCTTTAAAAGCAAGCATGTCCCAGTTTCGGTTGGCAGCAATTGAAAATGAAATAATTTTCGAAAAAATTAGGTTAATTTATTAAAAGCTCTCTCTAGTTAACAAGAAAAGCCAAGCTGGAAATGTTATGTGCTTTTAGAAGCGAATATATTGATAAAGGCGTTATGATCTCTTTCACAATGTAGAGGTAATAATGAATACGTCTGGTCAGAATGTTAAGGTTCTTGGTGTAATTTGAATGGATTTGGAAACACTGCTTTTTCATATTTTGGAGCTCCTGTTAAAATGTTGTTTATTGCTCTAGAGTTAAATGGCGTTTGGGGCATTGCATGGTGTGGAGAATAAGAGTAACTATAAACATAAATATGAATAGTAAACTTGCGGGTACAACCATGAGTAAAATCTCTTTTGAGGGCGTTTTGGCTCTGAAAAGAGTCGGTTTGCTCTTGACGTTTCGAACAGTATACTCTGCCCGTCTTCAGGAGAGTTGTGATCAAGAGTTGTTTATACAAAGTATTTGGTTGGCAAAAAGAATCATCCTTTTTCTAAGTAAACTATTTCTGTGCCCTTATTTTGTTTAAATACGCATTTTTTTATGTAAAGGCACTGGACACTATTGGCAATTAGGCCCTACTCAAATAATAATTGTTAGCATAAAACCTGACTTGGTATTGAGCATTAGAGAGCTGTTGATAGTATAACACAACGTGCGAAACAGTTCCATCGGAAGTAACGCAGACTTTGACAAGGGGGTAATTTCTCAATAAAATAATAAAATAATTCAGCTGCAAGCCTTTTATTATGCATCAGAAAGCACACAAAGTATTGAAACAAGGGTGTTTTTCCTTTCATATCTCTTGAAAATTTGATGGCCAATTTAAAACCAAGCTATTTGAATATTTAGGCCTACCCTTTTTTCTCCGTTTCCCTTGTGGTTTGTTACTTGAAGTTTTTTCCCATCACCCAAGTGCAATTTACGAGAACAGTCTTCTCTCCACTCAGGTAAAGTAAATTTTTCGCTTCAAGGAGGAAGGGGACATTAAGACGGGATCTTGAGTGTGAAAAGTTTATAGAAACTAATCCACGGGAATAAGTGAAGAAAGGGCACTCTTGTTTGAACTTGGATTGATTTTCCTTTCGATGGTTCAAATCCGTAGGAAACTACAAGACCTTGTAAATGATGGACAATCAGGGAAAGATGCGTGAAGTCAGCCATACAACTTTTTAAGAGAGGTTCACTTTAAAAGAAAAGTTCATTTTCACAGGCAGCGATGCAACTGCAATTTGATGACTTTGTCTTTTAACGACTTCAATACGTTCGGCGTTTTACCGACTCATGTCGTGCTTGAACTACCCTTAAAAATAACTCTTTTATTTTAGGCATGTAATTAGAGATTTATGTGTGGGTTAACTCATAGTTTGAAAAAATAGTGTGGGATGGCAGATTAGCCTATAATGGGCAAAAACAAATTATCAATTGACTGAAACTGTTTTTGAAATAACCAGCTTTTGAAATGTACTATTTTGTGAAATAACACCAATCTGTAAACTTTCAGAATTGAAATGTACTATTTTGTGAAAATTAGTATAACACCAATCTGTAAATTTTCAGAATACTTAAATGTCTAGTGTAGGGGACGGTGAAGATCTATTCATCTGTTCAGATCGTTAGAACAAGAATTGCGCCCGCAAACACAATTAATTATCCATTCTACAATCTGTCTTCTGATCGCGCCCAGTGGGGCCAGTGTGTATTTTCTTTGTGTCTATGACTGCTCGGAGTTAACCAGCCTTACTTCATGTCATGCACCAATTTATAAAAAATGTCCATGTTCCATCCGATTCACCGGCATGAAAACACTTGAGAGACTTGGACTCAAGCATCATGCATCCATAATCAAATAAGAATACACAAATCTAATTTGATTACGTTTGTAGGAAGAGAGAAGACATACAGTACAGGTTTTAGTAAATTTGTCTCTTTTCATCCTTCACCTATATGCACCTGCTCTCTGAATTTATACTTATAACTAAGGTTTAAAAATATTGGTTTTGATTGTATTTACAAATTTACGAGTAGGCCCCGACCCGAGAGGGCGCTGTTCGTGACGTAATTCAAGGCGCGCTATTTGAAGAGAAAATTTGTAGTCAGGCCCCCGTACATTACGTCTGGGAACATGGCACATCAAAACAAATTTAGACACGATTTTACACACATACGTACATTGAAACTTGAACATGTTGAACGCTTAGTGGTTTTTACAAAAGCTATAGCTGCTATTTTTATTTAACTATGCGACTTTTTAGTGACCAAATGGGTTGTAAGATGTGGGCCTACGTATTATTATAGAAATACGGCCACGGAGCAGACTGCACGCACGCACTATGGCTGCTGTATAATGTGCGGACGGTCACATAGGACCTGCACGCACGGTGAATCGCATGCGGTACCAAAAAAAAAATCGTGTCACTTGGCAAAAGCTAAAAACATGCCCTCAAAGTTCAAACTTACCCGATTTTTTTCACGTTTAGCAAATGCTCCTCTGGGTTCGTCACGTCTTTCATATACCTTCTTCGACTTCCCACTAGCTGGAAAAATGGTTGGGACGGCGTCGTGTTTAAGAATGGCTCTTCTCGTCATGTCAAATGAGTGGTGTATCCCGGATTCGAAGCACGACGGTTATATATTTATAACTTTTTTGCTAAAGTTATATACATATTATACTGCTTGCCACATTATCGAGTACAACGTTTTGTTTATAGTTATGTTTTTAATAAGGAAATCGAACTACAATCCTATAGCATGTTATCAGCTGAGTTGTTCACATCATGTTATTTTAAACATAGTCTACACTTTTATCAATAGCAAGTTCTCCTGTTCTATAAGACGCTGGACACTATTGGTAATTGTCAAAGACCAGTCTTCTCACTTGCTGTATCTGAACATAAAATAACAAACCTGTGAAAATTTGAGCTCAATCGGTCAACGAAGTTGCGAGATAATAATGAAAGGAAAACACACTTGTCACACGAAGTTGTGTGCTTTCAGATGCTTGATTTCGAGACCTCCAATTCTAAATCTGAGGTCTCGAAATCAAAATCGTGGAAAAGTTTGATTTTTCACTTGAACACATCTCTCTTATCTTAAACTTATATATAACTTCGTGAACGTAAGTTTGAGTTGATCGTGTACGTACACAATATGTTATATGTACGTACAAGATAAGTTTGGATTTATCGTGTACGTACAGGATAAGTTATCAAGAGGTGCTTATGTACTAAGGAGCTTCTAACAAAATTCACGAGAGGAAACGATGGTGAGTAGGACAAGAGCAAAGTGAACCGTGAATATACAACAAGACAATAATTGCAAATTTGATTAAGCCCTGAAGCCTAAAAGTGCGTGTAATACAATTACACCCGCAGCGTGTAAGTAAAGGTATTAGACACTACCGCTTAATAAATGTCCAAAATAATAGCGATTGTGACCAGAGGTTTCTTGGCCCGTCCACAAAGAATCAAAATAAATACTTCACAATTTTCAGCGACCACTGAATTGATTTCCGGCCGGTCAGCTGCAGCAATTTCATCTGGATTTGGCCGACGGAGCGGGAAATTGCATTAGTCTTCGGCTATCAGCAAAATCGTCATTTTTTTCCTAGTATAACTGCTTGTTCACTCGTAGTCAATAGTCACTCATTTCCACTTCAACAAGAGATCAATTATAACAGTAAATCTGCTCAAGATTGACCTCGCAAAAGGTCCCCCTGGCTGTTTTACTTTCGCATTGCATCAACATTTTCGTAGAGTCCCAAAGTGCAATCACCTACACTGCTGGGGTAGTTTTAGTGTACTTTTTTAAACAAGGCATTATTTTGTTCGTACATTTATTCAGTCGATACGGAGCATCGGATTATGTCCCTCCAAACACGTTGGTCTCCCATTGCTGTACGCAGCTCATCCTGTTGCAGGCCAGAGTCCCGGCACAAGGTGTCAACTTAGGTGGTGTGTACGTTTGTCTGCCACGGGAACAGTGACCCTGATGAGTAGGGGTCCATTGCATGCACCGGCTTGCTCACTGCCAGCTCAGTATGTCTGAGACAGTGACCTGCTATCTCGGCTGTCGTGTCGTAATCTTGGTGCTTACTCTGGTAGTCCATCTTGTTCACACCTGCATAAAAGCAAGTATCATCATGGGACATTATCACTGACCGCTGTCTTTAGGGTCAATCTGAAAAACCTTTGGCTATCTTAGGTTTAGTGCACTTTTGAAAGATGATTAGACCTGACAACACATTTGTACAGCCTCCCGAATAACAGGCTAGTTTAATGACAACTCATCCTCCGTAACGAGTGTTTTTGGTAAAGCCAAATTGCACGACTACCAACCAAAGTCACTAACTGTTTAATCTTTAGTTTAAAAAAACTGAGAACTCAAAAGTTTCGAATTCTTTTTTGATCAACGCTTCCCTTCACAGTGTCATAATGTAGACGACCGAACAAGCGATGATGACGTCATTAATCTTTTTTAGAAAGCTTGGGTCTCAATGATTAATCCAATCACCGACGGTACAATAGAATCTTTAGATTTTCATCCATCGGATGGGACGTAAAGCCGTTGGTCCCATGTGTTGTGTAACGAATGTAAATTAACCAGGCTGGCGCACTTATCGAAAAGAGAAGGGGTTCGCCCCGGTGTTCCTGGCTGTGGCTGCTGTATGCGCCCTAGCACCTTGTAAACCTAGAAAACAAAAGCTGTACCCACTAAAGTTTGCACAGCTGTAATAACAGTTACGCGTTTTAGTTGCAAAGCAGCTGTGGCGGTTTAAACATGATACGTTGGTTTAGGTTTATTTTTGTCTAGGCCTACCTATAATATGCCGCAAGACGTGTATAAATATACAAGCACAGTTGACACGAAACACGTTCCAAAGTTCGATATTATATGATTCACTTGTTATAGTGCGATGATCACATCTTGCTAAATTTAATGTTCAAATCGTGCTAGAGCATCTAAATTCTACTCTGTTAGTTTCCCTTGCGGGTGTGTAACTCGATTTAAAACCCGTTTGCTGACAAAACGTATTGTAACATTGTAACGCATTGATTCATTTTGATATACTATCCCCAAGCGAGAAGAAATTCCCACCCACCGCCGCTTACATGCAATTTCCAGATTAAATTTACTAAATTGGCAAAAAATTCCTCGGCTTTGTCAATACAACGTCACAACTCATATTGATGATAAATTCACTGCATGGTTTACGGGTGTGTCTCGATTAAAAACTCGATCACTGAATGCAATGCGTTTCGAGTTCCAATCACAAACTAATAAAGTCCAACAAAAACAAATAGAAGATGTTTTTGTAAAGTCGCGTAGGGTCGTATCAAATCTAGTTTAGCATCCATTGGGATGGTAATAATAACAGCCTGTGCTTACATGCCATGATTTATTGGGTAAAATATGTTTTCATTGGATCAACGTATACTGACATATTTCCATGATTGGTTTGAGGTAGTCTTGAAGTCAAGACGGTAATTGTTAAGCGCGGTGTGTAGTTACAGCGCGGTGTAGCTGCGGGGACGATACACACACCCTCGATCCCAGACGATACACACACCCTCGATCCCAGTATGTGTGTGTGAGTCAGTCGCACTTACCTCGCGCTACCTACGACTGTTGCATGTGTAACATCGCACTGGACAGTGACTGTTGCATGAAAGGCAGACAAATATAATTGGTCTGTGGTGATGTAATTTGTTGTTTTGTCTTTTTGACCGCCTGTTTGCAGCGGGTCAATCATTTTATATGTATTATGGCTGTACGTCATAGGTCTATAGTTGTATTACTTTGATGTATTGTGTATAGGTACATTTTGATAGAACGATTTCATTGGATAAACATAGAGTGGCGTATCTTTCCATATCTGTGTTATAATTGGTTTTAAGTGATGTAATTTGTTGTTTTGCCTTAGTCGATCGACTGCATGCTATGTGTGCATAACGTTTGTATGATTCCGTAGGCCTATTGTTCTTTAATTTACTACAACGTGTACATTTATTTGAGTGATTTCATCGGATAAACGTGCTGCGACGTAAGCCTTTTCAGATTTGTATAATTATGATTGTTCTGTGCACCTCAAGAAAATCCTATTCGTCAACACTGTGAATAACACTGGGTGGACGTGTGTGTGTGTCCACATAGTGTTTCGTTTTCAAGTCCTTACATTATGAGGACGTTTTATTCTCATGTCCACACAGCATAACAACAGCAGTGTGGGCTTATATTTTGAATTCCTCTTTGAAACAACACACATATTCTATTTTTACATCCCTGTCGAGTTACCCTTTTTCCCGTTCCTTTGTCCCTGTAGCTAAGAACCTCCCATAGACTTCGTACACTTAATTCCTTGTGGGCACCCCATTTTTTAAAATTTATTCCCATATTGAGACCCATTGTTTTCCCTTATCTGTTTTGTCCTCGATCTCCATAAGGAATATTAAAGCACGCACTTTCAGATGCTCGTCCAATAAAACACATCAAAAACAGAGCATCCCCGCAGGAAATCAAAATCGTCAGAAAATTGGTTGGCAATTTTTGAACAGGCCTTGGGACCCAAGTTCTGTCATTAATAGTTTACGTCTATTGAAATTGATTGATGAACATAATTTTCAACGAACTTGTACGCTAAGTGCCGGTAACGACTTATTACAATTTTTAATAAATTTGTTGATTTCTTTCGTTTGATATGAAGTTGTGTGATAACTCAGAGTGGCATTTCAGATTTTTAGTCATAAGTCATAATTAACTGCTCGTTGTCTTGTTTTTTTTTTAATGTCACTTATCAAGCACTGTGTGAAATGTATTCAATAAGTTTGTTAATACATGGGAACAATGCAATTAAGTCACTGTGTGTAACCGTATTGTGAATACTGCTATACTTTATTAAGAATGCTCGCCCTACTATAAAGAATGTTAGATTTAATTTATGTTTGTATTGGATCGTCCTTGTTGACTAGGCTATCCAGAGGCGATGTTAATTTGCCATCGCAGTAGGGACCAATAATTTTTTACACTGTCCAAAATCACCAGGGTCAGCCCTACTTCTGTGTGAAACAATTACCTGGAAATTGCGTCAAACTTACCCGTTGAAACTGTGTCAAGCTTGTTTTGAAACTGACCCTGATTTTTAACATTCTGCCCCATGATGTTTGTTAATCTGAACAGGAAACTGTATCAAACTGACCTGCAAACTGTGTCAACCTGACCCGAAAACTGTATCAAACTGACCCGAAAACTGTATCAAACTGACCCGAAAACTGTATCAAACTGACCCGAAAACTGTATCAAACTGACCCGCAACGTGTATCAACCTGACCCGCACACTGTGTCTACCTGACCCGCATACTTTGTCTACCTGACTCGCAAACTGTATCAATCTGACCCGCAAACTGTATCAATCTGACCCACAAACTGTGTAAATCTGACCCGGAAACTGTGTAAATCTGACCCGGAAACTGTGTAAATCTGACCCGGAAACTGTGTAAATCTGACCCGGAAACTGTGTAAATCTGACCCGCAAACTGTGTAAATCTGACCCAGAAACTGTGTAAATCTGACCCGGAACTGTGTGAATCTTACCCAGAAACTGTGTCAATCTGACCCGCAAACTGTGTTAATCTGACCCAGAAACTCTATAAAACTGACTCGGAAACTGTATCAATCTGACCCTGATTTGTATCAAACTGACCCCTGACCTGGAAATGGTACCACACTGTTTCCATTAGTGAATGTCGCTTCGTATATAAAATCCAGCGTTGATACTCATGCCTACACCCTTACTGTGAAGGGGGCTACCCTTTTTTAGCCCAGGATAGGTGCCAATGTGCCCCGGGTGGCAGTTGATTTGGATCGATAGCCTAAAACGGTTAAGTGTAGCCCTCACCGCGAAGTAGCCGCCCGGCCTTGTGATAACGCAAACAAAGTTTTTTTTAAGCATGCTCGTTTAAGTTTACCATAATTCAAAAGTAAACTTATACAAAGTGGCGGGTGTGATAAAGCGCTATGTAATAAGAACCTTCTGTTAAAGCTTGGGACTAAAAGTTATTGACAGGAATATACAAGTTCCATTCATTATGAAAGGCTTTCGATTTTAAACCATATTTCCAATATTAATTTTGGTTTTTACCCATACACCGATGGTTTTGAAATTTGTTTTTTTAATATTCTTTATCCCCGATGCAAATTTAACATCTCTTATTATCATATTATTTCCAATGAAGTGGAACTATTGACTGTACAACATGAGCGTGCTTGCACATACAAACTAAAAAAGATGCTTAAAATATTGGCTGTTAACTCCTTGCCGATAGTTCCGTCCTGACAATACCGTAACCTCTATTTCTTGACATCAAATGAATTGCAGATTTACTAGAGAGTACTTTTACTTGTGTAACTCAGTTCAATTCCATAATCAAATAATCCCTACTAACAAAAGGTTGTCGAGTAAATTCTGCATTGCAAATCAATCCCATTGTTCATTTACATGAAAGTGATTGTCAGTTGGGATTGGGTTATAAAGTTGAGGTGAGTATAACAATAGAGCTGCCATCCGCTAAACTAATAATAGACTGTGCAAGTCTCGCGCGAATTTGGCTTCCCGCCAGTTGTACAAGTGCGTGATTCTGTCTCTTCACGCTTCATTTTAAAGGCAGTGGACACTATTGGTAATTACTCAAAATTGTTTTTAACATAAAATCTTACTTGGTAACTAGTAATGGGGAGAGGTTGATAGTATAAAACATTGTGAGAAACAGCTCTCTCTCTCTCTGACGTAACGTAGTTTTCGAGAAAGAAGTATTTTTTTCCACGAATCTGATTTCGATACCTCAGATTTAGAATTTGATGTCTCGAAATCAATCATCTGAAAGCACATAACTTCGAGTGACAAGGGTGTTTTTCTTTAATTATTATTTCGCAACTTCGATGACCGATTGAACTCGAATTCACACAGGTTTTTTATTCTATGCATATGTTGAGATACACCAAGTGAGAAGACTGGACTTTGACAATAACCAATATAGTGTCCTTGTCTTGGGGGAGTTGGTCTTTGAAAATTGTGTGTAACCGTTTGTAATGGTTTCGTCTAGGTAGGCCTACCCTCCAATTGTATTGCATACAAGTAAAGTCATGAACTGTGTCTCCATGCCAGCTCCATGCGTTTTACATGTACGTTCCGTCTTCTGTCTTGGTCCACACTTCCACTGAGTACACAAAAAGCTATTAAGTGCATGCTTGGTTGGAATTGCACCACACTTTTATACAACGCGCGCATTTATGCTTAAGTGGTCTCATCTTCCTTGGGGAAAACAAATACGCTTTTTACCGTCCCCTCCCTCGTTCCGTCCCGAGTCGAAAGCTTCCTATTGTTTGGAAAGTAAAACAATTGGTTTGGAGTAATATGAAAGTAAAGTACATATCGAAACTGGGGCAGCGACTATGTCCACGCAGAACACCGTCTGTAAAACGTACCTGACAGAATCGTTTCTCAGATTCAATGCCTTTTTATTCCCCATAGCCGATGTATTTCCGACCAAGTAAGTTTTCATTGCAATTTATTTTTAGAGTGTTTCCCAAACGACCTTCCGTTTGAAAACCATTAACGCTTCGTTCACACGAAATCAATGTTGGATGCCAGGTTTAGAAAACGTTGAAATAATGGACAAGCCTTAAAGGTACTGGACACTGTCGGTAATTACACAAAATAAGTGTTAGCATAAAACGAATTTGGTAACGAGCAACGGAGAGATAAAGACATTGTGAGAAACGGCCCCCTCTGAAGTAACGTAGTTTTTGAGAAAGAAGTCATTTATTACTAAAATGTTTGAATTGAGTTCGAGACCTCAGCTGAAGTCTCGAAATCAAGCATCTGAAAGCACACGGCTTGTGCAACAAAGGTGTTTTTCGTCTATTATTTTCTCGCAACTTCGATGACTAATTGAGTTCCAATTTTCACAGGTATGTTAATTTATGCATATATTGAGATACACCACGTATGAAGACTGGTCTTTGACAATTAAAAAGTCTGATTACCGATTTTTTTGTTTTATTGAGTGGCCTCTAACCAAAAGCCAGCTACGGAACTTTAAGCGCGAAAATCAAGGGAAAATTGATGACATTTTTACCCGACCACTTTGCTGTGAAAATCAATGTCAATTTTCGCTTCACTGTAATCAAACTCTCGTAGCGTTGCTACCTGAACCACACACTCTAAAGCTATACACAAACAAAAATGGTGTACACTTCCTATAGACGAGACCTGTGACATCACATGTTTACAAAACAGCCACAGAGCCTGGACTTCCTGCAGGCATGATTTGTACACAGCTCAATGTAATAAAATATAAAATCTTATATTTTATGGAGATTGCACTGTCTAATTCTTATCGACTTTTGATATGATGAAAGGGGGCACATCTCAAAAGTTGTCCAGCTTTTACTTTCATAACTCTTGGTTTTATGTGGAAATTATGGCACGAAATGTCAACTTTCCCATAGGACCAGTGCAGTATATTGCCTGCCAGAATACTTAAAGAATGTACAAGGTCACACTTATTGTAAACAAAGGTCATTATGGGAGTTTCCGCAGTTCACAATGTTCAATATAAGTAGTCTGTTTAAATGAAAACAGTTTCGAAAACTGACAAAAAAATCATTATCAAGAGACGAGCACCGGTTTCATGCCCTATCTCACAAACTTTGTGAGGACTGAAAACACATTTCTAGCTGTTATTCTTTTTATCTGTTTTTTTTATCGTTCATATATTTTTCCTTAGTACATTTCTGCCAGCAGGCTTTTGTTTTGGATTCTCAGCATTTTGTTCATAATGTCTTTTGTATTGTAGTATTAGAACTATTGTGATCTTTTTAAGTATTGAAATATGTTGGTTTTAAATACCAATAGTGTAAAGTAATACGTCGTAGGCCTACGTTAAAATAATGTTCGTCTGCCGAGACGAACGTTTTTTTTGGGGGACATTATTTTACTCATTTCTCAAACCGTGTAAGTTTAAAGAAAAGCTGCGGACATTGTGTATCGCTTCAAAGGCACTTGACACTTTAAGTAATTGTAAAAAAAAACAGTCTTCTCACTTGATGTATCTCAACATAATTATGCATAAAAATAACAAACCTGTAAAAATTTAAACTCTTTTGGTCGTCAAGGTTGCGAGAGAATAACGGAAGATCTGTATTCAGCCGAGGTCTCGAATTCACTTCAACTATTTTAGTGAGAAATTACTTCTTTCTTAAAAGCTACGTTACTTCAGCTCTCATTTCGCTCGTTACCAAGTAAGATTTTATGCTAACAATTATTTCAGTAATAATTCTCCATGCCAATTTTTACTGGCTCTGTCCTTCAACGTCCATCCAGGCAGATTTTATGCTAACAATTTATTTGAGTAATAATTCTCCATGGCAATTTTTACTGGCTCTGTCCTTCAACGTCAATCAAGGCATAACTGCGTGCAGCGTGTTTAATATCAAAAAGGTTATTTTTGTACCAAATGTATAATATCGACACATCGAGTGGCCTTGTCCAAAGTGAGTCAATTTTGACAGGAAAAAACAAATCTTTAGCTCATCAGACCTTTTTTGAAACTGTGTCCTACTATTCTTAGAAAATTATGAAGAAAAACCAATATATCTGTATGTTTATATTTTCTGCTGTGGAACTTGTTCTCGTTCAATATTGCCCTGATAATAGAGTCAGTTCGATTTCACTAATTGCGAAGAAATTAGACGTGTATTGTTGCTCGAAACTATCAACTCGACTTGTTTTTGTTATGCAAGTCGCCAGCTACACGAGCCCCGAAGGCCACTTCAAGGTGTGTGCTACAATTTATTGTTTTCCAGGGGCCGTTGCCATGCTCCTAGGGATGAAACAGGGTTACCCCCTTTACAGTCCATACAGATGTAGGCTTGGGTATCATCCATCAGAAGCCTGGCTGGTAGAGCAGAAAGCACTACCTCCCCACTGGTATAACATATTATGAATGGAGTCATCATTATAGACTTAAAGTTAGAGTGAAGGTTCATGGCTTTATACATAAAGCATGTTAAGAGAAACATTTGCTAAGCACAGAAACAAAGCAGAAACTCGTTACTAGCCCCAAACCCATGAAATTTATACACTGTTTTGGCTGGTGCCCTACTCATTGTTGTTTAGCATAGAAAAACCTTCATACACAAAACATAGGCTTAGAGTGGAATTTACTGAAAACAATGCAACCATTTTTGGAAGGTGTTGGTTTTTTTTTGCAGAAAATGTTGAGTTTGGTCGGCCGCCCGAGCTAACCATCGTGTTTTGTTTACCAACAATGGAAAGATTAATAAACAAACAAATCCCCTGAATATGAGTGTCAAGTATTTTTTGAATGGGGCCTTAAAGGTAGTGGACACTATTGGTAAATACTCAAAATAATTATTAGCATAAAACCTTACTTGGTAACGAGTAATGGGGAGAGGTTGATAGTATAAAACATTGTAAGAAACGGCTCCCTCTGAAGTGACGTAGTTTTCGAGAAAGAAGTAATTTTCCATGAATTTGATTTCGAGACCTCAGGACCTCAGATTTAGAACTTGAGGTCTCGAAATCAAGCTTCTGAAAGCACACAACTTCGTGTGACAAGGTTTTTTTTTTTCATTATTATCTCGCAACTTCGATAACCGACTGAGCTCAAATTTTCACAGGTTTGTTATTTTATGCATATATGATGAGATACACCAAGTGAGAAGACTGGCCTTTGACAATTACCAAAAGTGTCCACTGCCTTTAAGCATACCTATATGTATAAGCGAGGGTTTCAGTGCAGTTTCCTATAACAACCAATTAAAATGAGATTTTAATATTAAGGGGTGATTTTTCTGACACAAGTATAGTTTTACACGAAATAATTTCCAAGGACATTGGTACTAAATACATCGGTTTAAGTAAAAAAAAAAAATCATCCGATCTATTTTTAGACCTGTTCTTTATTAGATTAAAACATTACCATGTTCGATTTTATTATTCATTCTATATGTCACTCTCTGATAAGGCCATCATTGACCCATGAATTTGAAGTCTGATGTGTATTTCTGACACTTGTGTCCTTAAGCAGGACACTTCACCATTGCTTCGTCCTTCGGATGGTACGTTAAGCCGTTGGCCCCATGTGTTGTGTAACGCATGTAAAAGAACCCAGTGCACTTATAGAAAAGAGAAGAGGTTCGCCCCGGTGTTCCTGGTCCGATCGGCAGCAAATTGCGCCAACGCTTGTCGAAACGTAAACGAAAACTACGTTAGTATTTGGCTGTGTTTCATAGAAAATTCATTGATTAAGTTGATATTTTATCAGTCTGATGAACTTCTTTCATGACCTTGTAAAAACATTACATGGTGCTATAATCAGGATAGGGTCTCATAATTCAAACGTGGTCCCAAATACTGTATGTTACAGCGCCAGGAGAGTCACGGAGTGACGGACATGTGCGCTATATAAGATACCACAAGTGTTACAATTATAATGTGATGCCTGTTCTCAAATTGAGTGTGAGGTTTGTATATGGTTGACTACTCATCCTATAAGCCCTGCTTATCTAGGGGTTTACGGCGCATGCGATCTCACACTGTTCATGGTTGACTCACAGAGTGCAATGTCATCTGTGAATGGTTCACATAGCAAGCACTTTTAAAGGCACCGTACACCATTGGTAATTACTCAAAATAATTATAGCCATAAAACCTTTCTTGGTGACAAGTAATGGGGGAGAGGTTGGTGGTACAAAACATTGTGAGAAACAGCTCCCTCTGAAGTGCCATAGTTTTGGAGAGAGAAGTAATTTTCCACGAATTTGATTTCGAGACCTCAGATTTAGAACTTGATGTCTCGAAATCAACCGTCTAAACGCACACAACTTCGTGTGACAAGGGTGTTTTCTTCTTTCAATATTATCTCGCAACTTTGATGACCGATTGAGCTCAAACTTTCACAGGTTTGTTATTTTATGCTTATGTTGAGACACACTAACTGTGAAGGCTAGTCTTTGACAATTACCAATAGTGTCCACTGCCTTTAATAGTATAAAACATCATGAGAAAAGGCTCCCTCTACACTAACGTAGTTTTTGAGAAAGAAGTAATTTCTCACTGAGGTATTTGAATTGAATTCGAGAACTCAGCTGAGGACTCGAATTAAAGGCATCTGAAAGCGCACAACTTCGTGTGACAAGGGAGATTCCTCTAATTAGTATACACATAATGAATGTTTATGAGTGCAATGGTGCAAATATGTTCATGAGTTGAAAGATGGAATGTTTTATATAACACCCAAGCAGATCCTTGCCATTTGATTGGAGGATTGTCCGTCACGTGATAGCAAATAAAAGTACCATTGCACGCTGAGTCACTCGCCGTGCTTTTTCGTTCCATCCGAAAAGTACCATTGCACGCTGGCACGCTGCCAGCGTGCAATGGTACTTTTCGGATGGAACAAAAAAGCTTAGTAAAAACATCACTGCGTGCGCGTGTCTTTGGTAACGCAGCAGGTGTTACTGCAAGAAGGCATAGTAAAATTACTAGCTTTCGGCTTCTACAGTTGAAATTGTTTGTTTTGAAAGTTGTTTCTTTCAATCAAAATGACAAAGTTCTACTTGGATGTTATATAAAACAAATAATGAATGTTTTTCATTCGTGCAATGGTGCGAATATGTTCATTCGTTGAAAGCTGGAATAGTCCATTCAACTCGGCTCCGCCTCGTTGAATAGAACATTCCATCTTTCAACTCATGAACATATTCGCACCATTGCACTCATAAACATTCATTATGTGTATACTATTCAACGAGGCGGAGCCGAGTTGAATGGAACATTCCAGCTTTCAACGAATGAACATATTCGCACCATTGCACGAATGAAAAACATTCATTATTTGTTTTATATAACATCCAAGTAGATCTTTGTCATTTTGATTGAAAGATACAACTTTCAAAACAAACAAAATGTAGAAGACGAATGCTAGTAATTTTACTAATATGCCTTGCTGCGTTACCGAAGACAACGCGCACGCAGTGATGTTTTTACTCAGCTTTTTCGTTCCATCCGAAAAGTACCATTGCACGCTGGCAGCGTGCAATGGTACTTTTCGGATGGAACGAAAAAGCACGGTGAGTGACTCAGCGTGCAATGGTACTTTTATTTGCTATCACGTGACGGACAATCCTCCAATCAAATGGCAAGGATCTGCTTGGGTGTTATATAATATCTTCTAACTTCGAAAACCAATTGAGTTCAACTGTTCACAGGTTTGCTATTTTATGCATGTTGAGATACACCAAGTGAGAAGACAGCCGTCGATTTCACAAAACTCTTCCTAACTTAAGACTTCAATTAGGACTTAGGACGAGTCCCAACCCTGCACTGTAGCATGCAGACCTTAAGATTAATCCCAAGTTAGGAAGAGTTACTCGTCCTTACTCGCGATAAGACGAGTCCTAACTCTTTGTGAAATCCACCCCTGGTGTTATGCTAATAAATATTTTGAGTATTTACCAATAGTGTCCAGTGCCTTTAAATGTAAGAACAAATATAGAAGTCCCTCATTAAAATGGGTCCACTAGCTATGTGTGTCCCTAATGATGTTTGTCTATGATGGTCGGGGTCGGGCAGATGTGTGGTTCACTTATTTATACATCATTTCAAGGGATATCTGCAGATCTCTTGCCCTGGAAACATTTACATGTCTTTATTCTGAGTCTTCATGTCCTTGGGCGTAATTGAGTGCACGTTAGAAAACAAGGACATCAGAAATTGAGTAGGATTTGAAACCATTGGCGCTCAACACTCTGTGTTTTCCTGCAAGGTAGCCTATTGTGGAGCTACGTTTTTTTGAAGTATGAGACCAATTCCTTTAAAAAGCACCTTGTATGGTTTACAAGGTGCTGTGGCGCAATATGCAGCGAGTCCTAACTCTTTGTGAAATCGACCCCTGGTCTTTGACAATTACCAAAGGTCTCCAGTATCATATTTACCAGGATTTGTTGCTGTTGCGTTTCTGATTATTCATTTTCACACCTGTCTTGCTTAAAGGGTATGTTTAGTATTAACATTCTCTCTGGTGTACCTATATTATCTATGTTTAACACCACTGGTGTCAATATCTACACCTTGTACCATCTTAATTACACGTCCCATCCATTTTCTTATTGTGTGTATATAGTGTGATGGAGGGACAGCCACTGACATGATGTATAGAGAGTTGTACAACACCACTACCACTAAGATCATGATCCTTGGTGACGGATGTTCAATTTCTACAGAGCCTACTGCCCAGGCATCACACCACTGGAATATTATACAAGTAAGGCTAGACTAGTATAAGACAGGTAATAATATCGAAGTCTTATATAGCGCACGTATCTACCAAACAGTGTACTCAAGGCGATGAGTATATATACAAACTTTCAGAAAGATAGGTTATTGCAGTGAATGATTCTGAGACCCAATTATTAGGTTTACAAGGTGCTACGGCGCATGAAGCTGCCACAACCAGGAACACGGGGCAAACCCCTTCTCTTTTCGATAAGTGCACTGGGGTGGATTTCACAAAGGTAGTCCTAACTTAGGATTAGTCCTAGGCAATGCTAAGAGATAGGACCAGTCCTAAGTTAGGATGAGTTACTGGTCCTAACTTAGGACCGGTCCTATCTCTTAGCATTGCCTAGGACTAGTCCTAAGTTAGGACTACCTTTGTGAAATCCACCCCTGGGTTCTTTTACATGCGTTGCACAACACATGGGACCAACGGCTTTACGTCCCATCCCGAAGGACGAAGCAATGGTCAAGTGTCTTGCTTAAGGACACAAGTGTCTCGGCTGGGGATTTGAACCCACACTCTGCTGATCAGAAACACCAGAGTGTGTTGCTCTTATCCGCTCGGCCACGACACTTCCACAAGCTTGCTTTTCAGAGCCAACGTTTTCATCCCCTTACAAGAGACGTTAAAGGATTCGGGTACTTTTTCAAAATGTCCATAGATTTACATTAAACTTACAGGGATTGAAGATAATGATAGTGGAAAGCTTCCCTTCAAATATTACTTACTGAGGTGCTGTAGTTTTTGAGAAATGAGTAAAAAAAACGTCATAAAAATACTTTTCGTCTCATGAGACGAAAATTATTTTCATAACATTGTTTTACTCATTTCCCCAAAACTACATCATTTCAGCACGTAATATTTTCAGGGAAGCTTTCTACGATCATCACCTTCAAACTGTGTAAGTTTAGTGTAAATCTGTGGACATTGTGTTTTTGGTCCTACAAAAGTTACATAGACCCTTTAAATCCCCAGCCAAATACGCTTGCGTCCTTAAAGGGAGGGTACACGTTTGGTAATTGTCAAAGACCAGTCTTCTCACTTAGTGTATCCCATCATAACCATAAAATAACAAGCCTGTGAAAATTTGGGCTCAATTGGTCATCGAAGTTGCGAGAAAATGCTGAGAGAAAAAACACCCTTGTTAGACGAATTTGTGTGCTTTCAGATAAGACTAGCTAGAAGTCTTTTACTATTTTACTTTTACTATTTTAGTGAGAATGTACCTCTTTCTCAAAAACTACGTTACTTCAGAGGGAGTCGTTTCCCACAATGTTTTATGTTATCAACAGCTCTCCAACGCTCGTTACCAAGTCCAAGTTTTTAAGTTAATATTTGTTTTGAGTAATTACCAAACGTGTACCTTCCCTTTAAGCATTCCTTAAGTATTGCTTCATCCTTTTTTCTCTGTTCCTTACAGCTTTCGTACTCAGCCTCATCTCCTGCTTTATCTGATCGAGAAATCTACCCGAGATTATTCCGAATGTTTCCCCCCGAGACGGTATTTAACGTGATCAAGTTTGCTGTTTTTGAGCTCTTCAATTGGCGGAAAGTGGTCACACTTCACCAGTCAGTCTACCTCTTTTCGAAGGTAACAGTCAATCCGCAGCACACTGAATTTCCTTTCCGTTCATCTGAAAATTATTCATCCGTTTTTTTGTGCGTGACCTCTGTGTGAATATTTAACGAGTCAAAAAGGCTTCTGTAATTCTATCATTTTGGGCCTTTTTTGAAAAGTCTCAACCAAAATAATGTACCAGTAAATTGAAACGAAGAGCATATTTGTCGTTATGTATGAACAAATCGGTGCAACTCAAATTTTTAAAAGAGAAAATTGTACATAAACAATGGCTTCAAATGGAAAGAAAACAAGTCACAAAAACACGGCAAATTCTCCCGTTATGAATGACGGCAACAGTCCCAAATTAGTATTTATAGATAGATTGTTTCATAATCTTCCCTTTTAAGGCAGTGGACACTATTGGTGCTTACTCAAAACAATTTTTAGCATAACAAACTTATTGGGTATGCAATAGAGAGCTGTTGATAGTAAAAAAAAAAAAATATTGGAGAAACGGCTCCCTCTGAAGTAACGTAGTTTTCGAGAAAGAAACGAACTTGAATTCGACTCTGAATTAGAGTTTGAGGTCCCGAAATCAACCATCTGAAAGCACACAACTTCGTGTGACAAGAGTGTTTCATTTTCTTTCATTTTTCTCTCGCAACTTCGACGACCAATTGAGTCTAAATTTGTATAGCTTTGTTATTGTATGCATTATGTTCAGATGCACCAAGTGAGAATACTGGTTTTTGACAATTGTTACCAAAGGTGACCGGTGCCTTTAAGGCTCAGGTTGTACTTAATCTGACCTTGACTAACTCGGCCATTCGTGTTTCCATCTTGCCAAGCTCAATTATCATAGAAAAAATTAACCTTTACCAAAAATCTTTCCGGTCTTATTTCCTTCTTTTTCGTCAAGATTTATTTATTTCTAGACCTTTCTATAATTGAAAAAACTTTCAATCGAACACAGTTATTCAAATGCAACCAACAACTGCAAGCATTCATAAGTATGAAAATAGAATATTGCACGAGAAAAATGTAAAAAAACAAAAAAACAAAAAAAAACGGGCTGATTAAAATGACAAAATTTGGGTCAGCTACACAGAAAAGATGAGTGACAACAAATGAAAGTTGCAATCAAAGAGGCCCTACGTGCCAAAATATGAACGACCTCATTTTTGAAAACGGCCTATACAGCTGTAGCATGACTAATATTCTACTAGGATTCGAACCGCCTCTAGCTACCGGAAAATCTCGGTTGTCTAGTTGGTATGACACTACTCTAGAGCTGCAAAGTTCGTGGGTTCGACACCCACCCGAGTAATACACCTGCGATTTTTTTTCACAGAGTTTGGGAATGGAAGCTCGGGAGAGTATACAGTGCCAACACACATTGGTGTTTATGGGTAAACAAAAACAAAATGGTGGGTTACACAAGGTGCTTACACTGCCTGCAACTGTTTTCAAAATCTTATTCTGTAATACTCCTTTCAAGACACTGTAACTTTTGGTAATTGTCAAAGACCATGCAGTCTTCCCACTTGGTGTATCTAACAAACCTTTGAAAATGTTTAGCTAAATTGTGCTTTTAAGATGATTGAGCTCAAGACTTCAAAATCAAGTTATGAGGTCTCGAAATTAAATTCTAGTGGTGAGAAATAACTAATTTTAACTCCTCGAAAACGACGTTACTTCAGAGGGTGCCGTTTCTTACAATTGTTACAATTGAGCAATTATCATTAGCCATACATAAGCTTCACCACCACCAGTAGTCCAGCACTCTCCTGAAGACGAGCAGAGTATACTGTTTGAAACACTCTAAAAGGATTACACATGCATGTACCCGCAAGTTTACTATTCATATTTCTTAATTATCATTAGTGTCCAGCCGTCGGTTTCACAAAGAGTTAGGACTCGTCATATTTCGAGTGAGGACGAGTAACTCGTCCAAACTTAGGATTAATTTTAAGGTCTGCATGCTACAGTGCAGGGTTAGACTCGTCCTAAAGTCAAAAGATTAATCCTAAGTTAGGAAGAGTTTTGTGAAATCGACGCTGGTGCCTTTAAAAGCAGTGGACACTATGGGTAATTACTCAAAATAATTATCAGCATAAACCTTTTTTAGTAACGAGCAATGGGGAGAGGTTGATGGTTTAAAACATTATGGGAAACGGCTCCCTCTGAAGTGGCGTAGTTTTCGAGAAAGAAGTAATTTTCCACGAATTTGATTTCGATACTTCAAGATTAGAATTCGAGGTTTCGAAATCAAGCATCTAAAAGCACACAACTTCGTGTGAAAGGGGTGTTTTTTCTGTCATTTTAGTTATCTCGCAACTCCGACGATCAATCGCGCTCAAGTTTTCACAGGTTGTTATTTTATGCATAATGTTGATATACACCAAGTGAGAAGACTGGTCTTTGACAATTACCAATAGTGTCCACTGCCTTTAACCATTCATGTATATTTTGTCATTATAGGCGATGGTCGATCTGCAGGAGAAAGCAGCAGAGCACAACATCTCAATTATTGCCGCCGAGAGTTTTTTGGGTGACCCAGAGGCACAAGTTGAAAACATCGAGGTGACATTTTTATATATATTTAATATTTTTTTAATTATTTATTTTATATAAAACGGCCGTAACCAAATAAAAAGTCAAATACTATAAGGGAATTTGGTTTACAATAAAATTGCATTAAAAGGAAGGTACACGTATGGTAATTATTACTCAAAACAAAATTACCATAAAAACTTACTTGGTAACAAGTAATGGAGAGCTGATGATAGTATAAAAAATTGTGAATAACTGCTCCCTCTGAAATAGCATAGATTTTGAGAAAGAGTTAATTTCTCATTTGAATAATTACAGACATAAAGCTAGAAGTCTTTTATTCCTATCTGAAAGCACACAAATTCGTCCAACAAGGGTGTTTTTTCTTTTACCATTTTCTCGCAACTTCGATTACCAATTGAGCCAAATTTTCAAAGACTTGCTATTTTATGCTTATGTTCGGATACACCAAGTGAGAAGACTGGTCTTTGACAATTACCAAACACTTACCTTCCCTTTAACATGTTTACGTGTACATTATGTTAAGTACAATATTAAACTTGTTACTTGAGTTATGCAGACAAACATGAATTGTAAAAGCAACATTGAAAAAGCGTTTATAAATTGAATAATAGTCGGAAAGGTATTAAGCAGTAAAACCCAGTGATTCACACAAATATTTATCGAAATTGTTTGATTTTCCTAAGTAAACTAGATGGTCATCCTTTCTACTGTACCAAAGATTAAAGACACTGGACACTATTGGTAATTGTCAAAGACCAATCTTCTCACTTGCTGTATCTCAACATATGCACAAACCTGTGAAAATTTGAGCTCAATTGGTCGTCGAAATTTCGAGATAATAATGAAAAAAAAAACACCCTGGTCACACGAAGTTGTGTGCTTTCAGATGCTTGATTTCGAGACCTCAAATTCTAAATCTGAGGTGTCGGAATCAAATTCGTGGAAAATAACTTCCTTCTAGAAAACTTAGTTACTTCAGATTGAGCCGTTTCTCACAATATTTTATACTATCATCAGCTCCCCATTACTCGTTACCAAAACAGGTTTTATGCTAATAACTATTTTGAGTAATTGCCATTAGTTTCCACTGCCTTTAAACAGTGGAAGTGCGCAGATTTTAACGCGCGGCGCACAGGATCGACCAATGAACAACCGCCTTGTGGTCTCCATGTGAGGGCGCCCTACTCAAATGACGTCGTGTCCACGAGGTCTAGTCTTGTTTCAAGTATTCCTTTGTTCATTTTGCTGTTGTTTGTTTTTCAGAAAACAGGAGCTCGAATAATTATCGGTGGCTTCTATTCGGAAATGGCAAGAAAGGTGTTCTGCAAAGCTTATCATTTGAAGATGTATGGCGCTAAATATGTATGGATATTACCAGGTTAGTGTTTTAAGGGGGTCCATGTAACTTTTGTAGGCCAAAAAACACAATGTCCACAGATTTACACTAAACTTACACAGTTTGAAAATAATGATAGTAGAAAGCTTCCCTGAAAATACTACGTGCTGAGGTGCTGTAACTTTGGGGAAATTAGTAAAACAATGTCACGAAAATAATTTTCGTCTCGTGAGACGAAAATTATTTTAATCATTTACAAACGTATTTTCATGACATTGTTTTACTCATTTCTCATAAACTACAGCACCTCAGTAAGTAAAATTTGAAGGGAAGCTTTCCACTATCATTATCTTCAAACCCTGTAAGTTTAATGTAAATCTATGGGCATTTTGAAAAAGTACCCAAATTCGTTAAGGCACATGGACACGTTTGATAATATTGTCAAAGACCAGTATTCTCACTTGGTGTATCTCAACATAATATACATAAAATAAAACAATCTGTGACAGTTTGGGCTCAATTTGTCACCTAAGTTGCAAGAAATAATGCGAAAAAACACCCTTGCTTCACAAATGTGTGTGCTTTCAGATGCCTGGTAAAAGGCTTCAGGCCTGAAGTTTTTAAATATTTGAATGAGAAATTACCTCTTTCTCAAAAAGTCCGTTACTTCAAAGGGAGCCGTTTCTCACAAAGTTTTATCAACAGCTCTGCATTGCTCTTTACCAAGTAAGTTTTATGCCAACCATTCATCATGTCGGTTTTAAGGCCGTTGTCCAGACTGTTTGGAGTTGGCTCTAACAATCAATTTTAGGTTTTTATCAATAGTGTCCATCCAGTGCCTTTAAAGACATGTGTTTTCCCCCACTCACTCGAAGACAATCTATTTGAAAATAGGTAGGCCTTCATCACAATTTTGTTTGATATTTCCCTTCCTCTTTGTCCTCTAATTAAATGATAATGCACTCCCCCTTCAAATCTATTTCTCTAATTCTGTAAGTCAGTAATGAAAAAAGCCTTTAGGGCAGCAGACGAAAATCATTTCTAGTTGACATTAAGTTCTTCAGAATGTTTTGTGCCATTTCTGTTTAATAATAATTCAAAACTTGAAGCCATTCATAAAAAATGGTTTACAAATTGGAATCAATTGAATCACTAGACTTTCTGAGCCTTTCCGTTCTCAGTGTCTACCTGAGCAAGTAGTACTCAATAATAAGAATAAGAATAGTGATTTGGGGTTTGAATTGAATTGAATATTACCATCGGTAGTGCATGCCGCACTTCCGTCTTTTATCCTGCGCTATCGATCCAATACGCCTCTCGTAATATTTATGCATGAGTACGTCACAATTTTATTCAAAAACGAGGCCATAGGCGCAGGCACTGCAAGTGGTGGCGGACTTGTGCCTTTAGTCTCATTGTGGGTAAGAATGACGCCATGTATTAATATTAAGAGAGGTGTATACATCCGACGTCACTGACTAAGTAGTACTGGTTGCGCCATTTTGGATTCAGTATTTCCTTGAGTTATGCAGTGTAGAGGGGCCATGTTACAGGAGAAGCTATTTGTGAGGTTTTTATTTTATTTTTAGATTTGAATATTATCTGGTACACTGTACCGCTTACTTAAATTCCTCAGACTTTAGAGACAGTTGCTAGTTGCTGTGTCAAATGGTTGCGGGCAAGCCTTTGCATAGCAACCTTCAGACGAGCAGACCATGGTACCATACGCCTCTCTTAATATCTATGCATGAGGTACGTCACAATGCTAACCCAAAACGAGGCGATGGGCACAGCCACTGAAGTGATGGGGGACTTGCGCCCAAAGCCTCATTTTGGGCAAGAATTATGATGTCATGCATAAATATTAAGAGAGGCGTATTGCAGTTTAAGGGAAGGTACACGTTTGGTAATTACTCAAAACAAATATTTACCTACAAACTTACTTGGTAACGAGCACTGGAGAGCTGTTGGTAGTATAACACATTGTGGGAAACGGCTCCCTCTGAAGTAGGCCCTAACGTTGTTATTGAGAAAGAGGCATTTCTCACTAAAATATGAGGAGACTTCTAGCTAGAAGTCTTTTATTCCTATCTGGAAACACTCAAACTCGTCCAACCAGGGTTTTTTTTCTTTCATAATTTTCTCGCAACTTCGATGATGACCAATTGAGCTCAATTTTTCACAGGTTTGTTATTTCATGCGTATGTTGAGATACACCAAGTGAGAAGACTGGTCTTTGACAATTACCAAACGTGTTCAGTGCCTTTAAGTATTTATACGACTTAAACAGTAAACTTACCGGTATAACCACGTCTCTTTAGTCTAAATGGTGGCTCTGAGCCTGTTGGTCACGACGTTTCGAACAGTATAATCTGCACGTCTTCAGAAGAAATTTGGAACATGGTGTAATTTGGAATAGTGGTGTAATTTTTCAATCTTGGTTATAGGTTTTTCATTTTTTTCTTTTCTTCCTAAAGCTGTGTGTGTATACAGTTCTGAATGAGGGTATATTATGGGTAAAGCTGATTCGAGAGTAGGTTCGTCTCTAGTGGTGTAAAAGATGTCTCGTGTAACAATGCCCTTTATAGCATAGAGTAAGAGAAACACCTGGGGTCGATTTCACAAAGAGTTAGGACTAGTCCTAACTTAGGACTAGTCTTAGGAGATACACAAATTGCATGGATAGTCCTAAGTTAGGACGAGTAACTGGTCCTAACTCAAGATAAGACTAGTCCTAACTCTTTGTGAAATCCACCCCTGGCTCCTTAAAGACACTGGACACTATGGCAATTGTCAAAGACCAGTCTTCTCACTTGGTGTATCTCAACATATATGCATAACATAACAAACCTGTGGAAATTTGAGCTCAATTGGTCGTCGAAGCTGCGAGATAATAATGGAAGAAAAACACCCTTGTCACATGAAGTTGTGTGCTTTCAGATGCTTGATTTCGGGACCCGAAAATCTAATTTTGAGGTCTCGAAATTAAATTCGTGAAAAATTACTTCTTTCTCCAAAACTGCAGTACTTCAGATGGTACCGTTTCTCACAATGTTTTATACTATCTCCATTACTCGTTATAACTACCAATAGTGTCAACTGCCTTTAAATGGCAAATCCACAAATAATTGAGTGGAAAACAAAAATCCTTGGTCAACAATTTTACTGTAATTGCTGGCTCGAAGGTTCAAGTGAATAATGACAGAAAGCTTTTAAAGGCATCAGCTGCACACAGGCTTCAATTTCTGATTGACCTTCCTTCCTCAGTTCTTTCGTAAAAACCCTTTGCCTAAAATATTCACAAGCGGTAAAGCCATACAAAGCCCAACAGAGATGGGAATCCATTGAATTTGTAAAGATTTCCCAACCTTAACATTTGAAAGCACTTCTCCAGGACTGGAGAGAGCACAACACACAGGAATAGTATTGTTTGATAGCAGAATCGGGAAACAATGTATGTTTGGTTTGCAGTAACACCATGTGTATACCTTCTTAGGGTAGATAATGTTCTTTTGAGAACTTTATAATAATAATAATAATAATAATAATAATAATAATAATAATAATAATAATAATAATAATAATAATAATAATAATAATAATAATATAATAATAATAATGCATTTATAATGCGCCATCTATCTAGTGTACAAGACCCTATTCCGAGGCGCAGAACAAAAAACAATACATACAACAAAAAAGAAATGTAGAGCATAATAAAAAATTATACAATGAATAATCTACTGTCAAGACATGTAACGAGCTAAGTGTAAGAGGATTTAAATAAATGAGTTTTCAGCAAGTTTTCTCAACTTGTCTTATAATAATATAATATTATAGGTATTTGTATAGCGCCTTGAACACCTGCTGCAGGGTGTAGATACGTGCACATTGCAAGTCTTATTATTATTGTTAATATTATTTCACAAAGATCAAAGCGCTGTACAATTAACAAGAACAATGCAAAGGAACAAGAAAAACAAAAAAAAACAAAGGATTAATGACGAGGCTTTTGAGGTTTTTCTTGAAAATGGCAGTATCAGATGAGCTTATGAAAATTTGTTCTAGTCCTTCGGCCTAAGCCAGAGAAGAAAGACTTGGAGCCGGCAGATCGAGAAGGCCCGTGCCCACAGAGAATAATAGGGATTTATCAGAGGAGGAGGAGCGCAGACTGCTCTGCCAGGTGTATAAGAGGACAACAGATCGGAGAGTCTTGCTTTATACTCTACTATTGCGTAGAGAATTTTTCGGAATTCGGGAGACTTCTCTACTACCGCAGAGTACATTTTTAAAGCCGTTAGACACTTTCTGAACAGAACAAACATTTCAAGTTCACATCAGATTTAAAATAACTTACAGGGTTTACAGAAGAAATATTGTTCCATGAAATGCTTTACTTTTTGAGAAAACATGAAACCAATTATCAATTCTCGATAACGAGAATAACGGATTTATCATAAACACATGTCATGACACGGCGAAACGTGCGAAAACAAGGGTGGATTTTCCCGTTATTTTCTCCCGACTCCGATGACCGATTGAGCCTAAATTTTCAAAGGTTTGTTATTTTATATATAAGTTGTGATACACGAAGTGTGGGACTTTGGACAATACTGTTTACCAGTGTTGTGCGATTGCTTTAAATAAAGAAGGACATTTAAAAAGGTCATATTAAAAAATTATATTCAATTATTTTGTCACGATAGGATGGTACAACCCTCTGTGGTGGCGGGTACCAGACGATTCCATTGACTGTACGATAGAACAGATGGATGAAGCGACCGCGTACCACTTTGCCGTTTTCATTGATGCACTTCCACCACGTGGTAGCAGGGGACCATCAATCACAGGGCTGGTAGGGTTTCTTCATGTACATGACATTTGACTCTTAAGTATGACCTTTGACCTGGAAATGTGTTAGTAACGCCATTGATCACAGGGCTGGTACGGATTCAATATGTACACGACCGTTGCTCTTTATTTCAATTCAATTCAAATTTGCATTTATTTCCCATACTTAATGAAAAAAATAATAAAAAGCAGAAATAATAATTTGTTAAGAAGTAACCAATAAACAAGGCTCTTTTACAAGACAGATAATGTTATTTATAAAGTATGTCATCATCCTGCAATAAATTTTCTCAGGATCTTAACAAGTTCAATGGCACTTCCAGAACTCCGTAGCAATTTTCCCCTGTTCTAAACTGCTTTTGGATCGGTGATAAGACAGCCCCTTCATTTAATTTAAACAATTTCTCACTCCCTCCCTGCTTGTATATGGCTACGTTCAAGTACTGGCCGTGTTCTTTAAACAAGATATTCCCATAAAATAATAATAATATTGCATGGTTGAATATTGTTTCAATATTATTTCGAAAACCCTAATTTGTATTGTCCATATATTTCGTTAATATTATATATTCGTTTGAGCTAAGTTACTTTATTACTTCACGTTAATTTTTTTGTGGTGTTTTTTGCTGAACACTTGAAGGAGATACGCTCGATTGTGATTTAGTTTGCATTTGGTAACCCAATGCATTGCAACTGTCAGGCAATTTTACTTCGTACATTTTTGTGTAATAATGTTTTCGTTTTAGTTGTAACTTTAATGACCTTTTTTGTACTTTGTCTTACCATGTTAAATAATAAGCGAATGAAATGAAGTTAAAATGATCCTATAAACAATCTTGACAAATTCTGCAGACATCTGAGACTTTTCTGAGTAAGTTTCACGAGATTGCGGGAGAAAACCCAGAAGCTCTCGTCGGGTACACCGAGATTTCACTGGGCTACGACTCGGTCTGGGCGGCAGCGCTAGCCCTGGAAGAAGCAGACAGACGGCTCGGTAATTTAGGTGCGGAATACATTTCTTGATGAATCAAGCTTCCCCTTTTCCGTAAAATTATATTATTTTGTTTGTACATGTATGTGTATAGTATACTCATCACTTGGTGTGTCCGGACATATGCATACAAAAATAAAGCCTGTGAAAATTGCTCATCGAAGAATAATGAAAGAAATAACACCCTTGTTTCAAACATTTGATTGCTTTCAAATGCATAAGAAAAAGCTTTAGCTGAAGTATTTTATCATTTGAGTGAGAAATTACCTCTTTCTCAAAAACTGTGCTACTTTTAGAAAGAGCAATTTCTCACAATTAATTTTGTTACCCTATCCAGAGATCTTCAATTCTCGTTACCAAGTCAGCCGTCGATTTCACAAAACTCTTCCTATTTTAAGACTAATCTTAGGACTTAAGACGAGTCCCAACCCTGCGCTGTAGCGCAGGACCTTAAGATGAGGACCTTAAGATTATCCTAAGTTAGGACGAGTTACTCGTCCTTACTCGCGATAAGACGAGTCCTAACCCTTTGTGAAATCCACCCCTGGTTTTATGCTAATAAATATTTTGAGTATTTACCAATAGCGTCCAGTGCCTTTAAATGTAAGAACAAATATAGAAGTCCCTCATTAAAATGGGTCCACTAGCTATGTGTGTCCCTAATGTCTATGATGGTCGGGGTCGGGCGGATGTGTGGTTCGCTTATTTATACATCATTTCAAGGTATCTGCAGATCTCTTGTCCTGGAAACATTTACATGTCTTTATTCTGCGTCTTCATGTCCTTGGGCGTAATTGAGTGCACGTTAGCAAACAAGGACATCAGAAATTGAGTAGGATTTGAAACTGATGGCGCTCAACACTCTGTGTTTTCCTGCAAGGTAGCCTATTGTGGAGCTACGTTTTTTTGAAGTATGAGACCAATTCCTTTAAAAAGCACCTTGTATGGTTTACAAGGTGCTGTGGCGCAATATGCAGCATATCAAACCAGGAGCACCGGAACGAGCCCTTTCTCTTTTCGATGAACTATGCTCCTGTACGTATATTAACCAACACACGGCACTTACAGCTTTCGTCTCACCCGAAGGACGCGGCAATACGTGTTAAGTTTCTTGCTTTAAAAGGCCACAGTGTCACATGGGACTCGAACCCACACTTTGCTGGGCCCAATTTCATTGAGCTGCTTAAGCAAAAAATTTGCTTAAGCACGAAAATAGCTTGCTTATTTTACACATGTTACTGGCAAAAATGTCATGCCATGTACATTGCTTGTGACTAATATTTAGCTGTTGTTTACTTAGCATAACAATTGAGTGGAGTCTTAGCCGGTAATCTGATTTTCACCAGAGATCGAGTCCGGTGGTCTTACGTCCCATCCAAAGGTAGAGAGCGAGTCCGGTGGTCTTACGTCCCATCCAAAGGTAGAGATCATGTCCGGTGGTCTTACGTCCCATCCAAAGGTAGAGATCGAGTCCGGTGGTCTTACGTCCCATCCAAAGGTAGAGATCGAGTCCGGTGGTCTTACGTCCCATCCAAAGGTAGAGATCGATGCCGGTGGTCTTACGTCCCAACCAAAGGTAGAGATTGATTTCGGTGGTCTTACGTCCCATCCAAAGGTAGAGATCGAGTCCGGTGGTCTTACGTCCCATCCAAAGGTAGAGATCGATGCCGGTGGTCTTACGTCCCAACCAAAGGTAGAGATTGAGTCCGGTGGTCTTACGTCCCATCCAAAGGTAGAGATCGAGTCCGGTGGTCTTACGTCCCAACCAAAGGTAGAGATTGAGTCCGGTGGTCTTACGTCCCATCCAAAGGTAGAGATCGAGTCCGGTGGTCTTACGTCCCATCCAAAGGTAGAGATCGAGTCTGGTGGTCTAACGTCTCATCCAAAGGTAGAGAAACGTTAACAATTAGTACACACGAAAAAACTCACGGGTCAAAATTGACCCGGATTTCGAGTCCCGTTGAGCGCGAGCTATTTACGGGTCGAGTTGAACCGGAAACTAGCTAAATATGAGATTTGTCCTCAGTTTCTATGGGCCTTTTAGAAACCAAGGCTTCGGCTTTGGATTCGGCTGGAGGCTCCGTACTCTCGTCTGTATACACAAAGCACGCGTTGTCAAAACAATTACCGGCAGGGCCAACTGCAGCTAGCTTGAGCCGAATCCAAAGCCAAATACAGTCGTTTCGAAAAGGGTCTATGTCAGTTTGAACCATTAATTGGTTATTTATTGGTCACCTTCCTGGTCAACCCGACCCGGAAATAGGTCATACTCAACGGGACTCGAAATCCGGGTCAATTTTGACCCAGGAGTTTTGAAAGTGACGAAACCGTATGGTTTTTATGTCTTTCAAGTTCTCATTTGCATGCTCTATTTAAGATCCACCGAAGACATTGAGCGACTTTGACTACAATGACAACGTGACCATCGATATCATGTTCGACATTTTCGACAAAATGATGTTTGAGGGCGTTTCGGTAAGGTCTATTTCTTCTAAAAGATATCCATTGAAGCATCTTGATATAGTCTTTGCTCAAGTCTGTTCCCTGGATAGATTCCCCATCTTACGTTGGATAGCACTACATTTTTTGTTATACTAAATGTTTAAACTGCAACTCGAATCAATACTACATTTTTTTACTTTTACAATGTAAGCAACAGTAGAACTTATCTGAGGATTCCAAAGAACCTCCCTCATTGGATAAAACATATTATCATCTGCTTTTCGCTTGCTTATGAATATGATCTATTGGAGGTTGTTAGTGTTTGATCAAGTCTGTTTCCTTGTTATGATTGCCCATCCTGCATTAGTCAGCGCCAAAGATTTATATTAAACTTTTAAAGTGCAGCTCAAATCGAGTCTATAGTTTTTAGTAAAAGTGACAGCTTCCTCGATTTAATAATAATATCTGCTTTCCCCTTGCTTATTTATCTGATATACCAGAGGTTGTTAGTCTTCGCTCAAGTATGTTGCTAAGATGTTGGTATTGTGTCTGAATACAGTACCATTTAATAATCTCTCTTTTAACCAGAAAACGAACATGACCGCATCATATTTGTTTGACCATTAACAGGGTCCAGTTCAATTCAACGAATATGGTGACCGAGTTTGCCTCTTAGTTCTGCAGCAAATCAAAGGTAGGAAACCACTAACACCAAAATTCTCTCACAAATGAACAATTTTGCGATAACAACATCCTTATACTGTGGCTGTGCCGAGATGTAGAACAAAGATCTACTCCAGTAGCTTTTTCCCTCGTACTGCATCTCTTTGGAACTCCTTGCCCGGTTCATGTTCCCCTAATCCTATGATCTTCCATCTTTTAAGAGGAATATCAATTCCTACCTTCAGCTCTACTGAGTTACTACACTCCTATGTTTTCTTCCCTGAAGCCCTTGACCTAGAGTGGCTTTTAGCCTTGTTTTGGGCGAACTTGCATAAACAATTGGGGAAAAAACAGTAATCTTTGACCTAACTTTTATGGTATTTGGTTTAATTAGAAGCTGTACAGAAACTGTGGTAAAATCTTAACAACAATGAACATGATTGTATCCAAAATTTGTGCAAGCATAATATTAGTTATTTTTATTTGGCGCCACTTCCGGAAAACAACAACTAGCCATCGTTTTATATTCTTTATCCACCACCTTACAGATGGAATACCTGTTCGGGTGGGATTAGTTGACCCGACCGTAGGCGACGGTAAAATTCTTATCACAGAAGGCTATGAAGAGATCCATTGGCCAGGTTTGTAATCACCTCAATTTTAAAGACACTGGAAACCTTTGGTAGTTGTCAAAGACCAGTCTTCCCACTTGGTGTTGACCCGACTGTGGCGACGGTAAAATTATTATTACAGAAGGCTATGTGAAGAGATCCATTGGCCAGCTTTGTAAAAGTAACCATTTCAGTCAAATCAATACAATATTGGTCTTTGAACGGGTTTTGTTTGTCACAACATCAGGGGATTGGGCTTAGTGGAGGACAATTTGATTTGGGACTTGACTTGACTTGAGCAAAGATGACTTGTGACTTGACTTGACTTGAGCAAAGATGACTTGTGACTTGACTTGACTTGAGCAAAGATGACTTGTGACTTGTTTTGATTTGAGCAAAGATGATTTGTGACTTGTTTTGATTTGAGCAAAGATGACTCGTGACTTGACTTGATTTGAGCAAAGATGACTTGTGACTTGTTTTGATTTGAGCAAAGATGATTTGTGTCTTGACTTGATTTGAGCACAAATTACTTGTGACTTGACTTGAGTGAGCAAAGATGACTTGTGACTTGTTTTGATTTGAGCAAAGATGATTTGTGTCTTGACTTGATTTGAGCACAAATTACTTGTGACTTGACTTGAGTGAGCAAAGATGACTTGTGACTTGACTTGATTTGAGCAAAGATGACTCGTGACTTGACTTGACTTGAGCAAAGATGACTTGTGACTTGTTTTGATTTGAGCAAAGATGATTTGTGTCTTGACTTGATTTGAGCACAAATTACTTGTGACTTGACTTGAGTGAGCAAAGATGACTTGTGACTTGTTTTGATTTGAGCAAAGATGATTTGTGTCTTGACTTGATTTGAGCACAAATTACTTGTGACTTGACTTGAGTGAGCAAAGATGACTTGTGACTTGACTTGATTTGAGCAAAGATGACTCGTGACTTGACTTGACTTGAGCAAAGATGACTTGTGACTTGTTTTGATTTGAGCAAAGATGATTTGTGTCTTGACTTGATTTGAGCACAAATTACTTGTGACTTGACTTGAGTGAGCAAAGATGACTTGTGACTTGACTTGATTTGAGCAAAAAATGACTCGTGACTTGAATTGATTTGAGAAAAATGTGACTTGGGTACACAAAAAGAGACAAATGATGTAAATGTTCCACCTAGTCTTTGTAATGTAGAGTAGCCGGCCTAAATTTTATTTTATTACCTTAATTGCACAATTACATTCGAAAAATTACATTGATGCAAAAGGGAAACCCCAAACAGGCACACATGCCCACTAAATGAGGACCCTTGTTCGCACATCAAAAACCAAAAGACAAGGGACAAGCACAAGTACAGGCAAACAACCAAAGAAAACAAAGAAACAGTTGCTATAAAAAGTAAACAAAATCACAAAGAAGATGGACAAACTGCAATTTAAAAATGACAATTTTTTTTATTGATGTAGTAATCTATCCTTTTCATTTCCTCCCAATAGGAGGGAAGCCGCCCATTGACCTCATCATTGAGCAAGAAGACTATCAGACCATCTCGCTGGGAGTGTTTTTGACCGGTACCATCTTCGCCGTGTTCGGAATCATACTGGCCTGTTGCTTCCTTGCGTTCAATATTCATTTTAGAAAGCTTCGGTAAGACATTGTATAGAAGCACAGCAGCCGATTTCACAAAGAGTTAAGACTAGTCTTATCTCGAGTTCGGACGAGTTAACTCGTCCTAACTTTAGGACAACCCTTAAGTTTGTGATATCTCATAGGACAAGTACTAAGTTAGGACTAGTCCCAGCCAATGGTTTACCAACAACAAAAGCCCTTATCATCAGCGGCGTAACTAGAGGGACAGGGATATAGTGCCCCCCACCCACATTCAGAACCCTCCATGCGTGTCCCCTCCCCACCCCATAATTTAGATCCGACTGTGCCCTCATGAAAATGTCTGGTTACGCCAATATATACTTATAGGCCTACAACAAAAATCACACCTACGTTCGTTAAAAGAGGCCACCATGCTTTGTGTTCCTTTTCTTTATTAATGCAAACATATATTTTAAAGTAAAATAAATAGGGTCTCATTTCTAGACTTTAGCACGGCGGAAATACACATCCCAAAAAGCTGGCAACCATCTTGAAAAAATTTCTAGCCGGTTGACTTTAAAATTGTGTCGGTCTGCCTTTTTTGAGAGGGAGAAAAGGGGACCCCTCCTTCCTTTTCACAAAAAGCTTATACATGGTTATTTTTAGGCCTGATAAGTTATTTTAACTTCGGAAGGTCACTGACAGAAACATGACCAATTCCAAACAACGATGGTTGCATTTCGCTACAATGGGAGACTTATATTATGGGACGCTTGGTGGCAGCAGACTTACCAGGTAATACCCATTGTTCTCGGTAATGTGCGCGTGCTCAGAACTACGTAAACATAGGGTGCGTTCGTTTAGCTTCCCTGGGTCGACACCGGTCTGCCCCGGTACGTTCGAATAGTTTTGACGGGGCTCACCCGGGTCAGCCCCCAGTGCCCTGCTTGTGGAGTGTCGACCCAGGGAAGCTAAACGAACACACCCGATGGAAATTTACCTGGTAAGTCTGCTGCCACCTATAGCGTTCCAAAGTCTCCCATTTTTTTCCTGGGATGGTGGTTTATTATCGACATTTCACACATGGTTGCCTTTCTCATCCAGTGCATTTCTCCATTGTATCCACTCTCACAGTGTCATCAAGATGTCCAGCCCCAATATCAATAACCTGATGCTGATTGGTGGAATATTAGCCTACGTTTCAATCATCTTTCTTGGGATCGACATGGCCATTGCACCCAAAGATACACTCGCCTGGATGTGCAAGGTGATTAACAAGCTCCCGCTGGCATGGTCGTTTATCCGCTGGATTTTTGACAACATACACTAGTCCACTGTCGAAAGGGAATTAAAATTAAGTACACACTAAAACAAAAAAGACACTCCCCGTTCAAAATTGATCCGAATCCGGATCCCAGGGGGCCTGACCCATTCCTGACGTGTGGTGGAAAATAAAGGGATTTATACTCGGATTTTGCCTCAGTTTGCCCAGAAATGGGTAATTTTGACACTCATTCCAGATCATACTGACCTAGACTCCAGGTCTATTCCTACCTGGTCTTTTTTAGGGTGTATCTCCCCTGTCGGACCTTTTCTGGACTAGGGTTCCAGGGGACCAGTGGACCAGGGAATTACTTTGGCCTGGAATCGCATTTTTTGTTTTTGATCATTTCAAGAAGAATTGTGTCCAAGTCATTACTATGTTTTGAGTGTGACTGTCGGCTTCAAATCCATAGCGGAACATTTTAGTCCACACACGTTTCTTAACCTGAGCTACAACTTGTAAATTTAGATAAATTATTTGTTTAACATTTATGAGATGTGTTTTGCAACTTTTAATGTTTTTTGTTTATAGCAAATCCGACCCGATTCTGGTTGCAAATAAATTATCCTTACCTTACAAGGCGATTCACAATTTTTCTAGGGGCACTTCTGGCCAATTATGTAGATTTTAAAATTCAATAATCATAAAGTTTCCATAATCGGTGTTGATCATTTATTTTTTATGTATGGAGCAGTTGAATAAATATAACTGTTATTCTGTGAATAATGTTTTACTTCTTTCAGGCGAATACATGGCTGCTAACCATAGGCTTCTCAATGGCTTTTGGATCATTGTTCAGCAAGACGTGGCGAGTGCATAAAATCTTCACCAACAAAACGGCAATGAAAACGGTACAGTAAGACCCATGTGTGTAACAAAACACCGTTGGCCCTTTAGATTTTTAAAAACTGCTTATAAACCCTTAGTACGTTACAATGCAAGTTAGCACTGGTCAGTGCAAGGTCGTTTATCCGCTGGAATCTTTACAAGATAGACTAGCCCGCTGTTTGTTCCGAAACCTAGATAAAAAACGTGTAAAACGATTTACTTACCGGTTATTGTAAAAGTGTGGACGTTGGCGTAGGTTTATGTCCCCAGTATTCTGTCCCCCATTATTATTAATTAATAATTAACATGGGCTGGAGGAGGCTGAATCAAAAGAGGGCGCTACTCAAAAATTACTACCAGAGATTTGTACACGAAATCATTCACTGTGGTGGGAAGAATCTCCGGGGAACATAAACTACAGCCACAACAGCACATTGTCTTGAAGTTTCCAAACAGTGCTAGAAGTCTCAAAGCTGTGAACATACTTACTAACTTTTGGGTACCATAGCCAATGTTATATAATGTACATTTCCTAGTAATGTTTTCTGGGTAAGACCTTTATGGAAATGACCTCACATGATACTTCTTTTTTCCTAACAACGATGATGTTTTTTCTTCATTGTTTGTAGGTAGTCAAGGATTACTGGTTGCTAAGCTGTGTTGCATCCCTCGTGGCGATTGATATTATCATCTTGTTTCTGTGGGACATTGTGGACCCTTTGGAGGTTGTGGAGAAAATAGGAGTTAAAGTGGTATGTAGCTTTCTTAAAAACATTAGTCCCTTTTATTATTGCACACACAAACTCCACCGATGATTGAAACATAAAAAAAAATAGCTATTGTCGGGATACCAGCATTCTATCACACCCAACAGCCGTTTCAGCCACGCACTAAAACAATTTTGCAATTATGATTTTGCATCTCAATTCAATTCAATCATTTCAATATTTATTCGTCGCAAATATCAAGTTGCATCATCTGTCAATATTCGTTCCGAGACAAATTAGAAGAAAAAAACCCATTCAACTTTAACCAAACTTACATTGAAGGCATTGTTCATAATTTTTGATACAGTTTTACATTAATTCATAGTACTCAATGACCCAATGTGACATAAGTCATATGATGTAAGGTTAAATGAGGTAAAATATCTAAAAAGCACATTGCTAGAGTATTAGAGGTGATGTTTACAATAATTGTCAAATACTTTTATTTTATTCTGTGTAAAATGATTGTTTGTATTGCAATGTTTTTACTAAATTTCTTGCTACTTTTTTAACCGTTGTGTATATTTGAAAAACCATATTGCTATTTTTCTCATGTTTTTTTAATCCTGCATTTTAATGGTTTTTTTTTTTACTGTACAGCGCTTTGAAACAGTGTTAAAGCGCTTTATAAATGCATTTAAGTTAAGTTAAGTTAAGTTAAATACGATCAAACTATTTCAAATAATTCTGATTCAAACATCATTGTTAGGTAAACAGAAACTTATATCTTAATACTTTCAGCTGGATAGTGAAAACGATGACCTGCTCCACATCCCAGTACGGAATCTTTGTGAATCCAAGAACCAGATTTACTGGATTGGCGCCCTCTACGTCATAGATGGATTGCTGATGATCTTTGGAGCGTTCTTGGCCTGGGAGACCAGAAAAGTGACAATTCCTGCACTCAATGACTCCAAGTATATCGGTAGAAAAATCTTAAAATTTTCCCGTGTTTTAGTTGCCGATCCCTTCAAATGAATAGAACAATAAAAAGCCTTTGATCGCAAAGCTTAGATTTCCAACTACAACATTTTAGTGAAGGTGTAATATGGAAGGATATTCTGTCCCCCATAGCTTCCATTTAGCTTCCCTGGGTCGACCCCGGGTGTGTGGCGGTTTTTTTTTCCAGGACGAACGTGTGCAGATAATTACCCACGTTCGTCCTGGGAAAAAAACCACCACACACTGGGGTCGACCAAGGGAAGCTAAACGAACGCACCCTATGTATAAACTACTTCTGATAACGCCCTCTTTTGAATAATCCTCCTACAGCCCATTTTAATTTTCCAGGGGGACAGAATCTCCGGTGGACAGAACTCCCTGGGAGAGAGGTTAATGGGCCTCTTGCGTAAGATGTCACAGGCCAAAATGCGTCACCTCACTGATTACAATGAAGAGCTGTCATTGGCTGAGACTCGTGCACATTGAGTTGCTTGATAGCTAGTATGGCGTTCAATGCAAAGTGTATAGACCATGTGAACTGTGTTTACAATAAGTGTGACCTTGTACACTCTTTCAGTATTCTGGCAGGCACAGTACTGTACAAGTCCGTGGGAAAATTTAAATTGTTATGTTATAATTTCCACATAAATCCAAGAATTATGAAAGTAAAAGCTGGACAAGTTTTGAGACGTGCCCCCTTTCATCATATCATATTATTAGTTGATAAGAATTAGACAGTGCAATCTCCATAAAATACAAGATTTTATGATGTCTTCCATTAGGCTGTGTACAAATCGTGCCTGCAGGCAGTCCAGGCTATGTTGCTCATTTGTAATCATATGATGTCACAGGTCACATCGTCTGTCTGTTTGTAAACAAATAAATGAAATGTAAAAGCACATGCATCTATTTCTATATCTTTTGTTCTAGGTATCTGCGTCTACAATGTGCTGATTTTATCGTTCATCGGTGCTCCAGTATCTTTTGTTCTTGAGGAGCGGAACGCCCATTACGCCATTGTGGCTTCCATTGTATGGCTAGCAACAACATTTACACTGTGTGTTGTCTTCGTGCCAAAGGTAATGCAAGTATGGTTCAAAGCTGGACACCTTTGGTAATGTCAAAGACATTCTCACTTGGTGTTTCCCTATAATTATTTGCATAAAATAATAAAACTGTAAAAATTTGAACCCAATTTTGTCATCGAAATTTGCATGAGAACAATGGAAGAAAACACCCTTGTTGAACAATTTTGTTTGCCTATATAGAATATATATAAAGAGACTTCAGGAAAGGACCTTTAATAGTTATTTTAAGTGAGGAATTACTCGTTTCTCTTACTTCAGAGAGAGCCGTTTCTCACAACGTTTGATACTACGAACAGCTCTCAATTGCTCGTTACCAAGTATAAGTTTTCATGCTTACAATTAGTTTGAGTAATTATCAATAGTGCCCATTGGTTTTAAACTGATGCAAATTCAAACGCTACATGTCTGCAACCTTCAGCCTGAATTACTTGTTCACTTGTTTAGTAAAACAAATAGTGAAACCAGACATTATTATTTTAACATTATCTTCATGTCTTACTCTAGATCAAAATGAGGAATGACGTCCGACCTGCTCAGAACACATCAGTCTTGACCGTGGATCGACCAGGTAGAAACACAGTAGACACACAGAAAGAGTTACAACTACTCAGAATGGAGATACGCCGTATGAAAAATGAATGCAAATGTTTGGTAGGTCATCTTGTCATTAAAGGAACACGTTGCCTTGGATCGGACGAGTTGGTCTTTGAAAAGCGTTTGAAACCGTTTGTTATGAAATGCATAATGGTTAGAAAGATGTTTTAAAAGTAGAATATAAATGATCCACACAAGTATCACTCAAAATTGCAAGGTTTTGATTTTACGCCACGAACTAACAAGGTCGGCCATTTATGGGAGTCAAAGTTTTGACTCCCATAAATGGCCGACCGTGTTTGTCGACGAGGTATAACGAAAACCACGCAATTTCAAGGCATATTTGTGTAGATCATTGTATTCTACTTTTACAACATCTTTCTAACCATATCGATTTTATAACAAACGGTTACAGGACGCTTTTCAAAGACCAACTCGACCGATCCAAGGCAACGTGTTCCTTTAATTCATTCAGAAATAGAATAATTCATTCATATCCGTCACTCAGTGGTGCTCAATAAAGTCGCTTTAACATTCAGTATTTTCCTGCAAGGTATTGTGGAGGTTGGTTGAAATATAATATCTTTCGTTAAAATATTGTTAACTTCTTCTTCTCATAGGCGAAAAATGGCAGTACGAATCCAGTAGTGGTTAATAATGGGCCATCGGGGAACGCTGTGACTGAGGTTACAGGTACGAGTCCAGCGTCAGGTTCGCCGGAAAACTCAGCTCCCAGCAGCCACCATTAGAAATGCACACCAAAGAAAGGAGGAACCGTACCACGGTTCGTGGATACCTTATGCATAGTTTTTCATATCAGTAGGGCGCCCTCACCTAGAGGTTAAAAAAAGGGCTGATGGTTGACCAAAACTGTACACCGCCCGCACAACTGTGCAATTTGTTTGTATCATCTTCGTTTTTACATCTAAGATGGCGGATGGATGACGTCAATGCATTGGGTCTATGATGGAGAGACTGGTATTTGGAACGTTCATTTGGTAGCATAAAATATAACATGCAAAACTACAGACGATGTGACTTCTGACATCACTCGAAAACCATAACATGATTCGCGCGCATACCGCCGGGCAAAACCTTCGTGTTTTGGCAGCCAGCTAGAAAGTGTATGCAATCTTACCATGACTACGCGTATTTTTGCCCGGCGAAACATGATGTATAGAGGTTTTTTTCAACAGAGGGCGGTTTGAATGTAAACATAGGTCACATCGTCTTTAACTCACTATTTTCAAGTTCTGGGGAGTTATGTCTTTAGACAGTGTGGGGCTCGAATCCTGACACCAGCTGTTGTGGCTTCTACACGCTATGAACTACTCTCCGGTAAAGTGGTACCAGGTTTTGTTGTCGGCCTTTAGCAAGATACTTTACTACGATTGCTTCTCTTCACCCAGGGGTATAAATGGGCACCTGCGAGGGTAAAGGTTAATTGTGTTTAAAAAGGTCTTTGGAGTGATACGGTTGCCCAGGTTGTATACTCCCCAGGGAGCTGAGAAAGATTAAAGGCAGGTTATTGGCCCAATGACCAGGAAATTGTAAAGTTCATTGATACGGTTATTGAAAATAAAAATCCTCAACTAGCTCATATAAAATGACTAGGTTCATTGATACGGTTATTGAAAATAATGCGCATTAACAAGAATCATCATAATAACTGGCTCATGTATCAATATAATTCATGATGGTTTGCGGTAACACCATGTGCTAATCTACTAGCAAGGTAGATTATGTTATTTTGTAGATTATTATTCATATTTTGTGCACCATGCACTAGCCTTGTCCGACGGGGCTTGTACGCATTCAAATAGTGCTGGCAACCATCTTTGTTTTAACACTGAGGAATTTTAGTACTCTCTTAATGTAAAAGAGTGAAAAAGCTCTCTTTGAAAGAGCCATATGACGGACAACTCTTTTTCGAATGGTCTTCGACTCTTTGAGATTGAAGTTTGCATCTTTTTGAGTGATTTTTCACTCTGTCCTGGAGTGAAACCCCTCTAAAAGAGTGAAATAACCACCACTCTTTTTGGAGAGCCATATGAGGGACAGCTCGAAATGTAAAGAGTGTTTTTTTTTCTTTCACTCTTTTACATTTAGAGAGTAGGGTGTCTTGGCCGAGCAGATAAGACCACCGAAGTTACGCTCTGTTGTCTCTGTAAAGCGTAGTGTGGGTTCGAGTCCCGGTCGTGACACCAAGTGTCCCTGAGAAAGACGCTTCAGGAGCTATAATTGTTTCTCTCCACCCATGAGTAGTACCTGTCGGAGCAGGGATGGTTCTTGTGATTGGTTTAGCTTTTAGACACTTGTTGCACAGGTTGTATACTCCGCTAGGGAGCCGAGATGGTTTAAAGGCAGTGGACACTATTGGTAATTACTCAAAAAAATTATTGGCATAAAACCTTTCTTGGTGACGAGTGATGGGGAGAGGTTGATGGTATACAACATTGTGAGAAACGGCTCCCTCTGAAGTGCCATAGTTTTCGAGAAAGAAGTAATGTTCCACGAATTTGATTTCGAGACCTCTGGTTTAGAACTTGAGGTCTCGAAATCAACCATCTAAACGCACACAACTTCATGTAACAAGGGTTATTTTTCTTTCATTATTATCTCGCAACTTCGATGGCCGATTGAGCTCAACTTGTCACAGGTTTGTTATTTTATGCATATGTTGAGATACACCAAGTGTGAAGGCTAGCCTTTGACAATTACCAATCGTGTCCACTGCCTTTAAGAAATGAAATAAAGGGCCAGTGACCATACCAGGGGTTTAATAATTGGAAGCGCTTAATGGCACTGGGCCCTATAAGTAATTACTCACAATAATTGTTAACATAACAACTTACTTCAAGAGCAACGATAGTATAAAACAATGTGAGAAACGGCTCCCTATGAAGTAGTTTTTAAGAAAGAAAAAAAAAGGTTCAAATGGATTGAATGTGAGACCTCAGCTGAGTTCTCGAATCCAAGCATCTAAGAGCACACAACTTGTGCGACAAGGGTGTTTTTTTTTTCTTCCATTTTTCTCTCGTTACTTTGACGACCTCAATTGAGCTCATATTTTCACAGGTTGTTATTTTATGCATCGATGTTGAGATACACCAAGTGAGAAGACTGGTCTTTGACAATTACCAAAGATGACCACCGCCTTTGAAGTGCGATGTAAAAACCTATTATTAATGTTACTTTTGTTATTTGCTGACGCAGCCAATAATATTACACTCAGGGCCACGGCAGTTCCAATGCAACGCATGTCAGACCAAAATTAATGATGGTCCGTGCATAGTAGTAAATGTCGACGTAATGGCATATTATACTGACGTATACAATTTTGTGTATAAAACGTAATGGACACTTTATGAATTTGATTACGTACTATAATTAGTATTGTACAGAATATTCTATTGTCTGGAATTTGTATAATTTTTGTCGATTAAAATAAAGAAGTTATAATAAAGTATTGTAAACGTTACGTGCAAAACGTTATGTGCAAAATTTCCCCTGCGTGTTCAAAAGTTTGTTGTAATTCCTTGCACTAGACCTACTTGGAGTAAGATTTGAATATTGTCTGGTACAATGACGTGCTCAATCACAAGTTAACACTTCAATTTGAATTCCTCTGACAGTTGATTATGTCACTTGATTCGGGCAAGCTTTTGCGTAGTAACATAAGAGACGGTGAACACCCATACACAGTTCTGAATGGATGTGTATGGCACAATGGTGGTACCAGGGTTTGCTCATTTGAAGGTTGCTATACAAAGGCTTTTTGCGTAGTAACATAAGAGACATTAGCACCCATACAGGATTCTGAATGGGTGTGTGTGACTCTATGGTACCAGGGTTTGCTCATCTGGAGGTTGCTATACAAAAGCTTGCTCTGAATCATTTGACATAGCAACTGTCTCTGTAGTATGAGAAGTTCAAATGTAAGCGGTTACTTTTTGTGACTCAAGCACGTCATTGTACAAGACATTATTTAAATCTAACTCGCAAATAGTTCTGATTGTATAATGAAAACAAACACATACTTAAACCGGTGTCCCATGGAATTTTGTCCTCCGGAGTTTCGGTCCCCATAGTAGCCTTGCTCAAGGCAGTCGCATTATTCGCTCCGAAAAGACGCCGCTGTAAACCCACCCGTATACCCTGTGCGTGGTGCGTGCGATCACACCGCATGACCCACCCGTATACACACTGTCACATCGTACGAATACTGTGCATACAACTCATCCGCACTCGTACCACTAACCGCATGCGGAGGCCGTCAGGCCGACAGCCTTGTCTGGTCTGTTCATTCCGGGTTTAATGTGTTGTATTGAAAAATGTCCACAAGTGGACAAAATTGGGAGGGGGGGGGGGGGCTCGCTGTCGGCCTGACGGCCTCCGCATGCGGATAGTGTACGGGGGCATCGTGTCGTGTGATGTTCGCACAGTGAATACGGGTGGGTTTTTATACAGCGGCGGTCTTTTTTCGGAGTGAATAATTCGACTGCCTTGAGCAAGGCTATCCCCATAGGGGAAATTAATGTGGACTTAAAGAGGATGATTCAAAAGAGGTGGCTATCAATATGCGGTGGGGAGGGGGGGGCGAATTTCCAGGGGGACATAATCTCCTGCCACACCGGAACACTCCTAGGTATCATGAATGGTCACTGCCAGACATTTCCAGTGGTGGGGTGTGTAGTGCCTGCCAGACACGCATTTATTTTCATACGTCAGCTTATCACCTTGAGAAAAAAAAACTTCACCGGGGGACCTCTTGGGGTGCACTCTATTGTGAATCTCCTCATTGGACCGGGACACGAACGTTTGTCTAGTTCAGAAAACGGATGACTCTATGGCCTTGTACAAGCTACGGCTTTAATAAGCCTTGGGTTCCGCTGGTGTCGTAGAGAAATCTATACCTGAGATTCTGTCCACAATGGGAAAAATTAACATGAGCTGAAGGAGGATGAATCAAAAGAGGGCGCTATCAGAAGAAGTTTGTAATGTACATAGGCCCTTTTCGAAACCACGGCTTCGGCTTCGGATTCGGCTTCAGGCTCCGTCTTCTCGTCTGAAGCCTTGAGCGCATACGCAAAACACGCGCAGCTAGTTAATGTCAAAAAAGCCACGGGGCCACGCGGCTAGCCTGAGCCGAATCCGGGGATTCGAAAAGGAGCATAGTTGACCGTATGGGGATGGGGATCGAGGGAGGGGGAGCGCCGGAATCTCCGGGCGACAAAATCTCCTGCTACACCGGCTTGGCTCCGTCCGCCTGACTGAAGACCGTAAGGAAAGCTATAAATATCTGACCAGCCCTAATCCCAAGCCAAAGCCATGGCCTCGAACAGGGCATTGATTATCCCATTATGCACTTAAATTGCGCCCAAAAGGCATGCTACAACCACTGCTCAAATCACAATTTAGTATTTAGTGTGGTATAACCACATAAATTTGGAGGGCAAGTGGATGGGGCAAAGGTTTTTTGAGTTTTACAATCTACTGTCCATGTCTCTCTCGTTTGGATGGGGAGAGTAAGGGTAAGGGTGAACTTGTATGGGGGCCGCCCCCCTGCCCATCTCCCATGTCCATTTACGGCGCTCGAGGCTGAGGTTATAGGCCTACAATATCCGCCTATTCTGGTTAAGAAGAATCTTTTGCGTCTGCATCTGCAAGGGAAGAGGGTCAGTAATCCCTGCTGAGGTTTGTTGAGCTTCCACAGAGCCTAGCCGTTATAATAATAGGATGTCAGCAAGACAGCAAGTTTCAGATTGTCTGTAGTCTCATGTTTGTGCACGAAGTGAAGTACAATCGCCAATATAAAAAAACTCAGACCTGACCACCCACCCCTTTCTAAGATAATGAAACGGTCGAGTCAAGAGTATCAAGGACTAGACTTTGACCCCCCCCCCCCACCGTACCATAGCATAGCGTTGCCCTTCAGAGCTAGAAAGTGATAGGGTGCGTTCGATTAGCTTCCAGCAGGCTGTGGGTCGACCCCGGTCACGGTGCCCCGGGTGGGTTCGGATAACTTTGACGTCATTCCAGGGGCTAACCCGGGTATGCCCCAAGTGCCCTGCTTGTGGAGTGGGTCACTTGGGGGGGGGGGGGGCTGGCCTCAGGTGCTTGACGTCACCACGAGAGGGTGAGTGATCGTTCCATTAGCTTAGGCTCACCCGAGTGAGCACCGCGGGGTCAACAGAGAAGCTAAGGAACTAACGCACCCTATTTATTATATGGCAGTGAGTTTTTTAAAAGTGGAATCACCAAAATAGAACACGTTTCGTTTTTTAGAACACAAATCAAAAAATGGTGTACAAAAATTGATCGAAAAGACCTAGGCATAATCCGGGAGCCTTTTTAACCTACGTTTCATTTCGATGAACACATAGAGCTGCACAGACAGTTTTGCTTAGTGTTTTGTGCTTAGCAAAACACAGCAGGATACGTCACAAAATGTACATCTGACATTAGTGTTTTGGCTGGTAACCTTATTCAGGTAAGCATTGTTTGTTCTTAGTTACTTTTTTGTCAGCAGCTCTATGAAATTTGACCCTCAGAGAAGTGATCTGACTGAAGACGGCAATATTATTATGGACGGAATATTAGAGCCTTGAATGGTCACCATCAGTTCCAATGAACACAGTTTCTATTGTTCTAAATTTGTCCTCATAAAATAACAACACGATCAAGGGTTATTGATGCAATTATTATTAGCTTTCACGTTCAAGCGCTAACTGGCAGTACCGTTGTTGAAAAAGGCGCCGCGATTTTCGGGTGGAAAGTGTGACTTCCCTTGCGACACCAACAGAGGGCGCTATTTTCTTTCCCTTTGGTTTTCAATCATTCACGCAACATCGTCAGTGAAGTCACTTGTGCGTGCAGAAGTTGGTGACAGTTTTCAGCCTGAAATTACACCATTTTCATAAAGACTGTGACGCTACTACTTGACTCAAAGCATCCTGACTGCTTTAGTGCTGTCTAAGAGTGGAGGTAATTATGTTTTCGTTGTTAATGTTAGTCTGAAATCATTGGTTTTGTTTTACCACAAAAACCACTCCGCGGAATTCACCGCCCACAATCTATACCACACACACTGTGTATCTTTCTTCATGTCGCACAACACTGTAGCACACACCTCTATGCACAGCACAGACAAACTGTCAAAGTGCCATACTGGCAGCGTAGACACGATATAAAATTACACCAAAACGAGTAACATGCTCTCCACGGATAACTTTCCATATGGCGCCACCACTTTTTCACTCATTTTTACACTCATTTTTACAAAAAAGGATATATATCAACCAGGTAAATTAGATACTATATTATTTTATTTTGAATGAAAAAGTGGTGGCGCCATACGGAATCTTTTCCCTCTCCACAAATTAATGAGCATTGATGAGTGACAACTGGTGGGAAAAAAATACTGGAAGTTTCCGTATGGCGCCAACACTTTTTCATTCGATATGAAATAATATAGTATCTAATTTACCTCAATGAGATATCCCTTTTTCTAAAAGTGTAAAAGTGTAAAAGTGGTGGCGCCATACAGAAAGTTATACAGAAAATTAAGGAGCTCGGCCTATAAGCATTCATCCAGATTTTACTCACACTTTGTCTAGTTCCCCGTCACAAATTAAAGTTCCAGTTGTCTTGTCCTCAGCACTTTCAGTTCTTCAAGTTTTGCTTATGAATGCACTTAGTGTCCGATCTGCACTCCACTAACAATCAAGCACCCTTGGGTTAACGTCCTGCCGAGTTGGGTTAAGGATCCTGCCGAGTTACCACTGTAAACGTAAACAAGAAAAGTGGCATTTTAGAACTGATACAGCAATAATGATAATGGGAGTGAGGCGTCATATTTCCTGCCTCCATGCTCCCTGGTTATAGCCTTGGTTCCCTTGAAACGCTACAGTACAGAAGTTTACAATTTCCTCATTGGGTGCCCTTAACCAATGAAAAAATGCAGCATACATGCAGGCCTTGAACTACGCTCTTGAAGGGCACAGCAATTTCCCTCTGTTAAGGGCACTTCTATGAGGATAAGGCCAAGTAAAAAAAAATACATGTTTCGCGTCCCGCCCGCTTCCTTTTTACAGGCCGCCTCCTTTTTTATTTTATTTTTTATGCACTTTTTTGATGCACTTTTTTTTATTTTTTGTTATATATTTTTTTTTAAAAAGGGTTATTTTAAATGATCTCAGCAAAAACAATCTGAATGTCTTGTCTGAATGCCTCGACTAAATTGTTTCATTTATGTTTTGTGTATTTCAGCAGTAGAAAAAACAATGGATATTTGACATTTTAACAAAGAATGGCGGCCATCTTGAAATAAAAAAAAAATAATAAAAAGCCCCTCTTCCTCCTTTTTTTGAAAAACCCGGACGTGAGACATGTTTTTTTGTTTACTCTGCCTAATGTAAATTTGTATAGGAACTTTGCAAAGGGCACCACAGCAAAAGCACAGGGCACCATGGCAATTGCCGTGGGTTATTTCGAGGCCTGTACATGTACATAGATGAACTCGTATAGACCTTATTGCACATGACGTCATTTCAGTACGGCGCCCCCGCATTGAGGTCAAAAGGAACTGGTTCATTGGCCAATCTATGTGCGTTTCGATTGTGTCGTCACCGTTTGACCTCAAAGATGGCGGCTGGATGACATCAATGCATTAAGGTCTATTGCCTGGGAAATGATGTCTGTTTAATTTGGTATCATTTTACTTATGAATTCAATTTGTGTTTTGTTTAATAGTGAAAGAAAAAGCCTGTGAAATATCTTTTGTGATCTGCGACCATGCAACCTAATCAGCAGCAACCCCCAGCCTACCAGCAGCAGCAGCAGCAGGTCGCTGCCCCACCACAACAAACAGTGATGGTACAACAGCAGCCAATGGTAAGAAAATTTCATTGTTTTTGATTTGCATCAGGATAATATATTATTTAATTTTTGTTTTTGCCCATATTTATACACTGATGCATGTTAGTACTGTAGACTCGGTACCGTCCCATGCTCTGGAAAAAAAAATCACAGGCATATTACTCGAGCGAGTGGGAATCGAATCCATCAACCTTGGCAATTCTAGAGTGCGTCTTAGCAACGAGACTACCGACACTGATTACAAGTAGTTTACATAATAGGATTTGAGGCATTTCACTAGTGACGCAGTCGCGACTTTGGATTACTAAGTGGAGTCGAGACTACCGTTTTTCAATTACTCGATTTTAAATCGTGCCGCCTTGACTACTACAAAAAATAGTCGCGACTACCTGCTTGGTGAACCAATTTTGTTGCTCAAAACTATTCATGACATCATGTACAGTACATCATTTACTTACGATACATAATCAGACATCAGTGACACAATCCTTCAATACCTTCAACGTGGATTTTAGTATTGCGCCTGCGACAAACAATATAGACCACGGGTGTGCAGTGAAAATGTGCTTAGAAATGAAGTTTCGTGGCGCACCTCTTGCATGAGCGTGGAAACAGGTTTAATTAATAGACAATTACATGCTGATTACCAATACATAAATCCACAATCGTCAAACTAGCCAGTTTGGAAGTTATTTGCATTTTAATTAAGCAATATGAAAATAGCGCCCTCTATTGGCCATTTTTAAAAAACTGTGTACATTTCAATGGAGCATTGATGCAAGGATTTAGAAAACTGTGTACATTTCAATGGAGTATTGATGCAAGGAATTATTTATCATGAAAGGGGTGATCTATTTAGGATTTACCCTACTCAAGAGTTGCAATAAAATGGCCCATTAGGGGTGGATCTAACGCTGTCTACCCAAAAATACAAATATTTTATCCTTAAACAGAGAAGTATTATTTTTTTAACATTAATTTTGTTGTTCCAAACACAGTTAGATTTACTGTCAACACATTATTTTTAGAGACCATCTAAATATTTAAAAAAAAATTTGTGCAGGTCATACTATGCAAAACTACCATCTCTCCCACATACTTAAATATGGATATACATATACATGTACATGTATTATTTACTATGACAGAACATCTTTGGACGCCAACTTTATCTTAATTAATATCCCTACAAATAATAAGTTAACGCAAAACAACATTTTCTTCTTTATGAAATTTTTGCTTTATTCTGTCATTGTCACCCCTTTTCAGGCTTTTCCCATCCTGTTTTGATAATAACAATATACTCCATGTCCTCTGTCTGCATGGACAATAGCTGCCCTAAAATGATACTCTGTTCATCAAGTATGAAGAATCCACATCTAGTAATAATTTGTTCAGTGAACAACTGAACAAATTATTACAAGAGAAGAAAAATTTCCCTTTTTTCACTTCTGCTTTTGTATTGAATCTTCAAAGAATATTTTGTAATATCAAAAAAAATCAGTAAACTTTGAGAGTAAGTAGTTTAGAGAGACCGACATTATTTATTTATTTTTGTTTTTGTTTAGGTTTTTACTATAGCTTTACTCATCTGTTTACATCATGAAGATACATAATTATCTCAATTTGAATTTTTATTTGCCATAAATAAGTATTCTTTATCAGACTTATCACTGTTTTTAATTGGAGCTTTAGTTTTTACACTTTCACAGTCTGTGCACTTGCATTTAAGTATGCACGGTAGACTTTTGTCCGAACAAAGTTTGCCTCGACCACATCTACTCTTTTGCATGAGCAATGTACATGTACACATTATAGAATGCTGTCAAGCGCTTGGAGTAGGTTTGTCCAGTTGGCACAATGTTTCATCCTTAACCTTCCAGCCTCAACTAACGTGGGGAGATGGTACATTTGGAACTTTTTCCAACAGCACTGTATCCTTACTTAGTTGGCATTGCTATGCTGTCTCATCAAGTGTCCCATTCAAAAGAGGTTACGATCTGTCATTTTGAAATAATACATAAACAAAACTGAATAAAATAAATTCCCTATTTTCAATATATAATGGAAATTCGGCTGTTTGTTTTTTGCACCAATAATTACATATTGTTCATTTATTATGAAACAACGACAAATAAGTTCATGAACTTGGACCAGTTTATGTTGAATCGGTTTGCATTTATTCAAATTGAACGCATACTTTGTAGTATACACATCAAAAATAAAAACACAGATAACTTCATAGTTACCTGGCAATGTTAACATCAGCACAATCATGTTGTCATTAAACATGTGGGGACAAACTCCTCAACTCTGAAAATGTCCTCATCAGCCAGCATCCCTCGAGTGTATAGTGGGTATGTTCGGTCGTTTGACGCAGTCGCATATGATCAATTCTGCTAGTAATATTACCAGTCGAACACCTTTTTAGTTGAAAGTTCACCTGAACACAGTCTTTTGAGAAAAAAAAAAAATTAAAGTCATGGTGGTATTGTCACAAGAATGTTAAACTAGCCACATTTCGTGAGTTGGCAGCGGGCCAGCCATGTCAAACACATCTCTAGCTGTATCATTCACGAATGGACATCGACCCTCAGAAAAACAATTTAACTGGTTTCTAATCAACTGGGGTGTTTCAGACAAACAAATTTTAAACGGTGCCTTACCGTTACCGTATGGATACATAATAACAAGCAAGTTTTCACTCGGATGGGAATAGACAATCAACTTTTGCAGGTCACGTTCAAGGCCCCTATAGTTCAAATAACAAAATAAAATAAAATACAAATGAAACAAGTTATATTTTAAATAACAAAAATCATTTTACTTTGAGTTAATACAAAAATAAATCATTGACATTGTGTCAGATTGAAAGAGAGGATAAAGAATTGAAAAAGAAAAAATTGTTTCATTTTCCGATTGGAATGTAGATCTAGTAACAATTTATAAGCATTTTTTTCCTTGAAAATATCGCAAGGATCTATGTATTTTATACAGCCAAAACAGCATGATCAGATGGTTAGAGAGACAGTCAGTGAGTAACTGGACATGCCGGACAAAATAATATTCAGAATCATTAAATCGTATTGACAGATTGAGACTGATTGAAACTCATAAATTAAAGACTCATGTCATAGGCCTAGTCACACTGTGAAGGCTTGGCAACAATCATTTATGAATGAACAACAGGGAAATGAATCAGTACTAAAACATAAATACGATAAGGTTCCGATATTTTTAAATTTAAGTTCAAAAAGGTACTGTTGTCTTGACGTTACCTGTGATAGAGATCGGAGGATCTTACCGACCTTCCGTCTGTGACAGTTGTCCATCGTCGTGTTTTACGTGTCCGTAATTTGGGCCAGCGATTGCCCCAGCTTTGAAGACATTTTCACACTTGACCGTACTCTAATTCTTTTCCTTCTTCAAATACATGCAAAGAAATGTCTTCAACTCTTTTCCGAAAATGGAAAAGCTTTCGTTTCAACGCTAGACAAATGCACAAAGACACTTTTTTGTGACATGTTTTTCTCACACCACGACGAAGTCTGGGTTGTTGTTCGTCTGCAACGTTGTACAGAGGTCGTGACCTCGTGAACGTAATAATAGCTCTACCACTATTGGTTAATTCATCGCAAGCGCTGCCGTGCGGTCTTGTTAAGTTGTCGTTGATTGGTCATTTTGTCCCAAGCCTCGCACTTTTCTTTGCAAAAATGGCAGTTAAATGTGCCCATTACAAGCAAACTGGCAAAAAGATCGATTGTGGATTTATGGTACGTTGATTTCTATATTTTTCTTCTCAATTCAAGATAATAAAAATGCTCATGTCAGATATGCGTCGCGAAACTGCACGATAATTGGCTACGCCCGCTGGTCTAATAGGCCGTAATACATATTGGGATTTAAACATTAGGCCAAACAAAACTAATATTCTGGTTCTGGTTACCTGGCCTACCCTAAGCTTACGCTGCAAATTCTGCGACCCTAAACCTTTTTATGTGTCCTTGTAAAAATGTATTTTATATTGTATCGCCCAGCACAGATTTCCCCTCAAAATATTGTCCACTGTGCATTGATCACAGCTGATGAACTGAGTATCAGATGCCACAGAGAAAGAACACAGTCAAAATGGAAATCAATTTATTTCATTGCCCCAAATCATGAAGAGTTTGGAAATCTGGCATCATGCTTGAAGCTTGCACTTTAGCAATAATGGCACGTACACGTACTTAAAAACGACTCTATTGTTTGATCCGCTCGGCCTTTGTGGACCTAGAAAAACATTGTAGTTTTGTAGCTACATGTAGACCACTAAAATTGGTCTAGCTACGACTACAACCCTGGCCTTCATATCCAGGAAGTCATTGTAGTCTACTACGAACCAAAAGTGCTACTCCAAACCAAAACAGGAAACACTTTAAAGTAATCAGTACCGATAATACATTGTACTGTCAACTCGAGAAAAAGATGAATCGTTATAAATGTAACAAGGTCGCTGGGACTGGCCAAAAGACAAAACAAATAAAATTTAACCTAAAAAGATTTCAAAGAAATAATAATAACCCTAAAGCTTGGAGTTGACAGAAATTTATTAGTTATTTTTAAGATGTGAAATAATCAAGGTAGTTAATGTATGTCAACATATTTTTAATAAAACAATAGGTATAAAACGCTTGTAATGATATGAGAAAGTAAAACAACTTTGACTGAAAGATCTGAGGTTTCATAAACAAAATAAAAATACTAGTTATTAATGTACACTTCATACCTTCGGTTTGTCCATGGTTTGTCAAAGACCCGTATTGGCATCTGTTGGTGTATCCCAACAAATGCATATTAAATCTGTGAAAATTTTGACTCAATTGGTCATCGAAGTTGCAAGAGATTGTTAAAAAAATATTTGTTGCACTGAAGTATTTCATTATTGTAGTGAGAAACAACCTTTTTCTCAAAAACTACATGTATGATACTTCGGAGGGAGCTGTTTCCCACAATGTTTTGACACTATCATTAGCACTTCATTGATCAGTACCAAGTAAGTTGCTATGCTGACAAATACTTTGAGTAATTACTAATAGTATCCAGTGCCCTATAAAGGCAGTGGACACTATTGGTAAGCATCAAAATAATTATTAGCACAAAACCTTTCTTGGTGACGAGTAATCGGGAGAGGTTGATGGTATACGTGTAAAACATTTGGAGAAACGGCTCCCTCTGAAGTGCCATAGTTTTCAAGAAAGAAGTAATTTTCCACGAATTTGATTTTGAGACCTCAGATTTAGAACTTGAGGTCTCGAAATCAACAATCTAAACGCATCAACCTTCGTGTGACAATGGTGTTTTTTTATTTCATTATTATCTCGCAACTTCGATGGCTGATTGAGCTAAAATTTTCACAGGTTAGTTGTTTTATGCATATGTTGAGATACACCATGTACACCAACTGTGAAGGCTAGTCTTTGACATTATTACCAATAGTGTCCACTGCCTTTAAGTTAAATACACTATCATGGACTAAAGAAGTAGGCCTAGAGAAATAGTCAAGTGGAAGGTTTCACAGTGTTCATCACAACGAACCCCACTGATATCAGAAACACATCGTGTATAGAAAATAAGGTGCATCTTCTCCCACTAAATTCAAGCCCTGCACACTGCAAAAAATAGGATTTCCAAGCATGACTGAACAATTTGAGAACAACAGAATTGCATGGCACACCGCAGTTTATATTTACATTGTATTTCGGTTTGACCTACCTCTGACAAACAAGTCAAAGTCAGCTCACACAGCTCAAGGTCCTGTTTTTCATAAAACTGTAAAAGCAGAACTACGGCAATTCTTTTGCTGGTATGTTTGCATTGGACACCGTGTATAAAAACACACAGTGTTTTCTTTACCATTAATGTCATACAGTGTTTAAATGGTCTATGTAACTTTTGTAGGACAAAAAAAAGAATGTCCACAGATTTACACTAAACTTACACAGTTTGGAGACAATGATAGTAGAAACCTTCCCTGAAAATACTAAGTGCTGAGGTGCTGTAGTTTTGGGGAAATGAGTAAACAATGTAATACAAGTACACGTAAAATAATTTTCGTCTCCTGTGACGAAAATTATTTTAATCATTTACAAACGTATTTTCATGAATTGATTTTTACTCATTTCTCAAAAACTACAGCAGCTCAGTAAGTAAGATTAGTATCTTAAACCCTGTAAGTTTAACCTAAATCTATGGACATTTTGTAAAAGTACCCAAATCCATTAATTGCTCTTGCTCATAGACAGTTAAAGTGCTCATCACAAAACCTAAAGGGAAGCTTGTTTTACATCAGACATGAATTACATGGAGACAAAAAATATTAGAAATTTACGTCGGCTCTCAGTATTTGAGTACTTTAGTGTTAAAGGTACTGGAGTCGATTTCACAAAGAAGTAAGATTCATCTTCTAAGGATGAGTTATTATTATTACCACAGTGATTTGTATTGTGACATCACTCTCTGCTAGGCAACTACACGTATGATGGATTTGCCTACGATCAATCTACATGTGTGTAACTGTTTGTGAAATCGAGCCCAGGGGTCGATTTCAAAAAGAGTTGGGACTAGTCCTAAGTTAGGACTAGTCCTAGGAGATGATAAGAACCTAAGGCTAGTCCTAAGTTAGGACTACATGTAAGTTACATGTAGGACCTCAAGTTTAGAATTTGAGGTCCCAAAATCAAGCATCTGAAATGAAAGCACACAAGTTCGTGCGACAAGGGTGTTTTTTCTTGCATAGTTATCTCGCAACTCCGTCGACCAATCGAGCTTAAATTTTCATAGTTTGTTTTTTATGCATACATGTATGTTGAGAATACAGCAAGTGGAAAGTCTGGTCTTTGTTATACCAACAGTGTTCATTGTATTTAAAAATGTTAATGCTTTCACACAATCCGACCAGATTATTAATAAATGTCCCATGATGTATTTGATTTACAGGTCGTTATGCGCCAATGCACACCCAATACCCAGAGGAGCAGTAAGAAGTGGTGTTGGAAGGGTTTGAGAGTCACTGGCTACATGCAGGTCATCCTGGGTTGCTTAGCTGTGCTGTTCGGCGTAATCTCCATCATCGTCAGGACATTCCTGTTTATGGTTGGAACCCCCATTTGGTCTGGCGTCTGTGTAAGTATTTGTTGTTTGACCAACTCTCCTTTTCAATTTTTGAGATCCATGACTGCCACAGATTTACACTAAACTTACACAGTTTGAAGATAATGATAGTAGAAAGCTTCCCTGAACATTGTTTTACTCATTTCTCAAAAACTACAGCACCTCAGTAAGCAATATTTGAAGGGAAACTTAACTATAAATCTATGAACATTTTGAAAAAGTACTCCAATCCTTTAATGTTTTGTATTTTTTTATCTTTTAATTTCTTTGTACAGTTTTTCGTCCTCACTGGTATCCTGGGCATTGCTGCTGGACATAAACAGAGAACCGGTTTGGTAAGTTGCAGCCACAGAACTTTAAGTGCAACGCACAGCGCAGATCGAGCACAGATACACATGTTCATACACGTGTGTCTCCTGTCCTCCCTTTTGTGTGTGAAATGGTGCACAAGGAGTGGACTCCCCGCAGACTCGCAAGTTGTGACACCCAAAATGGCCGACAGGAGGCATGCACGCAAGTGGGCTGCGCATTGTGAAATGGGTCAATAATACATTTCCCACCCTGACCCCGAAATATTCTCTTAAAAAATTTACAGGTTGAGGACTGTAGGCTCAAATAACAATTGCTTATCAATGGGCCAGTCAGACCAATCTTATCCAGGTCCAAACATGTTAATGTTGAGTGACCTAAGAGTGGAGGACAGTGGAGAATTGAGGACTGTACAGTAGGCATAAATACATGTAACACTTGCTTATCACTGGGCCAGGCATACCACTCTTATCCAAGTCCAAACACTTAAATGTTGAGTGGCCTAAGAGTGGAGGTCAGTGGAGGAGTGAGGACTGTACAGTAGGCATAAATACATGTAACACTTGCTTATTACTGGGCCAGGCATACCACTCTTATCCAAGTCCAAACACTTAAATGTTGAGTGGCCTAAGAGTGGAGGTCAGTGGAGGAGTGAGGACTGTACAGTAGGCATAAATACATGTAACACTTGCTTATCACTGGGCCAGGCATACCACTCTTATCCAAGTCCAAACACTTAAATGTTGAGTGGCCTAAGAGTGGAGGACAGTGGAGAATTGAGGACTGTACAGTAGGCATAAATACATGTAACACTTGCTTATCACTGGGCCAGGCATACCACTCTTATCCAAGTCCAAACACTTAAATGTTGAGTGGCCTAAGAGTGGAGGTCAGTGGAGGAGTGAGGACTGTACAGTAGGCATAAATACATGTAACACTTGCTTATCACTGGGCCAGGCATACCACTCTTATCCAAGTCCAAACACTTAAATGTTGAGTGGCCTAAGAGTGGAGGTCAGTGGAGGAGTGAGGACTGTATGCTTCATTGCGTAAGTATTTGTTGTACCTCGGTTACAAACTGTGAAGATTTATTATAATATCAAAGTCTTATATAGCGCACGTATACTATACCAAACAAGGTATTCAAGGCGCTGAGTATATATACAAACAGTCAAAACATTTTAATGTCCAATGACCAATGAATGAAGGATAGTGGAGTATTGAGGACTGTAGCCCAAAATAACAATTCATAAATACCTCAGACAGTTTCACTATTCCTATTGGTGGAGAGCGCGTCACATGGGGCCGCTTAAACGATTGATAATGACCAGCTGGAGCTGTCTGTTAATAACCGTTGTCGGATTCGTTTACAAGTGTGGGTTAGCCCAAACCTGTGGGGTGATCGATATTGCTGTGCCATTATGGCTCATGATAACGAGGATGCGTACTTCTACTACTACATGCACGAATGCAAATCCGAAAACTGTCTCAGTCATATAAAATGCAACACGCGCACACAGAGCTCAAGGATGTCCGAAAGCGGAGAAGTTTTATTGACTTTCCTTATTTGTCATTCCTTTCATCCAAAAAAGGCATTTATGAATAGGAATAAAAGAGTAGTGAAAGCACGGCAACGACCCTATTGGGTATAAAACGACAGTTTAAAGGATTTGGGTACCTTTTCAAAATGTCCATAGATTTACATAAAACTTACAGGGTTTGAAGATAATGCTAGTGGAAAGCTTCCCTTCAAATTTTACTTACTGAGGTGCTGTAGTTTTTGAGAAATGAGTAAAACAATGTCATGAAAATACGTTTGTAAATGATTGAAATAATTTTCGTCTCATGAGATGAAAATTATTACATTGTTTTACTCATTTCCCAAAAAACTACCACACCTCAGTATGTATAGTTTGAAGGGAAGCTTTCCACTATCATTATCTTCAAACTGTGTAAGTTTAGTTTACATCTGTGGACATTGATTTTTTTGACCTACAAAAGTTACATAGCTCCTTTAAAGGCAGTGGACACTATTGGTAATTGTCAAAGACTAGCCTTCACAGTTGGTGTATCTCAACATATGCATAAAATAAAGTTGCGAGATAATAATGAAAGAAAAATAACCCTTGTCACACGAAGTTGTGTGCGTTTAGATGGTTGATTTCGAGACCTCAAGTTCTCAATCTGAGGTCTCGGAATCAAATTCGTGGAAAATACCTTCTTTCTCGAAAACTATAGCACTTCAGAGGGAGCCGTTTCTCACAATGTTTTATACTGTCAACCTCTTCCAATTACTCGTCACCAAGAAAGGTTTTATGCCAATAATCATTTTGAGTAGTTACCAAAAGTGTCCACTGCCTTTAAGAACTTGTTGCTACCCTTTTATTTCCTTATTTATAGAACTGAACTGAAGTATTTTATCCACAGATTGTTGGATACATGGTGATGTCCATCATAAGTAGTGTGGTAGCTGTAGCAGTTTTAGGGGGGGCTGCTGGGTCTATTGAACCGGACCACTGGCTCTGCCCAGAAAGTCGGTTTGGATATCGCCAATACTATAACGCTCCATGTTCTACCTCAAAGGTATGTATAACCCAGGGCCCAAGCTCATCGTGCTGCCACATTGTTTATTACACACGCTTAAAGCCATTGGTCACTTTCCGTAAACAGTTTTGTCCAAGGCCCACACTTTGTGTATCACAACTTATATACAAAATAACACGTCACCGGGGTCGATGGACTCAACGCTGCGTGTGGTGAATTGTGTATCCCTGCAACCGGCAGCCGTAGTCTTGGTTCTAAGACCATTGGTGTTGCGCGGTCACACACAACCAACGTTCCGATCTATGCTCGGCAAAAACTGTACACGCTTTTAATGAACGAACGTTAGCGGACGCTCTGTTTCTCTGATTTCCGCATCTCACCGCGTGTACAGTTTTTGCCGGAACTGTAAAGATCGGAACTTTAAGTTGGTTATGTGTTAAGTTGGCGATGTGTATAGAGTGACGTCACAGAAATAGTATAAATAATTATTAATTCTTATTAATGATGTTGACTTCTAAACTCATTACAGGGTCTTCGTATCGGTATTGATGTCTGCCTCGTGCTGATTGGCCTTACAGAGTTTGTGATTGCTATAATTGGATCCAGCTTAACCTGTGTTAGCCTCTCCGTCAGCAGAAACAGCACTCCTCAAACTGTGGTATTTGCTTTTTTTTTTCCATTTAAAGGCAGTGGACACTATTGGTAATTACTCAAAATAATTATTATCATAAAACCTTACTTGGTAACGAGTAATGGGGAGAGGTTGATAGTAAAAAACATTGTGAGAAACAGCTCCTCTGAAGTCAAGTAACTTTCGAGAAGGAAGTATTTTTCCTTGAATTTGATTTCGAGACCTCAAGATTTAGACCTTTAGAACTTGAGGTCTCGAAATCATGCATCGGAAAGCACATAACCTCGTGTGACAAGGGCGTTTTTTCTTTCAATGCTCTCTCGCAACTTGGACGACCAATTGAGTTCAAGTTTTCACAGGTTTGTTATTTTCTGCATTTGTTGAGATACACCAAGTGAGAAGACTGGTCTTTGGCAATTACCAATAGTGTCCACTGTCTTTAAACCCCCGCCATGCTGTTGAGTTGCTTATAGTCATTGCATCAGAGATACAGAATATCATTTTGATTTTACTCCTACATTGTACAGCGTTATACCTTAAAGGGTTTAGGTATTTTTTGTTGGACACAAAAGTTTGAAGATAATGATGGTAGAAAGTTTTCCTTAAAGGAACACGTTGCCTTGGATCGGACGAGTTGGTCTATTAAAAGCGTTTAAAACCGTTTGTTATGAAATGCATATGGTTGGAAAGACGTTTTAAAAGTAGAATATAATGATCCACACAAGTATCACTGGAAATTGCACGGTTTGCCTTTTACGTTGCGAACTATCACGGTCGGCCATTTATGGGAGTCAAAATTTTGACTCCCATAAATGGCCGACTGTGTTAGTCGACAGGGTAAAAAGAAAACCGTGCAATTTCGAGGCATATTTGTGTAGATCATTGTATTCTACTTTTACAATATGTTTCTAACCATATACATTTTACAACAAACGGTTACAGAACGATTTTCAAAGACCAACTCGACAGATCCAAGGCAACGTGTTCCTTTAAACATGTACAAATATAACTTGCTGAGGTGTTGTAGTTTTTGAGAAATGAATAAAACAATGTCACAAAAATAGCAATATTTTTTAGCTATTTTTTCCTCATGAAAAGTACTTAGAAACTTTTCAGACGATTGACCTGTTTAAAGATAATCATGGTAGAAAGCTTCCCTTAAATATTACTTGATGAAGTGCTGTAGTTTTTAGGAATTTAGTGAAACAATGTCACCAAAATAATGTTCATCTCAGGAGCGAAAAATTTGTTTGAGCATGTACAACGTGTTTATGGGACTCTTTTGGAAACATTGCTCTGTGATTTTCATTATGTTCTCAAAAACTTTACGACTAATTATATTACATACATCTTCATTCACAGTGACTAGGGATTCATGTCATGGTCAAAAACTTGCGACGCCATGCCTGGCCAGAAAGACCAATCAGCTTGTCATTTCACTAGTCCAGCAGAATTGTTCAGCAGAATTTATTGTATTGATAGATAAATTATGTTTTTATTTTGCTTTCACAACAGTTTGCTTACCAAGGCAATCGTCAACAGATGGTTGTTGGAGTGCCCCCACAGTGTGTGTACAACCCCCCTGGCAGTAAGTATGCCATTCTAGAAAAAGGGAAATAAAGGGTAGCGACGAGTTCTTTAACATCCGTTTAAAACCGGCAGGGTCGTTGCCGTGCGATAGGCGAGGGCCTTTATCGCACGACAACGATCCTGAAAGGTTTTTAATGGATGTTAAAGAACGAGTCACTACTCTTTTATTCAGCTGCTTCTCCTTCTGTTTTTTTTGTTTGATTAGTTCCTAGTTTAATAGATGTTAAATTTGCATCGGGATAAAGAATATTAATTTTTGGTTTTACCCATAAACACCGATGTGTGTGGCACTGTATACTCAGTACTTTCCCCGAGTCCTGTGAAAAAAATCGCAGGCATTTTACTCGGGTGGGATTCGAACCCACGACCCTTGCAAATCTAGAGCAATGTCATACCAACTAGACCACCGAGATTGCCCGGTAGCTAGAGGCAGTTCGAATCCTATGTTTAGCAGCGGGTACTGCAAACGATTTAATAGATGTTAAATTTGCATCGGGATAAAGAACATTAATTTTTGGTTTTACCCATATACACCGATGTGCGTGGCACTGTATACTCAGTACTTTCCCGAGTCCTGTGAAAAAAATCACAGGCATTTTACTCGGGTAGGATTCGAACCCACGACCCTTGCAATTCTAGAGCAATGTCATACCAACTAGACCACTGAGATTGCCCGGTAGCTAGAGGCAGTTCCTAGTTGTTTTGAAAGGGTTCCTGTGCCAGGAGTGTCACCTGTGACAGACATTGCGCATTATAAGTTTCCTTTATTATTAGTATTATGATTATTAAACTAATTATCTTTATCTCCAATGTGTTACTTGTGGAAGTGTTGTGGCCAAGCGGTTAAGAGCACCGAATTCAAGCTCTGGTGTTTCTGATCAGCAGAGTGTGGCTTCGAATCCCCCGGGCGTGACACTTGTGTCCTTAATCAAGACACTTTTAAGTGTTAAAACCATTGCTTTGTCCTACGAATGGGACGTAAAGCCGTTGGTACCGTGTGTTGTGTAACTCACCAAAAGAACCAAGTGCACTTTTCAAAAAGAGAAGGGATTCGCCCCAGTGTTCCTTGTTGGATTGGCAGCATATTGCGCCACAGCACCTTATAAACCGTTACATGGTGCTAAGGATTAGGTCTCATAATTCAAACTTCGTCCCACTCACCTTGCAGTAAATTTGTAGTGCTTTGTATCCTTTGGCAAAAGGTGCGTTATAAATACAGTTATTAATTAATTAATTAATTCATTCATTAATAACTCTCAATGATATTTTGTTTCGATTGCAGCTAACCAGTTTGTCATGCAACCACAATCCCAGTACGCCATGCAGCCTCAAGCGCAATACTTCGTGCAGCAACCACAGACACAGTACGCCGTGCAGCCTGCTCAAATGTACCAAGCCCAACCCCAGGGGCAAATGCAACCTCTACCCCAGGGGCAGATGCAACCTCCAGCCCAGGGGCAAATGCAACCTCAACCCCAGGGACAGATGCAACCCCCACCCCAGGGACAACCTCAACCCCAGATTCAACATGCTCCCCCAGGACAGATGCAACCTCCACCCCAAGGGCAGTATCCATCCCAAGCGGGGGAGCAAGTTCATCCAGAGGCACCGCTTACTAATAAGGAGGATCTGAAGCAGCCGCTTACCAACTAATCTGTCCGCTTAGCAGCTAAGATGGTATGATTGCACAAGTTACTAATAAGCACCTTGCTTTAGTACTCAATTTTCACTTAAGCATTTTGTATTGTAACATTTTTTTATTTAAAGGCACTAGACACTATAGGGTATTACTTAATAATAGACCTTATGCACATGACGTCATTTCCGTAGGGCGTCCTCACCTAGAGGTCAAAAGGAGGTTGTTCATTGGCCAATCCTGTGCACCACATGTGCAAATATGTGCGTTTCGATTGTTTCGTCACCGTTTTTCCACTAAGATGGCCACTGGATGACGTCAATGCATAAGGTTAGCATAAAAACTGACTTGGTAACAAGCAATGGAAAGCTGTTGGTCGTGCTAAACATTGTGTGAAACAGCTCCCTCTGAAGTACTATTATTTATTTAGGTTTTTACCCCCATACCCCGCTGTTTGTTAGTACTGTGTACTTGGTGCTTTCCTCGAGTTCTGTAAAAAAAAAAAAACAGGTTTGTTACTTTGATGGGAATAAAACCCATGAGTTCATTTTTAGATTAGTGGCTTGCTAACTAGACCACTGAGATTGCCTGAAGTAACTTAGTTCTTTTTCCACTCAAATAATAAAAGACTTCAGGCTTGAAACCTTTTATTATGCTTTTCATTTCAAGGTTGTTGTTTTCTTTCATTATTCATTCTCTTACAACTTTCATGACCAATTGAGTCCAAATTTTCACAGGTTTGTTATTCTTGCATTATATGTTACCAAAATTACCAAAAGTGTCTATTGCCTTTAAAGACACTGGACACTATCAGTAATTGTCAAAGACTAGCCTTCACAGTTGGTGTATCTCAACATATGCGTAAAATAACAAACCTGTGAAAATTTGAGCTCAATCGGTCGTCAAAGTTGCGAGATAATAATGTAAGAAAAAACACTTGTCACACAAAGATGTGTGCTTTTAGATGCTTGATTTCGAGACCTCAAATTCTAAATCTGAGGTCTCGAAATCAAATTTGTGGAAAATTACTTCTTTCTCAAAAACTACATTACTTCAGAGGGAGCCGTTTCTCACAATGTTTTATACTAACAACCTCTCCATAGTACTCGTAATCAAGTAAAGTTTTATGATAATAATTATTTTGAGTAATTACCAATAGTGTCCACTGCCTTTAAAGTGGTTCATAATTCTTCTGAAATCTAATATCTTTCTCACTTGTTTTTTTATTTGGTGTATAGAAGTAAACCTTTTAACATTATTAATGACTAACTTAAGGTTTTTCAAAGTGTGAAATAAAAAACTACAGTTTAATCAAGAAAAAAGTGATATGTATATTTCAAAACTTTTATTTTTGTAACAGTGTTAGTGTTTTAGTGAGCCTTTTTACTCCAAAGAAATGTACTATAATTGATTCACGTGTACATCTTATATCAAAAGCTTGCATTAGATTTTATTTAGGCACATAATGTTCAGTACTAGGTTGACTAGAAGTTAAAGAGACACATCACTTTGGATTTAACGCTTTTTTGTATACAAATTTTTGGTCCTATGAAATGAATTGGTTGGAAAGATGTCTTGAAAGAGGAATATAATGATCAACACAAATATACCGCGAAAGTATGTGGTTTTTCTTTTACTTCATGAACTACATGTAACACTGGCCAGCATTTTGTAAAGCCAAATGTCTGACTCCACACAAAGTGGCGAACTGTGTTAGTTCATAAAGTAAAAAGAAAACCACACAGTTTGTATATTTGTGTGGATCATTATATTCTACTTTTAATTTATCTTTCTGACCAAATTCATTTTAAAACAATACTTTTTTTAGAGGCCAAAGTACCCAATTTGGTGGCAATGTGTCCCTATTAGATTTAACAAGCTAAAGAGAGACTTTAAAGCCATTGACACTTTCGGTAAACAGTATTGTCTTCAGGCTCACACTTCGTGTATCACAACTTATACACAAAATAACAAACCTGTGAAAATTAAGGCTCAATCGGTCATCGGAGTCGGGAGAAAATAACGGGAAAACCCACCCTTGTTTCCACATGACTCCGTTGACCAATTGAGCCTAAATTTTCGCAGGTTTGTTATTTTATATATAAGTTTTGATACACGAAGTGTAGGCCTTGGACAATACTGTTTACCGAAAATGTCCAATGGCTTACAAAGTATAAAGTATGATTTTAAACAAATCTGGATAAGAGCTTTGCTTTTCCGTCGAAACCATTTTGACCGTGTGCCCAAGTTTTAGCGTTACTGTAAACTGTTATTTTATGTCTTGTAGAACTAATGAACTTCAACGTACTAAAAAAGGTGAGTTTTTCACGTGACAATTCCACTTGCATTGTGGGAATTCAATATGGCTACCAAATATATTAGTGACCATAATAGGTGCATTGGGGATATCAACTATTAATTTGGGTTTTTACCCATATACAGCGGTGTGTGTATGCATTGTATTCTAAGTACTTACCCAAGCTCGGTTAAAAGAAATCACAGGCATAATACTTGAGTGGGATTCAAACCAATGACCTTTGGTATTCTGAAATTTTGTCATGACTTTATCATGTTTTGTCGATATGTCTATGAGTGTCTCATTGTGAACTTGTTAGTGTGTATATAATTTTTTTCTGCAAATATGGGGTTAATTTAAAAACAATTTCACGTTATCTTCACAGTGCCTTCTTGAGATTGATTCTTAGCTCCGAATCTGGCAGCCATTTTAAAATTTGTTTTCTCTCTGAAATGCTTTTGAAATTGTCAAGAACCAAAAGTTATAACTGAAATTGAAAGTATTGCCATTTTTTGTAGGTGGTAAAAAAAAAGCATGTTTTTTTTTTAAACCTTGATTCGTACTTGTATGTGCTAATGTTTAGTACATTGTGCACAACAGCATCGCTCTACTAAAACAACTAAGAATTACTGCAGATTTATTCTTTTAACAATATTGTAGGCCTATGTAGCTATGAAATTGCAATTTTAAATACTTGAATAATTATGCAGAGTACAAAATTTAATTAGATAACAATTTAAAAAAAAAAAGAGGAAGTTATAACATGTATAAACTTCAGTTTGAAACATTAATGGAAAAGGTTAGAAAGGGCAAAGCATAGCTTCTGTTTTTGAAGCAGTTCAATTGTTTTAATCTTATATAGATGTTGATTCCACAATAAAACTATACGTGAAAACAAAATTATGTGGAAGGGTTGTAGCGTGTTTCAGATTGGCAACACTTTGCAGCGGATATGTCCACGAAGGAAGACTGAGAAGCAAAAAAATGCTCTTGATTCCCCTTTCTCTTAAAGGAACATTACAGAATTGGTAAGAAAAGAAATTGTGGAGATTACAGATTGACATAAAACTTAACTAATGATGATTGTAGAAAACAACATTTGAAGATACTTCTGACTGAAATAGTTATAACAATTTTCCCGTTTGGAGTTAATCGCTCGGTTTTCACAAAAAAAAAATTCTCAGATGGTCGATCGAACTCGAACATGGTGGGTTACATTAAATGCTGACACAGCCAGCAAATGTTTCGTTCGCAAAAGAAGAAAAAAAAAAAAATCTGTAATTTTCCTTTAAACTACATTTGAAGGGAATCGGTTATCAGAATTGTATGTTTACGTGTGTGACGTATAACAGTTTTCATGCAGTAAAATAATTAAAGTCGGGGCTTCATTAAAACCGAATGATGTTTTCAAAGGAAATGAAAAGTCCATCTGGGGTGTTTAAAACAAAAATAGTAGGTTATGTAGAGGCATACCATTCAATTGATGTTGGAATATTAGCGAAGTACATAGTATTTGGTGGCATAACGTTGATTCCTATTTTTTAAGATGTGTAAGCTATGCTTTTGTGGAGCACAATTCTGTCACTTGATTTTTATTGGTGGATAATCGTGACATATAATTGACTCTAAGACTGGTGTGGAGTCAAATATTCAGCAACGCAGGAGAAAGTGACTGTATTATCGCTATCCGCAGTACTAAATAACTTTCCTGCAGCAATAGAGGGCGTTGGCTGGCTGTCAAAAATGTTGACCCTGCCATGCAGAGCAGGCCGTCCACGCTTCCTTGCTGAACATACATCTCTCCGCAAATCAGTGTTCGACACTATAGCTCCGCTAGTCGGTATTTTAACACGAAAACACAACTGAATGCCATTCTGGAAGCCGGTAACTAAAGACACAAGAGATCCTGACACATGTTAAGCTGCAATTTGGTAAGTTTACTTGGGTTTGATTGTCTTCCAATTATGTGATAAAAATTGAAACGATGCCTCGTCACTCGAGCCTGACTCTATGATTCTTCATCGTTCTAACATTAAAAGGAACACGTTGACTTGGATCGGACGAGTTGGTCTATCAAAGCGTTTAAACCGTTTGTTACAAATTTCATATGGTTGGAAAGATGTTTTAAAAGTAGAATACAATGATCCACACAAATTTGACTCCCATATAAATGGCCGACCGTGTTCGTCGGCAAGGTATACAAAGGGAAAACCGTGCAATTTCGAGGGAGACGAGGCGTGTTTGGTTTGTGTGGATCATTGTATTCTACTTTTAAAACATCTTTCGAACCATAATATGCATTTTATAACAAACGGTTACAAGCGCTTTTCAAAGACCAACTCGACTGATCCAAGGCAACGTGTTCCTTTAAATAAGTCAATTTTTAAATAAAACAATTTTAGCCCTTGTGGGAAAGCTAGGACGTCAGTAATGCAGGGTATTAGAGTCCGAGTCAGACCTGGGCCACGATTTACATAGTATCCCCGTTCCAAATTCACTTCGTACCTTCGCAAAGGTACGACATTTGAGGTTACAAGTGTCCTTTGGCGTTATATCCTGACTTACGGACATTGCCAAGTATCACGTAGAAGTAGAAGTAGAAGTACGAAGTGGCAAATGTACGAAGTGTCCTGAAGTAGGGGGTAGCGGCAGCGCTGTTTAGTCATAATGGTTAAGTACATGGAGCATGGCAACATCGACGTCTGTTTACCTTTTTATGCGAATTAGTGTCTTTCTCAATGGGTAACACACTTCCAGCTAGTGACAGGATCACAGTATGGCAAAATTATGTAGAATATTTATTTAAACTAATTCTGTCAGTCCTTCTCTGGATTTCACCCCCATATAATTGTATTTTTCTTAAGAGTGTCTGATACATTTCGAAATGCAAATGACTTTTATTGACTGTTTGTCTGTATGGGTATGAATGGAAATAAAACAAAAAAACTAACATCAAGTGAATATTGAACTGAAGAACTTCTGTTGAAAAAATCTTGTAGATGCAACACATTTTAGAGACACTACTAGGCAGTTTCTGCTTTCATCTCACCTATTGTCTGCTAAGTTTTCAGGATTAAATTTCAGTTTTGTTTGGTAAAATTTATGGCCAGTATTCAATCTATACATAAATGTAATGATGTCCTGTCACAGAAATGAATGTGTAATTCCGTGAGGAAGATGCAAATCACTGAGTAAAAGAAGTATAATTTGTTGTCCATGTATTCGTGTACAAAACATCCCGCCGTCGCGACCCAGCAATTACAGCACAGCTTGTGCGTGCAAGCTAAAAGCAAAATGGTACATCTACAGACCTACATAGGCTACATAATTATGTCCAGTATTCTAAAGACAAAATTCAAATGAGCGTACATTGTGTACTGTTCAATTCAGGCCTGGTTTGTCATCTTTGAGGAGGGCAAGGCCATTTTCATTTGGCAAAGGGCACTTCCATTGGGAAATCTTCAAGTACATGTGAATGAGAAACTTTTAAAGGACACCAAGCCCAGGGGCAATGGGGCCATTAACCTCTGTGTCTTGGAATTAATTCCAGACATGCACTATCTTAGGACCCTGGGACGGATAGAATTTAAAAACAAGCTTCAGCCACTCAGTGACTCACTCAGTCAGAGGTATCAAAACTCAGAAATTTTAAATCTTTTATAAAATACTTTTTAATCAGCTAAAGTTCAGTATCAGACCACCTCTTTATCTCCCTAAATTAGATCAAATTATATCCGTACTGAAGTTTTGACAGACTGTATTCAAACATGGGACGAAAGAAAAATCAAATGGTCCTCATTAGGATTTGAACCCAAGACCCCTGACACGCTATGGGCAGATGCTAAATCTAGAATACTCTCAACGCTCTAGTTAGAGCCTAACAAGAAGAAAGGATGATTAGACCTGCTTGAACGAAAATTTAAAGTCTTAAACTTTGCTGAAATTCACTTAAAATGTTTTCAAAGAATAGGGAAAATCAAGTCATATGACTATAAAAAGATTTCAATTGTGTAAAAAAACAATCATCTTGAATGCCCTTATCCAGCGTTTTTCTGAGAGATTTGCGAAAAGCCCTGTTACGTAATCACTCTCAAAACGTCATCTCTGGGAGCTCCAATTTGTAAAGCCGCTTTGTTGCAGCGTGGAGGCATAACAAAGCAAACTCCCAGAGATGACATCAGCGGCATTGTCCTTTGACGCGCGCTCTCAACGGCAGAAGTGTTTTAAGTTCTTCAAAACCTTTAGGTTGGGGCTTGATTTTTTAGTCGATAATTACGAAAAATTTAGAAGTGTACAAATATCAAAATAACATTAAAATGGTGAACAGGTGCATTATAAACAAGTTAAAATACCATTTTCATTGAAATTATTCCGCTCAGGTAGCTGTTTAAGAAATTCCAGTTTTAGATATGGGAGGAAACCATAGGAAATTATTCCATGGAAAAACCATGCAGTCAGGTAGGGACTGAAAACACAACCCTCATTGTGCCCCTGGTGGGATTCAAACCCGGGTTTTAGAGGTGGAAGGCGAGGCAAGACACCACTACACCAACCTGCCCGTAGGGTCAGGGGTCTTGGGTTCGAGTATCAAGTATTGAGAATGTATATATGGAGGCTTGGATACTCTGAACTATTTATTTTTATTTATTTATTTCCTCAAAACCTCCAAAAATGCAGAAGATAAAAATACATCAAATATACAGTACAATACAAGGGACATAAACACGTAAAGAAACAGGATGACATGACCCATGACCCCCAGACCATCTTGACAAAGTATGAAACAAAGGGATTGTCAGAATGATCTGAGTAGCCGACTGGGAGTATTTACCAAGTGCTCCTATAATCCTAATAATCAGACTTTGGGTGGTAGTCTTGACAGTGCTGCTCGCTCCATTCCTTGTCCTTTTGGCATGAGTGCATGAGAGTTCAGAGGAAACTCTTTGTATCCTGCCACCCCTATTTCACTCATTTGTCATCAGTGGTGGCAGGATACGGCAACTTTTCTGGGTTCCGTCCGGTTCAATTCCTTTCTTTGTGAGTTTGCATTTCCCTTTTTAAGGTCAAATTTTTGCGATTTTGCGTGTTTCCGCAAGAGGAATATTAAAAAAGGGGAAGTAAAGTTCAGGTTCAGTTTAAAAATCTAATAAAGTGCTTCGAAAGTGGTGGCAAGATGCAAAAATTTAGTAATGGTTTATTTTGTTGAACAGGTTAAACTTTGAGAGTTTCGTGTGATCTGTAACAATGCAACCTGCCCAACAGCAACCCCCAGCTTACCAGCATGGCACCCCCCAACAACAAACAACGACCGTACAACAGCATCCAGTGGTAAGTACAGCCTCCAAAATCATCAAAAGTAAAAAGCAAAACAACTAACAATCTTAAAGGCAGTGGACACTTTTGGTAATTACTCAAAATAATTATTGGCATAAAACCTTTCTTGGTGACGAGTAATGGGGAGAGGTTGATGGTATAAAACATTGTGAGAAACGGCTCCCTCTGAAGTGCCTTAGTTTTCGAGAAATAAGTAGTTTTCCACGAATTTGATTTCGAGACCTCAGATTTAGAACTCGAGGTCTCGAAATCAACCATCTAAACGCACACAACTTCGTGTGACAAGGGCTATTTTTCTTTTCATCATTATCTCGCAACTTCGATGACCGATTGAGCTAAAATTTTCACAGGTTTGTTATTTTATGCAGATGTTGAGATACACCAACTGTGCAGGATAGTCTTTGACAATTACCAATAGTGTCCACTGCCTTTAATTAATGTTATTTTGAGACCTTGATGATGTTTCTGAAAGGCAATTATGAACATAAAGGCAGGGTTTAAGTAGTGACAGTACTTTAGAGGCAGTGGACACTATTGGTATTATTACTAATTGTTAGCATAAAAACTTACTTGGTAACGAGCAATGGAGAGCTGTTGATTGTGTAAACAAAAAATTGAAATGGCCTCCTCTGAAGTAACATAGTTTTTTTTTAGAAAGAGGTAATTTATCACTCAAATTATTTAAAGACTGCAGGCCTGAAGCCTTTTCTAGGCACCTGACAGCACACATATTTGTGCAACAAGTGTGTATTTTTCTTCATTGTTCTCTTGCAGCTTCGATGACCAATTGAGCCCAAGTTTTCACAGATTTGTTATTTAATATGTATTTAGGCTGCACCAAGTGAGAATATACTAGTATTTGACACCTACCGAAGGTGTCCAGTGCCTTTAAAATTTAGTTCATGTAATTGTTACAGTTGCAATTATTAAATTTGGCGTTTGTTTTTATTAATCACGAGGTTTACAGGGAAGGTAGGGCCTAATTGTTCTGTAATGACTCTCAAAAGAATGGCTCGGTTAGAAGCCTAGTAACAGCTGTTGGTAGTGTAAAGCATTTTGAGAAACATTTTACTTTGACATTATGTGGGTGTAATAATAAAAAGATTTGAATCTGAAAAAGACATTAAAGGCACTGGACACTATTGGTAATTATCAAAGCCTATCCTTCACAGTTGGTGATTCTCAACACATGCATAAAATAACAAACCTGTGAAAATTTGACCTCAATCGGGTATGATCGAACTTGCGAGATAATAATGAAAGAAAAAAACACCCTTGCCACACGAAGTTGTGTGCGTTTAGATGGTTGATTGTGAGACCTCAAGTCCTAAATCTGAAGTCTCAAAATCAAATTCGTGGACAATTATTTTCTTTCTCGAAAACTATGGCACTTCAGAGGGAGCCATTTCTCACAATCTTATATACCATCAACCTCTCCCCAATACTCGTCACCAAGTAAGGTTTTATGCCACTGATTATTTTGAGTGATTACCAATAGTGTCCAATAGCTTTAAGAAAAATCAAAGACTGGTTATGATCATCAGGTTCTTGTACATATTGTATGAAAGGTTTTATGCTAATAATTATTTTGAGTAATTACCAATAGTGTCCACTGCCTTTAAAGCCATTGGACACTTTCGGTAAACAGTAATGTCCAAGGCCCACAAACAATTATTAGCACAAAACCTTACTTTGTAACGAGTAATGGAATGTTGTTGGTAGTATAAGCCATTGTGAGAAACAGCTCCCTCTGAAGTAATGTAGTTTTTGAGAAAGAAGTAATTTTCCACGAATTTGATTTCAAAATCTCAGAATAAAATTTTGAGGTTCCGAAATCAAGCATCTGAAAGCACACAACTTGTTCGGGTGTTTTTTCTTCCATTATTATCTTGTAACTTCGACAACCAATTGAGTTCAAATTTTTACCGCTTGTTATTTTGTGCATATGTTGAGATGCCCAACTGAGAAGACTAGTCTTTGACAATTACAAATAGTGTCCAGTGTCTTTAAGACAAATAATTGCATAAAATCAATATTTTTGTATTTGTTTAATTTATTAAAGGTTCTCTTTGAAAACAAAATTGGGCCGTTTAGACTGCAGTACGAAGAATTTTTATAAAGCCAGAGAACTTTCAGTTTCAAATTTAACATCCTTTATAGATCTACTATGTAGAAATGGTTTTATCATGCATTCATAAATACCTCAGACAGTTTCGCTATTCCTATTGGTGGAGAGCGCGTCACGTCAAGTGGGTGTATAAACCTTTGTTTATGACCAGTAAAAAGTGTTTTGAAACACGGGCGTGACACGCGAACTTGCACCTGTGCTTTTAAGACAGTTTCTTCATTCCTATTGGTCGAGAGCAACGGCTGAAACAGTTGTGCCACATCACGCGATACGCGCAACGCGCACAGCATTCCCTTATAAGGAGTTGTTTACCCAAGGGCGGTGGAGGGCTTTACCATTTCATAGCTGGAGGGGTGTTGTGTTGAAAGAAATCCTTGAACAATTAAAATTTTTGCATTTATTTTACTTTTTGACCAAAAAGTGTTGATGTTTTTGACCGAAAAGGTATTTATGAATGGGAATCAAAGTGTGTTGAATCGGTTTTCAACTAGTGGTTTAAACCCGCCGAGGCCTGGTTCTTGATAATTTACCCCGACTTCGTCTCGGTAAAATTATCAAGAACCAGGCCTCGTTGGGATTAAACCACTAGTTGAAAACCTCCTCACCACACATTGATTCCCTTATTTTGACATGCTCTTCCTTTCATGAAAATGATGACAATGTGTAGGCAAAATATTACAATGAGGGATTGAGCACACTGTAAAACTCTCCAAAAGGTTATTTTTTTTGTCTCCTATGTGACTCAACATTTCCATGGGACTGTGAAATGTTTTTCCAAGAACACACTTCACATGGCAAATAATTACCACGCTTGACATGGTTTATACAGGTCTATTGACATTTAGGTTACCTACAAAGGTTTGCACCAGTCGCTGTTTTTCATACAAAATTTCTCAAAGGATTCTGTCCAAGCATGACTTCACAAATGCACTTGTCTGTGTTTAATCACCACCTAGTGAAGTTTTTCAGTTTGCCCCTTTTGTGTTTTTTAAGGTCAGCTCATGTCTATTAAGTCTATTCTATGGTATTTGTTGGCACACGTACGACTGCATATACAACGAACGAACCGATTTGGTGGTCTGCTTTGTATGATCATGGAGGTAGAAATACTGCATAATTATAATTTTATTATCTATATTATGTGTATGACTCATTATAGTGTATTTCCATAAAGGCACTGGACACGTTTGGTTATTGTCAAAGACCAGGGCCCAATTTCATAGAGCTGCTAAGCACCAAAATTTGCTCAGCATGAAATTTCTTCCTTCATAAAAACAGGATTATCAGCTTAATTTCCATTTGTTGCATATTGCTTATACTGGTATTCAGCTGTTGTTTGCTTATCCTGAAAATCACATGGATATTTGGCTTGTTATCCTGTTTTTATCAAGGAACAAATTTCATGCTTAGCAAATTTTTGTGCTTAGGAGCTCTATGAAATTGGGCCCAGTTTCTCACTTAGTGTACCCCAAAATGCATAAAATAACAAACCTGTGAAAATTTTGGTCAGCAAAGTTGCAAGAGAATATTGAGGGAAAAAAAAACCACCCTTGTTGCAGATGCATATAACTATGTTACTTCAGAGGAGTCACTTCTCACAATGTGTTATACTATCAACAGCTCTCTGTTACTTCTCACAAGTCAGTTATATTTTAACAATTGTTTTTAATAATTCCCTTTAGTATCCAGTGACTTTAACATTGTTTACAGGGAAGGTAGACATTTAGTAATCACTTTTAACAATAATGGCAATATAAACTTTTGGCTAGAAGCATACAGCAGATTTCGATAGTATAAAACACTTTGAGAAACACTTTTAGCAACGTAGTAAAAAAAGTTTTTAAGCCCCAAAATTTAAATGTGAGAAGTGTCACTTCTCAGATTTTGTACTCCTGTTGGGAGTTATTCTTATTTGCGAGGTGCATACTCGCAAAATTTTTTTTAATCAAAATCTCAAAAACGTGAGCAACTTTTTGAAGAAAAAAAAATTCACAGGTTAGTTTTGTCTTCATTTATATATAGGATTAAAACAATCATGGTTCATAAAACCGATACAGCCAGCGTGCATACATTTACTTCTTCTCCCAGGTTTTGCCACACAACATCCCCTAAAACATCAAAAACGCAGTAACTCTGTCATTTTAACTCATTCAAAACAATGGTTTGCTTTAACTAGGGTATTTATACTTTTTGTAGGACAAAAAACACAATGTCCACAGATTTACAGTAAACTTACACAGTTTGAAGATAATGATAGTAGAAAGCTTCTCTGAAAATATTACGTGCTGACATGCTGTATTTTTTGGGTAATGAGTAAAACAATGTCATGAAAATTATTTTAAGCATTTTACAACCATATTTTCATGACATTGTTTTACTCATTTCTCAAAATCTACAGCACCTCAGTAAGTAATATTTGAAGGGAAGCTTTCCACTACCATTATCTTCAAACCCTGTAAGTTTAATGTAAATCTATGGACATTTTGAAAAAGTGCTCAAATCCTTTAAAGGAACACGTTGCCTTGGATCGGTCGAGTTGGTCTTCGAAAAGCATTTGAAACCGTTTGTTATAAAATGCATAATGGTTAGAAAGATGTTTTAAAAGTAGAATACAATGATCCACACACATATGCCTCTATTGCGTGATTTTCCTTTTACTTTGCGAACTAACACGGTCGGCCATTTATGGGAGTCAAAAAATTGACTCCCATAAATGGCCGACCGTGTTTGTCGACGAGGTAAAAGCAAAACCACGAAATTTCGAATGATACTTGTGTGGATCATTATATTCTACTTTTAAAATATCTTTCTAATCATATGCATTTTATAACAAACGGTTACAAACGCTTTTCAAAGACCAACTCGACCGATCCAAGGCAACGTGTTCCTTTAAACTCTGACTAGTTTGTTGTTTGTAATCAATTGACCTTGGTATAGTGCTACACATAATATGTGAAATTGCCCCCGTTCTCAAACTTCAAAAACAAATGTCCACAATACTGTAGTATACATTAACATGTACATCTTGCAGGAAAATACTGAATGTTGAAGCACCTTGATGGATGTGAGTGCTAGGCCTATAAGACCCCGTTCCCACTGGACCCCGCATTGATCTCCCAATTCGAGAAAAGGGCGATCAAGACCCCGAAAGGGCGATCAAAGGGTGTTCAAAGAGAAATAAGCTCCAGTGGGAACGCGAGGGCAGTGCAATTTGACAGTGCACTTTTGATCCTCCTTGAGAGTAGGATTCAAGCGGGATCTGATCGCCCTTGGGGATTATGGGCGATCAAAAGTTTTGTGGGAATGCGATGAGACCCACTATTAGGTAGCAAAACAGTGTTCTTTTGAACCCACTTCCGTTCCCCAAAAAGGGGATCAATGCGCGATCATACTCAGGTGGGAACGCGACCGCGATTTCTCACCTGCAACTAATCTTGTGCCTGTTGCAAGATCCCTATCTCGCAATTGTGGATCCAATGGGAATGCGGTATGAAGTGGGTGGGGGGGGGGGGGACACACACAGGGCAAATGCTAGAGCTGCTCCTCATTTGTGGAGTTTGTTCCTACTGCCTTTTCAAAGACCTTTTAAGTCTCAGCTTATTACTCATTTTCAGGTGACATTGCAACCTGCCACGAGTGCTGGGGTTCCAGGCGGGAACAAGCGAGGTAACTGGTGCTGGAGGGGCCTTCGAGTTACAGGTTACATGCAGACCATCTTGGGAGTATTGGCAGTGGCGTTTGGCACAGCCGCTATTCTTATGAAATCTTACTTGCACCTCTATGGGATTCCTGTTGGGAGTGGCATCTGTGTAAGTACCTACAAGAAACATTAGTTGGACGTTCTTAGGCCCCCCATTAAAAAAAAAACATCTGAGCGTTTGCTCACTGTGAACCATGTATGTGCCGTTAAAGACAGTGGACACTATTGATATTTACTCAAAATAATTATTAGCAAAACTTACCTTACTTGGTAACGAGTAATGGGGAGCTGTTGATAGTATGAAACATTGTGAGAAACGGCTCCCTCTGAAGTGACAAAGTTTTCGAGGAAGAAGTTATTTTCCACGGACTTGATTTCAAGACCTCAGAATAAGATGTTGAGGTCTCGAAATCAAGCATCTGAAAGCACACAACTTTGTGTGACAAGGGTGTTTTTTCTTTCATTAATTATCTTGCAACTTAGATGACAAATTGAACTGAAATTTTCACAGGTTTGTTGTTTTATGAATATGTTGAGAAACACTGGTCTTTGCAAATTACCAATTGTGTCCAGTGTCTTTATCTGTGTGAACGCGGCACTTCAAATCACAATTTTATTCCTTGAAAACAGCGCTTCTTTCGAACACAACATCGCCTTAATTTTTAGCTGGTACCAATTAAAAGCTTATTAAACAAGCTTTTTGATGATACCAAAGTAAGTTCCCTGAACAATTCACAACATAGTGCCTTTTTTGTATTAGTATAAAGTCAATGTAAATAGTAACTTTTATCTGCAAAATGCTCAACTCGGCGCACTATTACTTAGTACACATCTTTGTCAAAGGAGGTTGTGGACTTCGTTGTTAGTATCTAAATATAGTTTTACTATGGTTTGCAGTAACACATTATGCGTGTATCTACTTGCCTGGTAGAGTTTGTTCTTAGAGAATTGTCTTTCTTATTCTACTACCACGGAGTAGATTGTTCGAGTGTTCGGGAGACTTCTCAGTTCTGAAAAGAACTGTCCTAAGTAGGATTTGAAACTTTGCATGGTGGAAATACGATATAGAAAGGTTTGCGGTAACGCCATGTAATGACTATCTCTAATGAGCTTTCTCCTGAAGACGATCAGAGCATACTGATCAAGTTAAAACCCACAGTTCTTTTCAGAACCACCCCCAACTCATTAGAGATAGTCATTACATGGTGTTACCGCAAACCTTTCTATAAAGAACTGTCCTGCTTTTTAACTTTTACCCAGGCGGAGGGTATAGAAAATAGACTGGGACTACTATCTTAGCTTGTAGGATCGTATTTAACTGCACTACCGCGGAGTCAGTTCTTAAATTGGTCTTACCTTTCAACTAATGTAAAACTTATTCTGCTTAGCTGAGCGCTACCATAATGCCTTTTTTAGTTTCAGCATCGTGTACTTTTCGTTATGTTATTATATTTTATAACACCCCTTACAAATATTCTGCCTGTTCATTGGTTTAGAGCGCGTCACACGACATGTCTTAGTTTTGCTAGACGATGGCTGTGTGATAGTGCATCGATTTGCCGTGCACTAGTCCGAAGTCTATCATACGGCGTGCAGTACCCAAACGTCCGTTGCGTGTACGAGGATTATAAATTAATAGTCTGTAATCATTTCGGAATGCATGACACTACATGCAGCACAGTAAAAGTTTTTGCAATCTGTATTCGCGTCGTCTGCGGATTGTAGCATTCAGGTCTGTTACTTAATAGTACAGTATTAAGAAATGTTTGGGGTGTTATGAAACAAATATTGACTGCTTTTACTCGTGCAATGATTAAAACTATGACTGCCTCGGTGTTCCCCGTAGCGTTCTATTGTCCCTCGGCTTCGCCTCGGGAAAATAGAACGCTCCGGGGATCACCTCGGGAGTCATAGTTTTAACCATAGCACTCGAAGCAGTCAATATTTGTATACAATTCAATTCAATTTCAGGCCTGACACTTCATGGAGGCAACAAAGGCGATCGCCTCCATGCCCCCTTGTCATTGCCTTGGTGCCCTTGAAATGCTCCAGTAGAAATTTACAACTTCCTCATAGAGTGCCCTTTACTAAGGAGAAAATGCCTTAGTGCCTTTGCCCTTTCTAAAACAAAGCATGCGCTTTAATTGCAAATGCTTCAAAGGTTTGGAGAAGTATTTATGTGCTGGGGCATAGGCGCATTTGCATTTTCATGAATGGAGAAACTTTCCATTTTATTTAAACAGCTACCTGAGCGGAATGTTTTCAACAGAAATGGTATTTTTTACTTGTTTATAATGCAATTTTTCACCATTTTAATGTAATTTTGATATGTGTACACATCTGAACTTTTCGCAATTACCGATTAAAAAATCAGACCCCTACCTAAAGGTTTTTTGAAAAACTAAAAACACTTCTGCCGTTGAGAGCGGGCGTCAAAGGACAATGCCGCTGACGTCATTTGTGGGAGTTTGCTTTGTTAGATGGTTGATTTTGAGACCTCAAATTCTAAACTTGAGGTCTCGAAATCTAATTCTTGGAAAATTACTTTTCCTGACAACTATGTCACTTCAGAGGGAGCCATTTCTCACAATGTTTTATACCATCAGCCTCTCCCCATTCCCCGTCACCAATTAAGGTTTTATGCTAATAATTATTTTGAGTAATTACCAACATTGTCCACTGCCTATAATGTAAAAGAGTGAACAGAAACACTTGTTTTGTCCGCCATACCACTCTTGCAAAGAGCAATATGGTGGAACACTCTTTTTGGAAATAAAGGCTGCTTTCAACTCGATTTAGAGTGAAATTCTTCTTTCACTCAAAAAGAGTGACAAAGCTTGACTTTGACTCTCAAAAGAGTGGAACTGACACCACTCGGGTAAGAGAGTGAAATTTTTATTCTTTTACGTTTAGAGAGTAGTGGAGTGCCATTAGAAGAAAAAAGGAAAGAACTATTTAATGAATTAATATTGAATTGATTGAAGTGATAAAACAAAAATTTGTACAGGCCTTGGAAATAACTTGCTACAAAGTTTAGCATGTGAACTGTTCGCATTTGAGCAAGGGCTAGTAGAAGATTTATCTTATCAAATTTATGGTTTATTAGATTTGGTCAACATTTGAAAATAGTTTACTTATTGTTCTTTAAAGCCATTGGACCCTTTCGGTTCAGAAAAAAAAAAATAAAAGTTCACATATTTACAAATAACTTACAGGGTTTACAGAAGGCAATGGTGAAAGACTTCTCTTGAAATATTATTCCATGAACTGCTTTACTTTTTGAGAAAACAGCAAAACAATAACGAGAATTACGGATTTATTTTAAGCACATGTCATGACACGGCGAAACGCGCGGAAACAAGGGTGGGGTTTTCTGTTGTTTTCTCCCGACTCCGATGACCGATTGAGCCTAAATTTTCACAGGTTTGTTATTTGATATAGAAGTTGTGGTACACAAAGTGTGGGCCTTGGACAACACTGTTTACCGAAGGTGTCCAATGGCTTTAACATCTAAAGTGGACTGGTAATTACTCAAAATAATTATCAGCATAAAACCTTACTTGGTAACGAGTAATGGGGAGAGATTGATAGCATAAAACATTGTGAGAAACGGTCTCTCTGAAGTACTGTAGCTTTCGAGAAAGAAGAGATTTTCCAGGAATTTGATTTCGAGACCTCAGATTTAGAATTTGAGGTCTCAAAATCAAGCATCTGAAAGCACACAACTTCATGTGACAAGGGTGTTTTTTTCTTTCATTATTATCTCACAACTTCGACAACCGATTGATGAGCTCCAATTGACACAGGTTGTTATTTTGTGCATATGTTGTGAGCCTTCACAGTTGGTGTACACCAACTGTGAAGGTAGTCTTTGACAATTACCAATAGTGTCCAGAGTCTTTATTTGAAATAATTCACAAGACCACTGGACTTGACCAGTCATGAGTTAACTTTACTGGGCCAGGGCTAAAATCACTGGCCACGGACATGTGGTCCAGCGTAAAAATCGAGCCTGCATTTTATAAAACTGATACAAAAGTGAACTCTAAAAGGCAACATCTAGGTCCGAAGTGAAGCATTGGGGCAATTCCACGGTCAGTCGCATTACACTTTTCAGTGTCATTTCTTGATCTTGGTGCTAGAAGTTCTATGTGAGATATTCTTTCCACTAAGTTTATAGACTGATTTGTACTTGACACCCAAGGCTTTGAATTGATGATATTAGAAATATTGTGGGCTTTGTGCTCTGGATGTTATAACGTTGTAAAAAGCGGTCAGTCGCATTACACGAAAAGGACATGGTAAAAAAAACACTTGTCACAATTCAAAAATGTCCTCTATCAAAAAGCTTGCGAAAGTGTTACTATATGTTACACACAACTCTTATACATGAGTATCCAACAGGATACTTATAAATGGTCAGCAACTTGAACTTTTAGGTATACATGGCAAAACCATGGTCAGTCGCATTACGGTCAGTCGCATTACAGTTTTCCAGACAATGTAGCCACGCCTACATGGAGCCCAAGCTGAGTTCTTATTTGGCAAAATTGGGTTCATTCCTTGTCAACAACTAAAAATAAATTGGTTTCATATGTTAGCCTATGGCCGGACAGAAGAAAAAGTTTGTGATGATTTAAAGGCACTGGACACCTTTGGTTATAATATTGTCAAAGACCAGTCTTCTCACTTGGTGTATCTCAACATATGCATAAATTAACAAACCTGTGAAAATTTGAACTCAATTGGTCGTCAAAGTTGCGAGAGAATAATGGAACAAAAAATACCCTTTACTCACAAGTTGTGTGCTTTCAGATTGCCGTTAATTGGAGACTACAGCTAAGGAGGTCTCTTCTTCAATTCAAACATTTTAGTGAGAAATTACTTCTTTCTCAGAAACTACGTTACTTCAGAGGGAGCCATTTCTCACAATATTTTTCGACAGCTTTCTATTGCTTGTTTCCAAGTAAATGTTTATGCTAACAATTATTTCGAGAATTACCAATAGTGTCCACTGCCTTTAAAAGAGTCATCCAGAATATATTCCAAAATAGAGTGCCACATGCACTAGACAACTCCATTTCTTATGGTTTGTATTGACATGTTTTCTTCATTCAACAGTTCACCCTTGCTGGAATCTTGGGCATTGCAGCTGCTGGTAAAAGATCCATAGGATTGGTGAGTGACTTCATGTATAGTATTAAACTCTTCAATAATAGAGAAGTTTCGCAAGTCTACGGATCCACATACAGATATCGATACATCAACACTTTGTGTGTTCACGTGCCGCGTATCCGCGACTATAGTATTTTGCACGTTGGCAACAGATACAGGAGCTCGACTCATACACGTGAAATGCTTTTACTGGTATCGTGCTTGATGTAGATAGAACGTTGTTAGTCATTTGCAAGCAAAATGATAAGAAATGCGAGCACACAGTGACGCATACCTATATTTTGCGAAACGAAATCCAACACGCACCTGACGTGAACGGATACGGTTGTCATATCCGTATCTGTATCTGTACCCACACGCTTGCGAAATGTCTCTAATCATAATCAGCTAACCCCAATACCTTCATTTAGAAATGTGCACAGCTTAAAAAAATACATGACAAACCAAATGCTTATATAACCAATATTGTCCGAAACGACATCACTTGTTACTATGCGTTATTATTATTATTATTATTATTTCTACAGGTGCTTGGGTACATGGTGATGTCCGTCTGTAGTGCTTTGGCAACCCTTGGTGTTGGGGGTATTGCTGGAATAGCTGCATCAGTGGACAGAAGATCCTGTCCATCATATCCTTATCCTGGAGCTCAATTTTATTCCCATTCATGCGTTACATCTACAGTAAGTTAATAGTGGCTTCTTATATAGCGCAAACATCGGTCTGTCACTGACGCGGCAGCACCAGATTCAAACTCTGGTGTTTCTGTTCAGCAGAGTGTGTGTTCATGAGTCACAACACCTGTGTCCTAAAGCAAGACACTTAAACATGATGGTCCTACGTGTGTTGTGTAACGCACGTTAAAGAACCCAGTGCACTTATCAAAAATAGAAGGGGTTCACCCTGGTGTTCCTGGTTTGATTGGCAGCATATTGTGCCACAGAACCTTGTAAACCATTACATGGTGCTATGTAAAAGGAGAAGGTCTCACAATTCAAATGGATAGTCCCACATTTACCTTAAAGCACTGTATGTTAAAGCACCTATTAAGTTTCAGTGAGTGACGAGTATGGGTGCTGTTATTATTATCCTAATTATTATTAATATTTCAGAGTGCACGATTTGGAGTTGATGTGTGCATCGTGCTGATCGCCATTGCAGAGTTGGTGATCTCTATTGCTGGAGCCAGTTTATCTTGTTGTGGTCTCAGCTATACCAGCTATAACCCCGATACTCTTCCTCAGCCCATGGTAGGAAGAATCACTCACTTACTTGCTTTAGCCCTCAATGGTTACTTAAGTCAATACTGAACTACACTGCTAATGTACCTATGGTGACCTTTAGTGCATGAACTGTTCACTAAACCCTGCATTAGCCCCAAATGGTGATTTAGTCCACTATGCACCATACCCTGCCTGAGCAACAATGGTGACTTTAGTCAACTGTGCACTATACCCTGATGGAGCCCCGATGGTGACTTTAGTCCACTGTGCACTATACCCTGATGGAGCCCCGATGGTGACTTTAGTCCACTGTGCACTATACCCTGATGGAGCCCCGATGGTGACTTTAGTCAACTGTGCACTATACCCTGCTTGAGCACCTATGTTGACTGTAGTCCACTGTGCACTATACCCTGCTTGAGCCCCAATGGTGACTTTAGTCAACTGTGCACTATACCCTGATGGAGCCCAATGGTGACTTTAGTCAACTGTGCACTATACCCTGATGGAGCCCCGATGGTGACTTTAGTCAACTGTGCACTATACCCTGCTTGATCACCTATGTTGACTTTAGTCAACTGTTCACTATACCCTGCTTGAGTCCCATTGGTGACTTTAGTCCACTATGCACTATACCCTGCTTGAGCAACAATGGTGACTTTAGTCAACTGTGCACTATATCCTGATGGAGCCCCGATGGTGACTTTAGTCAACTTTGCACTATACCCTGCTTGAGCACCTATGATGACTGTAGTCCACTGTGCACTATACCCTGCTTGAGCCCCAATGGTGACTTTAGTCAACTGTGCACTATACCCTGATGGAGCCCAATGGTGACTTTAGTCCACTGTGCACTATACCCTGATGGAGCCCCGATGGTGACTTTAGTCAACTGTGCACTATACCCTGCTTGATCACCTATGTTGACTTTAGTCAACTGTTCACTATACCCTGCTTGAGTCCCATTGGTGACTTTAGTCCACTATGCACTATACCCTGCTTGAGCAACAATGGTGACTTTAGTCAACTGTGCACTATACCCTGATGGAGCCCCAATGGTGACTTTAGTCAACTATGCACCATACCCTGCTTGAGCCCCAATGGTGACTTTAGTCAACTGTGCACTATACCCTGATGGAGCCCCGATGTTGACTTTAGTCAACTGTGCACTATACCCTGATTGAGCACCTATGTTGACTTTAGTCAAATGTTCACTATACCCTGCTTGAGTCCCAATGGTGACTTTAGTCAACTGTTCACTATACCCTGCTTGAGTCCCAATGGTGACTTTAGTCAACTGTTCACTATACCCTGCTTGAGCCCTGATGGTGATTTAGTCCACTATGCACAATACGCTGCCTGAGCAACAATGGTGACTTTACTCAACTGTGCACTATGCAGAGATACCAACATACACGATTTGGGCGTAGCAAATACGATTTCGAGCCATGACTACGACGCTACGATAATACTCAATAAAACACGCTAAACAAGCCGCCCAATATAATTTTATTAAATCGTACAATACATGCAAACAACGAATGAACTATTAAGTGGAAATACAAATTAAGAAAAATATCAAAACAATTGTAACAGAAAAGAAAACACACTTTTTATTTTAGAACGCAGTGTTGAATAATAGCGGCGAATTCACTCGAACAATGTACGTGTCTCGACGTAATGATTGTTGCGTGCCCTCCCCTGCTGGCTGGCCGGCTGAGTGTGCATTTTTTACGCTAGTGATTGCTGCTAGATCGTACCCATTGATCTCTATTACACGATGGGGAATAGTGCACACGTGCGTGGGGAATGAGGTTGTGTGTGAGCTAAACGTGTCACAGTAACCTCATTCCTCATGTACATGTATCCACTATTATTGTGCCCACGCTGTCTGTACATGTACTTCATCGAAGCTTGGCAAAAAAAGTACGAAATAATGGCGACAAAAAAAGGAGACCTTTTGAACAAAAATACCTTCAACTGAGTGGCCTGTGAGGTCTTAGCTAGACAGTTTCCATGTTTTCCTACCAGTAATTGTAGCGCCGATGTCCAGACAATGCCCAAAATACGGACACGTATTTTTTGCCCAAAATCCGGACACGTTTTTTTTTTTTTTTTTTTTTCTTTCTCTCTCCCAATAGCTTGTTGTTGCATTTCTGATCATTAAAACAAAAACATTTAAGTAAGGCCACCCTTTTTTATGTTACATTTAAGTAAGGCCACCCTTTTTTATGTTACATTTATTTTTGAAACATAGTCAGAAGATGAGGGAAATCAGTTTTTTTTTTCAAGTTTCTTTTCACTGGCCATTATAAACATTTGTAGCTGTTCTGTTGATGCATACAGGTAATTGTTATTTCACAACAATGCCTGAAAATGAGCTAATTAGCATTGTAGAGAGTAATAGAAAGATCGGTTTAGGGAGCCCAAGCTGCGCTCGCCCTTAACATTTGGGAGATGCTACTCTTTTTTAAAATTCAATGTTGGCATCTCTGACTATGTCCTGCTTGATGAGCCCCGATGGTGGCTTTAGTCAACTGTTCACTATACCCTGCTTGAGCCCCGATGGTGGCTTTAGTCCACTATGCACTATACCCTGCTTGAGCAACAATGGTGACTTTAGTCAACTGTGCACTATACCCTGATGGAGCCCCGATGGTGAATTTAGTCAACTGTGCACTATACCCTGATGGAGCCCCGATGGTGAATTTAGTCCACTATGCACTATACCCTGATGGAGCCCCGATGGTGAATTTAGTCAACTGTGCACTATACCCTGATGGAGCCCCGATGGTGAATTTAGTCCACTATGCACTATACCCTGATGGAGCCCCGATGGTGAATTTAGTCCACTATGCACTATACCCTGCTTGAGCACCTATGTTGACTTTAGTCAACTGTTCACTATACCCTGCTTGAGCCCCAATGGTGACTTAAGTCCACTATGCACAATACCCTGCTTGAGCACCTATGTTGACTTAAGTCAACTGTTCACTATACCCTGCTTGAGTCCCAATGGTGACTTTAGTCAACTGTTCACTATACCCTGCTTGAGCCCCATTGGTGACTTTAGTCAACTGTTCACTATACCCTGCTTGAGTCCCAATGGTGACTTTAGTCAACTGTTCACTATACCCTGCTTGAGCCCCATTGGTGACTTTAGTCAACTGTTCACTATACCCTGCTTGAGTCCCAATGGTTACTTTAGTCAACTGTTCACTATACCCTGCTTGAGCCCCAATGGTGACTTTAGTCAACTGTGCACTATACCCTGCTTGAGCACCTATGTTGACTTTAGTCAACTGTTCACTATACCCTGCTTGAGCCCCAATGGTGACTTTAGTCAACTGTGCACTATACCCTGCTTGAGTCCCAATGATGACTTTAGTCAACTGTGCACTATACCCTGCTTGAGCCCCAATGGTGACTTTAGTCAACTGTGCACTATACCCTGCTTGAGTCCCAATGATGACTTTAGTCAACTATGCACTATACCCTGCTTGAGCACCTATGTTGACTTTAGTCAACTGTTCACTATACCCTGCTTGAGTCCCAATGGTGACTTTAGTCAACTGTTCACTATACCCTGCATGAGCCCCAATGGTGACTTTAGTCCACTATGCACAATACCCTGCTTGAGTCCCAATGGTGACTATAGTCAACTGTGCACTATACCCTGCTTGAGCCCCAATGGTGACTTTAGTCAACTGTTCACTATACCCTGCTTGAGTCCCAATGGTGACTTTAGTCAACTGTTCACTATACCCTGCTTGAGCCCCAATGGTGACTTTAGTCCACTATGCACTACACCCTGCTTGAGCAACAATGGTGACTTTAGTCAACTGTGCACTATACCCTGATGGAGCCCCGATGGTGAATTTAGTCAACTGTGCACTATACCCTGCTTGAGCACCTATGTTGACTTTAGTCAACTGTTCACAAAACCCTGCTTGAGTCCCAATGGTGATTTTAGTCAACTGTTCACTATACCCTGCTTGAGCCCCAATGGTGACTTTAGTCCACTATGCACTATACCCTACTTGAGCACCTATGTTGACTTTAGTCAACTGTTCACTATACCCTGCTTGAGTCCCAATGGTGACTTTAGTCAACTGTGCACTATATCCTGCTTGATGAGCCCCGATGGTGGCTTTAGTCAACTGTGCACTATACCCTGCTTGAGCACATATGTTGACTTTAGTCAACTGTTCACTATACCCTGCTTGAGCCCCAATGGTGACTTTAGTCAACTGTTCACTATACCCTGCTTGAGTCCCAATGGTGACTTTAGTCAACTGTGCACTATACCCTGCTTGAGTCCCAATGGTGGCTTTAGTCCACTGTGCACTATACCCTGCTTGAGCCCCAATGGTGACTTTAGTCCACTGTGCACTATACCCTGCTTGAGCACATATGTTGACTTTAGTCAACTGTTCACTATACCCTGCTTGAGTCCCAATGGTGACTTTAGTCCACTGTGCATGATACCCTGCTTGAGACCCAATGGTGACTTTAGTCAACTGTGCACTATATCCTGCTTGAGCCCCAATGGTGACTTTAGTCCACTGTGCACTATACCCTGCTTGAGCCCCATTGGTGACTTTAGTGACTGTGCACTATATCCATGCTTAAGCCCCGATGTTGACTTTAGTCAACTGCACTAAACCCTGCTTGAGCCCCGATGGTGACTTCAGTCAACTGCACTAAACCCTGCTTGAGCCCCAATGTTGACTTTAGTCAACTGCACTAAACCCTGCTTGAGCCCCGATGGTGACTTTAGTCCACTGTGCACTATACCCTGCTTGAGCCCCATTCGTGACTTAAGTGACTGTGCACTATATCCATGCTTAAGCCCTGATGTTGACTTTAGTCAACTGCAATAAACCCTGCTTGAGCCCCGATGGTGACTTTAGTCGACCATTTCCTGCTTGAGCCCCAATTATGAAGTGTTTGTTCTTTCCTTGTCACAGGTGACTTACCAAACCTACCCACAACAGATGGTGGCTGGAGCTCCCCCACAGGGTGTGTACATCAACTCTGGCGGTAAGTGTCCATGCATGAAGTTACTTAGTTAATCCTCTAGGCCAACCTATAGCCCTTTCACTCTGGATCTCTTTCTCTGTACCCCTTCTCCCAGAGCAGGGCTGGCTATTCCCCCTAGGAGAGCATTCCCATTTAACGGGGCAGACTGGGGTTTAACGATCAGAGGGGATATGTTCAGAAAGAGTATTAACTTTTATGAGCAGGGGGGGGGGGGGTATGGTCGTAAAAAAACAATTCCCTGTGCGTTCGGACAGCACTAAGTTTAACCACATATGGTTTATCTTTGGATTTAAGAGGTCAAATCAAACCTGACCCTGTTACTCTAACATCCTGTTTATTGTCCTGTTCATTGGTCACCGTGTGTTTATCTAAGTGATTACGGGGGTCAATGGGATGCTGTTGTGAGTTAAATCGGATGTGGTCTTTTTTATTCCGTCTACAAACATTGTGTTAAAAGATGAACCCGAAGCGGTCTAAAGATAAACCCCCTCCCTGGACGGTTTATCTTTTGTGGGTTGAACTCGATTCGGACTAAATTTAGAACCGTTCAGACACACAGAGTTGAACTCGATCGGGTTGAACCATGAGTTAAACCAACTTGAGTACTGTGTTTGAACGACCCAATAGTGTAAAAAGCCAAGGGGCCTTGTTCCCTGGGTGGCAACCTCGTGGAATAGAGTAGATGAAAAGGGCTAATGGCAGACATCAGCAGTCCATTACAGTCAATATTGTTATTTATTTTATCTTATAACATCTAGCATGCAAAAGAAGGATAACATTTTATGTTGTGCCAGTAAATCCTTGAGTCGGGCTATGTCCCCTAGATCCCATCAGATCTAAAGGGTTTTTGTCCGAATCCTTGTTTTTTTTTAAAAGTGCTGCTTTCTGTAACCAATCTACCCTCACATTTGGGCCTTTATAATAGTATAATAATAAGAAGAACCGAATTTATAAAGTCTTTTTCCAAAGGATGCAAAGCGCTAGGGATAATGCAACCAAAAACCCAAAAGAGAATCAAGATGTTTCTTTCAAGATGATCAGGAGGAGTTTTAATTTGACCGATTGGCTCAGTTTTAAAAAGCCATTTTTTTTATTTTGATTTTGGTTTTGTTATTATTATTATTATTTATTTGACCTCAACAAATACAAATGGTGCCTCCTTGTGTATGTATAGCTTTAATGCATTTTGTTTTTAATTTCAGTATAATTAGAGTAGTATTAAAAGTATTTTTATTCTTTGTGTATATGCATACACAATTTGGCTTTTTGGTCGCCATGTTTGCATTTTTAATAAACCAATAATAATCATTCATTTTATGAACGGGGAGCCAGTGCAGTTCATTTTGGACCGTCTTATGTCATATAGAAGGAGCTCTTTTTGATTTACTGTTTCAAATTATTTCATTTGTAGCTTCTGTGACCTACCCGAATCAGATTGCTGTGCAGCCTGCCCAGACCTACCAGCCCCAGGGACAGTTTCAACCTCCACCCCAGGGACAGTTTCAACCTCCACCCGAGGGGCAGATGCAACCTCCGCCCCAACAGCATCCAGAGGCACCTCTTGATCCCAGCAAAGATGAAAATCACTACCAGCCTCTTACCAAGTAAGTCTTGAAGACAACTGCCTTGAGTTCTGTTGATCCAGATCAATATCTGTTTTTCGTGATGGAGATACTTTTCCAAACGGCTTTTTTATATTGTATCATTGTATGCTGCATTAGCAAACCATGTAGACTGGAACCCAATTTTATTAAGCTGCTTAAAGCCATTGGACCCTTTCGGTACAGAAAAAAAATAAAAGTTCACAGATTTACAAATAACTTACAGGGTTTACAGAAGGTAGTGGTGAAAGACTTCTCTTGAAATATTATTCCATGAAATGCTTTATTTTTTGAGGAAACAGTAAAACAAGATCAATTCTCGATAGCGAGAATTACGGATTTATTTTAAACACATGTCATGACATGGCGAAACGCGCGAAAACTGGAGTGGGTTTTCCCGTTATTTTCTCCCGACTCCAATGACCGATTGAGCCTAAATTTTCACAGGTTTGTTATTTTATATATAAGTTGTGATACACGAAGTATGGGTCTTGGACATTACTGTTTACCGAAAGGGTCCAATGGCTTTAAAGGTAGTGGCGACTATTGGTAATTACTCGAAATAAAAAAACTTACGTGATAACGAGTAATGGGGAGCTGCTGATAGTATAAAACATTGTGAGAAACGGCTCCCTCTGAAGTAATGTAGTTTTCGAGAAAGAAGTATTTTCCACACATTTGATTAAGAGACCTCAGATGTAGATTTTGAGGTCCCAAAATCTAGTATCTGGAAGCACACAACTTCGTGTGACAAGGATTTTTCTTTTAATTATTATCTTGCAACTAAAATTTTCCAAGGTTTGTTATTTGATGCTATGTTGAGATACACCAAGTGAGAAGACTAGTCTTTGACAATGGACTCTTCTCGTGAAATATGCTAATCACATTCACGCGTGCGTACAGACCCTGTTGGTTGGCAAACCCCAAAGAGTTGTGCACTAAGCAGACGCGCAATCGCGTCTGCGTAACGCACCCATTAGCCGTGTTCAAAACAGCGCGATGTTCACTCATTTTGCCAACCAAAACGTTAGTGCGCAGGTGCTAAGTGCAATTTACATATTTCATGGGAAGGGTCTATTACCCGAAGTGTACTTGTCACATGTTAGTTTGAATGATAATAATAATAGTGGCTCAATATTGCGTGTATATCCATCACTCGGTGATGGTTAAGCTGTTTTCCCTTTTTTTTCTGCACGGTATGCGAGACAACGATGTTTGAATTATGAGATCTACTCCTTTCTTAGCACCATGTAGAGGTTTACGATGATTTTCTACTTTTATTGCCAGCCCTTATAAGCTTGAGCATAACATAAATTCTGAACAATGTCTGCGATTATTTTGTTAGCTCAACCAATCCTCTATCATACCTTAATCGAAGTATGATTTTTAGTTTGTGATTCATCTCTTGCTTGAAGTAACCTCAAAGGTACTGTGAAGTAGCTTGACAAGAGACTATATATTTTTAGTTTGTGATTCATCTCTTGCTTGAAATAACCTCAAAGGAACAGGGTGAGCTTGACAAGAGACTATATATTTTTAGTTTGTGATTCATCTCTTGCTTGAAGTAACCTCAAAGGTACAGGGAAGTAGCTTTACAAGAGACTATATGTTTTTAGTTTGTGATTCATGCTTGAAGTAACCTCAAAGGTACAGGGAAGTAGCTTGGCAAGATACTATATACTTTTAGTTTGTGATTCATCTCTTGCTTGAAGTAACCTCAAAGGTATAGGGAAGTAGCTTGACAAGAGACTATATATTTTTAGTTTGTGATTCATCTCTTGCTTGAAGTAACCTCAAAGGTACAGGGAAGTAGCTTGACAAGAGACTATATGTTTTTAGTTTGTGATTCATCTCTTGCTTGAAATAACCTCAAAGGTACAGGGAAGTAGCTTGACAAGAGACTATATGTTTTTAGTTTGTGATTCATCTCTTGCTTGAAGTAACCTCAAAGGTACAGGGAAGTAGCTTGGCAAGAGACTATATACTTTTAGTTTGTGATTCATCTCTTGCTTGAAGTAACCTCAAAGGTATAGGGAAGTAGCTTGACAAGAGACTAAATGTGCATAGAAAAGGCTTGTTGCTGCCATAATGATTTCTATTATATCTTCACATTTGGCATAGCAATTGCTTGATGTACAGGTTGAGATGAATTCAGCCCTTTGTGAAATCGTCCCCTGGTTTAAATGCAGCTGCCATTGATGTAAATTTCACATAGTCCTGTACTCTCTGTACTTATATTCTAAAGACGGCAACAAAAGTAGCGCAGCTGTTGGAAAAGCACCTATAATTTTAAAATTGTTACTCGTATTCTAACAATGAAAATACCAGGAGATGGAAAATTAAATTATGGTGATTTTGACACCTCGTTTAATACAGTCGATCGAGTATTGTTGGCGCGGTAAGTGATTACAGGTGAAAAGTGCCCATTTCCATAGTTGCAGAAACTCCAATCTAATCCAACCTTGTTTGCCTTTGGATTTTTACAGTTTACAGTGCTTTTAAACCACATCTGTGTACGGGTTCAAACTAATTATATGACCTCATATGTGTAAATAGTTTAATAGACATTGAAAGATAGTTTAAATAGTTTATATCTTCCATACAAACTTATATAATTATTTTGAAAACCAGTTGGGATCTATTTTTCATGTATTTTAATGATAATGTACAGCCTATGCCTGAAGTTATTAATATTTTATCCGTGTACGTAAATATCTTGTATATGAAACTTAGAAATACTTTTTAGTGTGTGCCATGACTCCAAAATGGGAGCCGAGCAGAGGGCCCCCAAAGTTCCCAGAACCACTGTTTTGTTTGTGGGGGGAGGGGGGGGGGGCTACATCATGCCCAATATGAAGAGCATCAAATTGTTAAACATGCCTTATTGCGCTAACCAATAACCCTGGCGACATTTGTGAAGAAAGATGTTGATACAATTTTAGTTTTAAATGTTGGTGGAAAACTTACTTAAAACCCAATCCACTTGGAACATGCTGCAGTCTAAAGGTAGGGTTCAAATCAGGGTCAAAAAGGTGCATACCCAACCTGATTTTTAAGCCACACTGGCTTGAAAAGTTTATCAACAGGGCCAAATTTCATAGCGATAGCAGGAAACATTGCTTCAAGATTTTCTGCTAAGCAGAAATGAGCAGGACACCAGTCACAAATTGTACTTGGTACATGGTAGTTTGGCTGGTAGCCTAACCTAAGGCTGGTAAGGGTAATTTATGCTTGGCTACTTTTTGTGCTTAAAAGCACCAGCAGCTTTATGAAAATAGGCCCTGGTCATTATAATGGTTCAGATACAAATTGTCGCACTGAATTTTAACTCATTTTCAAAACAGTGGTCGAGGAGGTGCCCCCTCCCCACCCCACAAGATAGATTCATTTTGACACAAGATCATACTGGGTTGATTACTGCTTCCCTGCCCCCACTGCTTCTGCCCCACCCATCCCCTAGTGTATCAATGTTATGCTCAAACTCTTGCTTTGCAAGACTAAAACTAAGAAGAAAAAAAACAAACCAGCGTTTTACCTATAATATAGGTAAAATGCTGTGTGTTTGGGTTTTTCATTACCAAGGGTTGATGTTTTCTGTGTAAATTTAGACAGGTTTGGGCCTTGTTCTTGGTATTTTTTTAAATTATCGTTATTTATTGGTGAGTGCTTTCATTCCAAATGTGTAAGAATAAGAACTTTAGTTAATAATATATCAATAAATAATTGATCATTATAGATCGTTTTCAGTACTAAGTCGACAATTTTAAAAGCAGCTTAGAATTTAACCTGCTGGTTTTCAATAACTGAAATAAATCATTCATATAAGTATTGCCATGCCTTCTTGTATTGAATACTAAAGCATCGAGAAATAAAAATATATTTCGTCAGTGAGACATTGTGTTACCTGCTCTTATTTCTTGGGCGCACAGTTCTCTCTCATACTCCTAGTGCCCAACTGGAACATAAATAAAAGTTGCAGTGGACACAATATTGGTAATTACTCAAAATTATTATTAGTATAAAACCTTAATTGGTAACAAGTAATGGGGAGCTGTTGATAGTAAAAAACATTGTGAGAAACGGCTCCCTCTGAAGTAACGTAGTTTTTGAGAAAGAAGTAATTTTCCACGAATTTGATTTTGAGACCTCAGATTTAGAATGTAAGGTCTCGAAATCGAGCATCTGAAAGCACACAACTTCGTGTGACAAGGGTGTTTTTTCTTTCATTTATCTCACAACTTCGACGACCAACTGAGCTCAAATTTTCACAGGTTTGTTATTTTTATCCATACGTTGAGATACACCAAGTGAGAAGACTGGTCTTAGACAATTACCAATTGTGTCCTATGTCTTCAACGTTTTTCTTCATAGGGAAATATACAACCTCTTACTTACCTTTTTGTGATTTAAAAGTTGTTCAAGAACAAAACCAATGTAAAATGTAAATGAAATTTTGTCATCAATTTCTTGCCAGACATTGTCAGCAAAAATTCGTCCAGTCGGGAAAAAAAAGTCGCCCCTCTCCTTTTCAGAAATATTTACACCACAATTTTGTTAATTTTTGTTTAAACTGGATTAATTTCTGACACCGCGGTAGTCTCGCTCCCACCCCCGCCCCCCTCCCCTGACTGCATGTTTTTTTCAAAAGAGGGCGCCATTTTCCTCATGCCATTTTTCTACTACACGCGGCGCGTGTGTAGGCCGCTGTGTGTGCGCGTGCAGCAATGCAGTTTAGCAAATGAATAACAGTGAACGCAGTCAGTTGGTGTACCCTCCATTTTTCTGCCGTTTGAAGGACAGTGACTGTTGCTCTCTCGGTACTTTTTGTGCACCTTTCTATACAGGTAAGATGTTAATTAAAGGAACACTTTTTTTGCCTTGGATCGGTCGAGTTGGTCTTTGAAAAACGTATGTAACCATTTGTTATAGAATGCATTATGATTAGAAAGATATTTTAAAAGTAGAATATAATGATCCACACAAGTATCACTCGAAATTGCGTGGTTTTCAATTTACCTGGTCAACTTAACTAACATGGTCGGTCAAATTGTTGACGATAACTTTCCGTATGGCGCCACCACCTTTTCACTCATTTTTACAAAAAGGGATATCTCATTGAGGTAAATTAGATACTATATTATTTCATATCAAATGAAAAAGTGGTGGCGCCATACAGAAACTTTTCCGCATATTTGTGTGGATCATTGTATTCTACTTTTTAAACCTCTTTCTAACCATATGCGTTTTATAACAAACGGTTACAAACGCTTGGTATATACCACATTACAAATAGTTTGTACACGCCGAGTCTCACATTGACCGTCAGTACTCAACTTTACTAAGTCGCTTCTCAGTTATGCACAGTGCGCATGCAACATGACTTTTATGCACGATTGATCTAGCGCGTGAGGGCAGAAACCCAGCGTGTGCCAGTGCAAGTTTACGAGTGCTCGCCCCAGGTCCAAATTCAAGTTGAACCTAGTTAAACTGGGTTTAACTGGAACTAGTTGAAACCAGTTGATAAACTAGTTAAAAATGGTTAAACACAGTTAAGACCAGTTGGTTTAATATGGAAAATGGACAGAGACCAACTGGTTTATAATTTCAACCTAGCTGAACACAGTTAAACCTAGTCCAAACCAGTTGGTTAATATGGAAAATGGACGAGTTTGATCACTATCCAGTTGAACCAGTTGACCCCAGTAGGTTCAACTGGAATTTTGACCTGGGCGACACAACGCTTTTTCAATGGTGTACATGCCGCAAAACACTCGCCACATTCGATCAAAATATTAGCCAGGTTTTTATCGATATTTAAACAGTATTCCTGAAATTAAAGGAATTCGAAGGTAGAGGAAGACACTGAGGTGGTGGCCAACTGAAGTTTTCGATATAGAGGTTTGTAATTTGGTTTTTCTTTCGTTAAAAACTGCTAAATTATGGGTTTTCATCGATATATGATGACAACGCTAAAAAGTTTGTAGAACGAACCATTGCTGCACAGGGATAGGTTGTATGGTAATAATAAACATGTGGACCGAAAAGAGTGCTAGTTTATAAGACTCACATACAACACCCCAGCCAATGAATTTGATTTAAATACTTTAATACAAAAAAATTAAAATAATAACAATGAAGCGGATTTATGCACATGAGTCCGCCCCTCCGGAATAATACATCAAATCAAACGCCCCCACACGCAGAGTGGAACAGGTCCATTTTGCGTATGCCACATGCAAAGGTCATGCAAATTGCAGAGCCAACCTAAGCGTATGGTACCTGTACTTAAAGTTTGGTTAGCGGGTGTATTAGTTTAACGAAATCATTAAACAAAGGTGGCACCATCTTCCTTGTGATCTGAAGTACCTGGTACTTGTGTGGCAAAAAATCACTGGTGCTCGAGAAGGACATGGCGGTTGTTTATACACAACGCATCGGGGGCGATAGAGCAAGCATTCTTGCGCGCTCTCATCACTTACAACGTAACACGGGTCATGAAGTGACATGAACTTGAAATTTGATTACAGCGGGTGGATTCTTTCAAGATTAATAATGCCTTCAACAGATTATGAAGTAGCAAAAATTTTAAAATGTACAACTACTTCGGCAACTGCCTGTAAAGTTGCCTGGCTGGGATGATCATAGGGCCCAATTTCATAGAGCTGCTAAGCACAAAAACTTGCCTTAACAATGTTATGTTATTATTATTATTATTACTATTACCAGTACACAACTGGAGAACGGACTGCAGCATGTCAGTGTGTGGCTTCAATTCTAGTTATGTCTCTCTGGGTGTTTGTACACCGGCTCCCTATAGTTCTGGAAGTAGTAAGAATCAACAGAACAAACCTGCCCAATCCCAGGTTGTATCTATTTGGTATAATTCCAGGCTGTATCATTGGAAGATTGTATGGCTTCTGACACCACGGATTAAAGAAAGGGCTAAATAGATCATTTGATAGAGCATGTGCATTTATTTTTTAGGTTGTTGTTTGAAATCCCACTCAACTTGTCTTTGGTCGACCCTATAAATTGTTTTTCAATTCATTAACAGCGTATTTTTTCCTGTTTTGAACAGGTTGAACTTTTTAAAGAGTTTTTGGTGATCTGCAACAATGCAACCTGCCCAACAGCCACCCCCAGCTTACCAGCATGGCAACCCCCAACAGCAACCAACGATTGTACAACAACAACCACTGGTAAGTTCATCCTACAAAATCATCAAAAGTAAAAAAAAAACAAAAAAAAAAACACGCATCTACAGTGCATCTGTCACTCAGTGACGCTCCGGGCTTACTAATAAAATACAGTATTTTCCTGCAAGGTTGTCGGACTACGCTTGAACTATGAGACCTACGAGGTACTCCTTTTACATAGCACCATGTAATGGTTTACATAGTTGGGGGCAATGGCTTGTGCGTAAAGCGCTCGCCTCTCACCAACAAGGTGACCCTGGTTCGACACCTGGCCAGGGCCATATAACGTGAGTTAATTTCTGCAGTGGTTCTCTGCTGTGCAACAAGGGTTTTCCATGTTGCTGACTGCCAAAGGCGCCCTTGCATGCCTGCTTCTTGAACACGTTGTAGGCGCGTCCTTCTAAAAATATTTTAGTTAGAAATTACTTCTTTCTCAAAAACTACAGTACTTCAGAGGGAGCTGTTTCTAACAAAATGTTTAATACTATCGACAGCTCTCCATTGCTGGTTACCAAGTAAGTTTTTATGCTAACACCTTTGAGTAATTACCAATGTGTCCAGTGCCTTGTATGTATTTTGACACACTATCCTTTTATGAAAACAATGACGATATAACAAAAAACCTTAAAGTCACCTGGAAGTGGTATTTTGTCACTAAAATATGTGTTTTGATGAGTAGAATATGAATACACAGTTAACTAAAGTTCTAAAATTTTAGTTTCCATTTTATTAACAAATTTAAAAGTAGGCCTGACCTGTGAGGGTGCTGTTCGTGACGTCAATCGAGGCGCGATATTTGAAGCACGGCGGCACGTTTGCTGCACAGCGATGGAAAAGACGTCGGACCGGACCACTTTGCAAACTGACCCCATTTTTAGTTGTTTTGCTGCCTCTGGCAGCAATACATCAGCAGCAATATAGGTGGTCGACATTGCCGGGAAAAATGCAAGAAATAAACCTTTTTTTGAAATGTACAAACTCACGATTAGGACTTGCATTAGCCCTATACAGGACTCTTTCTCTGTACACAGGAACAGAGTCCTAACTATTGAGGCCCGTTTCTGGGGCGGAAAAATTTCACAGCTTCATAACTTAAATCTTACCTGCAAGAAAGCACCAATTTCAACAGATTCACATTCAATGGCAGCATATGTTTTTCTGCGGTGGGTTTTGATCGTATAAGTTATCTTCACAAATCCGTCAATTTCATGAAATAATGCCCATTCCCATTTTTGTTCGTACTCCTCTCACAGTCTGCCGTGTGTACGCAAGACGCACGACACGCAAATTTTGAATTGTGTTGCGTGTTAACGCTGTGCAGTCAAGATACGGTGACCAAGAATTCGTGCGTCTAAGCTTGCATCATGCGTCTTGCACGCGAATGTATACGCATACGCACGACAACAGACAACACTGTGAGAAAACGATCGAACTGGGAAATTTTAACGTTGGAAGCTGCATCATTTCACGAAAATGACGGATTTGTGAGGAATATATGAGGACCAAAACCCACCGCAGAAAAATGTATGCCGCCATAGAATGTGAATCTGTTGAAATTTGTGGCTTGTTGCAGGTAAGATTTGAGTTTTCCGCCCCAGAAATGTACCCTGATGTCCAGGACGTCACTGTAGTACAAAACAAAAGTGTAAGGCCGCCAGGGCTAGGACTTGCATGTACTTGCACGTACGTGTGTTCGATGTTCGATCGAGGCAGTCTGCCATGATTGACATCACAAAAGGGGTAGGCGGAGTCACCCCCAAACAGCTTTATCTATTTTTTAAACATATAAATCATTCCAAACAATTACTCACAAAATTATTTTATTGTTCATTAACATATATTCTAATGTTTGAAGATTTTTTTATTTATATTTCCAGGTGACTTTAATGTAAAAAATATGTGGATTTAAATACACTTGAGTACAAAAGTAAAACTTGCCTAAAGGAACATTACAGAATTGGTTTTTGCTAAAAAAAAACGTTGCTGGCAGTGTAAGTGCTTTATGTTACCACCACATAACTGTCCAATAATGGCTTCTTATATCGCTCAGGTCCGTCATGCAGTGACACTCTTCGCTCCAACAATATTACCCCTGGTCACTGGGCCTTTAAATCATTCCTTAAACCATCTCAGTATACAGCCTGTGCGCAACATATGCGCTACTTGGCTAACCCTATCACAAGAACCATCTCTGTCCTCACATGTACCCATTTTCCCCTGGGTGGAGAGAAGCAATTATAGGTATTAGTGTCTTGCTCAGGGACAGAAGTGTCACGACCAGGATTCCAACCTGTAGAAGTTTCAGATTGCCTGTGTCACGAGAAATAGTGAAAAACCAATTACATACTTTGCACTACATGGATTACAAAAACAAAAAAATGGGAAATTAGTTTTATTTATTTCACATCAAATGACAATTCAGACAGAAAGATTTCAAGGGATGTTTTCTACTATCATTTTAGGTCAATCTTGTGATCTTAGACAAACATTTTTTTCCTACAAATTCTGTAATGTTCGTGTAAAAACGAGAATACAAAAGATCACAACCTAGTAGGTTCCACAAAGGTCATTGGTATTATGACTCAAAATTTCCATTGGGCTGAGAAAAAAAAGTTGTTTGCAAGTTCACATGTAATGGTTTATACAGTGCAATCTTAAATGGACAGGCAGGACACATTCCTGTAACATTACAATGTATAGACGATGTGACCTCTGTTTACATTCAAACCGCCCTCTGTTAACAAACACTATATACGTCATGTTTCGCCGGGCACTGAGTTGCGTAGTCATAGTAAGATTGCGATACACTCTAGCTGGCTGCCAAAACACAAAGGTTTTGCCCGGCGGTATGCGCGGGAATCATGTTATGGTTTTTGTGTGACGTCAGAGGTCACATCGTCTATATGCAGGGCCAACATATACAATGGTTATGCCTACGTGATTGTATTGAAATAGCAGCAGTTTGTACCAGTCGCTGCTTTTCATACAAATATTTTCTAAGGACTCCAAATGCAACCGAGCTTTACAATCGACACCGATTTTAACCAGTTAGAAGTTGATGTTTGTTTAAGGTCAGCCTCACACACGGAAGTTTTATAATGCCTGCTGGCACACTGCAAATACAACCAAAAAAAACAAATTTGGTAACCTTAATATTTTCGATATGACTGCATATTATAATGTAGGCCTACAATTTATCGCCTGACCTATCATTCATGCAATATTTTTTCCAAATTAGACATTCTTAGAATGAACCAGAGAGACTTGGTAGATTTTCATTGATTATAATATAAAGAAAAAAGGAACATGTATTTCGAAATAACATTACAGAATTGGTTTTGCTAACAAAACAGTTGCTGGAAGTGTAGAACCTATAGAAGTTTGAGATCGATCGGTCGTTTGGCTCACGAGAAAATGGTGAAAAATTACATCAATGCCTCCCCAAGAAACCTAATAAAATGCTCATTGAGCAATAAACTCCGAATGCTAAATTAAATTAGATTACTTTTTTCTCATCAAATGACGGATACTGTTTTGCAAACTTTTAGTTGTCTTTTTGTCCCAGATCAAAAACATTTCCCACGGAAATTATATAATATTTGAGTTTATATAGCGCTTTTTCACTCCCTAATGGGTGTCTCAAAGCGCTTCAAATTATTACCCTTGGTCACTGGGCCTTATTTCACTCATTAAACCATCTCAGCTCCCTGGGGAGTATACAGCCTCGTGCAACAAATGCGCTACTCGGCTAAATCAATCACAATAACCATCTCTGCCCTCACAGGTCCTCATTTACCCCTGGGTGGAGAGAAGCAATAATAGTTAAGTGTCTTGCTCAGGGACTCAAGTGTCACGACCGGGATTCGAACCCACACACAGCTGAACAGAATCAGCAGAGCTTGAATTCGGTGCTCTTAACCGCTCGGCCACGACACCCCATATACCTCGTATCTGTCTGTATCCGTGTGCTTGTGAAACCTCTCTACTAACTTGTGAGACATGCTCCTTGGAAGATGAGGGGTAGCTGTAGCTGTATGTACCAAATTTGTAAGACATGTTTCTTGATATAGAGTTTTTTTCACTTGATGAACTGACTTTTTGACCTTGGGGTGTTTTGGTTCAGGAGTCAGCACCAGATAAAGTTTAGTTTGGGTGTTGACAGTAACACTTCTAGTCAAATATCATTTGCTTATTATAATATTTTTTATTCAGAGTCGGCCTTCTTGACATCTATGTTGCTCTGTATATATATGTACAACTTTTGTGAAAGTTTTCTGTTTATATATTTATTATTATTATTTATTTGTATGTTGACAAACACCTTATGTCTAGTTATTATTATTATTATTATTATTAGTTTCATTAGTTTATCTTTCAATTCATAATCAGGTAACATTGCAACCAGCATCAAATGCTGTCGGTGCCAGGGACCAGCGAGGTAACTGGTGCTGGAAGGGCATACGGGTTACCGGTTACTTGCAGACCATCTTGGCAATCTTGGCGGTGGTGTTCGGCATAGCGGCCATCATTGTGAAATGTTGGCAATACTACATTGCCACTCCGATCTGGTGTGGCTTATGTGTAAGTACATACAATAGGCCTAAAAATGAGTAGTTTGAAGTTCTTGGGCAGTTCCATGGTCAGTCGCATTACACTTTTCTGTGTTATTTCTTGATCTTGGTGCTAGAAGTTCTATATATTTTATGTTAAATCCACTAAGTTTATAGACTGATTTGTACTTGACACCGAAGGCTTTAAATTGATGATATTAGAAATGTTGTGGGCTTTGTGCTCTGGATGTTATAACGTTGTAAAAAGCGGTCAGTCACATTACACAAAAAGGACATAGTAACAAACAAAAACGTTTCATAATTAAAAAATGTCCTCAACCAAAAAGCTTGTGAAAGTGTTACTATTTGTAACACACAACTCTTATACATGAGTATCCAACAGGAAATTTATAAATGGTCAGCAACTTGAAATGAATACGTAGATTTGGAGTTAACATCTATTTTCTCATGGCAAAAGTGTAAGGTTGCTTTAAGCTTAAATGCTTGCACAATCTTGTGGTTAGATCGTAAGTTCATGCAAAGTCTTACATATACTCAAGAGCGCTTGCAAGTTCATGTAGAAGTTTTTTGGACAAGCTTGCAATGAATGCAAGATATCTAGCATACGATTCTCTTGCAGGTAGATTGCATTCTCATATAATAGTTTGCAGTAGGCTTATTTAGCATTCTGGAATGCACTTGTGGCAAGCTTGTGGCTTAAGGCATTGGACACCTTTGGTAATTGTCAAAGACAAGTTTTTTCACTCAATGTATCCCAACATACACATAACAAACCTGTGAAAATTTGAACTCAATTGGTCATCGAAGTGGCAAGATAATTATGGGTGAAAAAACACACTCGAACTTTCAGATGCTTGAACTCAAATATTTTAGTGAGAAATTACTTCTTTCTTAAAAACCTTGTTACTTCAGGGGGAGCTGTTTCTCACAATGTTTTATACTATCAACAGCTCTCCACTGCTTGTTACTAATTGATTAGAAATAGTAATTACCAATAATGTCCAGTGCCTTTAGGCTTATTTTTTCTGTCTGCAGTCCAGTGTTTCATTTCTTAGAGCTTGTTGCGATGTTTTCTTCATTCAACAGTTCTTCCTTGTTGCTGGAAATTTGGGCATTGCAGGTGGGAATAAAAGAAACTCATGTGTGGTGAGTATATAAGTTCCATGTAACCGAGTTGTTTGGAGGCTACTCACAGGCAGTGACAACCAGACGGATTTTGAAGTTGATATAGTTTTATTCAGGGTTTATTTACAGGTGAATTGTTGTGTTCATATAGATACTATAAAAAGGACAGTCAAAACGGTTCTCTGGAAGTTAAAAGAAAGAACAAGAGTTTAAATTACACAACTTGTAAGATACATCTTCACAAGAATCAATATAATAATAATTTAAATGAAGTGAAATTATGCAACTTGTAAATATCTGGACAAAAGTCAATATGACAAATTTTTGTTTCAATCTGCAAAATTTGAGTTCGGCGGGTTTACGTTTCCATAAAAAAGAAACATGTTTATAACAATAAAGCCTTAGTTAAATCATAAAAATGAATGAATAAATCTTATGCCAAGTGATATACCACTTTAAGACATCCCAAGGTCTTAGCTAGATCCAAAGAACAAATCTTGAACCAAGATATATGTCCGGTACTTTCAACAAACATACTTTCAATAAACAACTCTGCACACCGATTGTAGAGCGCCCTCATTTGTTAACTACAAACTGGGATAGATGGGGTTTCCACCATTTTCCGCTAAAATAGTTCTTCTACACTGTGTATCAAATTTGCTGTGATTGGTTTGATATTTTCGTCGGACAGGAGAAAAAAGTGGAAACATCAAAACTTCAGTCCAATCAAATGCGATGTAACTCTACACTATGGTGCGGAATGGTGCGCATTGCGTGCATGCCTGACATCCTAACATTATATTACAATGTATCCAACCTGCGTGCACACACACACAAACACAGTGTTAATACACCCAGTGCATGATAAACACAGTGCTCAGATTTATTGTGACTTTTCTTACTAAAATTTTCCATATACAATTCTAAAATGTCATTTATCTGCACATCCACTTACAAAAAACAACAGTTTAAAGGGTCTTGATACTTTTGTAAGACACAAACTACAATGTCCACAGATTTACAATAAACTTACACGGTTTGAAGATAAGGATGGTAAAAAGCTTCCCTTAAAATATTACTCACCGAGGTGCTGTATTTTTTCAGAAATGAGCAAGTCAACAAAATAATGTTTGTCTCAGTGAGACAAAAATTATTTTAGCATGTAAAACGATTGTAGCTACAAATTTGTTTATGAACTACGATAATTTGAATTGCTTGTTTTTTAGGAATTGCAACTTTCTCGCCATAGGAAAAAAACTTTTTTTTTTAATGTTACGTTCTATTTTCAGCTTTGAAAAGTCGATAAAACTGTTCGTATTGATTTGGTGGAAAAAGTTATTGATTCTTTGTCATTATAGTCTAGTCAAACTGTTCGTGCGTGTGGCGTGCGTACAAACTAATTGAAACTTAGGACTTTTCATGTGGATTGGTTCTGGGATCCTCCCAACCCCAGTGGTCTGTCCTTTTTGGACTAAAGGCAAACAAATTTGTCATGGCTAAAACACAGGAAATGTTGTCTGAGCAATATCTCGAGAAGTACTTTGTGGACACCCCCAGAGGTTTTCAGTGTTGGACTATAGGCAACAATAAATTGTCATTATGGCTTAAAGACACTGGACACTATTGGTAACTGTCAAAGACAAGTCTTCTCGCTTGGTGTATCTCAACATATACATAAAACAAACCTGTGAAAAAATGAGCTCAATTGGTCGTCGAAGTTGCGAAATGCCCTTGTAACAAGAAGTTGTGTGCTTTCAGATGCTTGATTTTGAGACCTCAAATTCTGAGGTCTCTAAATCAAATTTGTGGAAAAATTACTTCTTTCTCGAAAACTACTTCACTTCAGAAGGAGCAGTTTCTCACAGCTCCCCATAATTACTCGTTACCAAGTAAGGTTTAATGCTAATGATTATTTTGAGTAATTACCAATAGTGTCCAGTGCCTTTAAACATGATAACTATTATTTCTTCAGATCATTGGTTACATGGTGATGTCCATCTTAAGCACTCTGGCAGCCTTTGGTGTTGGGTTTGTTGCTGGACAGGCTATATCGTATGACAGATATCCCTGTTGGTACTATTCCTGCTCATCATCGGTAAGTTAAAGCTACTCTTGGCCTGCACGGATTAATTATTTTTTTTACGGGAAGGGGGTGGGTTTTGGGGGTGGCAAATGACGGCCCCCACATTTTTGTGCCAGGGTCAAAGAAATGTGATAGGAAGAATCCGCAGGCCAATTTTATGGCCCGTTTGTGGTAAATTTGGCCAATCCTATATGGACATAATAATATGTAAGGGCCCATCATGGGGGAAATGTGGGCAATCTCATATGGGTAGAATATGCAGCAAAGTAATGGCGCCCTCTGTTGCCCAGTTATGTTTAGGCACTCAACTCAATGTGATTGAATGCTAGACAAAGTACTTTTTATCTGATGTTTTGAAGTAATAAAATGATGTTGTCATTTTAGGGTCCACGGCTTGGAATTGATGGGTGCCTCCTGGTGATAGCCATTGCAGAGTTTGTCATCTCTATTGTGGGAGCTAGTTTAACTTGTTGCGGTATCCACTATAATGGCAACTGCGCTCCTCCGACCATGGTAAGATTTTACACATGTCGATATGTAAGGCGTATGGGGGACTTACTGTGTGACTAGTGTCAAAGTCAAGGTAATCCATAAGCAATCTCTTGGATATATCATGGACATGCTTGAATTAAGGTCTCAACAAAGACATCTTCGTTCGTCTACCTCATGCTCCCTGTTGTTCTGCGAAAAACTCGCTATTCTACTTTGGCAGAGATCAATCTCTGTATATGGCCCCAAAATTCTGGAATAAGCTTCCTACACAGATCAGAAATGCCAGCTCACTCACCTTGGTCAAGACACTCCTTAAAGCTCACCTGTTCCAGCAGGCTTACTAAACCATTTAACTGGGCCTCACAGCGCCTTAGAACAAAACTTGGTTTTGGCGCTCTACAATTGACCTTTGATTGATTGATTGATTGATTGACTGATTGATTGATCGGTCAAACACGCAGAGACTTCAGAAAAAATAGTCCAGACAAGTGTGAAAGTCGCTACTTTGAAAGGACTTATTGTCATTGTCTGCTATGACATCCCTATAGAATACTTTACCAGGATTCCTACTGCAGGGATTCCAGCGGGAAGAATGTCAAACTACAAAGCTTGGTCCTGATGGACTATCTGTACTTAATACACATCTCAAGTGTACCAAGCATGATCTCATGGAGATATGGAAGGCCCAATCACACCTGAGCAGTAAATGCCTTCACTTTTGTGCCTTGACATAGAGCTAGATTCTATGCGAAAAATAATTAATTTTTCGCATAGATCTGGTCTGGATTATATAGCCTCTGTTTGGTGTCCAGATATAACCTATACTTCCTAAATGGAAGGACCAACATTCTAAATAACAATGTGAACGTTCTTCTTGACTTATTGTTTCTGTTTGGTATAGATGTAATGTTTTGTTCTTTCCTCGCAACAGATGACTTTAACCTACCCACAACAGATGGTTGTTGGAGCGTGCCCACAGGGTGTGTACATCAACTCTGGTGGTAAGTGTCCATCTGTTGCAGACATCTGGGCCCAATTTCACGACTCCGCTTACTTTAAGCAAAGATTCGGCCCTTGAGAAGCAGGAAATTCTGTGCTTAGGTCAAGCGTATCTCACAGGTTAGCGAGAAATATTTGGGCTTGTGCCCATGTGTACGACATTCTATGCTAACACAGCTAAGGCAGAAATTGGGCGCTTGAATGTAAGTGGAGAATGGGGATGGAAGGCGCAGAATTCGGTGGTAAGCAGAGCCATGAAAGTGGGCCCAGTCGTAAATACCTTTTGCCGTCAATACTGGACACAACTATACCTATCTAGTTTTTATGTTCATCAAAGTCGCGCTGTTATTTTTAGTATGTGCTGTTCATTGAGTAGAGGGGCCATTGCGAAGAAGCTTCTTTTGTCATAATGAGTTTTCTTCTTCTTTTCTTTCTTTTGTTTTATTTGTAGCTTCTGTGACCTACCCGAATCAGGTTGTCTTGCAGCCTGGCCAGACCTACCAGCCCCAGGGGCAGTTTCAACCTCTGCCCCAGGGGCAGTTTCAACCTCTTCCCCAGGGGCAGTTTCAACCTCAACCCCAGGGGCAGTGTCAACCTCAAGCCCAGGGGCAGATTCAACAGCAAGCCCAGGAACAGCCTCTGCCCAAGTAAGTCTTGGAGACACCTGCCTTGAATTGTATTGATCCAGATCAACAGATATGTTTATTTTTTGTGAAGGAGATACTTTTCCTAACGGCTTTTATATCATAATGCTACATTAGCAAACCATGAACACTAGGGTCCAAATTCATAGAGTTGCTTTAGCAGAGGATGTTGCTTAACATTGTTCTGCTAAGCAGAATTAATGAGCATGAAACCAGTCATAAATTGTACTTGTGGCATGGATTTGGCTGGTAACCTTATTCTGTTGAGCATAATTATTTTGTGCTAAGCTCCATGTTGGGCTTAGGTCTCGTCTTACTGTAGAGGCTTGTGATGAGACTTTCCCTGGTATAGTGGTATTGGCATAATGTAGCTTTTTGACAACACTTCCCTTGCTCAGTACTCAGTTTTTTTTTAATAATGCCTTGTTTACAAAATGCACAATATTCATTAAATGAGTTGCCATTTAAAGCAGAGTAGTGGTGGTCACCAGTTTGGGAATTAGCACTTTTATAGACTTTTATTCAGCTCTTTGTGAAACACTCCCCTGGTGTTAATGCTGCTGCCATTGATATATATATCTTATATTTTTGTACTTTTTGTACCTTTACATTATATGGAATTGCACACTGTAAGATGATGGTATATATTTTTTACATAAAAAAAAATATTTTAAGCAGATCTTTAACAAATTTATTTTATGATATTGCTCATGTTCTAAAATAGTAGTAGAATGTGCAGGTTTTCTAAGCAATTTGTTTGATTAGAATTGGTCGCTTGACTAAAAAGGCCGTATTATGTTAGAAAGAATTAGCTGTTGCATTTACCTACCAAAAGAACCAATAGTATTGCAACCCATAAAGTGACAACATCACAACAAATATTAACAGTCATGCCTTACTGTGTGACTTTACCTTTTGTGTGCCCAACCCGTGGTAAACCAGTCTTCCCGCTTCCCCCTACTTCCTACTGTCATCCTCTTGTCCATCCCCTGCATGCCTGAGTTTTTATTTCATTTAGCCTTTGAGAAAACTCTGTTAGGGTTGAAACATCAGGCCAATAAGTATCTCTTGCATTTATGCCACAGCTGTCCTTTTGGTTGGTAAGCAGTTTGCAACAGCTAATTATATTTTCTCAGCTTTTATCTATGTCAAATCTCCTTCACTTGACTGCTTTTGTTACACCAATACCTGTTTATGTGTTGTGTTGTCATTAAGCATTCAGGGAAGACTTTGCTAGGGTTGAAACATCAGTCCAACTACTTTTGTGTTCTAATATTAGGTTGGATAACATTTTTGTCAAAGTTAGCCTTTAAGGAAGTGGACACTATTGGTAATTGTCAAAGACTAGCCTTCACAGTTGGTGTATCTCAACATATGCATAAAATAACAAACCTGTGAAAATTTGAGCTCAATCGGTCATCGAAGTTGCGAGATAATAATGAAAGATAAATAACCCTTGTAACACAAAGTTGTGCGTTTAGATGGTTGATTTTGAGACCTCAAGTTCTAAATCTGAGGTCTCGAAATCAAATTCGTGGAAAATTACTTCTAGCTGTTTCTCACAATGTTTTATACCATCAACCTCTCCCCATTACTCGTCACCAAGAAAGGTTTTATGGTAATAATTATTTTGAGTAGTTACCAATAGTGTCCACTGCCTTTAACTTGAGTATCTAAATGGTCGTGGTCATATAGACACTATTCCTGCCGACGCTAACGGTTTTTAAATTTTGGTCTTGAAAGTAAACCTTGAAAGAGAATTTTAATAGTTGATATTTTGCATTTAAACTTGATATATTTTGAAAAACCAGTTGGGAGCTAATGTCATGTATTTTAATTATCACATTTTTATATGGCCTGTGCTTCGAGTTATTAGTATTTTTATCTGTTTACGGGGCGTAAATATTTTAGAAACTTAGAAATACTTTTGTATGCATGCCTCTATGATTATGGGGGCAGAGGGCCCCAAATGTTGCCAGAACTATTTTTCTTGGGGGAGGGTGACTACATACTTCCCCATAATGAGCATCAAATTGTTTATTATTGCCTGACACTGTACTAAGCCGTAAGGTTGTACCAGATATTTGTGGAGAAAACATGTGGAAGAGAAAACTCGTAACAGGGGAAAAACTCAATCCAAACCAAAAACCCACTTGGAATATGCTGCAGTCCAAAGTAGGATTAGAACCAGGGTCAAAAAGGAATGGTTTGGTTATTCCCTATTTTATGGCTACAAAAGGTCACAACCACATAGTTGAGATCAAATTGATCACACTAAACTGTTACTTTTATTCCAAACAGTAGTAGTAGGTTGTGTGCACATCTGCGAACCACCCACTCCCGCCCCAACCCGCCTCTACGCTCACCTCAATTGGTAGCTGTTTCCTTGTTCCAACACATTCTGCCCCACCCACCCCTTGTGACCCGCCCACCCCTTTTGACCCACCCACCCCTTTTGACCCAACCCTTCTGAAGTTAATATTATTTTAAATTAATTTACCAACTAAGACAATATGAGTTGGTAATAGTTGAAACGTTGTGACTGTGGTTTTGCATTTTTAAAGGGTTTTTCCATGAAGCAAAAGTTTAAGTTTTAACATGGATATATATTTGTATTTTGTGTTTGTATTATATATTTTTTTTTTTATGTAGGGCGAGAGTTATCTATCCAAATATATTTTATCATGTGGTAGGCCTACCGATAAATAATTGATTATGTATAGATTATATTAAGTACTAACCTAAACCAATTATTGAAACTGCAGCTTAGAATTTCATCTTCTAATTTTCGAGAACTGAAATACATCATTTAAACACTGCCATGCTTGCTTGAATGAATACTAATAAGGCATAGAAAATAAAATTTATTTCCTCAGTGAGACAATGTGTATTGCTCTCTTATTTATGGGGCACACAGTTCTCTGTCCCTACTCCCATCAGTGTTTCTATCTAGAATGTAATAAAAGTCAGTTAACATTGTTTTCTTCATGAGAAAATACTTTTTTTTTTTTACCCTCTCTTTTGGGAAGAAGACATACAACATTTAATAATTATTACCTTTTTGTGATTTGGAAATTGTTCAAGAACAAAACCAACATTAATGTGAATGAAACTTTGTCATGATAAATATCAATTTCTCAGTTGCTAGACATTGTCAGCAATAATTCGTCCAGTCGGGAAAAGAAAGCCGCTCCTTTTTCAGAAATATTTCCACCGATATTTTTTTAAATATTTTTTTTAATAGATTGTTTTTACTCGGTGATAAAAAAAGAACTAAATCTGATACCGCGGTTATCGCGAGTCCCGCGATAATTATTATAACCCGCGCCCCGACCGTTGTGCATGTAAATTCAAAAGAGGGCGCCATTTTCCTCTAACCACTTATACTGCGTGGAGGCCGGCCGTGTGCGTACGTGCAGTAAAGGAAGTGAACTCCGCCATTTTTTGTATGCCCTCCATTTGCTGCCGTGTTGACATTGATGCTCTCTCGGTACATTTTGCAAACCTTTCTATGCAGGTGAGTTACTCAATCATAGGACATAATAATAGCCTTGGAATTATTTTGCTAAGCACCGCGGGACACGTCCCTGCAGTCGGCTTACCATAGGGCAAGGAAGCTTACTCCTCGTTGATTTTATAGAATTAAAGTATACTATCTATTACAATATAGAATAGTGAACCTACTCAATAACAGTAAAAACTCATCGCTGTTTTCATGTACGTGTGTAGCCACCACTCCCCTAAAAATGCCTCAACTGAAGGCGAGGCAATGATGTTGCCTGGGAGTACGTTTCACTTCTGCTCTATACAACTTTGCTACTTTCATTGCATTGAGTAGGCCTACTTTTGCAGTAAGTTTTTCTGTGAATATGGGCGTTTTATAAGGCTTCATTTAGCAATGATTATGCAGAGCCCGAATCTACAGGTATAAACGGATGACAGTTATTATGAAAAATTAATTTGAGAATTGAGCTTTACCTACCTGGGATGATCTTGAATGGTATGACATGGTGCTAGATGAGATGGGGCAAGCTAAAATGTTTTAAAGACACTTGGACACTATTGGTAATTGTCAAAGACCAGTCTTCTCACTTGGTGTATCTCAACATAACAAACCATGAAAGAAACTATGGATAACTTTCCGTATGGCGCCACCACTTTTTCACTCATTTTTACAAAAAGGGATATCTCATTGAGGTAAATTAGATACTGTATTATTTCATATCAAATGAAAATGTGGTGGCGCCGTATGGAAACCTTTCCGAAACTATGAAAGAAAACACCCTTGTAACACAAATTTGTGTACTTTCAGATGCTTGATTTTGAGACCTCGCATTATAAATCTGAGGTCTCGAAATCAAATTCGTGGGAAATTACTCCTTCAGAGGGAGTAGTTTCTCGCAATGTTTTTTACCATCAATCTCGTTACCAAGTGAGGTTTTATGCTAATAATTATTTTATAGTAATTACCTATAGTGTTGCCTTTAACAAGTTTAAGTCTGGATTGAATGCATATTTTGGTTCTGGATTTCGTAGACGCCTTTCTAAGGTTTCCCATAGCTGGAGAACAAACCGCAGCATGTCGTTGTGTGGCTTCAATTCTAGTTATGTCTCTCTGGGTGTTTGTACACCGGCTCCCTATAGTTCTGGAAGTAGTAAGAATCAACAGAACAAACCTGCCCAATCCCAGGTTGTATCATAAACTTGGGTATGATCCCTGGCTGTTGCAATGAAAGATTGTCTGGCTTATCAAGGCACCCCTGATTAAAGAAAGGGCTAAACAGCTCATTTGGTAGAGCATCGCTATTTATTCTTAAAGACAGTGGACACTATTGGTAATTACTCAAAATAAATTTCAGCGTAAAACCTCACTTGGTAACGAGTAATGGGGAGAGGTTGATATTATAAAACATTGTGAGAAACGGCTCCCTTTGAAGTATTGTAGTATTCGAGAAAGAAGTAATTTTCCACGAATTTGATCTCGACACCTCAAGTTTAGAATTTGAGGTGCGAAATCGAGCATATGAAAGCACACAACTTCGTGTGACAAGGTTTTTTCTTTCATAGTTATCTCTCAACTCCGACGACCAATGTAGCTCAAATTTTCACAGGTTTGTTATTTTATCCATATGTTAACACCAAGTGAGAAGACTGGTCTTGAACTAAATTTTTCTTAGGTCAACCCTAAATTGTTTTTCAATTCGTTAACAGCGAATTATTTTCTGTTTTAAACAGCCTAAACTTGTTCAAGAGTTTTGTGTGATCTGCAACAATGCAACCTGCCCAACAGCCACCCCCAGCTTACCAGCATGGCAACCCCCAACAGCAAACAACGATTGTACAACAACAACCAGTGGTAAGTTCATCCTCCAAAAGCATGTGTTTAGCGTGCATCTGTAATTACTCAGTGATGGTCCTGACTATGTAATAAAAAAATACAATACTTTCCTTCAAGTTACGTTGGACTATGTTTGAATTATGAGAACTACATTGTACTTAACATGGCACCATGTAGTGGTTGACGTAGTTGGGGGCACGGTTGGCTTGTGTGAAAGCGCTCGCCTCTCACCAAGGTGACCCTGGTTTGACACCCGGCCAGGGGCATATGAGAGTTAAGTCGCTGACTGCCATATGCCTGCTTCCTGAACACGTTGTAGACGTGCCTTTGCATTTTAGCTCATAGCTGTAAGGATGATTAGCCTCCCAAACTATCATTATTAAGATCTGTGGCGCAATATGCTGCCAACCAAACCAAGAACAGGGTGAGCCCCCCCCCCCCCTTTTTGAGCACTGGGTTCTTTTTCAAGCGTGATGTTTCTGAAAGACAAGTATAGAGATATGTTTTAGGCTGTTAGGTAAGCCTGGGCGACTAGTGTCAAAGTTGCATCTGTTGATTGCTTATAGGCGACTACCGTTATTCAACTACTCGGTTAATCGTGCCACCTCGACTACTACATCAGTGACACAAATCCTTTCAGCATGAGGTTCGTTATATTGCGCCTGTGGCAAACATTATGCTGTAATGTTTCATACTATCAACAGCTCTCCATTGCTCATGACCAATAGTGTCCAGTGCCTTTTATAGACACTACAGACACTATTTGCAATTGTCAAAGAATAGTCTTCTCACTAGGTGTATCTCAACATGTGCATAAAATAAAATAAAAACCTGTGAAAAATTGAGCTCAATTAGTCGTCAAAGTTGCACGATAGGAGAATAATGGTAGAAAAAACGCCCTTGTTGCACAAGTTGTGCTTTCATATTTTCAATTGCTTGATTTCGATACCTCAAGTCTAATTTTGAGGTCCCAAATCAAATTCAAATATTTTAGTGAGAAATTACTTCTTTCTCAAAAACTACAGTACTTCACAGGGAGCTGTTTCTCACAAATGTTTAATACTATCAACAGCTCTCCATTGCTCGTTACCAAGTCAGTTTTTATGCTAACACTTATTTTGAGTAATCGCCAATTGGCCATCTGGTTCAAGAGAAAATTGTGAAAAACCAATTACACATTTTGGACTTGATGGATTAAAAAAAAATATATGATTAACTCCAAATGGGAAATTAGTTTAACTTTATTCACACCAAATAATATGTCAACTCAGGCAGAAATATTTCAAGGGATGTTTTCTTCTATCGTTTTATGTAAATCTTGTAATCTTAGACAAGTTTTTTTCTACCCATTCTGTAATTTTCCTGTAAAAAGTAGAATACAAAAGATCACAACCTAGTAATATCCACAAGGTCATTGGTACTGTGACTCAATATTTCCATTGTACAGAAGAAAAAAGGTTTTTCACAAATTCATGCGTAATTATTTATACAGTGCAAATGGACAGGCAGGACACATACATTCCTGGAACGTTATATGCAGAGTCGTGTACAATGATCAGGCCTACGTGATTGTATTTGTGTAGCAGCAGTAGTAGTAGTTTGTACTAGTCACTGCTTTTCATACAAATATTTTCTACAAGCATGACTGCACAAAATGCAAAATAGCTTTACAATCGCCCACTATTTTTACCAGTTAGAAGTTGATGTATTTTTAAGGTCAGCCTCACACACGGAAGTTTTATAATGCCTGCTTGCACACTGCAAACACTATCCCCCTCCCCCAAAAAAAACTGTACAATGTAGCCTATAGCATGACCCGTTATACACGCAATTTGTTTCGTAAATTGGTCATTCTGAAAATAAACCAGAGAATTGGTAGTTTTTCATTGATGGTATATCAGAAAAAAATGTATATTTCGAAGGAACATTACAGAATTGGTTTTGCTAACAAAACAGTTGCTGAAAGTGTAAGAACTTTATGTAGTCTACCATTACATCAACTGAAAATAGTTTGAGACTGATTATCGGTCGTCTGGCTCATGAGACAATAGTGAAAAAATGACATCAATGCCAAAAAATAAATATATTAAAGGGATGCTGCAGTGAATTAAAATAAAACGGCTAACTTTGCTGCCATTTATTTCTGATATATGAATTGAACATCAATAAAATGTGTTTTGTTTTTCCCCCGACATATCTCACTTGCGTAATTAGCGAATAAGTCATGCCCCCCCTTTTGTGGATTGTTACCGCCACCCTATCATCGACGTCACGCCGGGAATTCAAACATACTGTCGGCAAAAAGAGTCTGGTCCCTAACTACACGCGCCTAGGTACCAGGCCACACAGTTCACACGTCTCTATATGCACACAGCCAGGGGGCCGGACGGATCGGGTTCCCGACATGACGTCACATGAAGGCTCCCTTTTAGGGGCGGGGTGGGTTCCCCTAATCTCTAAAAAAACGTTTTTTAAATACTTGCACATTATAAAAATATTTTAAGTTTAAAAAGTCATGTTTAATCGTTTAAATTCTAAAAAAAACACTGCAGTGCAGCCACCCTTTAAAGCCATTGGACACTTTCTGAACAGAACAAAAATTAAAAGTTCACGGATTTACAAATAATTTACAGGGTTTACAGAAGGTAATGGTGAAAGACTTCCCTTGAAGTATTATTCCATGAAATGCTTTATATACTTTTTGAGAAAACATGAAAAATAATTATCAACTCTCGATAACGAGAATAATGAATTTATTTTAAACACATGTCACGACACGGCGAAAGGTGCGGAAACAAGGGTGGGTTTGTCTTTCTCCTGACTCCGATGACCCATTGAGCCTAAATCTTCACAGGTTTGTTATTTTGTGATGTCAAAATTTTACTCCACAAAATGGCCTACCGTGAAAGTTGGCATAGTAAAAGAAAATTCATTACTAAGTTAAAAGAAAAACTGTTTTTCATAGACCAACTTGGCCGATCCCTTTACATGTACTAGTTTGTGAAGGTCAGTTTGATGTAGGGTTAGTTTTCTTTTCGTATTTATAGTCTAGACCAGAATTCCCAAAAAGGCTCTAGTTAAGGAAGTGAGCGGCATTTTTGAGTAAAAGTTGGTAACATACCTGATTTAACTAATTTGGGGTGCTGAATCCGAAAATGGTGGATACCAAGGCTAATTTTTAGTCCTTCACCCTGAAAAATCAAATTTAAAACAGTACAGAAAACCTAGCAGACGACGGGCTTCTCACATGAAAAATAGTCAGGTTCTGCTGTGGTTCCATATTGATGGATACCACACAGGGCAGGTACCCGGGTGCAGGTCAGGTATCCGTAACAAACTTTTGATTGTACTGGATAGATCTACAACCAAATTGCACTTTCAGAGGGACCAACAGGTGCTTTCAATGTCATTTTGAAAGTATTTGAGTTCGTGTTTTTTCTAATAAAGAGTTATTTATTATTTGAACATAATTTCTCTGGTGTTAAAAGCACAAACAGTTGGTTATTTTCTCTTATTATGTAGGCCTACACTACTTAAACAGGTAGGCCTACCAGGTGTAGTCTAGACTCAAAAATCATACAGCAACAGGGATAAATAAGGTCTTCGTTTTGTTTCGTGTGCGTGACCTCACATGACCTCTACTCCCGGTTGAAACCGACAAAAAATGGAAGTGCCCTGTAACTCAAAAGTGGTAAAAGTTATGAAGTTGCTTTCCAAGGACGTAAGTGTCTAGCAAGGATGGGCAGTTAAAAAAAAATATTGATGACGTCACAAATTGCAACATTGCCTCTAGCGGCAGGTTGAAAACTCGTCAAAATGGACTTTTTGAAGATGTGTGTGGTGAAGTTTTTTGTAATCACTTCAAATTTTACACACACGTTAACTGTCAGGCAGCCATCATATGTGTGAAGTTTCAGATCAATGACGTCATCGGAGATCACGTGACGCGACCTTAAAGGGGCACTTTTTTAAGTCGTATAACTCTCGAAGTAATGACGCGATTTTGTCGAAACTTTGTAGATTGTTAGATATTGGCAGGTTCTCGTGAATTGTGAAATGACGTCATATTGACGTCATCACAAGATTTTTTATGATTTTTTCTATTTTTGCACCTTTAACACATAAATTGCTATCCGAACATGGTATAATCCAAATTATTTTTTTAATTAGCCTGGATTGGTCGTGACTGCTGTAAAAAAATGAATAAATTTCAAATTCAGTTGACAAAATTTAAAATGTCATTAACGAAACAGCTCTGCATTTGTGCACAAATGCAATTATGTCTAGTTATTATTAGTTCCACTCAAGTTAATCTTCTAATTCATAATCAGGTAACACTGCAACCAGCATCAAATGCTGTCGGTGCCGGGAACCAGCGAGGTAACTGGTGCTGGAGGGGCATACGGGTTACCGGTTACTTACAAACCGTCTTGGCATTCTTGGCTGTGGGGTTCGGCATAGCCGCCATCTTTGTGAAATCTTACCTATTCTTCATTGGCGCTCCGATCTGGTGTGGCTTAAGTGTAAGTACATACAACAGGCATAAATATGAGCAGTTTTAAATTCTTGCATTTTAGGCGGAAAATTGCACTTTATAGGGACTATTTGCTGCCTTGGATCGGGCGAGCTGGTCTATGAAAACATCTATAACAGGTTTTTTGGAAATGTTAATAGAAAGATGTTTTAAAAGTAGAACTAACATGGTGCACCAATTTGTTGCGTCAAATTTTTACTTTACAAAATGGCCGATCGAGTTAGTTTGCAAGTTAAAAGAAAAGCCATGCAATTTGAAGGCATATTTGTTTGGATTGGGTTCTTGATGGACCAACTTGTGAGGTCCAAGGCAAAGTGTCCCTTTAAAGTTAACCAATGTTGATATTAAAATCGAAATGCATAGATTTGGAGTTAACATCAAAGCAAAAGTGTAAGGTTACTGCAAGCTCGTATGCTTTCACAAGCTTGTGGTTATAGGTTGCAAGTTCATGCAAAGTGTAACATTGATTGTACTCATCTAGAGCGCTTGCAAGTTCATGTAGAAGTTTTTTGGACAAGCTTGCATCCTGACTAGGCAAGCATTGCAAGATTTCTGCAAGCTTGCAAACGTAGAAATTGCTTGCAGGTAGATTGCATGCAGAAATGCATTCTCATGCTAGTTTGCAGGAAGCCGATGTGGCAATCTGGAAGTGTCAAGCTTGTGGCTTAAGGCACTGGACACCTTCGGTAACTGTCAAAGACAAGTTTTTCACTCAATGTATCCCAACATATATAGGATTTGAGGCATTGCATGGTGAGGTATCAATAAATATTTGGTTTGCGGTAACACCATGTGTGTGTCTACTTGCCAGGTAGAGTATCCCAATGCATAACAAACCTCTGAAAATTTAAACTTAATTGGTTGTCGAAGTTGCAAGAAAATTATGGAAGAAAAAACACACTGTCATACTTTCAGATGCTTGAATTCAAATATTTTAAGGAGAAATTACTTCTTTCTTTAAAACTTGTTACTTCAGAGGGAGCTGTTTCTCACTGTTTTATAATATCAACAGCTCTCCATTCCTTGTTACTAAGTAAGTTGTTATGATAACAATTACTTTGAGTAATTTACAAGTAGTGTTCAGTGCCTTTAAGCTTATTTTTGTGTCAGTCCAGTGTAAATTTAAAGCCATGCCATAGATACCCAATGGGGGACTTTTGAACACTAGGTGGCAGCAGACTTACCAGGTAAATTTCTATTGTGTACGTAGTTCTCAGCATGCGCACATTACCGAAAACAATGGATTTTACCTGGTAAGTCTGCTGCCACCAAGCGTCCCATAAGTCTCCCAAAGTGACACTACTGATGAACGTTTCATTTCTTAGTGATTGTTTCTACATGTTCTCTTCTTTCAACAGTTTTTCCTTGTGGCCGGAATCTTGGGCATTGCAGGTGGGCATAAAAGAAACTCATGTATGGTGAGTATATCAGCTCCCTGTATAGTAATTACATTATTATGAAAAAGTTTTTTTTTTTTTTTTTTTTTTTTTTTTGCAAATGTCTTGTGAAAACCTTCCAACCATCTTATCAAAAAAGGAGAAGAAAGGAAGCAGGGAAGTATGCATAATTTACATAAATTTAAATTTGGTGCTTTCACCTCTATTTTGACTAATGCATGTGGTCGCACTTGTTGTGTAACGCATGTAAAAGAACCCAGTGCACTTATCAAAAAGAAAAGGGGTTGATAGTTTGTTGTGTAAAATAATTGTTTTTACCCTCATTTGCAGTTTATTTGTCTCACACACACAGCCATAATGTGGTTGGATCCATAGTTTGCAAATGGAAATTGTTTAAAAATGTTAGTTTTCAGAGTACAGCATTACCCTCTGGAAATTAAACAGCTTCCTTGTGTTTAAAAATGTTAAAGTTTTCAGGGTACAGTGTTACCCTCTGGAAATTAAACAGCTTCCTTTGAGTAATCTTTGAGTAACGGTTTTGCAATGAGCTTTGAATGTGGTTGGATAAGTGTGCAAATGGAAATTGGTTAAAAATGTTAAAGTTTTCAGGGTATAGTATACTTTTCTGGAAATTAAACAGCTTATACATTTCTGGTTTTTCAAATAATGTTGAAGTTTTTGGAATAAAAAAATGTTAAAGTTTTTTGGAATAACAAAAAATGTTAAAGTTTTTTTTTTCAGGCTCGAACATTGACATCTGGATTTAAAAGAAACAAACTCAAATTAAATGTTTTGAAATAATTTGTTAAAACAAAAATCAAACTCTGGCACTGGTTCCAGATGAATGAGCTGAAACAATGAAGAACATGAAAGACATTAAATGGTCATAAATCCGTATTGCGATGATGTACTGACTTGAAACTGAAGTCAAACATTGCTTCTTACATGTAGATTCATATGAAAAGAGAAAACTCAAAGAATTAATCACAGGTTTTAGTTGAATGAGCTAAAACAATGAAAAACATTAAATGGTCATAACTCCTTATTGCAATGATGTACTGATTTGAAACTTCAGTAAAACATTGCTTCTAACATGTAGATTCATATGAAAAGATAAAACTCAAAGAATTAATCGCAGGCTTCAGTTGAATGAGCTAAAACAATGAAAAACATCAAATGGTCATAACTCCTTATTGCAATGATGTACTGACTTGAAACTTAAGTCAAACATTGCTTCTTACATGTAGATTCATATGAAAAGATAAAAATCAAAGAATTAATCACAGGTTTCAGTTGAATGAGCTTAAACAATGACAAACATTAAATGGTCATAACTCCTTATTGTAAAGATGTACTGACTTGAAACTTAAGTCAAACATTGCTTCTTACATGTAGATTAATATGAAGAGATAAAACTTAAAGAATTAATCACTAGTTTCAGTTGAATGAGCTTAAACAATGAACAAATTGGATAGACATAACTCCTTATTTCCATGATGTACTGACTTGAAACCTAAATCAAATATTACTTTTAATATAAAGATGCATATGAAAGGATAAAACTCAACGAGTGCATCACTGAAGAGTGCAAAGTTTTAATCAAATAATTATTGCTGCTTAGATGCATATAATATGAATAGATAAAACTCAAAGATCACTGGTTCCAGTTGAATGAGCTAAATCAATGAAAACCTTAAATGGTCATTACTTCATACTTGTCAACGTCCCCAACCCTTTGCCCATCAGTTGATCAAGTGATTGGTTTTTCTGTCAGTCATTGGTTCTATCTGGTGATCAGCAGCTCGCCATGGCAGCTTCGCTGTTCTAGTTATTATTATTATTATTATTATTATTATTATTATTATTATCACCTTTTTATGTAAATGTCTCTTGAAATTATGCATATCACCCTAGTACTTCATTTACTTTTTTGGTTACCCGTCTCCAAACCCATTGAATTCAAACTCATCCTACCGACATAAAAGTCTCTCCACCAATCCGCACTCCAAGAGTTCCTTCATCCATGTACCTCTCTTCTGGGGAACAACTTTCCGACAACATCAGAACTGCTCCAAACATTTTCAAACATCTGCTGAAAACTCATAGATTTATTATCAAGGCAGTGGATACTATTGGTAATTACTCAAAATGAATTTTAGCATAAAACCTTACTTTGTAACAAGTATTGGGGAGAGATTGAAAGTATAAAGCATTGTGGGAAACGGCTCCCTCTGGAGTGACATAGTTTTTGAAAAAAGAAGTAATTTTCCACGAATTTGATTTTGAAACCTCAAGTTTAGAATTTGAGGTCTCGAAATCGAGCATCTTAAAGCACACAACCTCGCGTGACAAGGGTGTTTTTTTCTTTCATAGTTATCTCGCAACTCTGACGACCAATCGAGCTCAAATTTTCACAGGTTTGTTATTTTATGCATATGTTTATATACACTAAGTGAGAAGACTGGTCTTTGACAATTACAATTAGTGTCTACTGTCTTTAACTTTTCTTTAATTGAAGCGCTATATATAAGTGCCCAGTGTTATTATGATCATTGTAAACGAACTTAGTATTAAACATGATAATTATTATTTCTTCAGGTCATTGGGTATATGGTGATGTCCATCATAAGCACTCTGGCAGCGTTTGGTGTTTTGTTTGCAGTTATAAATGCTTTAGCAGTCGAACGCTATTACTGTCCTACCTACTATTACAGCGACTTTTATTTTAACTGCTCAACCCCAGTGGTAAGTTAAAACTATTCTTGACCTGCGCCGATTAATAAGGGAATAAAAGGGTAGCGATGAGTTCTTAAACTGCCGTTATAAACCGGCAGGGTCATTGCCGTGTGATAAAGGCCCTTGCATGGGAAAGACCCTGCAAGGTTTTAAAAGGTTATAAGTGCTTTAGCAACGACCCTGCAAGGTTTTAAGTGGCAGTTTAAGAATGAGTCACAACTCTTTTTATTCCCATTCATGAATGTCTTTTTGGTTAAAAAGCGTATTAAAGTAAGAAACTCGGTAAAACTTATCCGTTTTACAAGATGCTTGGGCTCTGTATGTCTGTAAGTTGCATTGTTGTGACTGAGACGACACTATTTTCAGATCCAGTCGTACGCGCATGGTCTTGCTGCAAGACGTTTCTCAGTTTCTTTTTACACAGCTCGGCCAACTCACAGACAGCACCCGCATTGCTCGTAACGAGAACTGGCTTGCACCAAGACTATCACGTAGTATCCGAAAACAACAGGTTATAAACAGAGCTCCAGCTGGTCATTATCAACTGTTTAAACACCCCCACATTACGCGCTCTCCACCAATAAGTACAGCAAACTGTCTGAGGTATTTATGAATGATTTTTTAAATACGGGGAGGGGGTGGGCACGACAATTTGGTGTGAGTTCAGTATTTTTTATTGTCCAAGAAATAACTTCTTGTTTTTTCAGTTGTTCAAGTGTCTAAACTTCTTATGTTTATCAGTAACTGTAAATCATTATGGCACGTGTCAAAACAACACAAGTTTGACATAATAAAAAGGGGAATTGGGGCCTCTTTCCAATGGTACAATACAAAATGTTTAAATTATGAAATCATTTATTTGATAAATGTTTCCAGATAAACTATTGTATGTGCATGCCCCTAGGCAAATACAGCTTCATGTAAATAAACGCTTAGGCGAATATGGGTAAATATATAAAGGGACCCTTATGGGTCTCATATGGGAAAAATCTGGGCAATCCCATAGGGGCATAATATGTGAGGGCCCATGGGGGAAACGAGGGCAATCTCATTTGGGTAGAGTATCAGGTATGCAGCAAAGTAATGGCGCAAACTAATGGCGCCCTCTGTTGCCCAGTTATGTTTAGGAACTCGACACTCGACTCAATGTGATTGACTGCTAGACAGCAGAAGTACTTTTTATCTGATGTTTTGAAGTAATAAAATGATGTTGTCATTTTAGGGTCCACGGCTTGGAATTGATTGGTGCCTCCTGGTGATAGCCATTGCAGAGATTGTCATCTCTATTGTGGGAGCCAGTTTAACTTGTTGTGGCCTCCACTATAATGACAACTCCGCTCCTCAGACCGTGGTAAGATTTTACACATGCCGATAAGGCGTATATATGGGGGACTTACGTTGTGACTAGTGTCAAAGTCAAGGCGATCGGTCCACAGCGACTTCGGAAAAAAACAGTCCAAAGGTAGAGTGTCGTGGCAGAGTAGTTAAGAGCATCAAATTCAAGTTCTTGTGCTGATTCACCAGAGTGTGGGTCCGAATCCCGGTCATGACACTTGTGTCCTTGAGCAAGACACTTTACTTTAATTGCTTCTCTTCACCCAGGGTTTTAAATGGGTACCTGCGAGGTTAGAGGTTGATATTGTGTATGAAAAGCCACAAGCGCCTTACAGGCAGCTCAGGGCTGTATATATACTCCCAAGGGAGCTGAGAAACATTACAGGGATGTTACATTACAAATAGTTCAGTCTCATTCACGCATAGCGCGTTGCACATCGATCACAACCGGCCCGAAACTGTTGCGCACAACGTATACGAGGTCAAACTTTACAGGCAGTTGGCAAAGTAGATGTACATTACTACTTCATAATCTGTTGAAGGCATTATTAGTCAATCATTTTGGGGTATTTTGATGTTCATATCTTGAACAAATCCACCCGCTGTCAAATTTCAAGTTCATGTCACTTCATGACCCATGTTACGTTGTAAGTAATGAGGGCGCGCAAGAATGCTTGCTCTATCGCCCTCGATGCGTTGTGTATAAACAACCGCCATGTCCTTCCCGAGCACCAGTGATTTTCTGCCACACAAGTACCAGGTACTTCAGATCACAAGGAAGATGGTGCCACTTTTGTTTACTGATTTCGTTAAACTAATACACCCGCTAACCGAAGGTTAAGTACAGGTACCATACGCTTAAGTTGGCTCTACAACTTGCATGACCTTTGCATGTGGCATACGCAAAATGGACCTGTTCCACTCTGCGTGTGGGGGTTTGATTTGATGTATTGCGGACTCGCGTGCATAAATCTGCTTCATTGTTAATATTATCATTTTTTTATTAAAAATATTTAAATCAAATTCATTGGCTGGGGTGTTGTATGTGACAGTCTTATATCACTCTTTTCAGTCCACATTTTTATTATTACCGTACAACCTATCCCTGTGCAGCAATGGTTCGTTCTACAAACTTTTTAGAGTTGTCATCATTATCGATCGTCAAGCTATACAGTGTGTGTGCCGTGTGTCAAGCGTGCTGCGGAAAACCCATAATTTAGCAGTTTTTAACGAAAAAAAAACACCAAATTACCTCTATATCGAAAACTTTAGTCGGCCACCACCTCAGTGTCTCCCTCTACCTTCGAGTTCCTTTAGTTTCAGGAATACTGTTTAAATATCGATAAAAACCTGGCTAATATTTTGATCGAATGTGGCGAGTGTTTTGCGGCATGTACACCATTGAAAAAGCGTTGTGTCGAGCACTCGTAAACTTGCACTGGCACACACTGGGTTTCTGCCCTCACGCGCTAGTGCAATCGTGCATAAAAGTCACGTTGCACGCGCACTGTGCATAACTGAGAAGCGACTTGGTAAAGTTGAATACTGACAGTCAATGTGAGACTCGGCGTGTACAAACTATTTGTAATGATTGGCCCTATGATGACCAGGGCACTAATGTAAAGCGCACTGATGTGGTTATTCTGAAATGCGCTATATAACAATTACAGTCCAGACAAGTGTGAAAGTTGCTACTGAAGGACTTATTGTCATTGTCTGCTATGATATCCCTACAGAATACTTTGCCATGATTCCCGGCGGGATTCCTAATGGATCCTCGCTGGGCTTCCAGCAGGATTCCAGCAAGGATGTCAAACTACACTTCTTGGCCCTGAAGGACTTTCTGTACTTACAAAAGTCCTGTGTACCAAGCATTATGTGATTTCGTGGAGATATGGTGGAGCCCCATCACCCCTGAGCAGAATGCTTAGTGCATTGACATAGAGCTAGATTCTATGCGAACAAATAATTAATTTTTAACTTTGGCCTGGATTATAGAGTCTCTGCCAACTTTATATGAGTTTGGTTTCCATATAAATAACCTATACTTACTAAATGGAAGGGCCCACATTCTAAATAACACTGTGAATGTTCTTCTTGACTTCTTGTTTTTGTTTGGTAAAGATGAAAATATTTTGTTTATTCCTTGTAACAGGTGACTTACCAAACCTACCCACAACAGATGGTGGTTGGAGCTCCCCCACAGGGTGTGTACATCAACTCTGGCGGTAAGTGTCCATGCATGAAGTTACTCAATGGCAATCTATTGCAGACGTCTGGGCCCAATTTCATGGCTCTGCTTACTGTAACCAAAGAATCAGCACTTGCGGAAGCAGGGAATTCTGTGCTTAGTTCAAGCGTATAGTCACAGGTTAGGGAGGACTTTTGACTTTTGCCCGTGTGTACGACATTCTATGCTAACACAGCTAGGGCAAAAATTTGGCGCTTGAATGTAAGCAGAGAATGGTGATTGTAAGCGCAGAACTCGGTGGTAAGCAGAACCATGAAAGTGGGCCCAGCTGTAAATACATATACCTTTTGCCGTCAATACTGGATACAACTGTGCCTACCTAGTTTTCATGTTCATAAAACTCGTCATTTTATTTTTTTTTAGTATGTGCTGTTCATTAAGTAGAGGGGCCATAGAAGAAGTCTCTTTTGTCATAATGAGGTTTTTTCCTTTTCTTTCTTTTGTTTTATTTGTAGCAACTGTGGCCTACCCGAATCAGGTTGTCTTGCAGCCTGGCCAGACCTACCAGCCCCAGGGGCAGTTTCAACCTCCACCCCAGGGGCAGTTTCAACCTCCACCCCAGGGGCAGTTTCAACCTCCACCCCAGGGGCAGTTTCAACCTCAACCCCAGGGGCAGTTTCAACCTCCACCCCAGGGGCAGTTTCAACCTCAACCCCAGGGGCAGTTTCAACCTCAACCCCAGGGGCAGTTTCAACCTCCACCCCAGGAACAACCTCTGCCCAAGTAAGTCTTGATGAAACTTGCCTTGAATTGTCTTGATCCAGGTCAACAGATTTATATATTTTACTATCTATATCTAACGGCTTTTATATCATAATATGCTACATTACGAAACCATGTACACTAGGCTCCAAATTCATAGAGCTGCTTTAGCAGAGGATGTTGCTTAAAGATTCTATGTCAGATTTTCGGCCCCAAACATTAAAAAATAGATTTTTTTGAGTGAATGGTATTTCAAAGAGTATCACCCGCTCTAACAAAAAAAAGTTTAACTTTTACTTTTAATGGTCAGGAACCATGACAAAAATTTAAAATGTTTCTTATAAAACACATAAGAATAGGTCACGTGATATATTGTCGAGATCCCGACAAAAATTAATTTTGAGCACTTTATTTCCCTGCTACTAATAATTGGCGGACTTTTTCGAGCAATAGCTCAAATGAAAGCTTGTAACTTCCTCGACCCCTATCAAAATACCTATTGAATTTTAAATCAAATTTTGGGGTCAAATCGGTGAAAAGTCTGACATAGCACCTTTAAAGTCACCTGGATATATAGTTCTTTTTCTTCAAACATTAGAGTTTATGTTTATAAACAATAAAATAATTTTTTTAGTAATTGTTTGTTACGATTTACATGTTTAAAAAATAGATAAAGTTGTTTGGGGGGTGACTCCGCCTACCCCTTTTGTGATGTCAATCGAGTCAGACTTTGCCTCCATCGAACCCATTTACGTGCAAGTAAATAAAAGTCATAGTCGTGAGTCTGTACATTAAAAAAAAAAGGTTTTTTTCTTGCATTTTCCTGGCAATGTCGACCAGGTGTATTGCTGCTGGATGTAGCAAAACAACTAAAGATGGGGTCAGTTTGCAAAATTGTCCGGTCCGACATATTTTCCAGCAGTGTGCAGCAAACACTTTGAGCCGTCATGCTTTGAGAATCCGGAATACACCACACATTTTTACATGAAGAGAAAAGTTCTTTTTTAAGCCATGACGCCATCCCAACAATTTTTTCTGCTAGTGGGAAGTCAAAGAAAGTACCTGAAAAACATGACAAACCTAAAGGAGCATTTGCTTAACATTATCAAAATCGGGTATTGTTTCAACTTTGAGGGCATGTTTTTAGCTTGCGCCAAGCGTCGTTATCTTGTGTTGGCACTGCATGTGATTAACTGTGGTGGGTAATCCGAGTGGACTGTCTGCACAGCAGCCATACAGTGCGCGCATACAATCTGCTCCGTGGCCGTAGTTCTGCATATAGGCATTATACTGATCAGTTATCCAGACGCAGTGTATGGTGCCAGACTACTCGTATTCAATGATCGTGCCTCGAGTGACGTCACGAACAGCGCCTCCCGGGTTGGGCCATCTTTTATATTTTTAAATAAAATGGAAACTATTTTTTTAGAACCTTATTTAACTGTTTATTCATATTCCACTTATCAAAACAAATATTTTAGTGACAAAAGCTTTATTTTGACAAAATACCACTTCAAGGTGACTGGAACAATTATCTGCTGATCAGAATTAGTTAGCAGGAAACCAGTCACAAATTGTACTTGTGCAAGGGTAGCTTGGCTGGTAACCTTATTCTGTTAAGCATAAATATTTTGTGCTAAGCTCCATGAAATCAGGCTTTTGTCTCGTCTTACTTTAGAGGCTTGTGTAAGACTTTCCCTGGATGTAGCTTTTTGAAAAAAAACAATCCCTTTCTCAGTACACATTTTATCATTAATTATGCCTTGTTTTTAAATGCACATTAATCATAAGATGAATTGCCATTTAATGCAGAGTAGTGGTGGTCACCAGTTTGGGAATTAGCACTTTTATAGACTTTTATTCAGCTCTTTGTGAAAGTATCCCCTGGTTTTAATGCAGCTGCTATGGATGTATATATATAAAATGTTGTTCTTTAAATTTGTACTCTAACATTTTTATGCACACTATTAGATGATGGTATATATTTTTAAGATATTTTATGCAGATGTTTAACAAATTAATGCTATTACTCATGTTCTAAATAGTAGTAGGATGTGCAGGTTTTATAAGCAATTTGTTTGGTTAAGTGGTCGCTTATACCTACCAAAAGAACCGATGGTAAATGTGCAGCCTAGACAACACAACACATAAAACAGGTTGCTGTGTGATTTTATCGTTTGTGTGCCCAACCCGTGGTCAAACTAGTATTCCCACTTCCCCCTACCCCCAATTGATAATAATATAATAATAATAATATCGAAGTCTTATATAGCACACGTATCTACCAAACAAGGTACTCAAGGCGCTGAGTATATACAAACTTTCAGAAAGATAGGTTATTGCAGTGATGAATTGTGAGACCCAATTATTTAGCACATTATAAGGGTTTACAAGGTGCTACGGCGCATTAAGCAGCCACAACCAGGAACACCGGGGCGAACCCCTTCTCTTTTCGATAAGTGCACTGGGTTCTTTTACATGCGTTACACAACACATGGGACCAACGGCTTTACGTCCCATCCGAAGGACGAAGCAATGGTTAAGTGTCTTGCTCAAGGACACAGTGTCACGGCTGGGGATTTGAACCCACACTCTGCTGATCAGAAACACCAGAGTTTGAATTCGTTGCTCTTAACCGCTCGGCCACGACACTCCACGAATTGACAGCCTCTTGTTTGTCCATCTCTTGCCTTTACTATGAGTTTTTATCTCTTTTAGCTTTCGAGAAAACTCTGGCAGGGTTGAAACACCAGGCCATTAAGTATGTTCTGCATTTTATACCACAGGTCATTTTGGTTTGTAAGCAGTATACAGCAGCTCATTCAGTTTTCTAAGATTTTATCAGTTTCATTTCTCCTCCACTTGACTAATGTTATATATTTTGGAGAAAAAAAACCAGTTGGGAGCTATTTTCATGTATTTTAATTATCATATTATGTAGGGCCTACATAAGAATTATGGCACGTGCTTGTAGGTAAATATCTTATAACTTAGAAATACTTTTGTATGCATGCCTCTATGATTATGGGGGCAGAGGGCCCCAAATGTTGCCAGAACTATTTTTTTCTTGGGGGGAGGGGGGGGGGGGCCACATACTTCCCCATAATGATCATCTTGCCTAACACTGCCAAGCCATAAGCATGTAGATATTATTTCGTAAAAAAAGATGTTGAAGAAATCTCAGTTTTTACATGTGGAAAGGAAAACTAAAACTGGGGGAAAATATCCATGAAAACCCAACCTAGTCATAAAAACCTAGTGAAAAGCACTGTAGCTATTGATAGGATAAACTGTTTTGAGCAAGGATTCCTTTCAAAGTGATTATAATGGTAAGCATCAAAGGACTGACCCCCACAAAGGGAAGGCTAATTCCTGCGCAACCTCATTTTCATACCCTTTACCAAAGTGAGCAGTGCTCAAACAAGCAGTAATTGTTTTATAGACTTGTTGGTGTCACTGTCATATGAAAGTTGAGTCCATAAGCTATCCATTACGCCTTCATCTAAACCTTTTTCCCCTAGAATCATATTTTTTTTATTCGGCAGCCATTTCAAAAGTGTAGTTTTTGTGGAGACTCAAGGTATTAGACCTAGACGATGTTCTATATTTTTATGATATTATATTAATAGGTATATGTTTATATATTAAATATATATTCAAGAAAATAACAAATAATTGTATTGCCTCACATAATTATATTTTTTTAAGTTTAATAAAACTTGAACGAGAATAATTTATGTTTTGCATACAAACTTTACATTTTTAGAAAACTAGTTTGAATCTATTTTAATGTATTTTAACATTTTTAACTAATTTTCATGTATATTTTGCTTTTTGTGTTTTTTTTTTAGTGGTATTAATCATCTAATAACGAAACCTAGAAAACCTGAAACACCATTGCTGATATTTTACCGAAAATTTGCCAGACAAACATGATTAACTGGTTGGTGTTAAATATTAAAGATGCTGTGTTTGGTTTTGGGTTTACCAAGTTTTAAACAAGCAAGAGTTTGTGAAATAACATTAGTTGTATTTGTATATTTGACATATTTTTATTCTAATGTATTGCTGAGAGCTTTCATTCTAAATAGCTAAATTAGAAATTTAGTAAATAAGGGAATAAAAGGGTTGCGACAAGTTCTTACACGACCGTCTAAAGCCGGCAGGGTCGAGTTGCCGTGTGATAAAGGCCCGAGCCGAAGGCGAGGGCTTTTAGCGCACGGCAACGACCCTGCAAGGTTTTAAACGGACGTTTAAGAATGAGTCACTACTCTTTATTCCCATTCATAAATGCCCTTTGTTTAAAAAACGTAAAATAAAATACAATTACAGTCACTTTGACAGTTGAAAATTCGAGTTTTGAAAACTTTGTCTGTTGCGCATGGTTTGTGTGTACGTGGGCGCGCTTAGAAATAGATTACGCGCGCGCGCTTAGAAACAGATAACGCGCTGTTACATAGCTATGAATTGTGTTATGCGAGATAATCTTGCGCGCCTGACACGCGGAAGCCAGCCGGTTATAAACACTGGTCATTATCAACCGTTTAAACACCCCCACGTGACGCGCTCGCCACCAATAGGAGTAGAGAAACTGTCTGGGGTATTTCTGAATATTATTTTATAACGACACATGCACGTTACCAATACAATGTCTATTTTAAACGGCAGCTTAGAATTTATTCTTCTGGTTTTCAAGAACTGCTGCCATGCAGTGCTCAAATAAAATTCATTTCCTCAATGATGCAATGTGTTAGTTGCTCTTATTTCTTTGGTGCACAGTTTTCTTTCAAGCTGTATGCCCGACCTATAGTAAGGTATATGAAAGTATAGGCCTATACATGCAATAACACTAATTGACTTTTTCTTTGGGAAAGAAAAAGTTAATTAAAACCTCGCAATTATACTGCAGCTATGTTTCACCATTTTCCAAGAACCACATCCCTATTTTCTAGGGACCGTCCCTATTTCGGAGAATTCAACTGAAAAATAAGATGTGAATTTGGTAATGAAGCTGCCCTTCATATAACTTATGGTTGTGATCTTAATTTTCTGGATCTTGCAATGCCTTAACCCATTGAAATGTTGTTACTTGCCCATTTTATTGTCTTTTTGTAAATACTCATGGACTGTAGATGTGGGTGCCTATACACTAGAAACAAATCTGACCAAAATTTCTATATTTTACTTAAATTTGCTGTGTTGGCGGGTATGAAGAAGACAACTACACAACTCAACAGGTGAACATTGTACTGAAAAATAGTTTGTATATGGGTGCATCCCACCAAGTAAAGGAGAAAACAGTTAGTTTGAGCTCATTATAATGTTTTATAGGCCCCCCAAAAATATGAGACAGATTTAGAGCCCCCCCCCCCCATCCCAAAAGGGTTTCATCGGTGTAAAAATTGTGACAATGGGGGTTTTTGACTTCCAACTTGATATATTTTGGATGACATTGGGCCCTAAAAATTGTCCTATTTGCCAAGAGATTTTTACTGAAAGGGTAATTTGGCTTGCAGGGGGAATAACAACGGTAACTCGACGGGCCCAGGGACTCGACGGGCCCAGGGACTCGCCATGCCACGTTTGACTAGACAGATTTGAGAGGATTAAAGTTTTGCAATGCAATGTATGCTAAGGGAGTTCGATTTATAGACCTTTCTTTTGTTGATAAACAAACCGCCTTGGTTGGCGTGGTCGGCCGAATGTTAGTTAAACACTAAATCTTAAAAACAGATGTTTTAACCAAATTCAGCATTTTCTGCAAACTTTCAATTAAATAAAATACCTCTCATAATTATTTGTTTTGTTTTTAACAAAATCAACAAATTTGGTTACATTGTTACAAAAAATAGCGATCTTTTCTTAATTTGCACTTACAGCTTTCCATAGTTTTCCAATCTGGGTTGGCAAAAACTCGGGCTGTGACGTTGCAAAAGAAAGGTCTATTGGGTGGGGCGCGCCTCCCTGGCTGTGTGTCCATTATTGGGCTGAAGGAATTGATTCAAAAGAGGGCGCTATCTTCCTCTTGACCAACTCACAACACGGAACCGACACTCTGACAGATGTGCAGCATGTACAGATGCAGCCTGGCAAAAAGCTGAACGGCGAACCATGGGTTAACTTGGCCAGTAACTGCTGCTCTCCCAAGGAACCTTTGCTTAATCGAGAACTGCTCTGTTTGTATTCAATAGTAAGATAGTCGGCATGGTCAGCGGAACTATTTGCCCCCAAAACGACTGTGCAGTGACTCGGTGAGAGCGAAGGGTGGCGTTTTATTTTACCGACCGGCGGAGTGCGAGGGTGTGATTGCTGATTGATTGACACATTGTTCGTTGGACACAACACAATATTCTGCAGCTGAACTGAACGACTAGATATATCCGACTGTTTAGTGTTAATCATAGATTGTAAGGTAAGCTTGTACTTGTGTTTTGTATCGGTTTTTTTATGACAATATTGTCCATAGCACATAATTATTGAACAAATTAATGTCTCATTAGAGCGCCACCTATGGACAGGAGTTGGACAGGCACTTCCTCCATGGTAATAATTCTCCCTCCATGGTAGACTGGGCCCCTGTCTTTATCCGCAAGGATAAAGACAGGTCCCTGCCGCTAGATCCAGTGATTCCCATTGGATACAATGCACGTGCAGTGACATAGAAGTCCAAATAGTCACTGCTCTCAAGTCCGCAATAGAATTTGACTGTGTATCTATTCGTGAAACGTTAGGTCAGAGGTTAAACTACACGCCGGTTTTGCAATTTGTTGAGCCCGGTCTCTGGCGTTATTCATGAGCCTCGAAGAATGACATCAGACATTCAGGCTTCCTCCACGGTACAACTGTACCGTGGGTTCGCTCGTCCCCCAACGCCTTTTTGGTAATTGTCAAATACCTGTCTTCTCACTTGGTGTATCTCAACATATTTATGCATAAAATAACAAACCTGTGAAAGTTTAAGCTCAGTCGATCGTCAAAGTTGCGAGATAATGAAAGAAAGAAAACACTTGTGTCACACGAAGTTGTGGGCTGTCAGTAGTTGCGATAACGTAATCCCTCCTGCCGACACTGACAGGAGGAGGGTCAGGGTTATGTTATTGCAACTACGGGTCAGGGTTACGTTATTGCAACTACACTTTCTTGAATTCGAGACCTCAAATTCCAAATCTGAGGTCTCGAAATCAAATTTGCGGAAAATTACTCCTTCTGGCATGTCTGTACATGTCCTTTCTCAAAAACTACATTACTCAGAGGGAGCTGTTTCTCACCAACCCATCCCACTACTCATAATCAACAAAGGTTTTATGATAATAATTATTTTGAGTAATTACCAATAGTGTCCTCGGCTTAAAGGCACTATTGGTAAAATTAATAAAAAATAATTATCCACAGCATAAAACCACACTTGGTAACAAGTAATGGGGAGAGATTGATAGTATAAAACATTGTGAGAAACGGCTCCCTCTGAAATGACGTAGTTTTCGAGAAAGAAGTAATTTTCCACGGATTTGATTTTGAGACCTCAGGTTTAGAATTTGAGGTCTCGAAATCAAATTCGGCAAGGGTGTATTTTCTTTCACAGTTATCTCGCAGCTCCCACAACCAATCGAGCTAAAATTTTCACAGGTTTGTTACACTCTCTGGTGTTTCTGATCAGCAGAGTGTGGGTTCAAATCCCCAGCTGTGACACTTGTGTCCTTATAAGCAAGACACTTGCTTCGTCCTTCAGATGGGACGTAAAGCTGTTGGTCCCATGTGTTGTGTAATGAATGTAAAAGAACCTCAGTGCACAAAGAGAAGGGGTTCGCCCTGATGTTCCTGGCTGTGGCTGCTTTATGCGCCATAGCACCTTGTAACCCATTGTTAGGTAGCACTACATAATTGGGTCTCAGAATTCATCACTTCAATAACATACATGTATCTTTCTGAAAGTTTGTTTATAGACGATGTGACCTATGTTTACATTCAAACCGCCCTCTGTTGACAAAACACTATATACGTCATGTTTCGCCGGGCACCGAGTTGCGTAGTCATAGTAAGATTGGTACACTTTCTAGCTGGCTGCCAAAGCACAAAGGTTTTGCCCGGCGGTATGCGCACGAATCATGTTATGGTTTTCGTGTGACGTCAGAGGTCACATCGTTTATACTCAGCGCTTTTATGAGTATACCTTGTTGGTAGATACGACGTGTGCTATGTGAGACTTCAATACCAGTATTATTATTACTATAAATCAGGTACACAATGCAGCACGTATCCAACGCATCGCACGGTGCCATGAGTAGGCGAGGAAGCTGGTGCTGGAAGGGCCTACGAAGCACTGGCTTACTGCACGTCATCCTGGCTATCTTAGCTGTGCTGTTTGGCATAGTCAGCATTGTTGTTAGAGCTGGACTGTACTACATTGGAGCTCCAATTTGGTGTGGCATTTGTGTAAGTAAAATATTATTAATCAGTTTTTAAATATAGCGCTTTTCACACTCAAAGGGCGTCTCAAAGCACTGTCAACATTATTACCCCCGGTAACTGGGCCTTCATTCATTCCTTAAAGGCAGTGGACACTATTGGTAATTGGCAAAGACTAGCCTTCACAGTTGGTGTATCTCAACATATGCATAAAATAACAAACCTGTGAAAATTTGAGCTCAATCGGTCATCGAACTTGCGAGATAATAATGAAAGGAAAAAACACCCTTGTCACACGAAGTTGTGTGCGTTTAGATGGTTGATTTTCGAGAAGTTCTAAACCTGAGGTCTTGAAATCAAATTCGCGGAAAATTAGTTCTTTCTCGAAAACTATGGCACTTCAGAGGGAGCCGTTTCTCACAATGTTTTATACCATCAACCTCTCCCCATTATTCGTCACCAAGAAAGGTTTTATGGCAATAAATATTTTGAGTAATTACCAATAGTGTCCACTGCCTTTAAGCCATCTAGGCTCCCTGGGGAGTATATAGCCTTGTGCAACATAAATATGCGCTACTCAGCTAAATCAATCACAAGAACCATCTGTGTGTGCCCTTATTACCCATTTACCCCTGGGTGGAGAGAAGCATTTATAGTTCAGTATCTTGCTCAGGGACGCGAGTATGGGTGGCATGGTTGGTTTTTGCGTAAAGCGCTTTTGCGTAAAGCGATTGTGCGTAAAGCGCTTGTGCGTAAAGCGCTTTTGCGTAAAGCGATTGTGCGTAAAGCGCTCGCCACTCACCAAGGTGACCCCGGTTTGATTCCCGGTCAGGGCCAATTCCAGTTGAGTTGTGCGTTTGTTCTCTGCTGTGCCACGAGGGTTTTCCAGACCATCCGGTTTACCTTCCTCGGGAAAAATCAAACACTTTTGATCTTGGCTGTGGTCTGTGGTCATAATGGGTTGATGTGGCTGGCAGCCAAAGGCGCCCTTGCATGCCTGCTTCTCGAACACGTTGTAGCTGCGTCCTTCGCAATTCAGCTCTTGGCTGCAAGTAAGGATGATTAGCCCCCCAAATTTAAGTATCACAGTGGGGGATCGAACCCACACTCTGCTGAACAGAAGCACCAGAGCTTGAGTTTGGTGCTCTTATCCGCTCGGCCACGACACCCTAAGTACAGTCATTCATGATATCCTTCCTACTCTAGACTGCTTTCCAACTTTACGGCCCTTGGAAAAATCAGAAAAATGTGATTAGATTGCCTGAGAAGTAAAGTCGTGACACTTGTGTCCTTAAGCAAGACACTTCACCATTGCTTCGTCCAGTGTTCCTGGTTGTGGCTGCTTAATGCGCCGTAGCACCTTGTAAAACCCATATAAGTGCTATCAGAATTAGATCTCATAATTCAAACTTAGTCCCACATCTTGCAGGAAATACTGTACGTACAGCGCCAGGAGCGTCACTGAGTGACAGACATATGCGCTATATAAGATGCCATAATTATTGTTATTATTATTATTATTATAAAAAGCCTACTTCATTTGTACAGGTCGGCCCTAGTACTCGATAAAATGTTCGTACTTTTTTCAAAGGACCAATTATCGCGCATGTGTGTAGTCCTCCAGTACAACAACTTTTACAAACCACTTGGGTATATCAATTGTTTATCATTATCTCTTTGGTGCACAAGGCCGTCACTAGCGACCACCAAAAATATGTTCAATTTGGACTCTGTAAACAGTAACCTAAAAACTACAAAACCCCATATACCGCCCTCAAAGTTCTGGTTTTTTTTTTCAACTGCCTATCACATACCTAATACTTCTGATTAGGTTTTATCGATTTTTTGCAGCACATGTCTTCACTTCAAGCTTCTAATGCAAAACAAAAAAGAGTGAAAACAACAATTTCATTTTCATGGCGGTTTTCGATCTTTAATCTTTCAATAGTTCTTTGCGGTGGCTGGAATATTGGGTTTAGAAGCTGGACGGAAAAAAAGGTCAAGATTGGTGAGTATATACACTACCGAAATAATAATAGTAATAATAATAATAGTCAATCTTTATATTATAAGTTACCACACAAGCGCGAGTGGATGCAGATGCGCTATATTTTTTCGTATTTTCGCGAGCGTGTGTGTGATAGCGTATTCATCTTCAAGCAAACTTAGTGACATAGAACACACAAGACGCAGGTAGAGATATTAGCCGTGCAAGAGTAGTTTTTATCACTACTCCATTCTGCAAATCGGATTGGAGGATTAGCGCGTACTTGAAGATAATAATATACACATAATGAATGTTTATGAGTGCAATGGTGCGAATATGTTCATGAGTTGAAAGATGGAATGTTCCATTCAACAAGGCGGAGCCGAGTTGAATGGAACATTCCAGCTTTCAACGAATGAAAATATTTGCACTATTGCACGAATGAAAAACATTCATTATTTGTTTTATAGTACACCCAAGTAGATCTTTGTCATTTTGATTGGAGGTGCAACTTAAAAACAAACAAAGTGTACAATTTTCAAGGCCTACAATTTTCAATTGTGAATTTACATTTGGGTCGGCCGGTTTGATTCAACAGTGACAATGTGCGTTCTGTAGGCCTGCAGCTATTTTGAGACACACAGACACCGAATGTAGACTACATGTAGAGTGCCTTGCAGTATCGCTGCTGCATTGCCAAAGGCAAGCGCACGCAGTGATGTTTTTACTCACTGTGCAATAGTACTTATCGGATGGAACGAAAAATGCGCCGTTGAGTGACTCAGCGTGCAATAGTACTTTTATTTGCTATCACGTGACGGACAAGCCTCCATCTGCTTGGGTGTTATATAAAGTGCTTTATACACCCGAAGGGTGTCTCAAAGCGCTTCCAACATGCGATTTCACCAAACTCTTCCTAACTGGGGATGACTTAGGTTGACAACAATGGTTGAGTTAATTTCCGTATCAGAAGATGTAGGACGCATTGAACCCATCCTAAGTTACGATGGGTTACTCGTCCTAACTCGAGATAGGTTTAATCGCATGCTTTTCATGCTCACAGTTTCAAAACGATAGGTAAATGTATAATTTAAGCAAACATTGCGCCCGCAAGCTTTCATGCTCGCAGTTTCAAAACGATAAATCTTTAGAGGAACACGTTTTCAAAGACCAACTCGACCGATCCAAGGCAATGTGCTCCTTTAATTTAAGCAGTCATCGCTAATTTTTTTTAAGGTTTGTGTATCAACAGCTTACCATGCCTACCACATCTCTGCTTTTAGTATAGATGGATTGCACTAAGCGTCATCGACTGCCATATTTGATGAAATGTGCACGCGTGCAAGGCTATCATTGGCTAAGAGCTGTGCGCAGCGCGTACACGTATGCACTTTTGCATAGTTTATCATCAAAAAAGGCTGTTGATGACGCTTAGTGTAATCCATCTATTATAGTTATTTCTTCTTGCATCCACACCATGCATTGAAGCTTCAACACGTCACTAATATTCAAGAGTGTGCTTATTTCCAGGTGATTGGGTACATGGTGATGTCCATTATAAGCAGCATGGCCGCCTGTGGCATTGAGCGGTGGGATGATACGCGCTGACATGAACTCATGTCGGGATTTTCGTCCGTCACATGTCTGGCATGGCCTTGCGGCTATGAGCTCTACTCCCTGTACTAGGTCCTATGTAAGTTAAAGACCTGCGTGAACCTGATGAATTTCATTTAAAGGAACATTACATAATATTTTAAGCACTTTATGTATCCACCATATACATAAACTGACAAACCTGTAGAAGTTTGAGATCGATCTGCCATCTGGGACACAAGAGAATAGTGAAAAACTGACTACAATATTTGCATTGCATCGATGCCAAAATAAAAATGAATAAAACGCTCACTGAGCGATAAACTCCAAACGCGAAGATAGATTATTTATTTCTCATCAATTATGACATTTCAGACAGAAATATTTCAAGGGATGTTTTCTACTATCACCATCAATAGACCGTGTAAGTTTTATGTAAATCTGTGATCTTCAAACATTTTGTTTCTTACAAATTCTGTAACATTCCTTTAAACTGTGTTCAATCAATAAGGAAATCGAGTCAAATCACTATAAATAGATTTTAATTGTGTAAAAAACCAATCAATTTGAATACCCTTATCCAGAGCTTTTTTGAAAGATTCGCAAAAGGTCCGTTACGTAATCACTCATGTTGTGTCATAGTTGGGAGCTCCAACTTGTATAGCCGCTTTGTTGCAGCGTGGAGATATAACAAAGCAAACTCCCACAATTGACGTCAGCGGCATTGTCCTTTGGCGCGCGCTCTCGACAGCAGAAGTGTTTTTACTTTTTCAAAACCTTGGGTTGGGCCTGATTTTTGGATCGATAATTTCGAAAAAATTCAAGTGTACACATATCAAAATAACATTAAAATGGTCAACAAATGTTTGTGGGTGGCACGTCATGGCTTGTCGTAAAGCACCAAGGTGACCACGATTTGATTACCGGCCAGGGCCGTATGTGAGTTGAGTTGTGCGTTGCTTCTCTGCTGTGCCACGAGGGTTTTCCAGACTATCCAGTTTTCCTCCCTCTGTAAAAATCAAACACTTTCAGTCTTGGCTGTGCTCCGTGGTAATAATGGGTTAATGTGGCTGGCAGCTGAAGGCACCCTTGCAACCTGGTTCTGGAACACGTTGTAGCCGCGTCCTTTGCAATTCAGCTCTTAGCTGCGAGTAAGGATGATTAGCCCCCAAATTATTATTATTATCATTATAAGTTTAAATACCATTTCCGTTAAAAACATTCCGCTCAGGTATCTGTTTAATAATGATGATGTTGTCACTTCAGAATGTACGTGTTGGTGTTGATATGTGTGTCATCGTGATCGGCATTGCGGAGTTTGTCATCTCTGTCTTTGCGGCCAGTTTTACTTGTTGTAGTCTTTACTTCAGCAGCAACAACAGTAGCCCTCATACCTTGGTATGTATTTCACTCTCTTTCACTCTCTTATTATACTCTCTTCATACTCTCTTCATATTTCCCAATTCTAATATACTTTATGGACCTACGGAACCCTAACGCAAGAATGAAACTATGTTGTTTTACACCATTACTTCTTTTGGGTTTAGAAGTCCTTTTTTATTTATTTGTTAATAATCTATTTTCATTTATTAGTTTTTTATTGTAACATTAATTTTTAAACTGAAAACTTTCAAATATTTTGTCCAAACACTGAAACAATTAAATGTAAACTCTGCTGTGAGCCTTTATCTCCAAAAACTGAATATGAAATTCCATACCTTTGTCCTATTGTGATACAAATAAGGGAATAAAAGGGTAGCGACGAGTTCTTCAACGTACGTTTAAAGCCGGCAGGGTCGGTGATAAGTGTGATAAAGGCCCGAGCCGAAGGCGTTGGCCTTTATTGCACGGCAACGATCCTGCAAGGTTTTAAACGGACGTTTAAGAATGAGTCACTACTTTTTTATTCCCATTCATAATGCCCTTTTGTTAAAAAACGTTAAAAAATACAGTTATAGACACTTTAACAATTGAAAATTGGAGGTTTGAAATATTGTTTTCCAAAACTTTGTGAAGAATCTGTTCGATGGGCGTGGGTTGTGTGTATGCGCGCGCGCTTAAATTACGCACTGATAGCTACGAATTGCGTTGCGAGTGATAATCTTGCGCGCCCGACACGCGGAAGCCAGCTCAGTGTGCATAAACAGAGCCCCAGTGTGCATTAACAAAAGGTTTATGCACACCCACGTGACATGCTCTCCACCAATAGGAGTAGAGAAACTGTCTGGGGTATTGGCGTATAGCGTGAATAGGGCGCTTAAAGACACTGGACACCTTCGGTAATTGTCAAAGACCAGTCTACTCACTTGGTTTATCTCAACATATGCACTAAATAACAAACCTGTGAAAAATTGAGCTCAGTTGGTCGTCGGAGTTGCCAGATGCTTGATTTCGAGACCTCAAATTCTAAATCTGAGGTTTCGAAATCAAATTCGTTGAAATTTACTTCTTTCTCGACAACTATGTCACTTCAGAGGGAGCCGTTTCTCACAATGTTTTATACTATCAACGTCTCCCTGTTACTCGTTACCAAGTAAGGTTTCATGCTAATAACTATTTTTGAGTAACTACCAATAGTGTCCACTGCCTTTAAGAAGTATTTGTTATCTTTCCTTGAAACAGGTGACCTATCGAGCCTGCCCGCAACAAATGATCATTGGTGCACCACCACAGGGCGTGTATTTCCCCACCGGTAAGTGTCTAGTCTATTAACCTATATGGAAACGTTGCGGCCAAAAACACTCGCAAAGTTTGCAAACATGCTCCATATACTTTCCCCCATTTTGCAGCATCAAAACCGAATGTACTTTATTCTTTGTAATAATTCTTCACAGTTCAAACACATTTAATTAGGGAAACAATTATTTTCCATTTGATGGCAATTAACAACAATTTAGCTTATAGGATCATAATTAACTGTACTACTCCGGAGTCAGTTCTTGGGTTGGACCAAGAACTGACTCCGCAGTAGTACAGTTAATTACGATCCTATAAGCTAAAGTAGTTGTCCCAGCCTGTTTCTATACCATCCGCCTGGGTAGTAGTTAAAAAGCAGGACAGTTCTTTTCAGAACTGAGAAGTCTCCCGAACACCCGAACAATCTATTCCGCGGTAATAGAATAAAGCAAGACAGTTCTCTTAGAACAAACTCTACCTGGCAAGTAGGTACACACATGGTGTTACTGCAAACCAAATATATATTGATACCTCACCATGCAATGCCTCAAATCCTATATACAACAATTTAGTTGTGACTTTAGACCGCACTGGGTTGATTTAAAAACAGATCAGATGCCACCTAATTTGTTGCTTGCTTTTTTCAGAAAAGTGAAACAGCGCCGTCCATTGGTAGATTTTAGCAGTCCAAGTGGTATTTGCTCACAAACATGACAAAGTCAATATATTTACAAGTGTTGTAAATTAAGTGTTTGCTGATTGGATAAGACTCAGTTCCTGACTTTTAATGAGACTGCTTTAATAAATACTAATAATAATTATAATAATAATAGACCGATTTTATATAGCGCTTTACACGCCCGAGGGGTGTCTCAAAGTGCTTCTGACATTATTACCCCTGGTCACTGGGCCTTAAATCATTCCTTAAACCATCTCAGCACCCTGGGGAGTATACAGCCTGTGCGCAATATACATATGCGCTACTCGGCTAAACCAATCACAAGAACCAACTCTGCCCTCACAGGTACCCATTTACCCCTGGGTGGAGAGAAGCAATTATAGTTAAGTGTATTGCTCAGGGACACAAGTTTCACGACCGGGATTCGAACCCACACTCTGAACAGAAGCATCAGAACTTGAGTTTGGTGCTCTTATCCACTCGGCCATGACACTAGCGCGGCTGTGTGTGCATGCGCTCGTGCCCAGCACACACAAGGACTGACCTACCCAATGTCAGTTCGCGCGCCCCATGTTTTCTAATTTATACGTATCACTATGGCAACGTTAGCAACTCATCTGAAAGGGTTTTGCTACCCTTTGTAGATTAAGTTTTTGGCCATGACATGAATCTATACTCACTGTGAATGAAACTTTAGCTTCGTTAGTTGTCAAGTTTTTAAAGGGAAAACAAATTCCCAGAGCAATGTTTTCAGGAGAGTCGCGTAAATCTTTTGTACATGCTAAAAACAAATTTTGTTTCACTGAGATGAATAACATTTTTTTGACACGTTTTACTCATTTTTCAAAAACAACAGTGCCTCAGTAAGAAACATTTTAAGGGAAGCTTTCTACCATCATTATTTTTAAATTGTGCAAGTTAAATGTAAATCTGTGGACGCTTTGTGTTTTTTTTGTCAAAACCTTTAAGATGAGTTTAAGTTGTGCTTTTTGAAATCAATCCTAGGGCTCAATGCCTTTCCAAGCCCAATGCTTCGTTTTTGAAAGGACAAAGGCATCACAAGGTGATTTCTTATTTGTACTAGGGCACCCTATGAGGAAATGGGAAATTTCTACTGGAGAAAAAGCAAAGACAAATTACTAGAGTGGTATTTGAGGGCAAAAGTGTCACAACCGGGTATTGAACCCACACTCCGCTGCTGGCAACACCAGGCACTTTTCTGTGCTTAGCAAGTTTTTATGCTTACAGGCTTTGTGACATTGGGCCCAGTACACTTGAACGCTCAGTCACGACACGACTTGGTGTCATGGAGACATATGAGATTATAATTTATTTTCAACTAAGTACTATTTTGAACCATTGTTTCCATTGCAGTTACTGTGGCCTATCCGAACCAGTACGTTCTGCAGCCTGCAGCACCAGCTTACCAACCCCAGGGCCAGTTCCAACCTCTTCCCCAGTCACAGTTCCAATCTCTGCCCCAGGGGCAGTTTCAACCTCTCCTGCAGGAACGGTTTCGACCTCCTCCCCAGGCACAGTGTCCACCTCCTCCCCAGGGGCAATTTCTACCTCAAACCCAAGAGAAATTTCATCCGCAGGAACTCCCACGAGATCAGGAAGAAGATCGTTCTCAGTCTGAGCCTCTTACCAAGTAAGTCCAGAAGATTATTCACAAGTGTACACCTCACCTCAAAACTTTTGTCTACGGCACCAACTTTCTGCCCCTGCCAAAACCTGCAATAAAATCGTGGCAAGCTATGGGTGGTATGTGCACCCTCTCGGTAACATCATTCTCTGGCGACGAGCTTCAGGTGGTTTTACGTGCCATCTGAAGGGCAAACCATCATGGTTAAGTGTCTCATTTAAGGAGACTCGAACCTACACTCTCATAAACACCAGAGCACGAGTCCGGTGCTCTTAAACGCTAGGCCATGAACCGCCTGCTTCATTTACTATCACAGTTGCCTGCGCTCGGAATCCTTAAGTCAATAAATACGCATACGTACCGAGTCTGTGCAAGGAGTCTGTCAAGACGAGAGCGTTGACAAAACTGTACTCCTTCGGTCTGATGATTTAAATTATTATTGACTGGACCCTTTGGGCTCGTCAATGTCTTTAAAAAAAAAATCCAGCGTCCCCTTTCATAATATGTTCTTGCCAGCCTGTTGTTCGCTGTTTGCTTTATCAGCCTTCAAGCTGTTTTCATCAAATGTATTTAAATAAACCATTTCAGTCAACCGTGGGCTGTATTGTAGCCGTCAAATTCACCAAACTCATCCTAACTTAGGATTAATCCTAGTACTTAGGACATAGAGTTATATATAAGAACTAGAGGACGCACTGGTGATGCTTCTTGCACAAACGCGACAGGACCGCAAGATGACAAGCGCGCCATTCTGTACCCACGTAGAATATGAAATACACGTTTGAGGTTTTTTGTATTGAACGCTCACGCGATGCTGTTTGTTCAACTTACAAAATGGCCGCACAAACACATGCTGTGAGATAGCTGTTTTGTCAACTTAGAAAATGGCCGCCTGAGTGCATGCCGGAGCGCATATATAGGCCAATGCGCCCTCTAGTTCTTATATATAACTCTATGACTTAGGATGAGTTCCGTATCCTTATACGTAGGACACATTGAACCCATCCTAAGTTAGGACGGTTACTCGTCCTAACTCAAGATAAAATTAATCCTAGTGTTTCATGAAATCGGCTGCCGAACTCCTACAAGATGAACTGTAGGAGCCAGTGATCGCAATTTCGTGGCCAGTTCAAATGAGGCCCAGCCAAGATACTATGCTGTTATGATGGCGTCGAGCTCCACACACTCCACACAAGTTTCACAACCAAACGAGATCTGTTTTATGTTCACTGCCAACTCGCGTGCCTGTTTGCATGAACCGACATGTTGGCCGAACTCTGCGTACGTACATGCACGCATTATCACAAGGGCTACCCTCCACTGGCTTCCTGTTCAACACCAAAATCCTCCTGATCATCTGGAAATAGGAGACTTTCCAACGCTAGGCGGCAGCAGACATACCGGGTAAATTTCCATTGTTTACGTAGTTCTGAACATGCGCATAATTCTGAGAACAATGGATTTACCCGATAAGTCTGCTGCCCTCTATCGTCCCAGAAAGTCTCCCATTCATCAACTCCAGGGCGCCATCTTACTATTTAGGCTCATATCATTCTATCATGCAAGACAGTAGACTATGATCACATCATGACCCACTCACCTTGAATACTCCTACCTGCTCCAAATCTGTTGGCTGTGGTGCCGATGGTTATATTGGGCCGAGGTGCCTTTGGTTGTTTTAGCCCTCATCTTTTGTCATATTGGCCCTCGTCATCGATTATATTGGCCCTCGTCTTTGGCTATATTGGCCCTCGTCTTTTGTTATATTGGCCCTCGTCATCGATTATATTGGCCCTCGTCTTTGGCTATATTGGCCCTCGTCTTTTGTTATATTGGCCCTCGTCATCGATTATATTGGCCCTCGTCTTTGGCTATATTGGCCCTCGTCTTTTGTTATATTGGCCCTCGTCCATGTCGTCATTGGCCCTTGTCATCGATTATATTGGCACCCGCCTTTGGAATGATCTTCCCTGCAACATCCGTTATTCTACCTCAGCTGCTACATTTTAGAAATTGCTAAAAACAGAACTAACTCATCTTCACAGTGCCTTGATCTTGCAGCTAGGATTTGTGAGCTATAAGAATCTTACGTCGGCATGTGGCTTGTAATGTATGAGCAATTGTGAGCACTGGACTCAAGCCCTGGGCTCAATTTCATAGAGCTTCTTGATAAGAATAGTAATACTGGGCGCAGTAAACCCAATAACAAAACAAAAGAAGAAAAAAAGATCTGTCACCCCAGGAGTGTTGAGACTTGGGTTCAAAGAGGAGAAGCATGGAACTTTATCGAAGATTGCTTAACGGAGTGTAAACTTGAAGTAGTTCTGAGGTATAGTGGGGCGCCTTGGCTTTAAGTGCTTTGTGGACAATGAGCATCAGCTGGAAGATGATTTGTTGAGGGATAGTAAGCCAGTGCTTAACAATTGTCTGCATGGCCCCTTTAAAAAAAAATTCTTTTATCCAAGTCGAAATTCACCTTTGTGAAATTCACCCATGGACACGTTTGGTAACTGTCAAAGACCAGTACTATCACTTGGTATATCCAAACATATGCATAAAATAACACACATGTGAAAAGGTCGGCTCAATTGGAGACTTTCCAACGCTAGGTGGCAGCAGACATACCGGGTAAATTTCCATTGTTTACGTAGTTCTGAACATGCGCATAATTCTGAGAACAATGGATTTACCCGGTAAGTCTGCTGCCCTCTATCGTCCCAGAAAGTCTCCAATTGGTCACACTTGTTGCATTACTTTGTGTGCTTTCAGATGCATGATAAAAGGCTTCAGCTGAAGTCATTTATAATTTGAGTGAGGAAATACCTCTTTCTCAAAAGTTAGGTTACTTCACCAGGAGCCGTTTCTCACAATGTTTTATACTATTAACAGCTCTCCATTACCAATTAAGTTTTTATGCTAACATTAATTTTGAGTAATTACCATTAGTGTCCAATGCCTTTAATTGAAGATTTATCCTAAATTGTTTGAAGGGTTCAGACATTGTAGTATACTTTGATACTCAACAGAATTGATACTTTACACGCCTTGAGTTTCGTAGTTCTTGAAAGTTATTGAACTTTGCACTGGGCACTACAGCAAAATCTTAGGGCACCAGGGTAACTGCTGCCCTTGGGCCCTGAGCTAATTCCAGTCTTTACAACACTTAACAGGCACTGGACACATTTGGTAATATTGTCGAAGACCAGTCATCTCACTTGGTTTATCTCAATGTATGCATAAAAAATAACAACCTGTGAAAATTTTGACTCAATTGGCCGTCGAACTTGCGAGAGAATAAAAGGGGCAGGAATAAAGTTATTAATTTTTAAATAACTATTTTACTGTTATTATGTATTTTAGTCGAAAAGCTAAAAGAATGAGCAGAGAAAAGCAAATTTAGTTAAAATTAACATTATTACATTTTTTACCCCCCTTCTTTCTTAAAAATATGACTCCGCCCACAAAATGGGCAGAATTCAAGACAGTTATTAATTTTCAAATAATTATTGAACTGTTATCATGTATTTTAGTCTAAAAAAATGAGCAGAATTGTTTTTCATGTATTTTAGTCTAAAAAAAAATGAGCAGAGAAAAGCAAATTTAGTTAAAATTAACATTATTACATTTTTTACCCCCCTTCTTTCTTAAAAATATGACTCCGCCCACAAAATGGGCAGAATTCAAGACAGTTATTAATTTTCAAATAATTATTGAACTGTTATCATGTATTTTAGTCTAAAAAAATGAGCAGAATTGTTTTTCATGTATTTTAGTCTAAAAAAAAATGAGCAGAGAAAAGCAAATTTAGTTAAAATTAACATTATTACATTTTTTACCCCCTTCTTTCTTAAAAATATGACTCCGCCCACAAAATGGGCAGAATTCAAGACAGTTATTAATTTTCAAATAATTATTGAACTGTTATCATGTATTTTAGTTTAAAAAAATGAGCAGAATTGTTTTTCAAATAGTCAAAACTGACATATTAAATTTGTTACCCCCCACTTTCTTAAAACGTAGCCCCACCCCTAAAATGGGTGAGATCCAAGATGGGTCCAAGTCTTAAAATGATCTTTAGGGTGTATGTAACATCTGTAGGAAGTTTCATGCTTTTACCACAAAGTGCACAATTTGTCCACATATGGGCCTTAGCAGCTGGACTAATTGAAGAAAAAACACTCACAAATTGTTTCAGATGGCTGGAAATTCTAGACCTCAGCTGAGGTCTCTAATTCAATTCAAATATTCTGGCCAGAAAATAATTCTTTCTCGAAAACTACATTACAAGTACTTCAGAGGGAGCCGTTTCTCAAATGTTTTATACATCAACAGCTCCCCCCATTATTCGTTTCCAAGTAAGTTTTTATGCTAACAATGATTTTTTAGCAAATACCAATTATGTCCAGTGCCTTATATATTTGGTAATTACTCCAGAGGTCTATATATGACCATAAAAACAAAGTTGGTAGAGAGCGTGGAGAGCTGTTGATATTGTGAAACTTTTTTTAAAACGACGCCGTTTGATGTGATGTAGATTTAGCAGAGAAACACTTGGTTTATACCAACAATTATGTATAAAATGAAAAACCTGTGAAAATTCGGCTCAACTCGTCATCGAAAATGCTAGAAAATAATGAAAGAAAATGCCTGGGAATGGCTTCAGGCATGCAGTCTTTCTCAGATTCAAATATTTATTGGGGTGAGAAATTACCTCTTTCTCAAAAATTTGTTATTCATCAGAGGGAGTCGTTTCTCACAATGTTAGTCTACCAGGCCTATCAACTCTCCATTGTCCGTTTCCTAATAAGTTTAAAGGAAGTGGACACTATTGGTAATTACTCAAAATAATTATTAGCATACAACCTTTCTTGGTGACGAGTAATGGGGAGAGGTTGATGGTATAAAACATTGTGAGAAACGGCTTCCTCTGAAGTGCCATAGTTTTCGAGAAGGAAGTAATTTCGAGACCTCAGATTTAGAACTTGAGGTCTCGAAATCAACCATCTAATAAACGCACACAACTTTGTGTGACAAGGGTGTTTATTTCTTTCATTATTATCTCGCAAGTTCGATGACCGATTGAGCTCAAATTTTCACGGGTTTGTCTTTTTATGCATATGTTGAGATACACCAACTGTGAAGGCTAGTCTTTGACAATTACCAATAGTGTCCACTGCCTTTAATGCTAATATATTTTTTGAGTAGTTACCAAACGTGTCCAGTGCCTTTAACTGATTTATCTGAAATAATGTCCTATCATAGGCGACTCCTCAAAAAGTTTTTATATTTTGAATTAGCATATAATTATGTTGTTTTTTAAAACATTACTTTTTGTAAGCGCTTGCAGTTTAAGCAGGGTTTTAGATATGTATATTATATTCAGATAGATTTTATTTTTTATATCATTGAGCCTTCAGTCAAACTTATGTAATGGATATTTTGTAAATAATATGTTATTTTGTAGTATCGTAAAATAATATTCATACAATTTATCCTTTAAAGGCTTATAGTTATAATGGCAGTGAAACAAGAAATTTAAGATTTTGTTTTTCAAATTCTCTGGTTATAACTGAAACATCTTTAATCTGAGTTTGTAAATATTTGTATTTTGTATTTCTGGTACTAAAATTAAGGTGCTCTTATAATAGTTTTTGAGACGAGATTTGAACTTTGTGGTACAAAGACATGATCTACGATTAAGTGGTAGAGAGTTCCAGATGTGTGGCGCAGCTGAAGAAAAAATATAATATTCAAACAATTAATTACTATAAGGCTTTTATAATTAAAGAGGCTGTATTTCTATGAATTGTTGTTTCAAATTCTTTGGTAACTGAAATATCACTCTAACTTTAATCTCAATTTGTTTATTTTAGTTATTTTATTTCTGGTACTAAAATTAAGGTACTAAAATAGGTTAGCACTAGTACCGGTATCTGTGATGATAGGATGATGCAGAAAAATGTCAGTTTTAGAAAGGATTGAGGAAAACCTTAAAGGCACTTAGACACCTTCGGTATTGTCAAGGACCAATATTTTCACTTGATGTAATGCATAAAACTTAAAATCTGTGAAAATTTGGGCTCAATTGGTCATTTAAGTTTCAAGAGAATAACAAAAGAAAAGACACCCTTGTTGCACAAATGTGAATGTGAATTTGAATTTCAAATTTCTCAGAATGTGAATTTCAAATTTCTAAGAAATTACTCAGGCCTGAAGTCATTCTTAGATTCAAATATTTTGTTGAGAAACTACCTCTTTTTTCTAAAACGACGTTCCTTTAGAGAGAGCTGTTTCTCACACTGTTTTATACTGTCAACAGCTCCCCATTGCTCGTTACCAATTAAGTGTTATGCTTACTGTACATTTTGAGTAATTACCAAATGTGTTCAGTGCCTAACTAAGTGCAGCTTTATCCTTGAAAAATAAAGAGGTGAACAAGCCAGTTCAAATATGAACGCAAATGTGAATGCTCCTTTTATTCATGTGTAAACTCTTGTTGACAAACTCGTGCACTAATAAATATGTGATTAATATTAAACTGTACTCTAAAACAAAACTGAATATATTCACATTGTTACTTACATTGTCACGTTCAAACGAACTGTAACGTGTTACGTAAGTGCACTTTTTATTATTGATTACCAAACGCCATAAGGAACTGCATTGATATCTTTTTCCGTGGCCATTACGAAGTGAGATGATTCTCAAAATGCTTTATTCTTTCGAAAGCTGATGTAATTCTTATGAAGTTGTTATGTTGCTATTAGTTAAAGGACTGTGGTTTCCAAAAGTATGCATTTCCTTTCATGGGGCTTTTAAATGCTTTTCCTTATACCGAAACTATACAGTTACAGGCAACAGTGATGTTGAGGTTTTCCAATGCTATCTCTTTATTGACAGTATTTCAGTCGGATTGTTACTGGCACGAACACAGGATCAGAGTTTAAAATTACCCCCCCCCCCCACCCTAAGTGCCTATCTGTGTGTGCGTGTGACCTTTGCATTTAGGTGCAAGACGCTAAGTGAGTGGATTATCAGCAGCCGCTGCGGGCGCTGTTCTTTGTGAGCTTGACTTCGATGCACTTTCTGGTGCTTTCGATTGGCGAAGGTTTCCGGCCCTTACAGTACTAGAAGAAAATCTTAAAGTTGCGTCGCCCTTTCATACCATTATTTCAGAGGCCTATAATTGATTTATTGAAAACACACAACTTTACCAAGAATGTTTGTAACATGACCCACTTAGGTTTTATTTTTGTGCAACTTTATTTCTCTCTAGTGCTTTTCATGTTTCGTCCTTTCGCTTTTCTCTTATTCCCCGTTTCTCTTCTTCCCCATCCATGATTTCAACTGAAATGTTTATAGCTTGTCGTTTGACCTTGTGACTTTCGCACGTGTATACATGTATGTATAATTGGTTTGCGGTAACACCATGTGTGTATCTACTTGCCAGGTAGAGTTGTTCTTAGGGAACTGTCTTGCTTTATTCTACTGCCGTGGAGTAGCTACGTAGTAGTCCAGTTTAATTTCTATACCATCCGCCCTGGTAATAGTTAAAATTGAACACACCCTATGGGACACACAACACTGAGGTTTTATGCAGAGCTGCCAATATTCACATCTTAAAGACCTGCTTGAAGAAAAATGACAGGTCGTGAACTTTGCTGAATTTCATTTTCAATAAATAAAGGAAATCGAGTCATATGATTATTAATAGATTTTTATCATTGTGAAGAAAACAATCATTTCGAATGCCCTTATTCAGCTCTTTTCTGAGAGATTTGCTTAAAACTCCGTTATCCGTAATCACTCTCAAATCGTCATAGTTGGGAGCTCGAATTTGAAAAGCCGGTTTGTTGCAGCGTGGAGGTATAAGAAAGCAAACTCCCACAAATGACGCGCCGTCAACGGCAGAAGGGTTTTTAGTTTTTCAAAACCTTTAGGTTGGAGCCTGATTTTGTAATCAATAATTACGAAAAAATCAGAAGTGTACACATATCCATATTACATTAAAATGGTGATCAAGTGCATTATAAGCAAGTTAAAATACAATTTCCGTTAAAAACATTCCGCTCAGGTAGGTGTTTAAAAACTTAACAAAAAAAGTATTTTCCAAACTTTGACGACGGGACGGTTCAAACTTGTTCATAGTTATTTACAACTTTTTCGAAGTTAAAATTGATCTATTGGTGTTGGGCTAATTAAATAAATGTGAATAAAAAGTCCAACACGACTGTGAAGCGAGCTCGCCAATATTAAACAACTTAAAAAAACATACTTTTAGCCTTTATTAATCATTTAATATATACGTTTAATCACTCTTGAAATGAATGCAATAATTGAAGACTGAATCAATGCATCTGATAGCAAACAAAGTAATGCAACAAGGCTGTTTTTTCCTTTCTTTTTCTCTTGCAAGAATACTTGTCTTTGACACTTACTAAAATGCATTTAAAGAATAAAGAGCAGTATTGCTATCAGCAACATTTTACGTGGCAATGTTCCCCTTGTACGGACACAATGGGCATTATGGGCGTATACCTTTGTTGCGAAAGGCTACCACATGCCAAGTTTTGTCCGTGAATTTTTACATGCGACATTTGCAAAGCGATGATTTGTGGCAAACAGCTCTGTATGTTGGAAAATAAATAAGTGCGTATTCAACGTAACAGAAAACCGGGGTCAATAATAAATATATAAACAAATACCGCTCCTGAACCTATTAAAATCGCTCATTAAAATACTTTTGTTTGGGTTCCATTTTCGAAAAGTTAAAGGCAGATGTTACAACAAAACTAAACACTTTCATTTCAAAAGATGATTGCGTTTTTGTGATATCGCCAAAAATCCACGAGAAGTGCAAATAATTATGTCATAACCCCGAATAGGAGTAGACAATCTGGGAAACGTTAATGACAGAAACGCTTCTCAGATTTTCATTTCGATAGCGCTGCTTATCCGTAAGCACACAATCGAAACACGCTAATGATGCACGAAAATAAATGGCGTATAGTAATGTATATCCTACTTGTTTGTGAATGAACGCAAGAGGGCTGCCCAATTTTCTTGCTTACTAGTGAAATACGTCACACTAGAAAAACCTGCTAGAGTGAGCGAACAAAACTGCTTACCGTTAAGCAGCGCTATGAAACTGGGCCAATGTTCATATATTTGGAACGCTCTCTACAGGCAAGATGACATTTTAGTCGATCGCTATCGAAAAAAAAAACGTCTTTTCACTTTTTTTTTTATAAACTGCAACAGTGTGGATGATTTATGGGGCATGCGCATTACGAAAGTGAAAAACTTCGTGTATGTACTTGCCATTTACACATGTACATGTTGTCAGTCCCGCCTTAAAGCGCCCCCTCTTTTTTCTTTTTTTTCCTTTTTTTTCCCAGTGGGTTGGGTGTTTTTTTGCTGTGGGGTGGGTTTCAGGGGACATTTCTTGTGGCAGGACGGCTTTGTAGAGGTGCTGGTCACCTGTTCCTCCTCGCCACTCACTGGCTTTGTATTTTTCAGCTATTTCGATTCTTTATTTTGTTTTCGTATCGATTTGTATTTCTATATTTTTATGTATCGATTTGTATTTCTATATTTTTATGTATCGATTTGTATTTCTATATTTTTATGTATCGATTTGTATTTCTATATTTTTATGTATCGATTTGTATTTCTATATTGTTATGCCAGTGTAAAGTCTAATACAACTAAAACTAAAACTACATGTTGTTCTTTTGAGAACTTGTCTTGCTTATTATTTTACTACCGCGGAATTTTCGGAATTCGGGAGTGACTGCAGTTCTGAAAAGAACTGTCGCGGCTTTTTAACTTCACCGATGTGGAAGGTAGAAACTCGGATCGGACTACTACTTTAGCTTTTACTGGTTTGTTGAGAAAGAAGTTGTTTGTTGGTTCAAAGCGCTTCCTATAGAAAGGGTACCATTATAGTGAGAAATAGTCTCGCGCAGAGCAGTAGTCTTGAGATAGTTGCGTGAGTATCATCGCGACAGACATTTAACGACTTGAACGCAAGTCTAACAAACGCTTCCTATTGAAAGCTGTATACAGTGAGTGTAGTCTTGCAAAGAGCAGCAGTTTTGAGATACATTTAGTTACGTGATCGAGAGCCGTTTCTTTATCACTGCAACATACATTTTAACGACTTGGACACAAGTCTACCAATCGCTTTCCTATTGACAGCTTATAAATAGTTGCATGAGAGCCGTTTCTCTATCACTGCAACCATGCTGCAACAGACATTTAACGACTTGTAGACACGTCTATACCCTATACCACTTGGTATTGGAAGCTGACTACCCGCGAACTTGTTGACAGAGTTATGTAGTGTGATGTCGTAAACGGATTCCAGACAGAACCATGGAGTAAGGATTGGTCTCACATGCTTGATGTCCTTAGTCAGTGTCATTTTTCACCTCAGGTAAACTGACGAACCTTTGTGGGGTGGTTTTTCACCTTGAAGAGACAAGAGGAATAGAGAAACAACATGGAAGTCGCAAATGAAAGCAATGTTGAGAATGGGCGTGATGCTCAACAAGTGACTATCCCAATGAAATCAATTGGGACTCCGGAAACACCGGCTGATCGGGTCCCACCTGGTGGTGGTTTGGTGGGGCGTGACGGCGCGATGAACGGCACCACAGTGACAGTGGAGTCGAACGGGACAAGCCTTGATGATGTACCGGTGTTATTGGAAGATAAACATGAGGTAAAGACGTTTTTTTTTCTCCACGATTTTTTTATGATTTGGTAAATCTGATTTAGTCTGCTCGTGTTTTCATCTTTGATATTTTTTATAATGTGATGGCCCCAAATGAATAGTTCATCCCTTGGAATAAGCGATACATTAATTTTGAAAATATTCTCTCGATGGAGGACTGGACCATTCAGGAAGGGTATAATAATGAGATAAAATTTAGTTGGCGAAGAGCACTGGAGAGTTGTATGAAACATTGTTAAGTTATAAATGTCCCCCCTGAATTAATGTGGTTTTAGGGAAAGGGAATATTATTTATCCCCAGAAAAAAAAAAATGAAAATGAAAATGAAAATACAAATCTAACTCGAACGCTTCAGTCTCGGGCATCTGAAAGCACACAATTCTACCAAGGGTGTTTTTCCTTTCATTATTTTCCTGCAACTTCGCTGACCAATTGAGCCAAAATGTTCGGTTTGTTATAAATGTTGGGATACACAAAGTGAGGATAGGACCACTGCATGTTATTTGTCAATTACCAATAGTACACCCTGCATTTTGGAGCCCCAATATCGTTTGTACACCTTTCTTTAATTTAAATTTTGATTAAAATAAATAGTGAACCTTTATAGGGCCTATGTGTCTTTCAACACATTCATTCTGCCGAGAGCCGTGCGCCTTTTCCCCTCTTTGGTTGAAAGCTTTTAAAGCTTCATAACAGGTGTTTTTACACTTCCCCACACGCAAAGGCATTAATGGTATGTTATAATTTGCTATTCCGTGTGAAGTTCGCTTCAGATTTCATTAGAACCAATACTTAGTTTTTTTTTATGCATTTTGTGACTTGTTGCCGAACTGTTTTAATATGTAATTTTTATGTCAACATTCTGCAAAACTCCGTGTTACTGCTGTTATTAAGTGCACTATTATGATGGACTCTTATTTGTTTCGTAAATGTATTGCCTTTCCTGCCTTTTAAATAAGCAAAACGACCGACACGATTTTAAGAAAACAAAACGAACAAAAATATACAACTGGATCGAAAAATAAGTATAATAGATGTTACACTTGCATCGGGGATAAAGAATATTAATTTTGATTTTTACCCATACACCGACGTGTGTTAGCACTGTATACTCGGTACTTTCCCCGAGCCCCGTAAAAAGAAGTACTCGATTTTTAAAAACTTTTTTTTTCAACAAAATGCAAAACGGACAAATTCTAGCCCGGCAAATTCTGAAGAGGTCAAGAGTGATCAGTGGGACACACATCCCTTTATTGTTTCTGCCTTCCTCGGGTTGTTTTCTTAGTTCCTTCAGTATTTGCCCCTTAAGGGCATGTTTTCATTCGTCCATCTAGTCTAGGAAAGTCCATTAGTTTCTAAAAGTAGGCATGCAGTATTTTGGTTGAGAGTTAAAGGCACTGGACTTCAACATATGCATACAAATAACAAGCCTGTTAAAATTTGAGCTAAATTGGTCATCGAAGTTGCAAGAGAATAATAAAAAGAAACACATCCTTGTTGCACAAATTTGTGTGCTTTCAAATACCTAAAAGGGCTTTAAAGTCTGAACATATTTTAATATTTGAGTGAGAAATTCTCTCCGTCTCCGTTATACCTCAGATGGAGCCGTTTCTCGCAATGCTTCATATTAATAATCTAAGCATTAACATAGCGTTCTTACAGTGAAAGGTACCACAACGCCTATACACTAATTACAAGCAATCAAAAATTAACAATACAAAGCAATGAGAAATAAACAAATGGACTAGGAAGCAAAGTAGGCCAACAGTATTGTTTGTTGTGCGTTACAGGAAGAGTGTGCCTTTAGTTTTTTTTGGAACCGTTTGATTGTTTTAAAAACCCTTTGAGAATGTGACAGGGCCTACAATAAAACTGACTTGTGGACATTTCATTCCAAAGATGATAGCGTTTTTGAGATATCGCCGACAAATCTGGAGCGATTATTTCCCACGCAGGGAGACTAATCCATATAAAGGAATCAAAAATCCGAAAAGCGTTACTGTTGTAACGCTTTTCATATTCAAATTTTGGAGCACAAACTGATTTCTTTTTCCACAACCACATTACTTTTGAGGTGATATATTCTCAACATGATGTTTTACTATAATTATGGAACGCTCCTCGTCTGCTAGGCTTCTATAACCACAAGTTTTGCCATTAGTTTCTTCACGTCATAAATAATGATTGCACTAAGTAGCATATTATGACTTGATTTCGCGCTCTAGCTGTCCCGTTCAGTCTTCCATAGTGTTCCGTCATTATTGCTATTCTCTCGAAGTTATCTTGCAAAATTAATCCATGGTACTTGAGCAGGGAGCAGCCTTATAATGAAAGGTCAACTAAAAATGTACTTGTTTGTGCCATGTGCAGATATGTTAGAAATGTTAGGGTAAAAAGTGGTTTTTGTTGAACTGTTTAACCCTAAACCTGATGGGAAAAGAACATGTGGTCATGTTATTTCTTGGCACCACGGCTGTAGGTGGGCACTAGGGGATGGTCATAACTCAACACCGACTTGTTTGCTTGGATGTAAGCCCCGGTCAATGTCAATAATACTTGTATATCTTACGTTTCCAGTAGACATCCCTGCACTTAAAGGCACTGGGCACCTTTGGTAGTTGTCAAAGACCAGTATTCTCACCTGGTGTATCCCAACATGTGCATAGAATACCAAACCTGTGAAAATTTTGGCTCATTGGTCATCGAAGTTTACAAGAGAACACTGAGAGAAAAAACACCATTGTTGCATTGTGTTCGTTCAGATGCATAATAGACTATAACTATAAAAAGGCTTTAAGAAAAAACAATTCAACTGAAGTCTTTTATTATTTTAGAGAGAAGTTACCTCTTTCTCAAAAATTATTTCAGAGGGTGCCGTTTCTCATAATGTTTTATTCTATCAACAGCTCTCCGTTGCTCGTTACCAAGTACGTTTCCTGACACTTATTCTGAGTAATTACCAATAGCGTCCAGTGCCTTTAAAGGGCTTGTACATTTGGAACTAACTCTGGAAATAAATGGGGTAAAATCTTACGTGGTATTAGAAGTACAGCGACTTTGATTTAAACAAGGTATTCTGAGAGACATTTCACTTCGGAGTAATAAGGTTGTCGAAAAATCGTATTCACTTTTCATCCAAAATTTGATACAACTGAAGGAGCGTTACCGCGGAAACACTTCGCAGGCTGTGTATTCCTACTGGGAAGTATTCTTCCTGCGTGAACATAATTATTCGCCCCGAAATTTCGGCGAAAAAACCCCCCGCCAAACCACCTTTTGAAATGAAATTGTCATGGATTAAAATGTGTTTTGCTGTACACATAATTCGGAAATTTGTTAAGAGTGAACCGTTGCGAACGGTATATATGAGTAAACTGCAAGATCTCTTTTGCTTCTTACATAACCCGGGAATTTGTTTAGAGTGAATGGTATGAACGGTTAAGTAAAACCTCTGAAACTCTTTTTGCTGCACACATAACCCGGGAATTTGTCAAGAGTGAACGATATGAATGGTTTTGTGCAGACTTTGAAGACTCTTTTGCTTCAGACATAACCCGGGTATTTGTTAAGAGTGAATGGTATGAACGGTATTTTTGGAAACTTTGAAGACTCTTTTGCTTCAGACATAACCCGGGTATTTGTTAAGAGTGAATGGTATGAACGGTATTTTTGGAAACTTTGAAGACTCTTTTGCTTCAGACATGACCCGGGTATTTGTTAAGAGTGAATGGTATGAACGGTATTTTTGGAAACTTCGAAGACTCTTTTGCTTCAGACGTAACCCGGGTATTTGTTAAGAGTGAATGCTCTGAACGGTATTTTTGGAATCTTTGAAGACTCTTTCGCTTCAGACATAACCCGGGTATTTGTTAAGAGTGAATGGTATGAACAGTATTTTTGGAAACTTTGAAGACTCTTTTGCTTCAGACATAACCCGGGGATTTGTTAAAAGTAAACGGTATGAACGGTAGAAGACTCTTTTGCTTCACACATAACCCGGGAATCATAAAGTAAGCGGTATGAAAGCTATCGTGCAAACTCAGAAAACCCTTCACACATAACCCATGAATTTGTTAGAGTGTCTATACGAACGTTTAAGCTTATTTTTGCCAAAAAAGTACAACACTGACAACCACTGCAATAAAATCCCTAATAACCATCAATCACTAACCTTTGACCCTCAACAGAAAAGGTTTATTGCTTTAACTTTTGGTCACAAGTTTTTTGTTTGGAATTGAGTTACTATACGCGAGCACGTGTTTATTGATGCAACCCAGAAAATGGCGGGAACCCATGATAAATTGATCACGAATCCGTATTTTCAGATGGTGTTGAAATGTTCTGACAAATTTTGTGTAGGGCTCATTATCAACGACAACAAATAGATTACTACCATCTCCATCTAGTGAAATTTGCGAAGACGCCCGTGTACATATAAGACTTGCCAAAAGTATCACTTCCCAAGGCACTGGACACCATTGATAATTGTGAAAGGCTATCCTTCACAGTTGGTGTATCTCAACATATGCATAAAATAACTAACCTGTGAAAATTTGAGCTCAATCGGTCATCGAAGTTGCGAGTTTAATGAAAGAAAAAACACCCTTGAAGTTGCATGCGTTTAGATGGCAAGTTCTAAATCTGAGGTCTCGAAATCAAATTCGTGGAAAAATACTTCTTTCTCAAAAACTATGGCACTTCAGAGGGAGCTGTTTCTCACAATGTTTTATACCACCAACCTCTCCCCATTACTCGTCATCAAGAGAGGTTTTATGCTAATAATTATTTTGAGTAATTGCCAATAGTGTCCACTGCCTTTAAACTATACTAAGACAGTTTTTAAGAGGAATATCAGTATTTATATTTTCAGCTCCCGATTTTTTTTTTTTTCTCATTAAGTTTTCTTCTTGTATAGAAGTGACCTTTATAGCCTTGTTTGTGGCGAACTTCGTAATCAAAAAAACACACAAACCTTTAAAAACTGAGGGAGGGGGTTTACGGGGAGTCCGTACTTTTCTTGGGTGGAGGGCTTATTCGTGTACTCTCTCTAAAGACGGATGAATTTTCTTTCTTCCAGAAATCAAAGGGCGGATGTGACAATCTTGCCTATGTACATGATGACAACCACAAGTTAAAGTTTCAGCAACCAATCATGGATTATGGTGATGTGGGCAGCACTTTTAGCGAAGACTGCCATTTTCCTTCTAGACGAAATGTCATCATCGTCATGGTTGTTATGCTGTGCATCTTGGTTGCTATAGTCTTCCTTATGATCGGCCATGTTACTGGTATTGGTAGTAATTAATAATAATAATAATAATAATATTAATTACATTTATATAGCGCTTTATACTAAAAATAAGTTTCTAAGCGCTTCGCAAAAAACCCCAAATATAAATGATAAGTAAGCATACGGGAAAATAAAAGCTAGAAATATATAATAATAATACAAAAGGTACACTAAATAAACAATATAACAGGCTATTTAGAAGAAACCAATATCATTGAACTAAGAGAGAAACAAAAATTATTGTAATCTCATTGGCACTGATTGAAACCATTGAAAAGATGGTTTTTTTAGTTGTGTTTTGAAGCCGCCAATTGTCTGAGCATTCTAGATGTAGGAGGGGAGATTGTTCCATAATGTGGGGGCACATACTGGGAAGGCTCTATCCCCGTATCGTGTGTTGGTACGGGGACCTGGTGCAAACTGGGATGATGATGAAGATCTAAGGTTGATTGAGGGGCGTGTTCTGGAAGACAAAAGTTCAGTTAAGTATGATGGTTCAAAGTAATTGGGACTTATGTAATATTTGGTTTGCGTTAACACCAAGTGTGTTTCTACTTGCCAGGTAGAGTTTGTTCTTAGAGAACCGTCTTTCTTCGTTCTTCAACCGTGGAGTAGATTGTTCGCGGGAGATTTCTCAGTTCTGAAAAGAACTGTCCTGCTTTTTAACTATTACCCGGGCAGATGGTATAGAAAATAGGCTGGGAATAGCCTACTACTTTAGCTTAGCTACCGCGGTGTCAGTTCTTATTGGTGTCAATTATTGGTCTCAACGTTTCGACTAGCTTGCTCTAGTCATCGCCATGTATCTATCTTGCCAGATAGAGAACTGTCTTGCTTTTTAAAAGGCACTTTTTGAGGCCTTTCGGCTTGCAATACCGGAAGAATATTATTACAACGAAATGATGGTGATATCCTTTTTGTGCCCTTGTTGTTTTCTTGTACCCGAACTCTCCCGAATTTGGGAGGGACCCGAGCGAGGGACCAAAGTTACAGAGTGTAACTTTGGTTAATCTGATGTGTTGTGTCACTTATTTTTTTCCCCATTATAACAGGGAAAAACTCAGCGGGACCGGGATGGGGCGAAGCAGAACCGACCAGCGCACCAGGTAAACATCAAGTTAATTCTCCGTTTGTTTTGTGTGTGTTTTTTTTTTTTGGGGGGGGGGGCGGCGGGGGCGGGGGGGGTGGGGGTTGCGGTGACACCATTATTGTGCACAGATTTATTTATTGCTACTTGCTACAGATGTTGATTATGTTCTTTGGGGAACTTGTCTTGCTTTATATAACGCGTGGAGAACAATTTTTTTCAGAATTCGGGAGATTTTTCAGTTTTGAAAAAAACGTGTAAGTTTTACTAAGTTTTGTTATAATTTCCCCAATCTAAAATTGCATGACATGACCCCAAAAACTTTATTATTAAAAAGATTTTGAAATCGTTATAGTCATAGTTTGTTTGTCGCATGGATTTTGGCCCGTCCGGGATTGTTTTTCTTCTGCACGATGACTTTTTGCCAACATGAAGTTCCTGATTAATCCCATTGTTGGACGATTTTGAATAACAACCATCCCCATTGAAAAGCACTACGACAGTTCGACAGTACTATTAATCGGCTATGGTTTGGCGGCCTACAGAGTGTGGTGCACCCTACCTATACAGCTTTTATACCCCGCCCATCAGCGAGGGCCCGCCAGAGAGCGCCCTCAAGTGATTATACTCGGTTTGTTTTTGTTATGTGTCTTTCCTCTTCACACGGATTCAACGCACATGTCGTCTGACACGTAAAGCGACGAGCGACGTTGACATACCGTCACTCTTAATTTTAATGTGTTTTTCACAAAAGTTATTATTTTACTTTAGGACCATTACCTCCAAATACACGAAGGCCTTCTTCAGGTGTAGTTACAGACGGCAAGCATGAGTTTGACTACCCTACAACGAATGGTGCTGTTGGTAAGTTGATTTTTTGCTTTGGTGTGCGGTAAATTTGCAATCCTATTCCTTCCTAGCGCTGGCTACAGCTAGCTTTCCGTTTTTAATTTGATTATGGTACTGTTGGTCGTGTTAGTGTTATGTAGGCCTACATCTGGAGGTAGTAATGGCTGCTTCCTTGGTTATTATACCCCTTTGTCAGTGTCTTCAACTGTCTAAAAAGTGTCTTGCCGTCGCATTGCCGACTTACAAAACATGAGTTAAAAGTCTATTGAATTTGCAAGGAAGTAATTTCTGCAAGCAGCAATGCTGCTAATCTTGTTTTGAATGTAACTTATAAAGTAGGGTAGGACGTCGACGTTTGAGTCAGTGCCACTGGCACTGCACTTTTTGTGCAACGGACATGACGGAGAGCCGTCTATGTTTAGTTCCTTTTTTTATATTTTTCATTATATCCTCCGCTTACCAGTTTTCACGCTATTATGCCTTTTTGTTTGAATTGGGAAAAAAATAATGATGCCATATATCAACTGATGCGCTAATTATCTTCATTTGTTAATATGAAGTATGCAAACATATATTAAAACTAAAATACTAAACTTTTTGCATTTACAAGTGCAAATGACCAGTGGAGCCTTACGTGTTTCTAAGTTTTGGTCAAGGGAGAGGAGACTCTTTGCTTGGCAAATAAAACCACAAAATTTTTATCTAGGGACTGTTTACATCGCGCACAGAGAGGTAAAAGATTTGCCACGTTTTTAGGGACACCTCGAAAAACAGGACCTCCTACGATACTATTATAGGCCTAAGTCATTATGCTTGCTAATGTTCATTATGTGTATTTCCCACTAAGGAAATACGAAATTTAGGTCCTTACACAAACTGCCATGTTGAAACTATGGGAATGAATGCCTGACAAATCATTTGTTTTTGCTCGCCCCTCACCTATGTTAATACGCAAAAAGGGATATATTATAATAGCCCACCTTGGGCTGTTTTGATGGCTCTCTCTTCTTTATTTCGGAAAAGTTTCCGTATGCCGCCACCACTTTTTCATTCGAAATAAAATAATATAGTATCTAATTTACCTGATTGATATATCCCTTTTTGTAAAAATGAGTGAAAAAGTGGTGGCGCCATACGGAAAGTTATCCTTTATTTCTAACATCAGTCTTATCAATGGTGAATAAGCCTGTGCGATCTAGGGTAACTAGTGTCAGAGTCTAGTCGCGACTAATGATTGTCTAGACGAGTCAATACTAGGCCTAGTCGGTGGCCGCAGTGACTACTACAATACATATGTAGTCACGGCTAATGCTTGGTGAGCAAGTTGTGACGTTCACAACTACATGTATCTAACTTCAAAAATTCAGCACTAAGTTTAACTAAGTTGCGCCTGCCTTCAGCAAACAGTATGCCGCAATGCACTGAGGAATTAAACATTAGTCGCGACTATAGTGTCAAAGTCGCGACTATTTGAGGCGCGGCTAGACGAGTAGTAAAGTTGCCCAGGCCTAACAGTGAGTTGTGACATTAGTTTTGAGAGACACATCCCGACAAGGTGGGCTAGGGGTCTGTACCTGGGTAGGCCTACTCCCGGCCCCCATTTGGTTGGTCTACCCTTTCTTTGCTGCATGCTATTTTCCTTGCACAATCATTCAATTGAACTAAAGTGTATTTTATGGTTTCTATGTTTGAATGTCACAGGCAGCAGTCCAGCACCCACACTACCGGAGATTACATCTTCTTTTGAAGGTATAGTTTTGAAACTTTTCATTGAGGGCGTACATGTATGTAGATGGGAAAATGCCCACAAACTTTGCAGTCCCAATCTACACACAAGGCCAAGAAAAACACTGGCATACAATATTTTCAGATGCTGTTGAAATCTTTTTTGAGGGTCCATCATCAAAGAAAATAAATGTAATTATGATGTGATGCACATTGAGGTCCTCCTTACTTCTTTGTTTTAAAGACACTGGACACCTTTGGTAATTGTCAAAGACCAGTCTTCTCACTTGGTGTATCTCAACATATGCACAAAATAACAAACCTGTGAAAATTTGAACTCAATTGGTCGACGACTCTGCGAGATAATAATGGAAGAAAAAAACACTGTGTCACACAAGGTTGTTTGCTTTCAGATGCTTGATTTCGGGACCTTAAAATCTAATTCTGAAGTCTTGAAATAAAATTTGAGGAAAATTACTTTTTTTTCTTGAAAACAACGTTACTTTCTCACAATGTTTTATATAATTATCAACAGCTCTCCATTGCTTGTTACCAAGTTAGTTTTTATGCTTAAAATTACTTTGAGTAATTACCAATAGTGTACGCCGCCTTTAAAGCCATTGGACACTTTCGGAACAGAAAAACAAGTAGACAAAAATAGAAGTTCACAGATTTACAAATGACTGACCGGGTTTACAGAAGGTAATGTTGAAAGAATTCTCTTGAAATATTATTCCATGAAATGCTTCACTTTTTGAGCTGTGGCGCAATTTGCTGCCGATCAAACCAGGAGCACCAAGGCGAACTCCTTCTCGTTTTTGTTAAGTGCACTGGGCTCTTTTACATGTGCTCCATAACACATGGGACCAACGGCTTATCGTCCCATCCAAAGGACGAAGCAATGGTTAAGTGTCTTGCTTAAGGACACAAGTGTCACGGCTGAGGATTCGAACCCACACTCAGTCGATCAGAAACCTAATATATCATAACTCATACCATGTTGCTATTGTAAATGTTACTGTTACCATTTCTCTCCGACTGTATTAGATGAAGAGAAATCGTGCGGTAGTCGGCCGGGTTATGACCCACCACTTCATCGCATCGTACAAGGTGACATCGTGGAGACTGGGAAGTGGCCTTGGCTGCTCTCACTCCGTATTCTGGTGAACACCAGCGACGCGGAAAAAAAACACATGTGCGGAGCTACACTCATCGCAGACCAATGGGCAACCACTGCAGCACACTGCGTGGCTTCACCAAAGTAAGTACAGCTCTTTTCTTTCTCCCAATTGACCCAATTCACCTGACGTCATCATCAGAATAATCTTGGATGCGCCACTTTGGTGGGCAATGTCACTGTGCGTTATTCAGTGAAGTGCGCATTTAGGCGACGCAGCGCTTACACGTAAACCTATTGGCCACCGCAATGGTGAGCGGGGCACAGTCGCAGCGTGTGGCATGTGTGCAAGGGTTCAATAGGCTTTAAAGGCACTGGACATTCGTGGTGTTTTGAAGCATTGCATGGTGTTACAAATAAGAAGTAACCCGCTTCAGTGTTTCATTGCCTGAACATGCTCTCTCTTTGCCAGCCGCAAGAACTCGCTGCTTGGACAGAAGCTTCATCCACACTGCCGTCCCCCTATGGAACAGTCTTCCTGTCTCTGTTGTTGGCAACATTACTGAGGAAGGGATTCAGTCATTTAAATGCCGTGTGCATGGACACCTCCTTCTTACATAATTCAGTGTTTCCTTGATACCATATATATTTGTTTTTCTGTTATTCTTTTCTGGTAAATCTGAGCTGCAGTGAACCATTTGATTAGCCCATCAGAGTTCTTCTTTTAAGATCCTTCAGTCTGATTCAAATTTCATTCTGTTCATTGACCATGTCAATGTCTGTTGGGCTATGGTTCACATTTGCTCCTTATATAAAAAAATAAAAATAGAAATAAAAATAAAATAAAAGATAAGGGGATATAAATAGTAAATGGTATTTGAAACTTTGCATGGTGTGGAGAATAAGAGTAACTATAAATACAAGAACAGCTTGGATCCTTCCCGCCTAAATGTGCATCCCTAAAGCCATACATAAGCTCCACCACCACCAGTAGTAATAATAATAATAATAATAACAGTATTTATAAAGCGCCAAATTGCCAAAGGATACAAGGCGCTGAGAAGGAAAGAAGAGGGAAAAAGACAGAACAAAGATAAAGATGACCAGCTACGAAGAGGCAAAAAGGTGGGTTTTGAGAGCACGTTTGAAGGCTGGGACACTGTTTGAGCTTCTGGTAAGGGTAGGTAGAGAATTCCATAGTCGAGGAGCAGCAATTGAAAATGCCCTATCACCTGCAAGTTTATGGGTTTTGTGAACTGAAAGGGATTTACCAGTAGTAGAGCGAAGAGAGTAAGAAGATGTCTGGAGTGAAAGGAGAGAGGAGAGATAATCCGGGGCACAGTGATTGAGGGATTTATATGTGTGGACCATTGTACGGAATTGAATGCGTTGGGCAACTGGAAGCCAGTGTAATTGCTTGAGAAGTGGAGATGAGTGAGTGAATTTGGGCAGCTGAAAGATAAGTCTGGCACAGCGGTTTTGGAGCCGTTGAAGGCGGGAAACATCTTTCTGTGAAACACCATTCAGGAGGCAGCAGCCATAGTCTAGCTTGGACAGAATTAAGGCACGGACAGCATTATGGCAGGCGCTGAAATCAAGAAACCTCCTGATCTGGCTTAGGTTGCGTATATGCCAGTTAAGAGAGCGACAGAGTTGAGTAATGTGAGCAGACATTAGTTTCTGACAGATGGAGAAGGATGAATTTGAGTGCCATTGAGATTAAAGGTGAGGTGATCCAGATTTTTGAGGTGAGTGGGAGAGGCTGCAATGAAGAATTCCGTCTTATCCGGGTTCATCTTGAGCTTATTGGTGACCAACCAGGATTGAAGTTCGTTGACACACCGAGACAAACGAAACAAAGCACAAGCAGCATCTCCAGGGCGGGAGGGGTTGAATGTTAAGAACAACTGTACATCATCAGCATACATGTGGTACTGGATTGAGTGACGTCGAATAAGTTGACCAATGGTGTGGGAGTAATAAGTGAACATCTGAGGTCCAATGACGGAGCCCTGAGGAACGCCATATTTGAGCTTTGCTTCAGTAGAAAGGGCATCCTTAACACAAACCTGGCTAGATCTATCACTCAAGTATGTGTGGAACCACTGGTGAACAACTCCATCTTAACCAAAGTCACATGTGAGCCGCTGAAGGAGAATATTGTGGTCAACTGTATCGAAAGCGGCCGACAAGTCTACCCTGATGAGAAAAACGGCCTGGTGTGAATCAATAGCTCTGAGAAAAGCATCTTGAACTGTAAGAAGTGCTGTTTCAGTGCTATGGCAAGGACGGTAGGCAGACTGCAGGGAGAACACTGTTCCTAAGTTGAAGGTTCAATTGGCTCTTGAACACAGTACCAATGCCCCCGCCACGGCCTACTCATCATATTACTCATCCTAACTTAGGTCCTATCTCTTAGCATTGCCGAGGACTAGTCCTAAGTTAGGACTACCTTTGTGAAATCCACCCCTGGACACGTTTGGTAGTTGCCAAAGACCAGTATTCTCACTGGGTGTACATCCCAATGTGTATGTAAAATAACAAATCTGTGGAGAATTTGGGCTCAATGATCAATTGGTATTGATAAATACTGAAAGAAAACCCCACTGATTTTGCAGAAATTTTTAAGCTTTCACATGCCTAGAAAAGAGCTTGAGTCCCGTGATTGTGTTTGCTCCGCCACAACACGTCATGTCACATATCTTTCTCTTTGATCTTTTCAAATTGCATAATGATAAATCTAAAACATTTGTTTCCTCTGTCTGAAATGCAGTTCCTTAGGGGCCCTCCTTGACGAGGTTATTGTCGGTGACACTCACATCGAAGTCCAATCTCCCCACCATCAGCTTATACCTATTGAGCGTATCATCGTGTACCCTGGCTACAACCCACACATATACATCCACGACTTGGCCCTGCTGAAACTCGCCTGGCCGGTTGAGCGTACTGCTTTCAGTGGGCCGGCCTGTCTGGATGGGAGTGGAGGCGCTGCTGTGGGCCACAGTAACTGTTACGTTGCTGGATGGGGGCGGACTGAGTTCAGAGGTGAGTTACCACTGCTTTTTAGAAACTCTTTTCAAGACAGGCCTGGCCGCATGCGGGCTTGGAAAAATTGTACGCACAAGAAAAACACGGTGCAACTAAGAAATAGGTCTAATACTTCAAAGCGTAGCTCCACATACCTCTGATATGCCTATCAGATCAGGTGTGATACTGCGCTATATACATGTACCTGAAGCCCCCATCACACCGAACTCGAATGTTCTGAAAAAAATGTAGCAAATGGGCTTGAACCGTTCGTAAACAGAATGGACATAGTAGCAACTTTTTCAGTCAGTTAACGAACTTCATGGACGGGCTTGGATGGGTTCGCTCGGAAATGTCGCACCAGCCTTTGATTTCACCAAACTCTTTCTTACTTAAGATTAATCTTATGAATAGGACTTACATGTAGGACGAGTTAAGGTTCGTATCCAAGGGCGTAGGGCGCATCGAACCCATCCTAAGTTAGGACGGGTTACTCGTCCTAACTCGAGATAGGATTAATCCTAGAGTTTCGTGAAATCGGCTGCAGAACTTTGAGAAATTTTGTAGCTATTCCTGCTTGCAATTACAGTGTAGATGGAGTGGCAACGTATTTAAAACGAGGACAAACTACAAACGGATTTGGCGTACTTGGATTGTTCTAGGGACGTGGTTCGGTCCGGCGATATTTGGATACTGTGTGCACACAGACGTGGGTACCTGTGAGAGGAGAGATAGTTCTTGTCATTGATTTAGCCGAGTAGGGCATATTTGCCGCAAAGGCTGTATACCTACTCCCAGGGAGCTGAGATGGTTTAAAGAATGAATTAAATGACCCAGTGACCAGGGGTAATGATGTTGGAGCGCTTTTAGAAGCCCTTGGGGTGTGAAAAGCGCGGTTTAAAACCGATGATTATTATTGTTATTATTATTATTATAAGAACCCAGTTTTGTGATTTGTTTGCAGGAAATGTTTCTCTGGACCTCCTTGATGCCAAGATGAAAGTTGTTGACATCGACCACTGTATTCAACGCTATGAAGGTTTCAAGAGGATTGGATTCACTCCAAACCAAGGAAGTATCTGTGCTGAGCCTGCGGACAATGCTAGAGATGCTGGTCCATGCAGGGTATGTTCTGGAAAATCTCTTGTTAATCACTCGAGTTTACCTTCGCTTTATCATATATTCGATGGGCGTCTTGTTGTGTGTCATGGCCGAGTCGTTTAGAGCAAGTTCTGGTGGTTAAGTCATCAGCGTGGTGTTTGAATCCCGGTCGTGACACCGACAATTGTCCTCGAGCAAGATGCTTAACTACAGTTGCTTCCCTTCATCCGGGGTTATAAATGGGTACCTGCGAGGGTGCACGTTGATATTGTGTATATGTAAAAGCCCTCGGAGCGATATGGTTGCCCATAACAGTCTGTGCACTTCCCAGGGAGCTGAGAAAGATTAACAGAATGCTATGAGCCCAATGACCAGGGCACTACAACAAAATGTAAAGCACAGTGAGACATTATTGTGAAATGCACTATATACATGTATGTACAAGTTATTGGCATAATTGTTATTAAATAGACTGAAAAGTCTATTAAATCATATACAGTACCATGTATGTTAGCCCTCTACTCAATAAAGTTGTCCTACTTCTTTTCTAAATGCAAGGGTTTTCATTCTCCTTTTCCTCTAGTATTAGGGGGCACTTCCATTGGGAAATATAAGTTCAAGATTGGAACCTTGCAGTGGGCACCACAGCAAAAGCACATTCAGCGTGGCAATTAATTGCTGTGGGTGCTTTGGATAATTTCAAGGCTTCATTGGGCACATGAAGCACGCCCTCTGCCGCCTATGAGGCAAAATACGATGACTTAATCACCAGAACTTGAATTTGATTCCCTTAACAAATCAGCAATGACAGCCTACTTACAATGTAATTTGTAAGTTTGTATTGGAACCTTGCAGCGGGTACCACAGCAAACGCAAAGGGCACCACGGTAATTACTATGGGTCGTCGTCTAGCCTATTTCACTCCACTGCAAGCCTCTTCACCAATTCTCCATCTCACTCTATCCTGCGCTGTCTGTTGCGAAGCAATACCCCTGTATGTACTTAGTTCATCTCTCCATCTTCTGTTTTGTCGCCCTCTTTTTCTTGTCCGGTTTCTTGAAGTCCAGTTGGTTATGTTGCATGCCCACCTGTTGTCATGCCTCCTTGCTAGGTGGCCTGCCCATCTCCACTTCTTTGATTTGATCGTCTTGATAATATCCTGCACTCTTGATTTCTTTCTTAGGTCCTCATTCGTCACCGTGTCCTTCTTTGTTACTCCTATCATAACCCTTTCCATAGCCCTCTCTGTCACTCTTAGTTTTTTCTCTAGTCGTTTGGTGGTCGTCCATGTCTCAGCACCGTACGATAGGACAGGTATGATGCACTAATCGAATACCTGCCTTTTCAGGGATATAGGAAGGGTGTGGTCTCGAAAGATGTAGCTCAGTGTGTCAAACTTCACCCATTCTAAGAACTCATTGCTCTTCACTGGCTCCCTTTCCAACAGCGTATCAAATTCAAAGTTCTTCTTCTTGTGTACAAAGCTCTCCATAAACAGTCGCCATCCTACATATCTGACTTACAGCTGCAACCACAACGCAGACAGCTTAGATCATCCACATCTTCCCATTAGATTATCGTGCCCAGAACCCATGCTGTATCGTTTGCAGATCGCTCACTCTTCTGGTTTGGACCAAAAGAATGGAACACTAACCACATCATGGATGCTAACACTATTCACATTTTCAAGAAACTCCTCAAATGTTTTCTATTCCAACAAGTGTATCAAAATTAATTTCATCCAACTGTCTTGAGCGTCTTTGAACAACTTTGGTTGATTTGGGCGCTATAAAAATTCCCTCCGATTGATTGATTGATTGATTGATTGATTCTTCTCTTTATTGTTATTGTTCTCTTTATTGCTATGGGTGCTGTGGGTTATTTTGAGGCCTGAAAACAGTAATACGATGTAGCTTTGGTTCAAGTTACATTGTTCGTTTTGTTTTTGAAGGGTGACAGTGGCGGACCGTTGTTGTGTGAGGGAGAGGACGCTAGGTGGTATTTAGCTGGGATTATTAGTGTGGGTGTCGGATGTAACTCTACTGCATTCCCTGTTGTTACGACACGGGTATCCGCCTACGTGGACTTTATTGAAAGTACCATAGCTGGTGAAAGTCCATCACTGAATGGTAAGTTTTGTTTCATTTGGTTGACTTCTCAAAATTTGTAACACCAGTAGTTTTTTAGATTTGCATCGGGATAATGACAACGATAATTATCTTCAAGTACGCGCTAATCCTCCAATCAGACTGGCAGAATGGAGTGGTGATAAAAACCTATATTGCACGGCTAATATCACTACCATGCGTATTGTGTGTTCTATGTCACGCGCAAGTTTGCTTGAAGATAAATACGTTATCACACGTGCGCTCGTGGAAATACGGAAAAATATAGTGCGTCTGCGTCCCATATCCAACTCGGCCTTCAGCCTTCGGCCTCGTTGGATATGGGACGCAGAAGCGCTGTATTTTTCCGTATTCCACTCGCGCTTTTGTGATGACTTATATAATACAAACACTTCATTTTTTTCACAGAGGTCGAGAAAGTACTGAATATACAGTGCTAACACACAATAGTATATTTGGGTAAAACCAATATTATTATTATAATGGATGTTAAATTTGCATCGGGGATAAAGAATATTAATTTTGGTTTTTACCCATACACCGATGTGTGTTAGCACTGTATACATGCCTGTGATATTTTTTCACAGGACTCGGGAAAGTACTGAGTATACAGTGCTAACACACATCGGTGTATGGATAAAAGCCAAAATTAATAATATTATTATTCTCTATACCTGATGCAAATTTAACATCTACTAAATCTTTGCGGTACCAGCTGCTAAATATAGGGTTTGCTCTAGCCACCGAGCAATGTCGGTGGTCTAGTTGGTAAGACACTGCTCTAGAATTGCAAAGCTGTTAAAATTGCATCGATGATAAAAACTATAATGTATGCACTGATATGTGTTAAGCACAAAAGGCGATTGTGGCACATCACCCCAATCTTTGCCACACCTTCTACGATGCCCAGCCATGCCAGCCCTTGAGGGGCAGTGCTGCTTTCAAGACCTGGGCCCATTTTCATTGCTCTGTTATACCGTAAGCACAGAATCGGCGCTTACGGAAGCAGATTATTCTGTGCTTACGGCAAGCATATTTCACAGGTTAGGGGCGAATTTTGGCTTCAGCGCGTGCTAAGTCTTTGTTACTAGGTATTCTACTCTTACAAGGTTAGCGCAGAAATTCAGCGCTTGCATGTAAGCGGGAATCGTCATCGTAAGCCCAAGGTTCGCAGTAAGTAGAGCCATGAAATTGGGCCCTGATGCCAGCAAATGTGAAGGCTGTGAGATGCGCCCAATCCTGGCCAAACATTTGAAGAGTAGAAGAAGAAGAAGAAGCACAAAAAATAAATTGTGACTTTAACTTCCAAATCTGTCTCTATTATTCAATCTACAGATCGTTCAATGTGTACAGAGTTGACATCCCATACATGCGATGGTCTTCTTCCGTATACTTCCGTTTTTACCACGAACCAATCGGACATCAATGCTGTTGCCGATTCCATGCTTGCCATAAACCAGTCGTGTAGTGCGGAGTTTGCAACGTTGGTGTGCTCTCTATTGTACACTGGATGTTCGGCTGGTCGGGCGTTGGTACCTTGCAGGGGATACTGCCAAACAGTAGCAGCCAATTGTAGCGAGGCTTATGCTGAGGTGATGGGCATCCAGTTCATGGATATAGCAAAATGTGAGAAGCTGCCGGAAGCCACGGATCCCGATCAGATGATGTGTTACAAAGGTGAGGTATTTAAAGCCATTGGACTTTTTTTGGTAGACAGTATTGTCCAAGGCCCACACTTCGTTTATAACAACTTCTATATAAAATAACAAACCTGTGAAAATTTAGGCTCGATCGGTCATCGAAGTCGGGAGAAAATACTGGGAAAACCCACCCTTGTATCCGCACGTTTCGCCGTGTCATGACATGTGTTTAAAATAAAACCGTAATTCTCGATATCGAGAATTGATATTGCTTTACTGTTTTTTCAAAAAATTAAGCATTTCATGGAATAATATTTCGAGAGAAGTCTTTCACCACTACATTGTACCTTCTGTTTGTAAATCTGTGAACTTTTTGTTCTGTTCCGAAAGTTTTTTTTTGTTCTGTACTGAAAGGTTCCAATTGCTTTAAGAGTAACTATAAATATAAATATGAATAGTAAACTTGCGGGTACAACCATGAGTAAAATCTCTTTTGAAGGAGTGGTGGCTCTGAAAAGAGCCGGTTTGCTCTTGACGTTTCGAACAGTATACTCTGCTCGTCTTCAGGAGGTATTTAGTAATTTGTTCATGTTTTTGTATCATGTTTTTGGTTGAAGGCACTGCCGTCGATTAATCTTAGGACTTATTGTAGTTTGTGTTAAGTTGTGTCGTGGCCGAGCGGATGAAAGGACCGCGGTCGTGACACTTGTGTCTTTGAGCAAGATACTTAACTATAAGCTTCTCTCCACCCAAGGGTTAAATGGGTACCTGTGAGGGCAAAGATGGTTCTTGTGATTGATTAGGTTAGTGCGCTACATATTTGGCGGCACAGGCTGTATACTCCCCGGGGAGCTGAGATGACCAGGGGTAATAAAGTTGAAGCGCCATAAGCGTCACTGCGTGACGGACCTGAGCCCTATATAAGAAGCCACTATTATTATTAATCATAGATGTTAGGACACATTGAACCCGTCCTGAATTAGGATGAGTTACTCGTCAACTCATCTCCCTACTTGAGATAGGATTAATCGTAGCATTTTGTGAACTTGGCAACTGAACACCTTTAGTAATTTTCAAAGACCAGTAGTCTCACTTGGCAATGTTAACAAATATGTGAAACTTTTAACGCGCAATATGGCCGCCTAATTTTTATGCTTACCTGTGAAATACGCTTGCACCTTAGCAATTTTTTCTGCTATAGTAAGCACAACAAATTTGCTTATCGTTAAGCAGCGCTTTAAATTTGGCCCAGATTATTACACATGTTAATCAAGAATTTTCTTTGCATTACGTTTTAGACGAAGACTCACGCTGTGGGGAGGTAACCATGACGCTCAGCCCAAACAGTCACAAGCGACTACAGTCGCACAGATTCCCAAACCCGTACGGGACCTACCTAGACTGCAGTTACATCATCACTGTACCAACCGATCACCTGATTCTTGTGAAAACACGCGAGTTGAATATTGAGATGTCGGACTTGTTAGCGATCGGAAACGGACACGATGCCAGCAATAAGTCAACGATATTTGCCATGCTTCGTGGAGAAGATGAACCGAAGGTACTTTGGTCAGCGGGGAACTTAGCGTGGATACGGTTCACATCAGCGGACTATTGCTCTGAAGAAAAAACTGGATTTGATCTTGAAATACACGCCATTCATTCATCTAGTAAGTATTGTTAATTTTTTTATTGCTTTTTGTTTATGTAAGTTGCCAGACACACAAGGCCTGAAGGCCACTTCAAGGTGTGGGCTACAATCAACTATCTGACTACTATTCCTGGGGCTGAAGCAGGGTTACCCCCTCTACAGTCCATGTATGTAGGCTTGGGTATCATCCATCAGAAGTTTGGCTGGTAGAGCAGAAAGCACTACCTCCCCAACTTTTCGAAGCAATCATGGTTAATTGTCTTGCTTAAGGACACAGGTGTCACAACCGGGACTTGAACCCACACTCTGCTGATCAAGCACCAGAGCTTGAATTCGGTGTTCTTAACCGCTAGGCCATGTTAGTTATGGTGGGTGAGCAAATACATGTAAAGAACACCGGACTCAAGCTCTGTTGTTTCTGATCAGCAGAGTGTGGGTTCGAGTTCCGGTCATGACACTTGTGTCCTTGAGCAGGACACTTAAAACAATTATTGCTTCGTCTTTCAGATGGGACGTAAAGCTTTAGGTCCTGTGTGTTGTGTTATGCACGTTAAAGAACCAAGTACACTTATTGTAAAGAGAAGGGGTTCCCCTGATGTCTCTGGTCTGATCATCAGTATATTGCGCTACAGCACCTTGTAAAACATTACTTGGTGCTATAAAGGACTCATACTTCAAAAAGTAGCTCCACATACCTTGCAGGAAATAATACTTAGTGGTTATCTCAATACACTTGTTCCCAAACTTAAATTTTTTCGCAGTGGGTGGACCGTGCCCTTTCTATCTCAACACCAAGGATGTGGAATCATCTTCCTCAGAACATCAGGCAATCTCCTTCCTTAGCCAATTTCAAAACTTTGCTTAAATCTTGAGCCTCTTTTTTCGAAAGCCAACTGTACGGCGCTATGAGCAAAGACTGTTGGATCGGCGCCTTACTATTCACACACTCAGTCGACCCAAGTTGTCGCACTGTTTGAGTCAGGCTCAATGTCTGACATGCCACACAACTCTATCGTGCATACAACTGATTAGGTCTTCCTTGTTGTTAGCTCCTGCATCCTCGATCAGGGTCTTGAGCATGGTCTTGGTGGGTCTTCGGGGGCCGCGCCTGCCGGAGTGGGCTCCATACGATGACTTTATTGGCTGGTAGCTCTGGGTGCTGTAGACAGTGACCAGCAAGAAGGCGTTATACATTTAACGCTTTTTTATTATTACTTGATTTCTTATTATTTTTGTTTTTATTGGTATTATTATTGTTGTGCAATTATTATTCTCATCATTGTTGTCTTCGTCATGTCTGTCTTTGTTCTAATTGTCTGTCTGTTCGTTCTTGTCCCCGTTTATTGTCTGTCCCCAGGCATCCCTACATAAGCCTCGGCTTCCAGATGCTTCCAGATGCTTCCAGATGATGCCTCCATACTCTATTTATTTATTTTTCTCTGCCTCTTGTTTATTGGTTATTCCTTTAAAAAAAATATTTGTACTCTGTTTACATGAAGTATGGAAAAAAATACAAGTTTAAATGAATGAATGAATTGATTGATGATTGATTAAATCTATTATGAGAAAACCTTATATTGATTTTACAGATGCATCATTGTTTTGTAGCGTAACCTTCGATGCTGGGTTAGTTGTGGTTTCTGATTGGTGGATTTGTGATGGCGTCGTTGATTGCCCCTCGGGATTGGATGAGATGGACTGTCGCGAACTCCCTGGTATGTTGGATTTACTTTAAGGGCACTGGACACGTTTGGTAATTGTCAAAGACCAGTATTCTCACTTGGTGTATCACAACATATGCATAAAGTTACAAACCTGTGAAAGTTTGAGCTCAATCAATTGGTTTTCGAATTTGCAATAAAATAATAAAAGGTAAAACACCCTTGTCACACAAATTTTTCTGCTTTCAGATGCCTTAAAAAGGCTTCAAGCCTGTGCTTTTATCAGACTTTTATTTGAGTGAAAAATAACCTCTTTTTTAAAAACCACTGTACTTCAGAGGGAGCCGTTTCTCACAATGGTTTATACTATCAACTCCTCTCCATTGCTTGTTACCAAGTTGTTATGCTAATAAATATTTGAGACAGTACCAACAGTGTCCAATGCCTTCAAAGGAACAGCATCTAACATGTTAAACAAAACTATAAAAAAAATCAAAAAGGTTACAAACTGTTGGAGTGCCATCATTTCAACATACATGTACCTGCTTTGTTCTCTTTTTCCCCTTAAAGGCAGTGGACACTATTGGTAATTACTCAAAATAATTATTAGCGTAAAACCTTACTTGGTACCGAGTAATGGGGAGATGTTGATAGTATAAAACATTGTGAGAAACGGCTCCCTCTGAAGTAACGTAGTTTTCGAGAAGGAGTACATGTAGCTTTCCACGAATTTGATTTTGAGACCTCAGAATTAGATTTTGAGGTCTCGAAATCAAGCATCTGAAAGCACACAACTTCGTGTGACAAGAGTGTTTTTCTTTCAATATTAACTCGCAACTTGGACGACCAATTGAGCTCAAATTTCCACAGGTTTGTTATTTTGTGCATATGTTGAGATACACCATGTGAGAAGACTGGTCTTTGACAATTACCAACAGTGTCCAGTGTCTTTAAAGTCCCATGTTATAACCTCCGTTACCCTGCATGGTCTGTTCATTGTCCCTAAAAACAGGGTCAATGCAACTACAAAGGGCTTCATACACTGTCTCGCCTCCTTGTTTAATTCAATCACCCAAACCAACCCTTCCATCAACATTTTCCACCAATCCATCTCTGCCTTCAAAGTCCAAGTCAAGCAAGTGCTCCAGCCATCCCCTCAATCATCTTGCCACCCTAGTCCATTTTGGGTCTTGCATGTTTTCTGTCTGTTCTTTTTAGTATTTTTATATTTTGTTTACTTCCTTAATTTCTTGTTGCAATTTACTGTTTTTTAATGTTTAATCATTTTATCCGTCCTGTAATTGGCACTTGCGCTGTTGGATGTTGAATAAAATAAAATATAAAGAGAAGAAGTATGCATCTTCATGGGTCGCATGGTTGGCTTGTGCGTAAAGCGCTCGCCCTCTCACCAAGGTGACCCTCGTTTGATTCCCGGGCCGGTGCCATATGTGAGTTGAGTTGTGCGTTGGTTATCTGCTGTGCCACGAGGGTTTTCCAGACCATCCGGTTTTCCTCGAAAAAATCAATCACTTTTGATCTTAGGCTGTGCTCCGTGGCCATAATGGGTTGATGTGGCTGGCAGCCAAAGGCGCCCTTGCATGCCTGCTTCTCGAACACTTTGTAGCCCCGTCCTTCGCAATTCAGCTCTTAGCTGCGAGTAAGAATGATTAGCCCCTCCAAATTATTATTACTCACCTCTGAACTCAGTCCGCCCCCATCCAGCAACGTAACAGTTACCGTGTCTCACAGCAGTGACTCCACTCCCATCCAGACATGCCGGCCCAGTGAAGGCAGTTTCAGCAGGGCCAAATTATTATTATTTTGTCTTGGTTACAGACATTTTAATCAGCAATGACTTTAACCTCTGATTCTTTCACAGATGTGCTAAATACAGCAACGTGTGGTATCCAGACTTCTGTATCTCCTAGCAGCATTCAATATAGGATAGTGAATGGGACTAAGGTTGAGCTAGGAACCTGGCCATGGATGATTTACCTACAGCTGGATAGGCCGGACGGATTAGTGACGTGCGGAGCAACACTAATCGCTGACCAATGGGCAATTACGGCTGCGCATTGTGTCTCAACACCAAAGTGAGTCAGACTGAAAGTTTCTAACACCCGACAGGTGCGCCAGGTCACACCGAACCAAATAGGGGGGGGGGAATGGTTTGCTTGTGCAAAAAGCACTCGCATCTCACTAAGGTGACCCCGGTTCGATACCTGGCCAGGGCCATATGAGAGTTGAGTTGTGCGTTGGTTCTCTGCTGTGCCGCGAGGGTTTCCAGACCATCCGGTCTCTGGTTGTGCTCCGTGGTCAGTTTCAGCTATTTCATCCAACTTAAGCAGCTTTATGACATTGCGCAGACGGCCAAGTTTTATAGACCTGTTTATAAGCAGAAAATGTTGATTAACGATTTTCTGCAAGCAGAAATAAGCAGGAAACCAGTAACAAATTGATAGTCAGTGACATGATAGTTTGGCTTGTTAGGTTTTCTGGTAATCGTAATTTTAGATTAGGAGCAAATCTGTGCCTCTGGCATTCCCCTCTGAGCATTTTGGGAGCAGGACGGATCTTGCGCCGTCTTAACAACGGTGAACTTAAAGGCAGTGGACACTATTGTAATTACTCAAAATAATTATTAGCATAAAACTTGGTAACAAGTAATGGGGAGAGGTTGATAGTATAACACACTGTGAGAAACAGCTCCCTCTAATGTAAAGTGGTTTTCGAGAAAGAAGTATATTATTTCCACAAATTTGATTTTGAGACCTCAGATTTAGAATTTGAGGTCTCGAAATCAAGCATCTGAAAGCACACAACTTTGTGTGACATGGGTGTTTTTTCTTGGAACTTCGACGACCGATTGAGCTCAAATTTTCACAGGTTTGTTTTATGCATATGTTGAGTTAAACAAAGTGAGAAGACTGGTCTTTGACAATTACCAATAGTGTCCTGTGTCTTTAACATAACATTTACATTGGCTTGGCTCATGACAAGATCGACATCTGAAACCAAGGCGCTCCAGAATCGTTCCGAACATCTGCAACAGTCTTTCCACTTCTAGCGTCTCCAGTCGCTCCTAACTGTTTAAGACGTTGAAACTTTCTTGTACTTAATTCAGAATTTGTTTTGGCGCGACTCTGGAGAGCCTGTCTGAAGCAGGTGTTATGGATGCCAGGAAAGCCATCTGATTTTATAAGCCTGCCTGGTTGAATGATATCATAGTCTTATATAGCGCACGTATCTACCAACAAGGTACTCAAGGCACCTAGTATACACATTTATACAGAAAGATAGGTTATTGAAGCTAAAAATTATGAAGCCCAATAACATGTATGTCGCACCTTATAAGGGTTTACAAGGTGCTACGGCACATACAACAGCCACAGCCAGGAACACTGGGGCGGACCCCTTCTCTTTTCGATAAGTGCACTGGGTTCTTTTACATGCATTACACAACACATGGGACCAATGGCTTTACGTCTCATCCGAAGGACGAAGCAATGGTTAAGTGTCTTGCAAAAGGACACAAGTGTCACGGCTGGGGGTTAGACCCTGCTGGGCATTCGAACTGTAATTGATCTTGTGAATTTATCTTATTGCTGATAGATACTGAGGGCACAGCTCCTTCAGCAACCCTTTTCTGTATTGGCAGGACCCTTTATCGTCGCCGAGCGGTTAAGAGCACCAAATTCAAACTCTGGTGTTTCTGATCAGCAGAGTGTGGGTTCAAATCCCCTAGTCTTGACACATGTATCCTTAAGCAAGACACTTAACCATTGCTTCGTCCTTCGGATGGGACGTAAAGCCGTTAGTCCCATGTGTTGTGTAATGCATGTCAAAGTACCAAGTGCACTTATCGAAAAGAACAGATTTATATTGTTCTTATTATTGCACTTACATATAAAGGGAATGAACACATTTGTAATTACTTAAAACAAATATTAACTTAAAAACTGATTTGGTAACGAGCACTGGAGAGCTATTGATAGTATAAAAAAGTATTGGAAACGACTCCCTCTGAAGTAACATAATTTTTTAGAAAGAGGTAATTTCTCACTAAAATATTAAAAGACTTCTAGCTGAAAGCACCCAAGTGTGTGTTTTTTTCCATAGTTTTCTCTCAACTTCGATGACCAATTGAGCCCAAATTTTCACAGGCTTGTTATTTTATGCTCATGATGGGATACACCAAGTGAGAAGACTGGTTTTTGACCATTACCAAACGTGTACAGTGCCTTTTAGATGGGCCATGGAAGGATTGACTTTGTCTCCTCTATCTCCCCCAGTTCAATGGGAGTACTCATCAATAACGTCGTCATCGGAGACGTCCTACTGACGGAACCGTCGTCGCACCACCAGAAAGTTGAGATTGAGAGAATTTACCCCCATCCGGGCTACGATAGGAAGACACTCGTCAATGACATCGCCTTGCTGAAGCTAGCGAAGCCGGTCCGGTTTACTCCGTATGCTCGGCCTGTCTGTTTGGACGATGACTCGAACATCAGGGAGAAGTATTCCACGTGTTACGCTGTGGGTTGGGGGTTTACACAGTTTAGAGGTAAGTGGGGAGGTAAGTGGGATAAGAGCACTTAATTCAAGCTCTGCTGATCCCTGAGCAAGACACTTCACTATAATTGCTTCTCTCCACCCAGGGGTAAATGGGTACCTGTGGGGGCAAAGCTGGCCCTGTGATTTAGCCGAGTAGCGCATTTGTTGCACAAGGCTGTATACTCCCTAGGGAGCTGAGATGGTTTAAGGAATGATTTAAGGCCCAGTGACCAGGGTTTATAATGTTGGAGCCCCATAAGCGTCACTGCGTGATGGACCTGAACGCTATATAAGAAGCCATTATTCTTCTTGTTCTTCCTTTCAAGTGCAACCTTCAAAATTGAAGAAAGTTGCACTGCAAGACACACCGAAGCAAACCTCTTCTATGGTGATAGGGCCTTCTCTAATCTTGCCCCCACCTCTGGAACTCTCTGCCTCAAAGTCTAATAATAATAATAATAATAATAATAATAATAATAATAGTCAGTTTTTATATAGTCTCAAAGTGCTTCTACATTATAACCCCTGGTCACTGGGCCTTAAAATCATTCCTTAAACCATTCCTGAAACCATCTCCCTGGGGAGTATACAGCCTGTGCCGCCAAATATGTAGCGCACTAACCTAATCAATCACAATAACCACCTCTGCCCTGACAGGTACCCATTTACCCCTGGGTGGAAAGAAGCAATTATAGTTCAGTGCCAAGGACACAAGTGTCACGACCGGGATTCAAACCCACACTCTGCCGAACAGAAACACCAGAGCTTGAGTTTGGTGCTCTTATCCGCTCAGCCACGTCACCCCAAGTCCACGAGAAACACATGACATTTCTCACTTCCAAAACTCCCTTGAAACACATCTTTTCAGACTGGCCTTTGAACACATCTGAGATTTCTTTTATTGACCTGGACCAGTGCCTTTGAATGTGTATACAGAGAAAGTGCGCCTTACAAATCCTATCTGAAGGACGAAGCAGTGGTTAAGTGTCTTGCTTAAGGACATAATTGTCACGACTCCTGACCCACACTCCCTTGAACAGGTCAGAGCGTGAGATTGGGTGGTGGTGCACTTAACCACTCGACCACAAAACCTCCACTGTATGAAGGATCTCGCTACGTGAAATTCCCATAATAAGAATAACAATAAAAATACTCCGTTCGTATATAGCACTCTATAACATCGCCGTAAGAGTCTTATCAAAGCACACACTATTCGATCCAAACCGGACCTTCTTCAGAGGCATAAAACAAGTAAAAACAATTGCATATCCATTTATAGAAAAAGAGATGACGATTATTATTATTATTATTATTATTATTATTCTTCCTCTTCCTCTTCCTCTTCCTCTTCCTCTTCCTCTTCCTCTTCCTCTTCCTCTTCCTCTTCCTCTTCCTCTTCCTCTTCCTCTTCCTCTTCCTCTTCCTCTTCCTCTTCCTCTTCCTCTTCCTCTTCCTCTTCCTCTTCCTCTTCCTCTTCCTCTTCCTCTTCCTCTTCCTCTTCCTCTTCCTCTTCCTCTTCCTCTTCCTCTTCCTCTTCCTCTTCCTCTTCCTCCCCCTCTTCCTCTTCCTCTTCCTCTTCCTCTTCCTCTTCCTCTTCTTCTTCCTCTTCCTCTTCCTCTTCCTCTTCCAATGATTAGGGAAACAGTCCAACCATCTTCTGGAAGGAAACATGGTGATGGTGACAATTGAAGAATGCATCGAATGGTACCAGAAATTCCAGGTCTGGGGACTAACAATGACTGATAGAGTATTGTGTCTGAAACCAGCGGATTCAGTTATGCCCTCAACTGCGTGTAATGTAAGTCTGTCATTGAACCATCTGAATTTGCCCGTAACCTCGGTGTTATTACGGATTCATCATTGTGCATGAGTAGACATTGTGATAATGTTTGCAAAGGAGCTCTCATGGCTATTAGGAAAATATCACAAATTCGCCGCTACCTGGATGAAGCAACTACTCTTCGTCTTGTTCATGCCTTCGTCACTACTAGACTTGATTCCTGCAATTCACTTCTGTATGGACTCCCCGATAAAGATCTTGCTAAAATTCAACGTGCACAGAACACTGCTGCTCGCCTCGTTTCTTGTCTGCCTCGTTCTCACCATATTACACCTGTACTAATGCAATTGCATTGGCTCCCAGTTAAGTTTCGAACAGTTTACAAAATTCTTCTGTTAATTTTCAAGGCTCAAACATGTCAATCTCCTGCTTATTTATCTGAACTTGTTCATCATTATTTCCCCACTCGGACTTTACGATCATCTCAACAGTCATTGCTTTCTTCTACTAGAGCTTCTTCCATTTTTTATGGCCACAGATCTTTTTCTTACGCCGCACTGTTTCTTTGGAATAGTCTTCCTGTGCATATTCGCCAAGCTAATACTTTACAATGTTTTAAGTCCTTGTTGAAAACTCATTTGTTTAAAGCTTCTTTTTTGTAATTTGCCTATTTGTATCTTGTATCTTTCTCTAATTGTTTATTTTATTGTTTCTTTAATGCGCTTAGAGGCTTTTGCATTAGGTGCTTTACAAATGTCTTATTGTTATTATTATTATTAAGTAGGCCTGTGCATACCCACAACCTTGTTTCCTTTGCGCCGTTTTTCAAGGCCGTCGTTGGCTTGGAGAGCCGCAATCCAAAGTGACTGGAACGGGGGCACAAGGGCCTTTTCCAATTTGTTTGCAATTTTTAATAATAATAACAATAATAACTGTGGCTTCTTATATAGTGCACATGTCCGTCACTCAGTGACGCTCCTGGCGCTGTAACATACGGTATTTCCTTCAAGATGTGGGACTAAGTTTGAATTATGAGACCTAATTCTGATAGCACCATGTAATTTTTTTAAAAGGTGCTGTGGCACAATTTGCTGCGGATCGGACCAGGAACACTGGGGCGAACCCCTTCTCTTTTCGATAAGTGCACTGGGTTCTTTAACATGCGTTACACAACACATTGGACCAACGGCTCAACGTCCCATCCGAAAGACGAAGCAATAGTGAAGTGTCTCGCTTAAGGACACAAGTTGGGGATTTTAACCCACACTCTGCTGATCAGATGTTTTTCTTTATAATCTAAACCAATTCGAAGCACAGGGTCATCGGGTCAGCATACATTAACAAATTATGCAAATTAAAAAGCATACAAAATTATTAGTTTGTAAACAAGATAACAAAGAAAAACATTGAAAAAAAACATGATTTAAGGATGAAAAGTCGATATAAGCTCCCCATGTAGGTATTGGAAGTTGACAAACTAGTTTTAATAGTTATATTATGTCAACTTCCAATACCTTGGGGAGCTCATATCGACTGTTCACGTGAAATAAATCATGACATACTTGTTTTACTTTCTGACTATACTTCATACATAACTAAGTTACCTGAACAATATTATTTGGAGCATTGTGGAAATGATGACTGTGAGAAAAATTGCATCCAGGATAAATTTGTTCAGGGGCCAATTTCATAGAGCTGCTAAGCACAAAAATTTGCTTAGCATGGAATTTTTTCCTTGATAAAAACAGGATTACGTACCAACCAAATTTCCACGTGAAAACAACAGCTGAAAACCAGTAACAAGTAATATGTAAAAAAACAAAAACAAAATGCATAGAGTTCTTTGTTAGTTTCCTCATTGAGGGATAAAACAGTTTTATTAATCTGTCTATGTTTGTATGTATGCAGGGAGACAGCGGGGGACCAGTGATGTGCCAGGGAGCCGATGGTAGATGGAACATAGTTGGAATTGTAAGCCTCGGTGTACGATGTTCCGAGCATCCGGTCGTTACGACTCGTATCTCCTCCTACATGGACTACATCACCAATGTCATTAAAGGAGGTTCGTACTATGATCTGATGTGAACTTGATAGTTGTTTTATTTTAACTGGGCAGCATACTCATTGAATATTCAAGTTAAAGGCACTGGACACGTTTGGTAATTGTCAAAGAACAGTGTTCTCACTTGGTGTATCTCAAAATAAGCATAAAATAATGGGCCTGTGAAGATTTGGGCTCAATTGGTCGATGAGGTCGCGAGATAATTATGAAAGAAAAAACACCCTTGTTGAACAAATTTATGTGCTTCAGATAGGTTTATGCATTATGCATTTTATAACAAACGGTTTCAAACGCTTTTCATGGACCAACTCGACCGATCCAAGGCAACGTGTTCGTTTAAGTCTGTTAATTTGATTTATATTTGCTTCATTTTACAAAGATGTTTTTTAACCTTCCTTAGATCCACATCCTGCCAAATGTGAACCAATCCACTCAGAAACATGTTCCGGTGTTCTCCCCTACGACCAGACATTCAGAACCACTGAAGAGTTCTTCGAACCAGTGATTGCTATCCTACAAGAGAACGTAACATGCCCCTCGGTCAACATGACGCAGATCATGTGCATGACGATGTTCCAACAATGCACCGCGGACGGGCGTTCACGGGTTCTCTGCAGAGAGTACTGCGACGAGGTTGTCAGTCAATGTGAAGATGTGTATAGGAACGCCACTGGTATGCCGCTGAGGGGCGTTGTAGGGTGTTCTTGGTTACCAGCTGCCGGAACGAAGGATCAGATGCTTTGCTATCGAGGTACGAAACGTTTTGGGTATTCCCCTAAAATATCATATATTATTAACATCTCCATTAAAGGCACTGGACACTATCGTTATTAACTCAAAGTAACTGTAAGCATTAAAACTTTGGTAACTAGCAATGGAGAGCTGTTAAAAGTATATAAAACATTGTGATAAACGGCTACCTCTGAAGTACTGTAGTTTTGAGAAAGAGGTAGTCACTAAAATATTAAAATAGTTCAGACCTGAAGCCTTTTTAAGACCTATGAAAGCACACGCAAACAAATCCTCATTGCTTTGATACACCTATTTGGTGTGATAAAGCACTGTTTCAGAACTCAGTAATATTTTTATTTGTGATGCGATCAAGCTAGATGAGTCGCATGTCAGCGATTTCATTACGGAGAAACAAGTCAATAATTTGTTCAGTACACTTTTGTTCCAACAACCTCCTAACTTGCTCCTCTTTTGGATATATGTGTTTTTCTAAAGTTCTCTAAAGAACAAACTCTCCCTGGCAAATAGATACACACATGGTGTTACCGCAAGCCAAATATTATACAAAGATAACATGGTTTGAGGGTGACCAGTCGATATTAGCTCCCCGAGGTATTGGAAGTTGACAAACTAGTTCCCGAGGCGAAGCCGAGGGAACTAGTTTGTCAACTTCTAATACGGAGGGGAGCTCATCGACTAGTCACCCGAAATAAACCATGTTATATTTGTTTTACTATACTTCATACATATTCAGTTACCGGAACATGAGTTTTGAGCAAGAGAAAATGATTACTGTGGAACAAAATGCACATGATAAGTTTGTTCATGTGTTGTATGTCGTTTAGAGAGCGCTGTTCGTGCGTTTTTCCAAATGGTGCCACGATCAATAGCGCCTGGGGATGACGTCGCGCAATGGTAGTGCACATGACAAGTAGAATAGCTCCCGGGGAACTTTTACTTGTCATGCGCATTTACCTATTGCTTGAATACTCACATGCGCGCTTGGTAGTTAGCAAAATTATCACCTGGCACGTGATGATGAATGGACCAATGAGAACTCGACTCTCTGTCATGAACCGGTATGAGGTATAGTAAATATTGATACCTCATCACCCACTCATATATTTTCTTAGCTAGTTGTTGGATTATTTTTGTTTTAGTTTCTGTTCATTTTCTTCCCTTCCTTTATTAAATTTCTTCGTAAAGCTCCATATAAATGGTTGGTATTCAATTATTATTAGATGAAGACGCCCGATGTGGAAACCAGTCTGAGATTTTCCTTCAGCCGTCTGACGACCCCACGTTGCTCCAGTCCAATAACTACTCCGGCTTTTACGGTACTCTCCTAGACTGCATCACAATCGTCTCGGCACCGCCTAACCATCGCATTGTAGTCAAGGTGCTAGACTTATCCGTGAATGAGTGTTGCGAGCCGTTGACGTTCGGTTCGGGCAATGACGCGCACAACAAGTCAACAACTATAGCGAGGTTCCTACGGACTGAAGACATCGTAGAACTGGTTGTGTCTGCCGGTTCAACGATGTGGATAAGGTTTTCTACAGCAACTAAAGTATCGCTAACGCGAGGTTATTCTTTGGAGATGTATGCTGTTAATGAAACTCGTAAGTAAAAAGTGTCTAACCCTTTAGCCCGCATACTGCCCGTAGGCGCCCTGCATATTACCATGCATGAAAATAACACATGTTCCACATAAGAAAAAAATGACATAAGATTTAAAGGTTGAAAGTCAATTCACCATCAAACAACGCATGGACGCGTAGGTGCTTTCTGTGTTGAGCGGGCCGTTTTCTCTGTGTGGGTGGACCGTGTAGGGGATGTTCCATGTACCACACATGCATGTACACAGAAATGGCAGTTCCTGCTTGTTTTGCGACAATTTTGAAAATATTGCTGACACAATGAGACCCTGATTTGATAAGGGAAAGACAACAAAGGGTCTCATAGTTGTTTCCCAGATTTGATGTTGTGGTATGAGAAAATTATCAGTAAGTACCATCGTGATTTGCAGAACCTCGGCCATAAGCTATGGCCAGTTGGGGTTCAAAGGGTGGGGTGTCGTTGCCGAGCTGACAAGATCACCAAACTCAAGCTCTTGTGATTCTGTTCAGCAAAGTGTGGGTTTGGGAGTTGTGACACTTGTGTCCCTGAGCAAGACACTTAACTACATGCTCCTCTCCACCCAGGGGTAAATGGGTTCCAGTGAGAGCAGGGATGGTTCTTGTGATTGATTTAGCCGATAACGCATATTTGTTGCAGGCTGTATACTCCCCCCAGGGAGCTGAGATGGTTTAAGGAATGAATTAAGGCCCAGTGACCAGGGGTAATGATGTTCAGGCATGAGAATCTTCCTGTTTAAACAGGAATTCCTGTTTTTTCCTTTTCAAATTTGTGGTCGTCGAGTTCAGTGTGAATTTGATATAAAATTTGGGGGTGTTTTGTAGGGGGTATACAGTCTTGGTTCCAAGAAGTTCCAGTTGTTGTGTAGTCAGGAAAACCTAATCGCTATCTAAACTGCTATCACCTCATGGACATGCATTTTTAGCGTTCAATTTTTCAGATTTGTTTGGGTACGAAATAGATTTCCTGTTTTTTCATCATCGCCCATTCTCATGCCTGGATGTTGAAGCGCTTTGAGTGGGTGTGAAAGCCCCTATATACAAACTGGTTATTATTATTATTTATTATTATTATTAAACCATTTCCATAAGAAATTTATAGATCAACTTCTAACCGTTCCCTGCAGTCGTACCATCCATGTGCAATAAAGCCTCCACCGAGTTCCCTTACACCCCTCCTGATTGGTGGACATGTGATGGGATAGTCGATTGTCCAGAAGGGGTAGATGAAGAAGGATGTGCTACAGCCCCTCCAGAATACAACGGTAATTATTTTAAGCTTCCGCCGCCAGTTCTTTAAAACTGTTACTTGAAGGCAGTGGACACTATTGGTAATTACTCAAAATAATTTTTAGCATAAAACCTTAATTGGTAACGAGTTATGGGAGAGGTTGATAGTATAAAACATTGTGAGAAACGCTCCCTCTGAAGTAACGTAAATTTCGAGAAAGAAGTAACTTTCCACGAATTTGATTTCGAGACCTCAGGTATAGAATTTTAGTTCTCGAAATCAAACATCTGAAAGGGTGTTTTTCTTTCATATTATCTTGCAACTTGGACGACCAATTGAGCTCAAATTTTCACGGGTTTGTTATTTTATGCTTGAGATACGCCAACTGTGAAGACCAGTTTTGACAATTACCAATAGTGTCCAGTGTCTTTAAAACACATCTGTTCACTTCGTAATTCTGTTTCAATAAACCATAAGTTGCCTTTAAAGTTGCCATGGCTCCTGACAGGCAACCCCGACCAAAGATATTGACTATTAAGGGAGACCGTCAACATCAGGCTAGATAGCTCAGTTGGTAGAGCTCCACCCGTATTAAACAGGAGGTCGTAGGTTCGAGTCCCCCAATTTTTCTCTGTTCAACCCCAAATAATTATTATTATTGAAAGTGACTTGCAAAATGTAGGAACACTCGCCTTTTTTCCTTCCCCTTATAGATACCATCAACCAAGATGGTTGCAGTGTTCGTTCGGCCGATCCGTCATTTCGTATCATCGGTGGTACGGATGGTGAGATAACAAGCTGGCCTTGGCTGGGGTCTCTGCGTAGACTGAAGAGCAATACACACATTTGTGGAGTGTCACTGATCGCCCCACAGTGGGCCATTACGGCTGCGCATTGTGTCCCTGAACAATCGTAAGTTATTAAATAATCTGTTTTTTGTACACCATTTTGTTTGACACACCCGACGGGCGTCTCAAACATAGAGTTATATATAAGAACTAGAGGGCGCACTGGCCTATATACGCGCTCCGGCATGCACTCAGGTGGCCATTTTCTAAGTTGACAAAACAGCCATCTCACAGCGTGTGTTTGTGCGGCCATTTTGTAAGTTGAACAAACAGCATCGCGTGAGCGTTCAATAAAAAAAACTCAAACGTGTATTTCATATTCAACGCGCATACGGAATGGCGCACTTGTCATCTTGCGGTCCCGTCGCGTTTGTGCAAGCAGCATCACCAGTGCACCCTCTAGTTCTTATATATAACTCTATGGTCTCAAACAGTCAAAGCACTCCCAACATTATTACCCCTGCTCACTGGGCCTTAACTCATTCCTTAAACCATCTCAGCTTCCTGGGGAGTATCCAGCCTGTGCAACAAATAACATGCGCTTCTAAGCTAAATCAATCACAAGAACCATCTCTGCCCTCACAGGTACCCATGCACCCCTGGGTGGAGAGAAGCAATTATGTGTCTTGCTCAGGGACACAAGTGTCACAACCGGGATTCAAACCCACACTCTGCTGAACAGAAGCACCAGAGCTTGAGTCCAGTGCTCTTAACCACTAGGCCATGACATGCCATGGACGAGTTAATAAGATGATTTTTTGTTCACTGTGCAGGTTAATCATAGGTTCCCTGATAGTTGTATTTGGTGATGACAAACTGAACGAGACGTCTGCGTATCACACAGAGACCGAAGTGGAGTCTGTCTACACCCATCCAGGCTTCAATTCCGTCACGGTCGAGAACGACATTGCAGTTCTAAAGTTGGCGACTCCGGTGACGTACTCTGAACGCGTGACCCCGGTTTGTCTCAACACGCCCGTAAGCATTACGTCGGATCTGTGTTACGTGGCTGGATGGGGTTTCAGTAATACAACATCAGGTAATTAACTCAATTTTAATTATACCTCTGACGCCACTCTATTGTGTGCGTTTGATTAGCCCAGAGTTGTTTCACCCCACTTTGACATTGTTCTTGCCCAGGTCCAAATTCCACAGGGTTCAGGCTGCATGTTTCAAGAATTCCCTAGGGTTTTACTGCTTACCCCTACATCCAGGGCAGGGGTGGCTGTTCCCAGAGTATGCCGTAGCACCTTGTAAACCCTTATAAGGTGCTACATAATTGGGTCTCAGAATTCATCACTGCAATAACTAGCTCTCTTTCTGAAAGTTTGTATATGCTCAGCGCCTTGAGTACTTTGTTTGGTATATTGGCGCTATAACAGACAGCATGTCACAAAGCACTTCAAACATTATTACTCCTGATCACTTGGTCTTTTTATTCCTTAAACCATCTCAGCTCCGATCTTGTTATTATTAATATTATTATTATTATTATTATTATTATTATTATTATTATGCCAAATGTTGTGGGTTTTGGGAACAACCAGTAACTAAGAAGTGGATGATCTAAGACATCTAGATGGATTTTAACGGTACTTGTAATTATATTAATTTTGGTTTTTACCCATACACCGATGTGTGTCAGCACTGTATACTCATCAGTACTTTCCCAAGTCCTGTGAAAAAAATATCACAGGCATGTTACTCGGGTGGGATTCGAACCCCAACCCTTGCAATTCTAGAGCAGTGTCTTACCAACTAGACTACCGAGGGTGCCCGGTAGCTAGAGGCAGTTCGAATCCTAAGTTTTTTGGCAGCGGGTAGCGCAACGATATCAGGGATATCGTGTAATTAATTGACAATTTTACTGAGGAGCGGACCCATTTAAAGAATGAAAAACAAGCAAAAGTAATTTATATTTAATGCAATATTGAACAGGGAGCCATGTGAAGAGCATTCAAAATCATTTACTTTTATTTGTTTTCTTTGTAGAGTTTGAGGCATCAGCGACGCTGCAAGAGCTTAGCGTTTCTCTCATGACACGAACTGACTGTCTTCAAGCTGTCGGCCATCTTGGATTGTATGGTATCGTCGCTGAAAACATATTATGTGCCCGTGGTACCAATGGAGAGAGCCCATGCAGTGTACGGTATTATGTGTTTGTTTGTTTGTTTGTTTGTTTGTTTGTTTGTTTGTTTGGTTGGTTGGTTGGTTGGTTGGTTGGTTGGTTGGTTTGTTTGTTTGTTTGTTTGTTTGTTTGTTTGTTTGTTTGCTTGTTTGTTTGTTTGTTTGTTTGTTTGTTTGTTTTGTTTGTTTGTTTGTTTCGATGATCCTCCCAACAAAGAAACTCGGCAATGGTCCCACAAGGGGATGAAAAACACCAAGCGTGTCATGAACTACATAGCAGTTCAAAGTACCAGATTCAAGCTCTGATTAGCAGAGTGTTGGTTCGAGTCTCGGCTGTCACACTTGTGTCCTTAAGCAAGACACTTAACCATGCTTTCTTTGTAAAGTTGGGGACGTAGTGCTTTCTGCTGTACAAGGCACTGCTGTACGTACTATTTTATCCACAAATCTACACTTTCTCATCCAGTCTCCTTAACTGAAACTGGCCATTACTATTACTCATTTGTGGTAAACTCAGGATTGTGTTTTGATTGTTAACTTGTAGGGTGATAGTGGTAGTGCGTTGGTATGCAGGACCAATGAGGGCATCTGGTACCAAGTAGCCATCGTTAGTGCAGTATTTGGATGTAGATCACGACCATTCCCAGGGTTCTACACAAAGGTCTCCCCTTACATAGACTTCATAGAATCGGCCATGCTTGGAGGTTTGTATTAAATTACTTTCTAAAGCCCTTTTCACACTTCATGTACTTTATAGACCGTATTGACTAACCCTGTTTTTGCTACTAAAGTCGCCATCTTGTTGGTCAACCCGTATGCGGGTCCAAACGCGTACATCAATGAAGCACACAGCATGTAATATTCCGGGTTTGATTTCTCTGGCACATGTACGCACACGCACAGACGCCATGTTGTAGGGCAGATATTTGAACAGTGACGTCATATTCAACACGTTCTATTTCCTGGGGTTGAAAAACTGACGGCCTTTTCACACTATGATAATTTTACCCCCGGTCTACCCCTGCAAATGGGAAATGATAATAACCATATTTGATACAAAGCGCCAAGTTTTTACTGCAAGGTGGGTGGAAAGATATTTGAATTATGAGACCTAATTCTTGACACAAGGTGCTGTGGCGCAATATGCTGCCAATCCAACCAGGAACGCTGTAGCAAGCCCCTTTTCTTTTCGATAAGTGCACTTGGTTCTTTTAGTGAGTTACACAACACACTGTACCAACGGCTTTACGTCCCATTCGAAGGACGAAGCAATGGTTACGTAACTAGCTTAAGGACATGAGTGTCATGCCTGGGGAGTTCAAACCAACACTCTGCTGATCAGAAACACCATCCAGTGCTCTGAATCACTCGGCCACGAGCGAGGAAAAGCCACCCCAGATCCATAGCAACCGTGAGCATTCTTGAAACGTGCAAAAGGAATGTTGAGTACAGACCCATGTTTGTCAATGTCAAACTCAAGTCTGCATTTAAAGACACTGGACACTATTGGTAATTGACAAAGACCAATCTTCTCATTTGGTGTATCTCAACATATGCATAATAACACACCTGTGAGAATTTGAACTCAATTGGTCGTCGAAGTTGCGAGAGAATTATGGAAGAAAAAACTCCCTCGTTGCACAAGTTGCTTGCTTTCAGATGCTTGATTTCGAGGCTTTAGCTGAGGTTTTGAATTCGATTTAAATATTTTAGTGAGAAATTACTTCTTTCTCAAAACCTATGTACTTCAGAGGGAGCCGTTTCTCACAATGTTTTATACTATCAACAGCTCTCCATTGCTCATTGCTCAGATTAACAATAATTAACTTTTGAGTAATTACCAATAGTGTCCAGTGCCTTTAACGGGTGATTCGTGTAATGGCAAGCCTGTCTAAAAAACATTGCGTGTTCGCACTTTTGGGGTGTCATGGCTGAGCGGATAAGAGCACTGGACTCAAGCTCTGGTGTTTCTGTTTCTACAGCAGATGAGTGGGTTCGAGTCCTAGTAATGACACCTGTGTCCTTAAGCAAGACACTATTATTGCTGCGTCCTTCTGACGGGACGTACAGCCGTAGGTCCTGTGTGTTTTGCACATGCACATAAAAGAACACAGTATGTGAGATTAGTGACTTGTAATTTTTTGGCCACTCATATGAGGACTCTATTTATTGGAAAACAAGTACATAAAAAAAAAAAGAATTTGACATTCCCCTTCCTTTTTAACAACCCAAGAAATAAACAAACAAGGCATGTTTTCCAGAAACTGTTGTCACTCGTTGTTTGAGTGAAAACAGAGTGCATTTTGGTTGGTGCCTGCCTTGACACGATACACAAAAATGTCAGCCGATGGCATAATAGCGAAAAACGGAGGACAATCCTGAGTTGTTCCTGGAGTTAAGAAACCTTCGCTGCAAGTCTGTCAGGGTGTATGGACGTCATCCGATGTGAAGTGGTTAAGGATGAAACCTAAGGAATGCGCTCAACCAAAATGAATGATATATCAAATCAAATTTATGTCCGTCTTTGTTTTCTAGACCCCAAACCCACTTGTGAGACGCTACAGCCCTCGAACTACACCAGTGCGGTCCAGTACTCCAACACCTACGCCACATCACAGACGTATTACCAGGAATTTCTCAGCCAGTTTGAAGGAACCACAGCTTGCTTTGAGTTCCTGTCTATGACACTCATGCCTGGATGTGAACCACCGGTAACCTAAACCAGTCTCTTCCAGATTTGTTTCATTTTTAGATTGCCTTCCTTCCCTTTTTATTTATTTAACATAGCTTATGTATCGTGCATATTTATATTTTTCTTGCCCTTCTGTTTAATCTCACTGATTTATGTTTTCATTTTGGGGTAATATTGCTTGTACTACTACTACTACTTTATATTTTCTCTATTTGAAGGAACACGTTGCCTTGGATCGGTCGAGTTGGTCTTTGAAAAGCGTCTGTAACCATTTGTTATATATGCATATGATTAGAAAGATATTTTAAAAGTAGAATATAATGATCCACACAAGTATCACTCGAAATTGCGTGGTTTTCCTTTTACCTCGTTGACAAACACGGTCGGCCATTTATGGGAGTCAAGTTTTTCACTCCCATAAATGGCCGACCGTGTTAGTTTGCAAAGTAAAAGGAAAACCACGCACTTTCGAGGAAAATGTGTGTGGATCATTGTATTCTACTTTTAAAACACCTTTCTAACCATATGCATTTTATAACAGATGGTTACAAATGCTTTTCAAATACCAACTCGACCGATCCAAGGCAACGTGTTCCTTTAAGTATATAAAACATGTATTCGTGTGCAATCATGTTTTTACACCTTTCATCCTCTGCTTATTTTCTGATCTAGCTGGTACCTTGCCGAGACTTTTGTCAGAAGATGTTGGCCAACTGTAGCGGTGTCTTCAATACCACTGAGGGGCCATCCCTAGAGTGGGTGATAGACTGCTGGTCCTTCCCTGTCGGACCAACCCCAGACACAGTGGCATGTGTACATGGTAATCTAAACTTATTTATAACACACCTCTTGCTTGTTCTGTATTCTGGTTGGCTGAAACACGGTCATGTGGGGTGATCTAATATAGTCTAGTGATTGGTACATGTTTTTTGCAGGAATAGTGCCTGCCGGGCACTAGTCTTTTAAAATAGTGCCTGGTTACAGCGCTATTGACGTGATCTGTGAACAGCAACTAAAAAACTTCCTTTCTTTTCCAAGTTTCTTTTCTTGGGCTGAGGCTTGAGGTGTGTTATAAACACATAAAATCAGTTTTATCAAATGTTTATCAAATTTAATCGAATTTTTATCTTTTTTTGTGCATTCATGCCTGGAGCTTTCCTTCTCTTCTTTTAAGTCTGTGTTTTTTGTCATTGTTTACAATAATGTATGTAAACACGCCAATTTAAGTCTTTTTAACTTCTGTCGTGTATTTTGTGCTATTTTTAATAAACCTTAATGAATTGAATTGAATTGAATATAATATAAATAAATAAAATATTATTATAAAAAGAAACATTTAAATTGACACACCTTTACAGGCCACGATGCCAGATGCAGTACGAGTGCCGACAATGGTCAACTCAACGTCACCGAAGATCAACATGTGATCTTACACTCGCCACACTACCCATCGTACGACGCATCGTTACGCTGCACGTGGACGATCACAGGACCCATGACGTCACAAGGACTGCTCTTCAAATTCCTCTCCTTTGAGTACGCCGTGAACGACCGCAACGTGCTAGCCGTCGGTCACGGTAACAATCCAGGGAACTTGAGTACAGTCGTAGAGCGATATAATGGATCCGTCAATGGGAGACCTCTGTTGGTTCGGTCCAGAGAAGCCTGGGTGTGGTTCTCTACGGTCGGCATGGCGATGTGCTCGGAGGACGAGTTGCAGCTTGGTGGATTCAAGCTGGAGATTCACGCAACAAATATTCACGGTAAGAGTTATCCGTCAGAAATTGTAATCCCCTTTTAGCAATCTTTTATTTCATTTCATTTAATATTCAGGGCACAATTTCATAGAGCGTCTTTAAAGCACTGGACACTATTGGTAATTACTCAAAATAATCGTTAGCATAAAAACTTACTTGGTAACGAGCAATGGAGAGCTGATAGTATAACACATTTTGAGACACGGCTCCCTCTGAAACATAGTTTTTGAGAAAGAAGTAGTTTCTCATTAAAATATTAAGGGAGTTTTTCTCCTTTTATTCTCTCGCAACTTCGACGACCAATTGAGAACATGTGAGAAGACTGGTTTTTGACAATTTCCAAAGGTGTCCAGTGCCTTAAAGCACAGAAAGTAGATTAGCACACACAAATTATGCTTATCAAAGAGCAGTTATTAGCCAATCTACCATGTCACGTGTACAATTTGTCACTGGTATCCTGCTCATTTCTGCAATTTGCCGGACGCTGAAGGCCTAAAAGCCACTTCAATTTTTCCAGGGGCAATTGCCACCTATTCTCCTTGAGCTGAAACAGGGTTACCCCCTTTTACAGTCCATACGGATGTAGGCTTGGGTATCATCAGTCCGAAGCCTGGCTGGTAGAGCAGAAAGCACTACCTTTTCAACTTTTACAAAGAAATCTATTAAAGAGAAGGTATTTGTTTGGTAATCACTCTAAAATTAATGGCAATAAAAACCTTTGATAGAAGCCTACAACAGCGTTTGATAATTCAAAGAATGTGGGTACTTTTTCAAAATGTCCACAGACATTAAAGGGTGTGTTTACTTTTTGTAGGACATACAACACAATGTCCACAGATTTACATTAAACTTACAGAGTTTAAAGATAGTGATAGTGGAAAGCTTCACTGAAAATATTACGTGCTGAGGTGCTGTAGTTTTAGGGAAAAGAGTAAAACAATGTCATGAAAATAATTTTCGTTTCATGAGACGAACATTATTTTATTAAGCATTTACAAACATATTTTCATGACATTGTTTTATTCATTTCTCAAAAACTACAGCACCTCAAATATTATTTGAAGGGAAGCTTTCTACTATCATTATCTTCAAAGTTTAATGTAAATATATGGACATTTTGACAAAGTACCCAAATCCTATAAACTTACAGTGTTTGAAGATAATGATAGTGGAAAGCTTCCCTTCAAATATTACAAACTGAGGTTCTGTAGTTTTTGAGACAAGTCACAAAATAATTTCCGTCTCCTTAGTGGGACGAAAATTATTTTAGCATGTAAAATTCCATTAACCAGTTTGTATATTATACATAGGATTTTTCATGCTAAAACTGAGACGAAAATTGTTTGTTTTAACTCATTTCTCAAAAACAACAGCACCTCAGTATTAAGTAACATTTCAAGGGAAGCTTTCTACTATCATAATCTTTAAAGTTTAATGTAAATCTGTGGATATTGTTTTTTGTATTAGGAAAAAGTACCTGGATCCTTTAAAGCAATTGAGAAACATTTTACTTTTGGTATTATACCAAAAACATAGCGTACGCTATACTGGTTAATACGATTTTACGTACATGCTAAAACTGAGACAAAAATTATTTGTTTCACTTATTTGTTTTACTCATTTATTTTACTCATTTCTCAAAAACAACAGTACCTTAGTAAGTAACATTTCAAGGGAAGCTTTCTACTATCATAATCTGCAAACTGTGTAAGTTTAATGTAAATCTGTGGATATTGTGTTTTGTGTTTAGGAAAAAGTACATAGACCCTTTAAAGCCATTGGACATTTTCGGTAAACAGTATTGTCCAAGGCCTACACTTCGTGTATCACAACTTATATATCAAATAACAAACCTGTGAAAATTTGGGCTTAATCGGTCATCGGAGTCGGGAGAAAATAACGGGAAAACCCACCCTTGTATCCGCGCGTTTCGCCGTGTCATGACATGTGTTTAAAATAAATCCGTAATTCTCGTTCACGAGAATTGATGTTGTGTTACTGTTTTCTCAAAAAGTTAAGCATTTCATGGAATAATATTTCAAGAGAAGTGTTTCACCACTACCTTCTGTAAACCCTGTAAGTTATTTGTAAATCTGTGACCTTTTTTTTGTTTTCCTGTACCGAAAGGGTCCAATGGCTTTAAAGCAATTGAGAAACATGTGTTTATGTAAAAAGATTTTGACTTATCCGAATGGCCCCTAAAACGTCAGTATTGTTACATGTGTTTGTTTTCAGATGAGGCTTCACTGTGCATTGATGAATTAGGAGAGTCTGGGAACCTGACCTCGATGCCTGCGTGGTGGTATTGCGACACCTTCCCGGATTGTCCAACAGGAATTGATGAGGATAATTGCCCACCCCCCTGGCTCAATGCATCATGTGAGTTCAGTACGACCCAACCTTGTTCCCAGTGGTGTACGATCTCGCTGAGGCAATTTCTCTGCTCTGTTAATCGTGCTGCCACAACTACTACAAAAATAGTCGCAACTTCCTGCTTGGTAAACCAATGGGAGACGCATGGTTGCAGCAGACTTACCAGGTAAAATCCATTGTTCTAGGTCATGTGCGACAATCAGAACTACGTAAACAATGGAAATTTACCTGGTAAGTCTGCTGCCACCTAGCGTCCAAAAGTCTGCCAATGTGTTCCTTATGACCATACGACATTACTCTACAAAACACAAAATCAGACATCAGTGAAACAATCCTTCAATCCTTTCAGTGTAAAATTTATTATATTGCGCCTGCGGCAAACAATATGCTGGGAATGAAAAATTAGTCGCGACTAGTGTCGAAGTCGCAACTATTTAGGCGCGACTAGTATAATATTTCACTAGTCACCCGGGCTTACTAAGGTGCTTATAATTAAAGGCTTCAGGCCTGAAGTCTTTTTGATATTTGAGTGAGAAATTACCTCTTTCTCATAACGAATGTGACTTCAGAGGGAGCAAGTTCCCAAGTTGTTTTATACTTTCAACAGTTCTCTGTTGCTCGTTACCAAGTGAAGTTTTTATTCTAACAACTATTTTGAGTAATTACCAATAGTGTCCAGTGCCCTAATGACACTACTGGACACTATTGGTAATTGTCAAAGACTAGTCTTCACAGTTGGTGTATCTCAACATATGCATAAAATAACAAACCTGTGAAAATTTGAGCTCAATCGGTCGTCGAGGTTGCTAGATAATAATGAAAGAAAAAAACACCATGGTCACACGAAGTTGTGTGCTTTCAGATGCTTGAATTCGAGACCTCAAACTCTAAATCTGAGGTCTCGAAATCAAATTCGTGGAGAATTGCTTCTTTCTCGAAAACTACATTACTTCAGAGGGAGCCGTTTCTCACAATGTTTTATACTATCAACCTCTCCCCATTACTCGTTACCAAAAAAGGTTTTATGCTAATAATTATTTTGAGTAATTACCAATAGTATCCAGTGCCTTTGAGGATTATTGATAATAAAAACATATTTTACAGAAATGTTGATGTACTGTTCATTTTCACAGATTTCGATGACTCTGTTTCATGCGGGATTAAAGGCGTTTGGGAACGTCCAGCAAACCGCATCATAGGTGGATCCCCATCATCTGCTGGTACCTGGCCATGGATGGTGTCCCTACGAGATAGTACTAAGAACAAGACACACTGGTGTGGGGCGTCACTGATTTCTCCGTACTGGGCCATCACAGCGGCACATTGTCTGTAAGATTGTGTACTTTGTTCTATACTTGTATAGCTTTATCATACCTCTAGGGACATATCAAAGCGCTCAGTATTATTTCCTGCAAGGTGTGTGGAGCAACGTATGAGACATATTACTTTAAACCACCATGTAATGGTTTACATGTACAAGGTGCTGTGGTGCAATATGTTGTCGATCAATCCAGGAACACCAGGGTGAACCCCTGCTCTAAGCAATAAGTGCAAAGGGTTCTTTTACGTGCATTACGCAACACACAGGACCTACGGCTTTACGTCCCATCCTAAGGACACAGCACGAATGGTTAAGTTCCTTGCTAAAGCATGTAAAGGATGCAAGTGTCTCGGCTCTCTAACCCACCCCACTCTGCTGATCAGAAACACCAGAGCTTGAACGGTGCTCTTGTCCGCTTGGACGCTTTAGTTTTGGCGTGTCTCAAGCTCTGGTGTTGTCAGCAGCAGAGTGGGTTCGAATCCTGGTCAAAACACTTGTGTCCTTGAGCAAGGCACTTAACCATTTTTGTTACGTTAAAAGTTGAGAAGGTAATGCATTCTGTTCTACCAACCAGGCTCCTAGTGGTTGATACCCAAGCCTTACAGAATGTGAAGGGAATGTCTACCTTCCGACCAGCTACTATTTTAAAAGCAGGACAGTTCTTTTCAAAAGTGAAAAGTCTCCCGAAAGACTACAGTATTTTTGGGTAGTAGAATATAAAGTTCTCTAAAGAACAAAATCTACTTAGCAAGTAGATACACCAATGGTGTAATCGCTAACCAAATTGATACCTTACCAAGCAATGCCTAAAATCAAATGAACATTGTTTCCATATAGCTCCTGGGCAATCTTGGTGGTCTACTTGGTAAGACGCTGCTCTAGAGTTGCAAAGGTTGCAGGTTCGAATCCCACCAGAGTAATACGCCTGTGTTTAATGTTTTCAGAGGTTTCTTCGACACTGCAGTCCTCGGTAGCATTGAACTAGACAACCCCTCTCCCTACAACGTTGAGATCCAAGTGAAAGACGTCTACACTCCCATTGGCGCGCTGGACTTTGGAGCCGTCGAGCAAGCCGATGTGGCCCTCGTTCGTCTTGCCAACCCTGTGCAGCTTAATCACCATGTTAACATTGCCTGTCTACCAGAAGCCAATTCTACGGTTCCGCCAGGTACATTATGCTACATCATTGGATGGGGGCATCAGCAGCAATATGGTAAGTAGAAAAAAGAGTTGTAAGTGTTGTGATTCCTTTATTTTGAAACAAAATTCTTTTTTTTTTTTCCTTAAAGGCAGTGGACACTATTGGTAATTAATCAAAATAATTATTACCATAAAATCTTACTTGGTAACGAGCAATGTAGAGCTGTTGATAATATAAAACATTGTTGGAAACGGCTCCCTCTGATGTGACGTCGTTTTTGAGAAAGAAGTAATTTTCCACGAATTTGAGTTTGAGACCTCAAGTTTAGAATTTGAGGTCTCGAAATCAAGCATCTGAAAGCGCACAACTTTGTGTGACAAGGGTGTTTTTTTCTTTCATAGTTATCTCGCAATCAAGCTCAAATTTTCACAGGTTTTTTATTTTATGCATATGTTGAGATACACCAAGTGAGAAGACTGGTCTATGACAATTACCAATAATGTCCAGTGTCTTTAAAAAACAAGGAAATTCAATTTTTGTTTTTTTTATTTTTTTTAAATTATCAATTTATAAAAGAAATTGAGATATAACCATATAGTTTCCCCCCAGATTTCAGAGTAGTGCTTTTAAAACTAAAGATAAATTTTAATAATTCGGCTTCATACTTGCTAGTTTTCAAGCTCGCCGCATGTTTCCATGCTTTAGCACTCAGAGCTCAGTGTTTTATATTCAACAGCCTGTCACATCCCCGAGTTGTGGACTTGGGTGAGTGGTAAACCCGGTTTATACTTCATGCAAAGTTTTACTAGAAACCCGGCAGCTGTGTGATAGTCGTTTGCCATGTGATAGTCTGAAGTCTGAACACTATCACATGGCTCGCACAGTACCTAGACGTCTCTTTTTAGTTTAGATTAGTTAGGAAGAGTTTTGTGAAATCGACGGCAGTTTCTTTAACCATTTTGTATTGTTTTGTAATAACAGGTGTAGTTTCTAATGAACTCCAGGAGGCCGAGGTACCGGTTCTCTCTCAGAGTGCTTGCCAGTCCATGGCACCATCTGATGTGGTTATGGGAGATTCCCTTATGTGTGCTGGTCTCACATCGGGTGGCGTTGATACATGCCAGGTGATTTATTTATCCTCAAATCAACATCATTTTCAATATAAAGCTATACCATTGATAATGTTCTTAAGAGCTACTGCTCACAAAGTCACTGGGACATGTTGCCTTCGATTGGGCGAGTTGGTCTATGAAAGCATTTGAAACCAGGAAAGCATTTGAAACCAGTTGTTATTAAATGCATATGGGCAATTCCATGGTCAGTTGCATTACACTTTTCTGTGTCATTTTAGTTCTGTGGGAGATATTCTTTCCACTAAGTTTATAGACTGATTTGTACTTGACACCCAAGGCTTTGAATTGATGATATTAGAAATGTTGTGGGCTTTGTGCTTTGGATGTTATAACATTGTAAAATGCCGTTAGTCGCATTACAACAAAAAGGCCATGGTAAAAAATACACTAGTCACAATTCAAAAGTTTGAATTACATTATGAGACCTAATCCTTAGCACCATGTAATGGTTTACGTGGTGCTATTGCGCTTTCAGCAGCCACAGCCAGGATTACCGGTGCGAACCCCTTCTCTTCTTGATAAAGTGCAGTGGGTTCTTTTACGTGCGTTAAAATACATAAATAGAGAGAGACAGTCAGAAAGCACACTGATCAAAGTTAAGTTGTCGGAACATAGGTGTGTCAGGGCATAGTGCCGTCACCCTTCAAATCTCACTCCTGTCTGTCTCATTCCGTAGGGTGACAGTGGTGGACCATTATTATGTCAAGGGACAAACAACAGGTGGTACATTGCTGGCGTGACTAGTTTCGGCACTGGGTGCGGCAAGCCTAATAACCCAGGATTCTATACGTCGGTGGCAAGTTTTATTGACTTCATCTTAGCTGTGGTGAGCGGCGAGGGGGATTCTGTCGCTAACAAAACTGAAATATTCTCGTAGTTACAAATGCGGTTATTGGATCTTGGACTGCTGATATAATCTTAGACTGCTAGTACTTGATTAGACTGATGTAAATAATAAGTTGGGATGAGGAATTCAGTCTTTTATCTGAATTCAGACCGTAACAACCACGCACTCACTCAGTCGACCCAAGTTGTCACGTTGCCGAATGTTTGAGTCGGGCTCGATGTCTGACGCGCCACACAACTCTATCCTGCATACAATTGATTAGCTTCTCCTTGATGTTAACTCCTGCAACCAAGTAACAGATTTATAGAGACATTCCACCAATCTCTGCTGCTGTTGCTCAATGCAGAGTCTGCTTTGTTGACCACTGCCATCGTGCTCAAGACCAGGTCATACCTGATGTGCTGTTTTGGAGACCCCATGCGCTAATGGAGGACGTAGACCACTCATCGACATGATCGGTAGAGACCTTCCAATCATGATGAGGGATAAACACCTCTGGCGTGCGTTGTACATGGAATCTCGATTGCGACCGCTAAATAATGATGTGACCATGTGATCAAGATGCGGTATTTTTTTCCAAATTAAATAAGTCGGGCTTTTGGATCTACTTAACTTGTGCTGAGGATACTGTTTCCAGAAGCTACATCAACATGATCGGTAGAGATACGGAGTCTAAAATTGAGGAACTTCCAAACATGATGAGGGATAAACACCTGTGACGCGACGTTGTGAATGGAATCTCGGTTGCGATCGCTAAATGATGATGTTACCATGTAATCTTGGATCTACATGTATGTGTACTTATCTAGTGCTGAGGATACTGTTCCCAGAAGCTCTGTGGAATCTATAACTCCAGGGGTTATCAAAAGGTGGACATGCCATCATGGCATCATTTCTAGCTTGCATGCATAACCCCTGCCACAACAACCCTGCTGAGAAGTGGTCTTTGTTTGATGGGCCATTCTCTTCGGAGACCTGAGGTGCCTCTCGCTACCTTCTTAAATCCACAAAACCAGCCATCTGAACCCTTTCGACAGTGTGGAAGCCTCCGCTGCACCTACATATCTCAGGTTATAGACGACCTCAACGCCATCGGCCTACAATACGATCAAGCTGTTCAAGCTGCCCAGGATCGGCCTGGATGGTTCAGACGAGGCTCTAACATTGGACAAACCCGTGGTCACAACGTCTCGAGCCGAGTTTGGCCCGAGTAGCGTCAACTATATATATAGCTTGCGTCAGTCTACTGACGATGACCAGAGCAAGCTAGTCAAAACGTTGAGACCGATTAAGAACTCACTCTCCGCGGTAATGAAGTTTATAACAATAAGTCCACATCAACCCACACTGTATACGACCACGGAGCACTGCCAGAGATCGAAAGTGATTTACTTTTCTGGATCGAGAAAAACCGGGGGAGTGCCTGGAGAGTGGCATAGTAGATACCCAATGCACAACTCTACTCACACTTAGCTTGGAATCGAACCTGGGGCACAGTGGTGAGAGGAAAGCACTTTACGCACTGTCCATGTACAACTCTGCTTCAAATGTCTTCAATATTTGCATGTAATTTTTTTGTTTTGCCCGTACCACACTATATCAAGGATGAGATTTCTCAAGATATTTCCTGGCCTCAGGATTTCCTAAACATTTTCTTGAGCCTTCAAATTTTCTTTAAGGAGTAAAGTGAAAAATAAAATTTCACATTGTATCCAAATAATGTTGTGAACTGTTTCTGGTGATGCACACCCCTGGAGTTATTAAAACCCAGGCCTAAAAGCCAATTTTGAGGAATTTTCACTTTTGGCAGATCTTCCTGGCTACATATGTCAGCACTGGATTGCATTGGTGTTGGTCAGGGTCCTATTTCATAGAGCTGTTTAAGCACAAACAGCAGCTAAGCACAACAAAAGTATGCTTACCTGAATAAGGTTACCAGCCAAACTGCCATGTCACGTGTAAAATATGTGACTGGTATCCGGTGCTTATTTCTGCTTCAGCAGAAATTTATTAAGCAGTGTTTTCTGCTGAAGTAGGTCTATGAAATTGTGCCCTTTTGGGAAATAACCCAGGACCTTTTGGACTTTGTTGTATTCTTTGTTCTATCTGTTTTATTTTATTTTTGTATTCAATACCCAAGTACATGTATAACCTGTTCTTACCAGTGCACTGATAACCAACCATTTTATGTTTTATTTTATTTTAAACTTTGCTTTTTTAACTTAAAGGCGCTGGACACTATTGGTAATTACTCAAACTCAAAGTAATCATGATCATAAAACCTTAATGGAGAGATGTTGATAGTATGAAACATTGTGAGCAATGGCTCCCTGCTCTGAAATAATGCAATTTACGAGAAAGGGGTAACTTTTCACGCGAATAAAAAAACTACTTCATCTGAAGCATTTTATTATGCATCTGAAAGCACACAAAGTAATGCAACTTGGGTGTTTTTTTCTTTCATTATTCTCTTGCAACTTCGACAACCAATTGAGCTCTTTACAGGTTTGTTATTTTATGCAAACGTTGGGATACATCAAGAGAGAATACTGGTCTGTATATTCAGAACTTTCCCATGCTCTGTGAGAAAAAAACCCACAAAAAACAGGCACTTATTTGGAATAAGTTTAGTCTTAGATAGATGGCCCTTCACACGTTTTAGTTATTATTATAATTATTATTAAATTGTGGTGGATTTTGCATTATGCCTTATCCACATTCCATTTTTACTACTGCATGTTTCATATCATGGCAAAACTATATCCTACATGTGTTTACGGAATTATTTTTATATTGTTCTGAATTCAATGGAAGATGAATATCATCTGCAAGCTGCTGTATATAAATGTTTGTATTCGTATACCCAGGTTTTATTAAATAATTAGAGAATATATTGTATAGCAAATTGTTTGAATGTCTTTTTTTTATATTGAGTTTCAGTTTTAAAAATAGCCCAGAGTCAATTATCCATGATCCACGCGCAAAGAATTTTAAGTGAAGTTTGGAGATCAAGCAAGTGTGACAAGAGCCCTGTGTGTCTCCCCCCCCCCGCATATTATGGGAACCTGTGTACAAATTACTTCTGATAGCGCCCTCCTGTGAATCATCCTCCTACAGCCCATGTTAATTTCCAAATGGGGGACCGAATCTCCGGTGGACAGAAGGCAACCATTTTGGCGCGCTTATTTTGAAGCAATGCGGTATGCAACTATAAAACATGGCGTCCATCTTGTGAGCTTGATTTATTTTGTAAAATCTGCACTCCATTACTGACGATGCACTTTGGTTTCATTTTGAGATGGCACATGGTCATGGGCTATAGACATTTTCTATTTTTAATTTAACTGCACTTGTTGTCATAGACGGCCGATTGTTAGCAAAACATTCAATCGTGTTAACATACAAACATACTGAGGTTAATTCAACATTTTTGTAACCTTCAATGAAAAAATACATAACACGATTGGTTGCTTTGCTGTCAACAAATTCAACACTATTTTTTTAATATTTGTGATCATTTCCCAGAATCTAATTTGATATTATTTACGAGGTTTTACCAAACCTTGAACAAGTTTTGATTCGCATTTATGGCTTTCCATAATTTGAAAACTTGGTTTGGTAAAACCTCGTAAATAATATCAAATTAGATTCTGTGATTGACATTTTATTTATACTTGTTTCAGAGCGAAATTTGAAACATGACGTCATTGGACATCAAACTAAATCGTCAGTACAATCCAAAGAACTTTTGCGCCAAAGATAAGGTAAAATCCATTCCTGCCGTTTTGATTAAAAGTCTTAAAATTAAATTAATTATTGTGCAAAATAATTATTAGCATAAAACCTTACTTGGTATTAACGAGTAAAAGGGAGCTGTTGATAGTCAACATTATGAGAAACGGCTCCCTCTGAAGTGACGTAGTTTTCGAGAAAGAAGTAATTTTCCAGTAATTTGATTTCGAGACCTCGGATTTAGAATTTGAGGTCTCGAAATCAAGCAATGAAAGATTTCGAATTTGAGGTCTCGAAATCAAACACATGAAAGATTTAGAATTTGAAGTCTCGAAATCAAGTATCTGAAAGCACACAACTTTGTGTGATTAGGGTGTTTTTTCTTTCATTATTATCTCGCAACTCCGACGACCAGTTGAGCTCAAATTTTCACAGGTTTGTTATTTTATGCATATGTTGAGATACACCAACCGATAGTGTCCATACAGTGTCTTGGGCACGAAGGTGTTTGTGCTTTATTCACCCCTTGAACATAACATACTCGATGCACGACCGCGCGACAGTTACAATGCAGATATTTTTGTTCGGTTTCTCTGCACTCCTCTTTATTTTTGGTATTATTAAATTCCCTTAATTTCACGCGACATATAAAAATGCACAAAGGAATTTTCATTTTATTGGTCTGGATCAAATTATGTAGAACTTTGTCCTTCGGTCTTGCCTTTAACAGATTTCAGCATTGCCCAAAATTAAGACCTAACATTTGTAGCAGTACGGCACTGCGAATAAGATAGCATATACGAACAATATCAGCAAGTCTATGATTTAAAAACTCATCTTTCTGAATTTGCGTCTTTTCGATCCGATAACACAGGGAAATATTTCAGACAAAAGCAGGCATGATATTCTTCTGATTTGTTTGCCCTTGGGGAAAAAATCGGAACAAAATTGTGATTAAAGACACTGGACACTAAGGGTAACTGTCAAAGACCAGTCTTCTCACTTGCTGTATCTCAACATGCATAAAATAACAAACCTGTGAAAATTTTAGCTCAACTGGTCATCGAAAATGCGAGATAATAATGAAAGAAAAAAACACCCTTGTCACACGAAGTTGTGTACTTGTGTGCTTTCCTATGCTCGATTTCGAGACCTCAAATTCTAAATCTGAGGTATCGGAGTCAAATTCGTGGAAAATTATTTCTTTCTCGAAAACTACGTCACTTCAGAGGGAGCCGTTTCTCACAATGTTTTATACTATCAACAGCTCCCCATTCCTCGTAACCAAGTAGGTTTTTATGCTAATAACTATTTTGAGTAATTACCAATAGTGTCCACTGCCTTTAAACAGCCTGAACTGTACACTAGACCATCACGACGGGTGTATTGGTCAGTTCTTGTTCTCAATAAAATATTCCTACTTTTTTTTCTTCTTTCATTATTCTCTTGCACATTCAACGACAAATGCGCCCAAAATTCCACAGATTTGTTATGTTATTTATTTGTAAGGTTACACCAAGTGAGAATACCAAACGTGTCCAGTGCTTTTAAAGGCAGTGGACTGGACACTATTGGTAATTACTCAAAATAATTAGTAGCATAAAACCTTACTTGGTAATGAGTAATGGGGAGAGGTTGATAGTATAAAACATTGCGAGAAACGGCTCCCTCTGCATGAAGTGCCATAGTTTTCGAGAAAGAAGTAATTTTCCACGAATTTGATTTCGAGACCTCAGAACTAGATTTTGAGGTCTCGAAATCGAGCATCTGAAAGCACACAACTTCGTGCGACAAGGGTGTTTTTTCCTTTCATATTATCTCGCAACTTCGACGACCAATTGAGCTAAAATTTTCGCAGGTGTACTATTTTGTGCATATGTTGAGATACACTAAGTGAGAAGACTGGTCTTTGACAATTACCAAACGTGTCCAGTGCCTTTAAGTTAATCTCTACACCTGATATTACCCCGCGGGTATACGGTAAAACTAACGGCGTCCAAGCAATTTGAAACCGTCTCGATGTCCCAGTGTCCTTGATCTAGTCATTTGCTGTTATTTATCGTGTTTAATGATTCTGGGGAATTAGAGTTTCCTTCCATGATGTTTGTGTGTGTAAGTATCATTTCCAATATACCTTTCTATTGCAACGTCATCACAACCCAAATTCTTTTAGCCAACATTTTCACAGATACATATGTTGGGATGCACGAAGTGAGAATGACTGGTCTTTGACATTTTGTTTTGCTAACAAAATTTGTTTTGCTAACGAAACAGTTGCTTGCGGTGTATAAGCACTTTATGTAATCCACCACATGCATAAACTGACAAACCTGTAAAAGTTTGAGATCGATCGGCCATCTGGGTCATTAGAAAATAGTGAAAATCCGACTACACATTTCGTTTGTATGACATTGATGTCAACAAAATTGAATAAAACGCTCACTGAGCGATAAACTCCAAACGCGAAATTGGAGTGTTCATTTCCCATCAAATTTGACATTATTTTTTGACAGAAATATTTCAAGGGATCCTATATCATCATCATTATAGACCGTGTAAGTTTGATTTTAATCCGTGATCTTAGACGAGTTTATGTTCCTTTAAGCTTTAGCATTCGGCGCGAAGTTTGAAAAAACACGAGGTCAAGTTACACACTGTACACTGACAAAAAACGCACAAAGTCTTCACAGTTGGTGTATCTCAACATACGCATAAAAAACCTGTATGAATTTGAGCTCAATCGGTCGTCGAAGTTGCAAGATAACAATGAAAGAAAAAACACCCTTGTCGTACGAAGTTGTGTACTTTCAGATGCTTGATTTCGAGACCTCAAATTCTAAATCTGAGGTCTCGAAATCAAATTCGTGGAAAATTACTTCTTCCTCAAAAACTACATGTCACTTCAGAGGGAGTTGTTTCTCACAATGTTGTATACTATCAACCTCTCCCCATTACTTTTTACCAAGTAAGGTTTTATGCTAATAATTATTTTGAGTAATTACCAATAGTGTCCACTGCCTTTAACGATCATCATTCTACGCTTATGTGCACGAGCGTCAAATTTCTCTTCCAGCTGTGTACGCACAGAATGCCTTGGAGTACGCACGAGCACAAGCAAAAATTCGCCGATAACCCGTGAAATCCGTAAGCGCAGAATTATTCCTTGCTTCCGCAAGCGCCGATTCGTGCTTACTTTGCGTTATGAAATTCTACGCCGGGAATCAAAACGATAATTTCCGTCATTGATGTTTAAAAAGGAATTATTTTCTAACATAGAACCGTAGATTTCAATATCAGTATTGTATTTAGCCAGAAAAGGGGGGTTAGGGTTAAACGCAGAACGTTTTTCTTTGATTTTCCAATTCCCTCTTACAAAACAATAATAACCTATAGCGACCTATACTCCCACTTCTGCTGAGCCCCACCAGTCATCACTGCAACAGCTTCGTGCTACCCTAGACTTGATTCAAGTCCCGTTCTCGTTTGAGAGATCCCTAATCGCACCAACTAGCAAACACGCCGTACAGCAGTGCGCACTTGTGGTCTCGAGGCGTGCGGAACAGGTTGGGGAACGCAGAGCATCACAAAACTATAGTTTTCTGGCGTTGGCACGGGATTGGGACTTGAGTCAAGTCTAGTACTACCCCGTCCCCATTGCTTGAAACTCGATCCCGCATACAAGATCCACACGTTGGGTTTGGCTGATCTTCACCAACACGAGAGCTCCGATCCCCTGGCTCACTGAACGGTGTGCCGGGGGCGAACATCTTACATGTACGGGGGTGTCAGTTCATTCAACACGGTACTTCACACAGACCGGTTTGGTGTTAATCAAACCGTCCCTGCGTGGTGATAGATATATTTTGACGGGAAACTTTGATACTTCTTCTTCCTTACTACCGGTAGTACTGCTTCATAAGTGAAGATTACCGCACTACTTGTTGCCAATCCTGCGATATATGAGGTATATCTATCTATCTTTCAATAAGTACATCCCGCCAGATTGTTGTGGTTGTGCAAATGTGCTTAGGGATAAACCTTGTCAACGCTATTTCCTGAACTGTGAGCTTTGTTTCATCTTTCAATAAGCACATCACTCCAGAGGAGTATTGGCGTACTTGGGTGCAAATGTGCTTGATGTGGAAGTAAACCTTTCCAACGCTATTTCGGACTGTTTTGTTTCATCAAGTGGCTATGAATGGGTGTGATGCTGCAAGGAATGTCGGCAAACAAGACATGGACTATCGTGTGGATAACACTACCAGAAACGGGGAATTAACAGCATCTGATTTGGCCAATCAACTCCTCGAGGAACGAGCCTTACACCGTTGCAGTTGCGAATCGGCAAAGACAGAAACCCCGTATCGGAGTTCGCTGTCCACCACCGATGGAGACGTCTCGCTGATGGGTGAAGTGCGACCCGGGGACGGCATGGGTGGGCGGACCAGACACGAGCCTGAGGAAACGTCCACGGAGTCTGGGGAGACAGCTGAGTTGGTGAGTGACATTTCTAAATCACCCCCTTATGTCAGAAGCTTGAGTGACTCGTCATAGGAAATCGATAAACTCTAGCTAAATCCTCCTCCGCAGTTCGGAGGGAGAATTGTTTGTAAGGTCAGACTGTGCTAAGTCCTGGGGTGGATTTCACAAAGGCCCGAACTTAGGACTAGTCCAAGGCAATGATAAGAGATAGGACCAGTCCTAAGTTAGGATGAGTTACTGGTCCTAACTTAGGACCAGTCCTATCTCTTAGCATTGCCTAAGAGTTCGGACTATCTTTGTGAAATCCACCCCATGCTATTCCAACTGTATACCATAACCAATATGAGAAATGGTGTCACGTCCCCTCCCTTACAAGGCTCTCAAACCATGGAGGTAGAACTATACATCGGTGTATTTTTATGGGTATAAATATGAATATTAATGTTCTTTATCCCCGATGCAAATTTCCTTCTATAAGTCGTTGCGGTACCCGCTGCCAAAACATAGGATTCGAACTGCCTCTAGCTACCGGGCAATCTCGGTAGTCTAGTTGGTAAGACACTGCTCTAGAATTGCAAGGGTCGTGGGTTTGAATCCCACCCGAGTTATATGCCTGTGATTTGGGAAAGTATTGAGTCTACAGTGCTAACACACATTGGTGTATTATTATGGATAAGGCCAAAATGAATATGACTCTTAAACTTAAGGCTAGTTCTATGTTAGATCAAGGACGAGTGAACTCGTCCTATCTGGGCCTAACTGCGTCTTATATACGACCAGTCTTAACTCTTTGTGAAATCCACCCCAGCCACATAATTTTGCACTCATCTTTTTTAGGAATGTTTCATTTGTAGTTTATTTCATAAAACGAAAACAAAAAAGTGGTGGCGGGATACGGACATTTACTTCATGACCGATATCTGGAAAGATTGCTCCCATAAGGCTCCCATTTTTAAACCATTTTCTGTTCTCTTGTGCAGAACAACCCCCCCCCCCACCCCACTCCCCTCAAAAGCATTCCTAAGATAACCACAACACAATGAAGATACAATAGAAGGTGGGTAGACTATGCCATATATCGAGCACATAATGTTAAACCTCACTCCATGTTTAAAGACACTGGACACGATCGGTAATTGTAAAAGACCAATCTCCTCACTTGGTGCATCTCAACATATGCATAAGATAACAAACCTGTGAAAATTTGGGCTCAATTGGTCGTCGAAGTTGCGAGAAAATGATGAAAGAAAAAAAGCCTTGTCGGGCGACTTTGTGTGCTTTCAGATAGAAATAAAATATGGTAATTACTCAAAACAATTACTCAAAATAATATTATCATAAAACCTTTCTTGATTACGAGTAATGGGGAGAGGTTGATACTCTAAAACATTCGGAGAAACGGCTCCCTCTGAAGTGACGTAGTTTTCGAGAAAGAAGTAATTTTCCATGAATTTGATTTCGAGACCTCAGATTTAGAATTTGAGGTATCGCAATCAAGCATCTAAGCACACAACTTCGTGTGACAAGGGTGGTCAATCATTATTATCTCGCAACTTTGACGACCGATTGAGTTCAAATTTTCACAGGTTAGTTATTTTATGCATATGTTGAGAAACACCAAACGAGAACTCTGGACACTTATGGTAATTGTCAAAGACTAGTCTTAACCGTTGGTGTATCTCAACATAATATGCATAAAATAACAAACCTGTGAAAATTTGAGCTCAATCGGTGTTCGAAGTTGCGAGATATTAATGAAAAAAAAAAAAAAAAACGTTGTCGCACGAAGTTGTGTGCTTCCAGATGCTTGATGGAAAATTACTTCTTTCTCGAAAACTACGTCATTTCAGAGGAAACGGTTTCTCACAATGTTTCATACTATCAACCTCTCCCATTACTCGTAATCAAGGAAGGTTTTATGATAATAATTGTTTTGAGTAATTACCAATAGTGTCCACTGCCTTTAAAGGCATATGAAAGCACACACACTTATTATTTATGCAACAATGGTGTTTTTTTTTCTTGCATTATTCTCTTACAGTTTCAATGACTAATTGAGTATTATAAACAAACCACAGATTTGTTAATCTGTGCATATGCTAAGATACACCCAGTGAGAACACTGGTCTTCGACAATTACTGAATGTGTCCAGTGCCTTTAAGCATGCAATTGGGCCATGGAAGGTCCCGAGACTTGCACGGTCTATAAGTGGTGATGAATTAGATTTCAATTTATATCGTCAAATCTCAGTAGTTGTCTTCTTTATGTGGGAGTCCTTGGACTCAAATTCAGACCTTTTTTTATTTAAGTTAAAGGCACTGGGGTAGATTTCTCAAAGAGTTAAGACTAGTCTTATCTCGAGTCAAGACTAGTCTTATCTCGAGTCAAGACGAGTCACTCGTCCTAACTTAGGACTAGCCCCACATAATAATGCATATATTGTACAACCGATCACTCTAAAATGTAAAAGAGTGAAAAACACCACTCTTTACCTTTCGAGTTGTCCCTCATATGGCTCTTAAAAAAGGAGCGGTGGTTATTTCACTCTTTTAGAGGGGTTTCACTCCAGAACAGAGTGAAAAATCACTCAACAAAGATTCAAACTTCAATCTAAAAGAGTGGAAGACCACTCAAAAAAGAGTTGTCCCTCATATGGCTCTTCAAAAAGTGCCTTTTCACTCCTTTGCATTTAGAGAGCTCAATTGGTTGTCGAAGTTGCAAGAGAATAATGAAAGAAAAGCCCTTGTTGTACAATTTTGGGTGCTTTCAGAAGCCCCCAAAAGGCTTTAGGCCTGAAGTCTTGCAATATTTGAGCAATTCTTTCTCAAAAACTACTTTACTTCAATGGGAGCCGTTTCTTGCGTTGTTTTATACTATTAACAGCTCTCCATTGCTTGTTACAAAGTTGGCCTTTGTGCTAACAATATATTTCGAGTAATTACCAATAGTGTCCAGTGCCTTTAAAGATAACCTCCATTTTCCAATTGCGGGGGAAGATCCACTGCTGCTGTGACATTTAAGTTCCCGCTAAGATCATGCTGTGATGGCTCATTATTGTCAAGGATAAACAAACACTTCTCGTGACACAAAACACACACATAATACGCATGACTTGATCACACAGTATGTAACAAGTCATGGATCAAATGTTCCAACGAGTCAACAAGTGTTTTGTTCAATTGCTGTTAAATTGGTTTTGGAGAGTTAATAAAGGGAAGGTACACGTTTGGTACTTACCTCAAAACAAAATTTTAACTTAAAAACTGACTTGGTAAAGAGCATTAGGGAGCTGTTGATAGTATAAAACATTGTGGGAAATGACTCCCTCTGAAGTAACTTAGTTTATGAGAAAGAAGTAAACTTTTGTAGGACAAAAAACACAATGTCCACAGATTTACACTAAACTTACACAGTTTGAAGATATCATAGTAGAAAGCTTCCCTGAAAATATTACGTGCTTAGGTGCTGTAGTTTTTGGGAAATGAGTAAAACAATGTCATGAAAATAATTTTCGTCCCATGAGACGATAATTATTTTAATCATTTACAAACGTATTTTCATGACATTGTTTTACTCATTTCTCAAAAACTACAGCACCCCAGTAGGTAAAATTTGAAGGGAAGCTTTCCACTTTAATATTTTCAAACCCTGCAAGTTTAATGTAGATCTACAGACATTTTGAAAAGGTACCCAAATCCTTTAAACTTAATATCAACACTGTCATTGTGCTTTCACTGTACAATCCGTAGGGAATCCTCAACTATAGGAGCTCCCATGCCTCTTTACTCGAAATCCAAATATAGTTTTATTGGGTCTGGATGTCTTTGTTTTGTTCCTTTAATTTATTTTTATTTTTAAGTAACAGGTTCCAAAATTGCCTATACTTTAATAAGTGGCACTTTCCTAGTTCCCGGTTCACATGTAAAAGTTCACGGGTAACGGAATTTATTACACTGAAAACGGGGCGCGCGTGAACGTTTGCAAAAGGCCATTATACCGTTTGACTACGGTATGCAGTTTGTTTCGAGAAAACGGGGATCAACCAGTAAACCTATTTATTATTTCAAGAACAGAACATTGTTTTTACTGGAAGAGGGTGTCATGCCCTATGCATGTATTGTGTTGGTCTCACCTAAATCCCTTATAGGCATGTTGTGCTGAATCCTTGAGGGTTATTCCGGAAGGGTTTTGGGGGCTTTGGCCCGTGGCCTATTATATCAAGAATTTGCCAAGCACATGGACCTATATTTCACCAATCACGACCCTAAAGCTGTTTAGCAGTAAATTCTGCTTGGCAGAATCCTTTGCTTAGCAAGAAATGGGTGGGGTACCAGTCACACCAATGGTAAATGAACGGTATTTTGGCTGTTAACCTAATTTTGCTAAGCTTGAGTTTCTGTGCTTTACGCAATTGTGACGCTTTTTTAGCCAAACTCGCCCTGTTTGAAAACTACGTCACTTCAGAGGGAGCTGTTTCTCACAATGTTTTTTCAACCTCTCCCCATTACTCGTAATCAAGGAAGGTTTTATGATAATAACTATTTTGAGTAACTACCAATAGTGTCCACTACCTTTAAATCCTATATATACTTTTAACATATTGCCATTAATTTTAACAGAGGTAATTCAAACAACCTTCCCTTTAATGAGTATTGGTTTGTTCTAGGACTGGGTTCACTGACCTCCCAGTACAGCGCTGACATTTGAAATCAAGTCTATTATCCACACTGAAACAATAGGGTCAATTGAACTGTTTCAAGCCACCCCCGGTTTCTTTATTCTCGGCTGTTTTCCCAGCTTAACAATTTCTAGATCATCAGTTAATTTATGCTATAAAACTGTTATCATCGTCTCCGGAAAGAAAATAAAAAATAAAAGAAGGGAATTTTAACTCGGCAATCAAGACAAAGAATTAATACCCAATTCGTGACTTTCCCGCGTTTTTCCTAGGTCTAGATTCCCTCCAGCGCCGGGTGTCTTGTTTCAACAAGAACAGAGAGGAGATTCTAAAACTGAGTCCCCGGAACTGAAAAGCTTTGCCTTTAGACCATTACTCACATTTCAAAATCCCTTTCATGGCATATATTTGGGATGGCAGGACATGTAAGTCACCTAGGGCTATAAACCCTATATCTCCTGTACTTGGCAAGGCCCAGTACGCAAGGCAGAATTCCTAATGGCGGGTTTTGAAGGCAGAGTGATCGATTAAGGACCATGTCGACTTACTGTTCTGTTTAATTGGCATATTTTCTTGAGCTGGTGTCCCAGGGATTTAAGTCCCCTGGAGATTCTGTCCTCCTTATGTGAAATTAGCATGGACTTGATGAGGAGGGGTCAAAAGAGGGCGCTAGCAGAAGAAGTTTGTACACAGTTCGCTGTATGGGGGACACTGACCAGTGACACGGACACTTCTGCCCCACTGGGATGGGGGCGACGTAACCCCCAAATCGCCCCGTACCTCCATTTGAAATCTGAATTTTTGAGAATACAAATTACTTAGTAAAATTTTACAATTAAATTTCAGTTGCCTTTATGAGATGAATTCATTGATTTTTTTATATGTTTTCCCAATAATTATATTTAATATGATCTTACACTCACGACAGATCATTATGTAACGAATGGCGTGAAATAACAAGGGGAGAGCGCTGAAGTATAGGCTTGACTGGGAGAAATGTAAACGGAAACTTGGTCAGATAAGTTTGGGAGTGATAACATAACGTATACCTTCCCTTTATTCTTAAAGACAGTGGACACTATTGGTAATTACTCAAAATAATTATTAGCATCAAACCTACCTTGGTAACTAGTAATGAGGAGAGGTTGATAGTATAAAACATTGTGAGAAACGGCTGCCTCTGAAGTGGATTAGTTTTCGAAAAAGAAGTACTTTTCCACAAATTTGATTTCGAGACCTCAAGTTTAGAATTTGAGGTCTCGAAATCAAGCATCTAAAAGCACACAACTTCGTGTTACAGGGGTGTTTTTTCTTTCATAGTTATCTCGTAACTCCGACGACCAATCGAGCTCAAATTTTCACGGGTTTGTTGTTTTATGCATATGTTGATATACACAAAGTGCGAAGACTGGTCTTTGACAATTACCAATAGTGTCCAGTGTCTTTAACACGTTAAAGGATTTGGGCACTTTTTGTAACACAAACACAATGTCCACTGACTTACTTTACTTAAACCGTTTCAAGATAATGATAGAAATATTTAAAGGGAGGCTTTCTGCCATCATTATCTTCAAATTGTGTGAGTTTACTGTAAATCTGTGGACATTGTGTTATGTGTCTTACAAAAAGTATGTACATGTACCTAGAACATTGTCAAAGTGTAGTTTTTATGGTTCGTCAGCATCGGCCACAATTTGGTTACCATTGCGTTCAGAGCCATGCGTTAGTTTAGTCTAACTCTGACCTTGGATCCCAAAATGACTGGGATTCTAAAAACAAAATATTTATAGAAAGTCACCCTCATTTCTTTTTACTCATTCTAACTGATAAGACTCTGGAAACGGGTCACCTGGAAATGCATCTAATCCTACAGTCAAAATGGCCGCTCGCTTGAATGGGCCCAGCTGCGTACTCGCCCACACATTCATGCAGCACCTACTTTATCTTTCTCCACCAGGTTCTTCTTCCTTGGTACATTTCCGATTTGTAAGTTGTACACATAGGTTCGAGAACCTTATCACACGGGACTTCTTTAAGGGTTTGTCTTAAAGGGTGTGTATATCTCTCTGAATGCAAAAGAGTGAAAAAGCACTCTTTGAAGAGCCATATGAGGGACAACTCTTTTTCGAGTGTTCTTCCACTCTTTTAGATTTAAGTTTGCATCTTTTTGAGTGATTTGTCATCTGTCCTGGAGTGAAACCCCTCTAAAAGAGTGAAAGTAGGACAACAATTAGGTTAGGGTGAAGCAGAGGCTTTTGTGCCTGTCCATAGGTTAAGGCACACAAGCCTCTGCTTCACCCATAACCTAATTGTTGTCCTACTTTAAAAGCTTCCTAATATATAACTATCTAAATCTTTGTAAACTTTCATATCCTAAGATACTAAGTAATAATGTAAACTACTCATAATTTGAATATGACCACCACTCTTTTTAAAGAGCCACTTGAGGGACAACTCGAAAGGTAAAGAGTGGTGTTTTTCATTCTTTTACATGTGTTTGTTAAAGCCATTGGACCCTTTCGGTAAACAGTATTGTCCAAGGCCCACACTTCGTGTACCACAACTTCTATATAAAATAACAAACCTGTGAAAATGTAGGCTCAATCGGTCATCGGAGTCGGGAGAAAATAACGGGAAAACCCACCATTGTTTCCGCGCGTTTCGCCGTGTCATGACATGTGTTTAAAATAAATCCGTAATTCTCGTTAACGCGAATTGATATCGTTTTGCTGTTTTCTCAAAAAGTAAAGCATTTCATGGAATAATATTTCAAGAGAAGTCTTTCACCACTACCTTCTGTAAACCCTGTAAGTTATTTGTAAATCTGTGAACTTTTTGTTTTTTTTCTGAACCGAAAGGGTCCAATGGCTTTAATACTCTGAAATTAATGCCAATCAAAAAACTCATTTTGGTTAGAAGCACACTCAGCAGCCTTGGATAGTAAGTGCATTTTGAGAAACTTTTTCTCAACGAAGTACTGCGGTTATGGAAAAAGATCTCGCTTTTTATCCCAAACATTTTAATACGAGAAGCGATACTGACTGTAACGCTTCTCAAATTGTGCATTCCGATTGCAGATTATTATTCCTGCGTGGACATACTACATATTTTCGGCAATGTCTCGCTACCACCGTGTGGTATGAATGTGTCTTTTGTATCTCTGGCCACGGCGTTCGCAAACTGACAATAAACCCTTGAAAATCTGTAAACGATCCCTGTAGGGTCTATGAATCGTTTTTCATATTGGAATGTTTTTGGGTGATAATATTTATAGGCGGTTAATTACGACGGTAAAAAATAACTAATTAAAAAAGGTAAATGGCTTAACTAGAGAGCTAAAAACGGAGCTTGTTTCAAAGAAATGCAAACGAAAAGGCAGTTTTAATATGCCAGACGAGCCCCAAAACAAATGAAGAATGTTACCTAAGTTTCGGTAACGTCTAATTGGAGCGTTCAAACAAAACAATGTCCACACGGGAGTGATCAAATTCTGATGCGCCATAACATGTCCAGTTAGTCTTTCAGTCAATGTAGTTTTTCATTAGATAATGTTCCAACAGCTGTCTTTATAGTGATATCGACCAGGTGGGGTGATTGTTTGAGTTTACAGTGATTACTAATTACTCAGCTGCGACTGGTTTTACGTCTATGTTATTAATTTCGCGCCCTCTTCTAGAAATGTCTTTGATGAATGTCCACCTCTGCATTTTTACTGATGATGTGTCGTTTGAAAGGCATTGAACACTATTGGTACTTTTCAAAGACCAATATTCTCACCTGGTGTATCCTAAAATGTGCATAAAATAGCAAAGATGTGATGATATAATGGGCTCATTTTTGGTCATCGAAGTTGCAAGACAATAAGGGAAGGAAAAACACCATTGTTGCACAAATGTGTGTGCTTTCAGATGCATAATAAAAGGCTTTAAAGGCAAGGGACGCCATTGGTAATTGTCAAAGACCAGTCTTCTCACTTGGCGTATCCCAACATAACCATCAAAATAACAAGCCTGTGGACATTTTGGCTCAATTGCTCGTCGAAGTTGCGAGAGCGTAATGGAAGAAAAAAACACCTTTAATTCTCGAAATCAAAATAATTGAAATATTTTAGAGAGAAATAAGTTCTGTCTCAAAAACTACGCCGTTACCTCAAAGGGAGCCGTTTCTCACAATGTGTTATACTATCAACGTCTCTCTATGCTCGTCATCAAGTAAGTTTTCATGGCAATACTTATTTTGAGTAAGTACCAATAGTGTCCACTGCCTTTTACTCAATGTGTCCTTTTTACTTTTCTTTTGGCAGAGTCCGCACTACCACGTGAAATGCTCCTTCAGTGACACAGTGGTGACCTTCGTACAGGAACCAATGTCCAATGGCAAGGGAAGCTTCCTCGCCCTGCCGATCTCAAAATGTTGGAGGACGGTTCACAAGGAAGATAAACCAGCAGGAAGGTGCATTGCCAGGGCAATTGTTGTCATGGTAACACTTCTTCTAGTTGGGGTTGGATGCTTTCTTGCTGGCTATTTCACAGGTTGGTATAATTTGGTAGACTTTAATTAGATTTATGCTTTTGCGGAAAGCCGTTACTGTGAAATTTGTTGAGTTGGGTGTATTTTAAGCGTGTTGTCTTGAATTTTAACGACACAGCCAAAGTAAAAAAAAAATAAAAAAAACGGAGGCTGGTCATAAAATGTAGTGTATGGATGAAACAGAACAAAATGTTATACCTGTCACACGATGCAACTTGGAGGCATCAGGACCACTTTGGTAGCACATGGAAATGTTAATGAAGTCTCCTCTTATCTAGTTGACTGTAAATTGTCTCGAGTGACATGGACATATCGTTACCATGTCTTAAAAATATACGTGATTTTGATCGTCTTTGCATTATTCATTGATTCCACGTTGTAGAGCGTCAAGGTGGTTGGATATTTTCTGTCGAGCTGGTGTCCTTCATTGTTATAAGACCCGGATGATGTAACTCAAAACATTGCCCTCCCTGTAATCACTAGTCAAGTTTACACTGAGGTATCAAATTCAGGAGTTTCATAATAATGGGAAGCAGTTTTGCTCCATAGTACATATAGAACATATATATAGTTGAATTTAGAGCCCCCCCCCCAACCCCGAAATGCTAGTTCAAATGCCAGGCGTGGTCGTAAACGAAGTACCTTTTATATTATATTGTGGTGGGAAGCGACAGTTCGCACCAATGTTTACTCTAAATTCCAGATGTCCCCTTTAAAGGCAGTGGACACTATTGGTAATTGTCAAAGACTAGCCTTCACAGTTGGTGTGTCTCAACATTATGCATAAAATAACAAACCTGTGAAAATTTGAGCCCAATCGGTCATCAAAGTTGCGAGATAATACTGAAAGAAGAAAACACCCTTGTCACACGAAGTTGTTTGCGTTTAGACGGTTGATTTCGAGACCTAAAGCTCTAAATCTGAGGTCTCGAAATCAAATTCGTGGAAAATTACTCCTTTTCTCGAAAACTATGGCACTTCAGAGGGAGCCGTTTCTCACAATGTTTTATACCATCAACCTCTCCCCATTACTCGTCACCAAGAAAGGTTTTATGCTAAACATTATTTGAGTAACTACCAAAAGTGTCCACTGCCTTTAAACAGATTTGGATAGTACGCTATAACTTAAATGCATTTTTAGAATCATTTCACTTCGAAATATTACGGTTATGAAAAAAAGATATAACTTTTAATGTCCCAACAATACGTGTTAATGAAATTTCTCTTTAAAAAAATATCGTTGCGGTACCCGCTGCTAAAACATAGGATTCGAACTGCCTCTAGCTACCGGGCAACCTCGGTAGTCTAGTTGGTACGACACTGCTCTAGAATTGCAAGGGTCGTGGGTTCGAATCCCACCCGAGTAACATGCCTGTGATATTTTTCACAGGACTCGGGAAAGTACTGAGTACACAGTGCTAACACACATCGGTGTATGGGTAAAAACCAAGATTAATATTCTTTATCCCCGATGCAAATTTAACATCTATTATAAAAAAAAGGGGGTTTGTTCTCTTTTGTACACAGTTAAATCCCCAACTGAGGAATCCGAAGTATCTAGAAGTCAGAGAGGTAACTTTCTTCGATTTTTAGTTTTCTTATAAAAATTTATAGTATTAAAGAGATCCTCTCGCCTCGGACGCCTAAAGTATAGCAGATAGACAATAGGGAAATTTAGCTGCACGTTCCGTAGGCTCAATCATAAAATAATATATAATTCATTCACTTTATTATTAACTATTCATAGTGTTATCAGAGTACCGAATTGAAAAATTCAAACAATTTGGCATGAGACCCGGGAATATAATGATTATAAACAACAATTCTAAATTTGTGTTGATGAAGAATCTAGTTGGTCTATTCGAACCAGGGAAAACCTTGTGGTCTCGTTGATCCGTCACTGGGTGTCATCTTATCGGCGTCCCCATCGGCCAGCTATCCGATTGCTCTTGGAGATAAGTCGACCTTCCATGTCACTTCGGCATGATGTGTTTGCCTTGCCTCATCATCTTGGAGTCATTTCTCATAATCGTTCAATTGGAATGATGAGTTTGAGTCGGGGTGGTGACTGGGGACTCTGAGAACTATTTCAGGGATTTTCTTTGAGGAATCTTTTTTTCTATTGACTCTTGGATTCAAGGGGGTAAGAAAGTTCAAGATCACTGAACTGCCAATATTAAAGGTACCATGTGTCGTTGTCCTAAGGAATTGTGTCCCCTTGGAGATTCTGTCCCCCTTATGGGAAATTAACATGGGCTTGAGGAGGAGGATTCAAAAGAGGGCGGTATCAGAAGAAGTTTGTACACAGTTCGCCATATGGGGGGGGGGGGACACACATAATCCCCGGGGGACAGAAACTCCTGCCAAACCATCTCATCACACTCCTCCTAGAAAATGTTTCTGTTGAGCCTATACAGTGTTACCTTATTTTATGGCTGAAAACACTTATGCACAAAAATGCACTGATATCTAAAACCATTGTCATCATTCTTAAAAATAAAAACTTTAGGTCCAGTAAGAATAGAGGTGGAATCCGCACTACGTCAGCATTACGTCAACTCATACAGCGATCGGAGGTCCCAAACGTATCGTGCTTTTTCAAACAATTTTACAAAAGCGGTGAGTATTATTAAAAGAAAATTGTTTTTTAAAGGCAGTGGACACTATTGGTAATTACCTAAAATAATCATAAGCATAAAACTTTACTTGGTAACGAATAATGGGGAGAGGTTGATAGTATAAAACATTGTGAGACACGGCTTCCTCTGAAGTAACGTAGTTTTCGGAGAAAGAAGTAATTTTCCCAAAATTGATTTCGAGACCTCAGTTTTAGAATTTGAGGTCTCAAAATCAAGCATCGAAAGCACACAACTTGTGTGCGAGGGTGTTTTTTTTTTCTTTCATTATTATCTCCCAATTTTGATGACCAATTGAGCTCAAATTTTCACAGGTTTGTTATTTTATGCATATGTTGAGATACACCGAGTGAGAAAACTGGTCTTTGACAATTACCAGTAGTGTCCAGTGTCTTTAACGGATTTTGTTGTTGTAATGTTAGCGCTAATCGGCTTTTCGTCGTTTGCTTCATTTTGATGTGAGCTTTTTGTGGCTCTTTTTCAGATAGACAAGGTTTTTGTGTCGACTGCGTTGAACAGCACGTACTCACATTGTGTGGTAGACAAGTTGAGGTAAATAAATTTCAATTTTTTAAACGAAGAAGAACTTGCTATTATGTAAAGGTACAAGTTTTAATCTGAAAGCTTTCTTGTTTTTGAAATTAATACTATAACCACTTTTCTGTGAAATATTGAAATGAAGTCATAATATTCGAGAAAACTGTAAACAGGTAATTTCGATTGTTAAATTAAGGACAATGTGTTAAAACTCTGAAAGACTTGCGCATATTTTTGTCATATGTCCTGCAATGTGTTGAGCTAAATTTTCACAGGTTTACTATTCTATGTAGATGATTGATCAAACAAAAACACTTTGTCCGTGTTTTTGAGACGTCGCCGGATATCCAGAGCGATTATGTCAACGCGGGAAGAAAAATTTGCAATTAAATACACAATCTGAGAAATTAACAGTAACGCTATAGTAACGCCTCTAAGATTCAACTTTGGGGATAAAAACGGATATATTTTTTGCAGTATAACCTTATTATTTCGAGGTAAAATGATTCTCAAATAAAATTATTTCAAGGCCTCGTATCTAAAGCTGCTGTACCTTATCCAAAGTTTTATTGAAACAAAAATATAACGCAAGTTTGTTGATCTGAGAATCAATTTTGCCGTCGTCAGCAATGCCGACAAATGGTACTTTGTGGTAAAACACACTGAACATGGCCATTGTCCATGTTGTATAATCCATCACTCCAGTTGGCAGAACAAATCTGTTTTCCTATTACAAGTTACATTTACACGTCCAGATGAATTCCAACATCCACCCACACATTGAAAAAAAAAAGGTTCCCAGAATATTAAGGCATAATTAAGAAACATTCCCCAATGTTAGATTCAATAATACACGAACATTCCATGTCTCTTTTGGGAGCATTAAAAGAGCGTAACAAATTACATTAGGAGACACGAAGCGTGTTCCGGTGAGGGATGCAGCGGTGATTGAAGTCAATTTAGACGGCATGGTGCTGAGGGCCTTGGGGGTGATCTCGCCGTAGTTCGCGGACTTGTCAGACAGATTACGTGCCTTTCGCTAAATTGATTAGTACATGTTTACTTAAAGAGTGACTCCAAGGTCAGATTCAGTTTTGCGATCCGGTCATTTGTCAACAGATAGAGCCATTATAGGGAATAATTATAAGTCTCCACACCATAGCGTTAAAATGGTGTAAAATGACAGCTGTGGTTGGTACCCTTAAGTGCATAGACACCAGTGGTAATTGTCGAATTGGTATTCTCACTTGTATCCAAACATTTTTGCATCAAATAACAAACCTGTGAAACGTGGACTCAGTTGGTCGTCGAAGTTGCAAGAGAGTAATGAAAGAAAAAACACCCATGTTGCACAACATCGTGTGCTTTCAGTCGCCTATAAAAAAGGGCTTCAGGCCTGAAGTCTTTTAATATTTGAGTGAGAAATTACTTTTTTTTTATCTCAAAAATAACTATACTTCAGAGGGAGCCATTTCTCACAATGTTGACCAGCTCTAATTACTTGTTACCAGGTAGGCTTTTTATGCTAACAATATATTTTGAGTATTTACCGATACTGTCCAGTGCCTTTAAGTGCATTTGTTTTGCTACATAAAGTGTTCGATGGCATGTCACATTTTTGTAGTTTGAATGATGTTCAATCAAAATGGCATTGAATTGGCGTTTTGAACTCCCCAAAAATTCCTTTTTGGAATATGCAGACCCATTTTCGATGCCTGATGACGTCATTTTGAAAAGCTTCACTTTGGAAAGAGATTAAATAAAATAGCATTTTGCACCATTTTAACGTGTGGTTGGCGAGACTTGTAAATTTTCTCCCACTTTGACGAGGACTCTATTTGAAGATGAGTCCATCACAAAACTCAATTTGACCTTGGATCCCCTTTTCAAAGGGGGTGTGCAGTAGGTTCTATAGTCACCGGGGATAGTGCGCAAACGGGGTTGTTAAATTGACACCATGGGTAAGTTCTAAATCTGAGGTCTCGAAATCAAAATTCGTGGAAAATTACTTCTTTCTCGAAAACTATGGCACTTCAGAGGGAGCCGTTTCTCACAATGTTTTATACCATCAACCTCTCCCCATTACTCGTCACCAAGAAAGGTTTTATGCTAATAATTTTTGGAGTAATTACCAATAGTGTCCACTGCCTTTAAGTAGTTTGTTCAAAGTTTTGGGGTTGGAATGAGGAGGAAGAAATAACTAGGGAGCTTTATGAAATGTATTATTATACACAATGTTTACTATAGTTGATGTACTGAACCCTACATTTCATTTAATTTATAGAGTTGAATTCATTGGACATTTAATCGAGCTAATGGTCCATAGTGAGTTACAAAAATGCTAAATTACATTCTTGATCTTGATCTGTCGAACCCAACACTCAAAGACATGGAATACTGGAAATTCCAATCGCATTTCCTTCCATTTTATTTATGATTGGGTCACAATGTTCACTTGAATAAATGTATTGTTTAGCAACAAGATTTATATGACGGTGTTTAATCGAATTTGTGATCGTAGATAATTGTCTTCCGTTGGATTTAGGATGTAGGGAGACCAAAGTGATTTGGGTTGAAACAAAAACTGAACCATGACGTCATCGGAAATGAAAAACAAATGGGTCTGTATTTTCCCAAGATGGAAAACAAGTCAAAAGCTCATTCACTGCCGCTTTGACTGAATATAATAATAAGTAATAATAATAATAATATTCGATATTTATATAGCGATTTATGCACCCGAAGGGCGTCTCAAAGCGCTGAAACATACGGTATTTCCTGCAAGGTATTTGGGACTAGGTTTTTGAATTATTAGATCCACTCCTTTTACTAGCACAAGTAATTGTTGACAAGGTGCTGTGGCGCAATATGCCGCCAATCCAGCCAGGAACACCGGGGCGAACCCCTTCTCTTTTCGATAAGTGCACTATAGGTTCTTTAACGTGCGTTACACAACACACGGGTCCAAATTCTTAACGTCCCATCCGGAGGACGAAGCAATGGTTAAGTGTCTTGCTTAAGGACACAAGTGTCACGGCTGGGGATACGAACCCACACTCTGCTGATCAGAAACACCAGAGTATCATAACAAATTAAGGAGTGAGCTAACAAATTTCTGTCAGACCATGCTTATTTGAAATGTGACGCCATGGAAATTGGATTTTTCGAATAAATAATGCATTTTATACCCTTAATTATGTCGGGTTAGAGAATTGTATTTTCGTTCCATTCGTTCTATTTGAAAATGAGTGGACCATGAACTGAATTTGACATTGGAACCCGTGTTTAAAGGCAGTGGACACTATTGGTAATTACTCAAAATAATTGTCATCACAAAACCTTTCTTGATTACCAGTAATGGGGAGAGGTTGGTAGTATAAAACATTGTGAGAAACAGCTCCCTCTGAAGTGACGTAGTTTTCGAAAAAACAAAACAATTTTCCACGAATTTGATTTCCAGACCTCAAGTTTAGAACTTGAGGTCTCGAAATCAAGCACCAGAAAGCACACAACTTCGTGTCACAAGGGTGTTTTTTCTTTCATTATTATCTCGCAACTTCTACAACCGATTGAGCTCAAATGTTCCCAGGTTTGTTATTTTATTCATGTTAAGATACACTAAGAGAGAAGACTGGTCTTTGACAATTACCACTAGTGTCCACTGTCTTTAAGATTTAAAAACATAAAGGTATTGTAACCGACAAACTTTTGGTTGTAGTTTGTAGGCCCCTACCATAAGGTTGATAGGCCTTGTTTCTTCAAATAGGCCTAGATTAATAAAATGGAAGCAGCGTTTCTAGAATTCAAGTTGTAAGCCTATTTTCCCTTTTTAAGAGTGGGAGGATTCCCTGAAAACATGTCAACCTTTATATCAACTTTATGCTGTTTGCATTAGGAAGAGCTAAACACATGTAAACGATCTTGATACCTGCTGAAATCAATGCGTGGCCCAGAGGGTTATGGCGGCCTACGCCTTTGTCAATTTACCAATGATTTGGTAAAGCAGCGTAAAATAACAAATTGAGCCATGATATTTAGAAGGGTGTTATATTTTTCTTCAAAATGCCAAGTTTTACGGTGATGAAGTTACCACAATCTGTAATTCTAAAACGTGTACATTGTAAACGGTTCGGTAAAGAGCATAATTTAACTTCAAAACATATCAATTTTTTTAATAACGTATATCTGTTATCTTTAGGCCTAAGACATTTAATTTTGACATTGTGTTTTAGAGCTATTTGATTTCTGCATTGATTCAAACGGAAGGTTCACGTTTGGTAATCAATCTTAAAACTGATTGCAATCAAAACCTTTGGTTGAAGCCTATTTAGCTATGTACATGTAGCAGCTTTCGATGTAGTATAAGCATTTTGAGAAACTTTTCACTTCGAAGTAATGGTTATGTAAAACGATACAGTTGTTATGTCTCAAAAATTTGAATCTGAGAAGCATCACTGTATATAGTGTACTCTTCTCATATTGTGTATTATATTTGGGAGTATTCTTCCTGTGTGGACATTATTCGCTCCAGATGCTCAGCGACATTTCAAAACGAACCCTTTTTGAAATGAAATTCTACATTTATTTTATACACTCTTATACATTTTTTTTTGTATGATTAAAACAACGAACAGTTACAAATAAATGTAAACTTTACCTTTTTTGTATAGTAATTAATCTAATTGATTTGAGCCAGCCCAATGTCATTTAAAACCAGCAAGCATAAAACTTGCTAAGCACAGCCAAATATTGCTGAACAGAAACTGGTGCCCTACTAATTATTTGCTTAAGCTAAGCAGTGTTTTCTGCTTTACAGCCACAATTCCTTAAAGTAATTGCATTGTTGCAACTAGTGCCCCACTAATGGTTTGCTAAGCAGTATTTTCTGCTTTATGAAATTGGAAAAATTGCTAAGCAGAATTTTCTGCTTGACAGCTTTATGAAATTTGGCCCGATAATAAAAAGGTGACCTAACTATCGCTTTAATTCCAGGCGTGGGAGTATCATTGTCGAGTTCACCATCCAGCTGCACGGTCCCCCGACGTCTCACGTAAACCATTACAACAACTCACCGCAGGATATTAAAACAAGCACCAAAGAGACTATTGAAGCCATTTTGAGAGGAGCAGCGAGGTCTGGGCAGCTAGCTTCACTAAATGTGGACAGCCAGTCAATAAGGGTCACCAGAGGTAAGTAGTATTATTGTGATTGACTGCTAGTCAATTCTGACTTGTGTGGGGGCTGAGGACTTGACATGGAGAAAAGAATTTGTATCGTTCCTCAATGATAACTTGAATACGCAAGTTGTATGCTTAAGTGGGGGCCTCCATGAACTGACTCTGACCATCCACTGACTTACATGTATATAACATGGAGTTAGTCAGTGCATCCCGCTAAAAAGAGGAGCTAAGCACAATACATTTATGATATACCAAAACAAGGTTCCAGCCAAACTACAATTCCAATTTGTGACTTGTATCCTGCTCATTTTTGCTTGGCAGGAAAAATGATCACCCAAAGAAGCTATAGTATTTAAGCACAATACAGTTATGCTAACTTAACTAGAACAAGGTTTCCCGCTAAACATTGAGGTAGAAACCTATTTTTAAACTACCATTTTGTAACTTGTGGCTTGGTTGTATCTTGTATCTTGCAAATTTTTACTTATAGCACCAAAAAACATCAAATGAAGCTAAGCACAATAAAATTCCGGTTTCCAGCCAAACAACAATGTCATCATGTTCAACTTGTGACTTTGTATCTTGCTCATTTTTGCTTAGCAGGAAAAGGGGTAAACTTGTGAGTGGTATTCCACTTGCTTAAGCAGAAAAAGCACCAAGAGAAGCTAAGCACAATAAAATAACAATAACCAGAAAAACTTTACGAGCCAAACTACATCATGTACAATTTGTGACTGGTATCCTGCTCATTTCTGCTTAGCAGTAAAAGCATAACAAATACAACTTGTGACTGTGGTGTCCTGCTCATTTCTGCTTATCAGAAAAAAACAACATAAAAATACAACTTGTGACAGGTGTCCTGCTCATTTCTGCTTAGCAGACAAAGCATAAAAATACAACTTAATTGTGACTGGTGTCCTGCTCATTTCTGCTTAGCAAAAGAAAAAAAACCACAATTTTGTTAACCAGAAGAAGTTTACTAGCCAAACTACCATCATGTACAACTTGTGACTGGTATCCTGCTCATTACTACTTAGCGAAAAAAGGACACAAAAAAGGAACTATGTAAGCACAATAAAATTGCGGTTATTGGTTCAAAACCCGCTCTAGTCAATTTTTCTTTGTTGTACCCAAATGATTTCAAATTTACCCAGTAAGTTTCCCTCGTGTCGTATAACTTGATGTTTGATTTTGACGTGTTCGTTCCATCCAACAGAGTTTTACTGTTTACTTTAAAAAACAACTTTGTTCCAATCACTGGACCCGAAGACCAATATTCTTAGTTGTTAGTTGATGTATCCAAATTCACATACATAAAGTAACAAATCTGTTCAAATTTGGGTGGTAAAAGTTGTAAGAAATAATGAAAGAGAAAACCTGCTTGTCGTACGAACTTGTGTGCTTTCAAATGCCTGATAAAGCTTCAGGTCTGAAGGTCTTTCTAAGATTCAATATTTCAGTGAGAGAATACCCTTTTTCTTAGAACTAAAAAACTTTTCTTGAGTGTTGCAAATAGTGCCTAGTGTCTTTAATGCATACACTTCTAATAATTCTCACCCACAGTTTTTATTGGCTTGCCATCTCAAGAGTCTACTATAGCACCACAAACAAGTCCTGCAGCAGAGTGGCCATCGATACTTAAAATCGAACAAGGTGAGGATTACTAATAAAGAGTTACAGGAACATTACAGAATTGGTTTTGCTAGCCAAACATTTGCTGGCAGTGCAAGCACTTTATGTAATTCACCATATACATAAACTGACAAACCTGTAGAAGTTCAAGATCAATCGGCCATCTGGGTCACGAGAGAATAGTGAAAAAAAAAATTTAAAAATTTGCAGTGCATCGATGCCAAAACAAAAAAATGAATAAAACGCTCACTGAGCGATAAACTCCAAATGCAAAACTAGATTATTTATTTCTCATCAAAAATGAAATTGCAGACAGTAATATTTCAAGGGATGTTTTCTACTATCATCATCATGAGACCATGTAAATCTGTGATCTCCACAGTTTTTTTTTTCTTACCAATTCTGCAACGTACCTTTAAGTTTTAGTTTTATTAGACTTAACACTGGCATAAAAATACAAATCGACATGTAAAGAAACAAAGTAACAAAATAGCTAAAAAATACCAAGCCAGTGAGTGGCAAAGAGGAACAGGTGACCAGCACCTTTACCAAGTCGTCCTGTTTTAGTATACTTAAACATTTAAAAAATCAATTTTTGAGGGACAATTTTTGGGTAATTGATCCCAAAAACAATGTGTCCATGCAGGAAGTGTAAACTCCTATTGGAAGACACACAACCTGAAAGGCGTTATTGTAGAAACACTTCTCAAACTCAAATTTTGGGCATAGAAACCTCTACCTTTTACATAAGGCCAAGTCAAATAAAAAACATGTTGCTCGTCCCCGCCTGCCTCAATTTTGGCGGCCGCACCGATTTTTTTGTTATTTGTTATTTTAAAAAAAATAATCAAAGTCAATTTACATATTATTATTGATAGCTATTTCAATTGTATCTACAAAAAAAGCCATCAAAACGCATAATGAGAAACTTGGTACTTTGAAACGTTTTGCCCTTCACATTTGCATGCCACAGTTCTATGCACCAGGACGTGATGCCACACACACAGAATGACTTTGGAGCAAAAGCAAGAATAATTCTTTGTAAAGAATAACAATGTATCAAAATAGACACAGAAACACACACAGAATTTCAGGACACTACAGAACATACTCATAAAGCCATAAAACCATCTTCATATAATATGATACGGCGGCCATCTTAGACATGGTGGCCATCTTGAAAAAAATAACAAAAACATTGAAAATAACAAACAACAAGGACCTCCCTCACCAACTTTTTCAAAAAGTCCTGACGAGCAACATGTTATTTACTTTACTTGGCCTAACTATATCACTTCAAATTGAAATGGTTCTCAAATTGCTTAACACTATCGGAAGCTAATGTAGGCTTCTACCCAATACTTTTTATTGCCATTAATTTTAACCAAACATACTTTCTTTTAAACAGGGTTCATAAATCAGCGCGGATGCGGCATCCGAACCAAGTCGTCCCTCCAGGCGCGCATCATTGGTGGGAATGCTGCGGAGCAGGGGAACTGGCCCTGGCTTGGATCCATGCAGTACCGACTGGGGTCAGAGTTGGCTCACAGGTGTGCTGCGTCGATACTTAACCCAGAGTGGGCCATCACTGCTGCACACTGTGTAGATGGGTGAGTAGTACTAAATGATCGTCGCTGGAGTTTTGAGCTGTGAGTTTTGAGTCGAAGGCCGTGTATTAAACAGTTGGTTAAAATTCTGTAGGCTATCCAGCTGCCACTTTGTCACCCAGAAAGAGTGAGTACTTTTTGTATGTCATGATACACAAATGTCCACAGATTTAGACTAAACTGATTTCCCTCTAAATTGAGTTGAAAGTACCCGTCTTTCACTCTAAAAAGAGCTGTCTGCCATACAGTGGCATGGCGGACAAAACGAGTGGTTTTTCACTCGTTTACATTAAGAGAGTATGAATATTCAAATATGCAACTTCATCTTTGCAGGGGACTTGGTTACATCTTAGATCATGTGATCTTCGGTGACAATGATCTTCATGGGAACTCACCGTCCAGGCAGAAGGTGTACATCGAGCGCATCCACGTCTACCCCGGATACGTGACCGGTAAGCACGACCACGACGTAGCGCTGCTCAAGTTCACACCTCGCGTGAGATTTGACGAGAACGTGTCGCCGGTGTGCGTGGAGACCGAGCCGTTTGAGGTTGAGCGATATGACGTGTGCTTCATTGCAGGCTGGGGTAACACTCAGGAATATGGTATGTTGGGTTTCAGATTGAATATAAGCCATTTGCAAGTTTAAGATTTGAATAGTGTCCGGTAAAATCACCTAGTCACAATGTACTGTTTCGATTTGAATTCCTAAGACTATAGAGACAGTTACTATGTCAAACAGTTCGGGGCAAGCTTTTATAGGGTGCGTTCGTTTAGCTTCCCTGGGTCTACCCTGCGGTGCTCACCCGGGTGAGCCCCCTGACAAGAGCTAATCGAACGACCACACTCGCTCTCTCGTGGTGACGGCATGCACCTCGGGTCACCCCCAAGTGACCCACTCCACAAGCAGGGCACTGGGGGCTGACCCAGGTGAGCCCCGTCAAAGCTATTCTAACATACCGGGCAGACGGGGGTTGACCCAGGGAAGCTGAACGGACGCACCCTATGCAACCTCCAGATGAGCAAACCCTGGTACCATTGTGATATGTACATACCCGTTCAGAATTGTGTATGGGTGTTCACAGTCGCTTTCATAACGACGCAAAAGCTTGCCCTTAATCATGTGACATAGCAACCGTCTCTATAGTCTGAGGACAGCTATTAGTATTTTTAAGAGTAAACTTCAAGATGCCTTTAGGGGTTTTTGACGAGGACGTCGTCGTTGTCAAAAACCCCTATTCAATTACGCACGTTCGTCCACAAAGAAAACACCTCGGAGTCTAAATTTGACATTTTTTCACTCATTTCTCAAAAACTACAACACCACAGCAAGTAATATTTTAAGGGAAGCTTTCAACTGTCATTATCTTCAAACTGTTTAAGTTTAGTGTAATTCTGTGGACAGCATGGTATGTCGTCGTCGTCAAAACCCCTATTTATATACGCACGTTCGTTAACCGAAAACCCTAAGCCTTCGTGTACAAAGCATATTAGTCTAGAACTCGGTTATAGCAACCGTCTCTATAGTCTGAGGACAGCTATTAGTATTTTTAAGAGTAAACTTCAAGCTATGGATATGGGTTCCATCATCAGGGGGGGCTCACTTCATGTAAATCATTGCTGCTCAGTCACCTGCACGTGTACATTTCGATATGTGGAGATTGTGCAGTTAACCACCAGAACCAGGAATTCTCACTTAAGTGGTAACTTGTGATCAAGCAAATCATTGTATCAGACAATATTCAAAGCTAACAAGCAAATGGCTTATTATGTCTTTTAGGTATAAGTGGTGATGTCACTCTAAAAACTCCTTGGGTGGATTTCACAGAGACATCATGCATGATATTCTTTCTACTTTAGTCTGATTTTGTTTGCCCTTGGAAAAATCAGGAAAGCGTTCTTTAAATTGCCTGAAAAGTAAACACCATGTGAACATGTAGGTCAGCCCTTAGGTTTTACTCAATAAAATCTTTCTACTTTTTTCCATGAACCAAATATCATGCTTGATGCATCTACAGGATTGAAGGCACTGGACACCATTGGTAATTACTCAATGAGCATAAAACCTCACTTGTTAACGAGTAATAGGGAGCTGTTGATGGTATAAAACATTGTGAGAAACGGCTCCCTCTGAAGTAACAAATTTTATTTCGAGACTCCAGAATTAGAATTTGAGGTCTCGATATCAAGCATCTGAAAGCACACAACTTCGTGTGACAAGGGTGTTTTTTCTTTCGTTATTATCTCGAAACTTCAAAGACAGATTGAGCTCAAATTTCCACAGGTTTGTTATTAATTTATGCACATTCTGAGATACACCAAGTGAGAAGACTGGCCTTTGACAATTACCAACAGTGTCCAGTGTCTATTAGGCAATCGGACAGTTCCAAAAACCAAAGGTATACTTTGCCTTGGGAGGTTTTAACTGATGAAATTTCTCTTCCATTGTACCAGGTAACATTTCAGCAGTGTTGCAGGAAGTTAGAATACCTCTAGTTGATGGCGATGTGTGTGTCGGACAGTACCGGGAACACATATCAGTTAGTTTCACTGTTATCACCAATAATATGATATGTGCTGGGAAAGACACTGGTGGAGCAGACTCATGTCAGGTATGCAAAGATTTCGGAACATGAACTTTTTACACACAATTTGTTTAAAGGAACATTGCAGAATTGGTTTTGCTAGCAAAAACGTTGCTGGCAAAGAAAGCACTTTACAACTCTATGTAATCTACCATAAACATACACTGACAAACCTGTAGAAGTTTGAGATCGATCGGCCGTCTGGGTTTTGAGAGAATGGTGAAAAACCGATTACAAATTTTACATTGCATCGATGCCAAAACAAAAAAGAATAAAATGCTCAATGAGCGATAAACTGTGATTTTTTATTCACAGAGCTTGCGAAAGTACTGAGTATTCAGTGCTAACACACATTTGTGTTTGATGGGTAAAACCAAAATTATTATTCACTAGATGAATTGAAATCCTTTACAAAAGATTTGGTAAAAACAATGAGCTTGAACCTGGGGTGCGTTCCACTCGCGCAAACGACTTGTAACTGTTCGCGCAAACGTTTTTTATCTTTCCAACGATTGGTGCGTAGACGCGATGTCAATATGGCGGCGCCCTGAAATGAAGATGGCGCGCACCATACGTAGTTTTTTTTTAAACTTCGTTTTTGCTGCAATAGTCCTCTTTTTGACATCATTACATCAACTTATTAACTTTGTTATTCCAAATCTGCATTATAATCCACCGAAAATACAATGTAATTATGTTTGTGACAAAGAAATAATACCGTATGCTTGTCCGCCATTTTAAAAACCACTCGCCAACACCTCAGAAGTATGTTTGCCTAAAGTTGCCAACGTTCGCCAACGGTGGCGGCGAACAACTCGTTCCACTTGAAATTGTTGGCGAACGTGCGCAACTGTTGGCAACGTTAGCGCGAGTGGAACGCACCCCTGGTGTGTCATGGACATGTGGTTTAGTGCATGGGATTATAGTTCTTTTGGCTAAGTCATAAGGGTCTGGGTTCGAATCCCATTCAAGCAATATGTGTCTGAACCCAATGGTAATTGATGGGTACATGTTAGGGCAGAGATGGTTCTTGTAATGGGAGACTTTCTGGGACGATAGAGGGCAGCAGACTTACCGGGTAAATCCATTGTTCTCAGAATTATGCGCATGTTCAGAACTACGTAAACAATGGAAATTTACCCGGTATGTCTGCTGCCGCCTAGCGTTGGAAAGTCTCCTATTGGTTTAGCCGAGTAGCGCATCGTTGTTGCGCAGGCTGTATACTCTCCAGGGAGCTGAGTTGGTTTAAGGAATTAATTAAATGGCCTGGCCCAGTGACCAGGGGTAATAATGTTGTCTATGTTATTGCTCTTTTCTATAATAAGGCCCTTTTCTGTTCAAACTATGGTCGATTCTCTTCACCCAGGGGGTAAATTGGTACCTGTGAGGGTAGAGATGGTCGGTGATTGATTTGGCTTGATGCGATACATACTTGGCAGCACAGGCTCTATTCTGTTAAAATCTAGGCTTCTTCTCTCCACCCAGGAGTAAAAAGGTTCATGTGAGGGCATGGTTCACATAATGGATTTAGCTTGATGGGCTACATATTTGGCAGCTAAGATGGTTTTGGGAATTATATAAATGGCCCAGTGAAAATGGCAAGAATAGCACAAGATATTTGTTTAAATCTACTTACAGAGTGACAGTGGAGGTTCCTTGTCGTGCCAAGGGGATGACGGATCATGGCGGGTTGTAGGACTGACAAGTTTTGGCTTCGGCTGCGGACGGCCGGATTTCTCTGGTGTCTACACCAGGGTGTCCAGATATTGGGATTATATATCGTCAGCCGTTAAAGAAGGTATGCATTTAATTTTGTCATCTTATAAAGCAATTCAATGTGATGTGAGGGCATTTTCATATAAGGACTCCATCTATTCGAAAATGAGTGGATCACAAAACTGAATTTGGCTTTTGAACCCCTCTTCAGTGGAACTAACGGTATTCAAACACTATATGTTTAGGCATGGACTTCTCTAGTTTTTCTCTTTGCTGCTATTTAGCAATTCTTAAGTGCAGAATTTTGGGACTACTTTATTTTAAAAGCACATGGACACCTTGGTGTTGGTGTATCCCAACATAATAACAAATCTGTGAAATTGGGCTCATATTGGTCATCAAAGTTGCAAGAGAATAATGAAAGAGAAAAGAAAACACCCTTGTTGTACAAATTGTAGTGCTTTCACATGCCCAAAAAGGCTTTATGCTTGTGGGCTTTGTCAGATTCAAATATTTTAGTGAGAAATTACGTCTTTCTGTAACTCGTCCTAACTCGAGATAATACTGGTATTACTTTGTGAAATCCACCCCAGTGCCTTTAGTTTCACTGAATCATATTTTCAAATTAATTTCCTTTCCGTGTTGATCCAGAGCCCACCACACACTGCGAGGAGCTCGTAGAACCAACATGTCAAAAGCACCTCCCATACACAAGCATCTACCCGGTCTCCCAAACCGACGTGTCTCTGTTCCTCACCATTCTCCCGAACACCTCCTACCCGATGGAGATTAACAGGCTCCCAAACACCTCCGCAAACCCCATGGGGTCTAACAGCTCAGTCCTTATTACTGAAGAGGATGTAGAGACGTTGATGTGCTTGACGATGTTTCCGAGCTGCGAGGCCGGTGGTCGGGAGCCGTCCGTCGTGCCGTGTCGTGAGTTCTGCATGGAGGCCGGGAGCGGCTATTTGAAAGGGTCGTTCTTGCCGTTTGCGGTTTCAGCAAACTGCGCGAGGTATCCAACTGGAGCCACGAGTAACGACATGTTCTGTAGAAAAGGTAATGGGAAAAAATGATAATAAAATCAAAACAATTTGTGTCCCAAAGAGTTGCACTTCAAACATTATAATCCTTGGTCACTGGAAAATTTATTTTATTTCTAAAAGGCAAAGTATACTTTTGGTTTTTGGGACTCATGCAAATGTTTTAATCATTTACATTAAAATTGATAGTGATACATGTATGTGAACATTTCATTTCAAAAGGTGAAAACTATTCTGCGATATCCCCAAAATGCGGAGTGAGTATTATGTCAATTAAATGCAGGAATTAAATGCAGGAAGAATAATCCTTAATAGGAATGTACATTCTGAGAAGTGTTACTGAATTCAAATCTTGGGAAATAAAAACGGATATCTTTTTACATCGCACATAAATTTGACAAGAAAAGTTTCTCAAAATGCCTTATACTATCGAAAGGCTTCTAACCAAAAGGTTTATTGCCATTAATTTTAAGATTGATTACCAAACATATAATTTCCCTTTAAAGGATGGATACGTTTGGTAATTGTCAAAGACCAGTATTCGATTGGCGTAGGCCCTTTCCCAATGCATAATAATGAAATAACAAATCTGTGAGAATTTGGACTCGATTGGTCATCGAAGTTGCAAGAGAATAATGACAGAAACAGCACCCCTAATGCACGAGTTTGTTTACTTTCACATGCATTTAAAGCCATTTGACACTTTCAGTACAGAAAAAAAGTTCACAGATTTACAAATAATTTACAGGGTTTACAGATGGTAATGGTGAAAGACTTCTCTTGCTGAAAACAAGAGTGGGTTTTCCGGTTATTTTCTCCCGACTCCGATGACCGATTGAGCTTAAACTTTTTACAGGTTTGTTATTTTGTACATAAGTTGTGGAAGTGTGGGACTTGGACAATACTGTTTACCAAAAGTGTCCAATGGCTTTAATTTTTGTGTGAGAAATTACCTCTTTCTCAAAAACTATGTTACTTCAGAGGGAGCCGTTTCTCACAATGTTTCATACTATCAACAGCTCCCCATTCCTCATTACCAAGTAAGTTTTTATGCTGACAATTATTTTGAGTAAATACCAATAGTGTCTTTAAACACTTTTTTAATTTTTGTGTACTGTCTGTTTTTGTTACTATAAGGTGTTAACCCAGCTTGCGGTATCACCCACCTCTATCCGACATTCTCGAACCACACCGTCATTAACTCACCACCACTGCCTGGTGGGTACTCTGAACCCTCCAATGGCTGCACATGGACGATCACCGGGCCGCTGCACACGTCCCTCGTCATCAAGTTTACTCGCTTCAAGTTCCCCACGTCCGGTTTAGGGAAGATTATTGTCATTGGAAGCGGGTCTGATGCGGGAAATAGGTAAAAACCATGTTAGTTTTGTATAAAGCCCGGTTCATACTACCTGCGAATGCGAATGCGAAGCGAATCTTGACGTCACAAATTTGCAACGAACAATTCGCAGCAGTTGAACTCTGCTCTACTCCCTTGCGATAATCGCTGCGAATGGAGGGTGTGACGTCAAATTCACGTCAAATTCGCTTCGCATTCGCAGGTAGTATGAACCGGGCTTTAGTCAAGGTTTTGGGAAAAAGACCACAAGTCTTCCAGTTATTGTTTGTGCACACTGTCCAGAAAATAATAATAACATTACTTATGTAGTTGGTAGAGCATGTTTATTTGGAGGTCATTGGTTCAAATACTGCTCTAGTCAATATTATTTTCTTTGTTAACCCCCAAATCATTTGAAATTTTACCCAGTCAGTTTCCCTTGTGGGTTATTATTATTATTATTATTATTATTATTTATTCGACCAATACAAGGTACAACAAACAAGTTACAATAGCACAAGACAGAACATTAACGGAAAACAAAAAAACAATTATAAAAAAGCACGAAATTAAGTAGGAATCGAAACTTTGCATGATAGGAGTATAATTGTGTGAGGTTTGCGGTAGCACCTCGTGTAAATCTCTCGTGAGTAGTGTTGGTTCTGAGAAGTGTTGATTATTGGAGTTGCCAACCATCGTTTTTTTTCAAGAACCAATCAATAAACATGCTGCTACCCCAAACCTCACCTAATTGCCGTTTGTTATTTGAGTTCTTATTTTGTTAACAGGGATTTTTGTATGTGCATTACAATTCCACAGGAGCAGTATTCTACATAAGCAGTTTGATTCAGTCATCCCTGGTCCCCTCACCATAGCTTCTAATGAGGCATGGATTCTGTTTGCCAGTATGCCTGATCTACTGGAGGAAGAGCCCACAGAATCCTATTTCACCATCGAAACGCATACAGTGAAAACACACACACAATTAGGTATGTCTTTCTCTCTTTCGTTTCAAGATTGTCATTGTGTTTTGGGACTAGTTTAGTACTTTCATTTTTACTGGCAAATGTGCGCACACGTTGCCAATGTTTGTGCATGTAAATCGCACCCGAGCCTTTGGTCAAAAGAGACCTAATTGTTTCTATTGAAGTAGTTTGGACAATTCGGACACTCGACAAAGCTTTCATGAATCGAGAGTTCGAGTACAAAGGCTGACATACTTGGTATCGGCTCCCTCTGAAGTAATGTGGTTTTTGAGAAAGAAATTATTTTCCGCGTACATGTATGTGATTTTGAGACCTCAGAATTAGATTTTGAGGTCTCAAAATCAAGCATCTGAATGCACACAACTTTGTGTGACATTATAATTAATATCTCGCAACTTAGCCGACCAATTGAGCTAAAGTTTTCACAGGTTTTTATTTTATGCATATGTTGAGATACACCAATTGAGAAGACTGGTCTTTTGACAATTACCAATAGTCCAGTGTCTACAATGAAGCTTTCCCAAAATGAAATTTCACACAGTTACACTAACAAGAATGTCTCTGTTGATTATTGTCAAGCCTGCCCCATTGTGTGCCTATTTTGTTGACGTACTTGTATCATTTTTAGGTGACCTTTGCCAGAGTGGTGTTGATAGCTGTAACTTAAATGATGCATGTTTCCCCTCTTGGTGGCGCTGTGATGGAGTAAGGGACTGCGGTGGTGGCGAAGATGAGACAAACTGCACAAGCAGCAACATCATTTGAGTAAGGAAGAACTTGTTATTTATGAAAACCTGTGAAAAGTGACTGTTAATACATATACACAATGCGCAGGGCACAAACACGCGCATCTTCTGTCCGCCATTTTGGGTGTGGAAACATGCACAAAAGGATTTGAATCCCCAAAAAGGCAGAAATGGTGGATGCCCTTTGTTTGGAGGTGTGTAAAAGCATCCTTCTGTGCCCGTTTTGACACCCAAAATGGCTGACATGAGACGCACATGTGCGCTGCGCATTGTGCATAGAGTCTATACATGTTGATTAACCCTCCCCAGTAACATTTTTGCCCGTGAGTCGCCCTTCAAAAGATTCCAAGCCGTTGGGTTTTGTCGGGTGGAGCAACTGTCGTAGAATCATCTGTGTACTATGTAAATGAAATATCACAATAATCAGAGGGAGGACTAGTGTGGTGTCAATATGCAGAGACAGGTATGTGAAATGGAGAAAATTTGATATTCGTTTTAACCGCCAAGTGGAACTGTGGGAAAGAATCTCTGTGTTATGGAAAGGTTTGCGGTAACACCATGTAATGACTATCTCTATAATGAGTTGGGGTGGTTCTGAAAAGAACTGTTGGTTTAACTCGACGTTTTGATCAGTATGCTCTGATTGTCCCATGGAGAAAGCCAGAAGACGATCAGTCGAGTTAAACCAAGGGTTCTTTTCTGAACCACCCCAACTCATTTAGACATAGTCATTACATGGTGTTACCGCAAACTTTTCCATATCGTATATCCACCATGCAAAGTATCAAATCCTACTTAAGAATCTCTGTGGTTCTCACTCGATTGTTATTACAAAGGAAAAACGATATGGTTAAGGGCTCAAATTTTACACTGGACCACAGACCACTTAATTGAATATTACCTCTCTGATGTTCAAATGTTGACTTTGATAGATTCTTTCCAGTGTCAAACTACACTCCATAAAACTGAGATCAACCTTCCCTTAAAGGTACTGGACACATTTGGTTATTGTCAAAGACCAGTAGTCTCACTTGGTGTATTCCAACATTTTTTATAAAATTACAAATCTGTGAAAAGTTGGGCTTGATTGGTCATCCAAGTTGCAAAAAAATAACGCCCAATAAAAGGCTTCTGAAGTCTTTGAACATTGAGTGGGAAATAACTTCTTTCTCAACAAATACGTTTCTTCAGGGGAGCTGTTTCTCACAATGTTTCATACTATTATCAGCTCTCCATTGCTCGTTCCCAAGCAAGTTTTTAAGGCTAACAATTATTTTGAGTAATTACCAATAGTGTCCAGTGCCTTTCATGTTGGGTAAAGTAAACGGTTTAAAATGTTAAACTTTGTAGAAAGTTCTTTCTGATTCTAGTCAGGTAAAATAAATTGTGCTCCTGGATTTTGTTTTGGTGGTATTGTGGAATTTTACCAACATAATAAAAATAATAATCGTTTACATGTCGCGCTTTACACACTCCAAGGGCATCTCAAAGCGCTTCCAACATCAATACCCCCTGGTCACTGGGACTTGAACCCACTCTCGGCTGAATAGAAACTCCGGAGCTTCAGTTTGTTGCTCTTTACCGCTTGGCCATGACACATCAATGCAAGCCCTGGGGTTCACGTTTGTCGAGAAAAAGAGTTGAAACAAGTACTAGGAGGGTCAATTATTGGTCAATTATTACATGTTTTGCATGTGTGTTAGGGGGGGACGGGACGTGATCTTTAAATCCATTATTGTCAATGTCTTTTGACTTGTAATTTTGCATGGCCAGGCGTGATAATGCCCTCACCCCAACAAAAAAGGCCAATAGAAACTTGCTTTTTACATTATTGATAATGATAGCCTGTAATATTGCTCAATATTGTTAGTTCTATAAAAAAAAATTGATGCAATCTGGGTGTATTTTGTAATTATTATAATAATATAGAATATTAACTTGTCAACACGAACCGTGGGATTATAGTAATAATAGTATAGTCTTATAATAGCGCACGCATCTACCAAAAGGTACGGGCGCTTGTCGCGCTTGTCTAGACAATTAAGCGTTCTAAAGGTTTTTTTAAATTTGTGAAATGTCGATCAGATCAAAATTATGTAGTCCTAGCACCTTATTCAGGTTTAAAAGGCCCTGGACACTATTGGTAATTACTCAAAATAATTATTAGCATAAAACCTCACTTGGTGACGAGTTATGGGGAGAGATTGATAGTATACAACATTGTGAGAAACGGCTCCCTCTGAAGTGACATAGTTTTCGAGAAAGAAGTAATTTTCCACGAATTTGATTTTGAGACCTCAGATTTAGAATTAAGGTCTCGAAATCAACCATTATAAAAGCACATAACTTCGTGTGACAAGGGTGTTTGTTCTTTCATTATTATCTCACAACTTCGACCACCAATCGAGCTCAATGTTTCACAGGTTTGTTATTTTATGCATAATGTTGAGATACACTAAGTGAGAAGATTGGTCTTTGACAATTACCAATAGTGTCCACTGGCTTTGAGGTTTTCAATGGCCACTTCCAGAGACACGCGGGCAAACCTCCTCCTCTTAGTGATGATAAGCTTATTGGGTTCTTTGGCGTGCATTACATGCATTACACAACACACTGGACCTATGGCTTTACGTCCCCATCCGAAGGACGAAGCAAATGGTGTCTCGCTTTAAGGATACAAGTTTTTCGTCCGGGACTCGAACTCACACTCTTCTGATCTGAAACTGGTGCTCTTAACCACTCCGGGTCACGATTATAATAAGACAATCCTGTATTTGACATATTTAACACAATACAACACCTTTAAGGTTTTGTTTTAGATGGTATAAGGTGTCAATTTGTATGACCTATTGTTTTGCACAAATTTTACTCAAAAAACGAAAAGCTGTCAGCTCTCAATTCGAGGCCCAATTTTAAAGAGTTGCTTAAAACAAATTCTGCTATAAAGCACAAGAATAGGTAGGATGCCATTTACAAATTTAGTACATGAGGAATGCTATTTTGGCTAGGAGCCTTATTCTGATTGTGCTTAGCTTCTTTAAACAGCTCTATGAAATGGTGTCAAGGTCAGGAAATGCTTGTCTAAATAATGATTGGTGGAAATAGTTAAATTGCCAAGTTCCCTTAATAATTTTGACATCATAACTTTCTACATTTGGCACTATGAAAAATAGTTATCAATATGTTGTAATTAATTGTAAATTAATTACAGCTTATATATAGAATAAAAATAAATATAGCTTATTATAGAATTTTATATAAATTTATCAAACTTTTGAGATGAATTGGATGTGTGACCAACAGCAAAATTATTGAAATGAAATTTTAGGCAAATTCTGTTATATAAAATATCAAGTAGGCCTAAGCCTACAACGTATTAGTATTTGTTATTGTTAATTTATTTATTTATTTAATTATTTATTTGTTTGTTTTTCATTTATTTATTTACTAAAGTATTCATGTATTATTTTTTGGATGGGGTGTTTTGTTCTAAGTAGTCTGTAAATTGAATTTGAACTACACGGCACGACTTCAAAGTGATATTAAAGGAAAGCTAATCAAGCCAAATATTTGCCATTCTACATAATTGTTCACAGTTGTACTTTTGTGTCTTACACTTAGTCCTAATTACCAAGGCACTGGACACTTTTGGTAATTACTCAAAAATAAAAGTGAGCGTAACGAGCAACGGAGAGTTGTTAATAGTATAAAGCATTATGAGAAACGGCTCCCGCTGTAGTAACATTGTTTTTGAGAAAGAAGTCATTCCTCACTAAAAAAAAATTGAATTTGATTTCGAGACCTCAGAATTAGATTTTACGTCTAGAAATCAAGCATCTGAACATTATTACTAAAATGTGTCCAGTGCCTTTAAATACTTGTCATTTTCTACCATCGTTATAAGATACCAGGACAATGTGTCACAAAAATTAATTTGTAATCACTTCACAGAGATACAGTTTGTTTCATTGTAACACATTATACTCTTACACAGTTTTCCGTAGTGTCTTAAAACACAACTCAAAAATAATACGCACTAAAAACCACGTGTTGGGTGTTGGCTTTAAACACAATAATGCCGCGCTTCACATAGTACTAGCAACAGATTTTAAGCTCAACAGGTGGCGCTATGCGATCTTGTATTCTGAGCTATAGAGGGCGTGAGTTATTCGGACCGTCGGCGGTCAGTCTACAGCGGGATCTTCAAGAGTGAAAAGGTACGTGTGAATTTATTACTCTTTGTATTTTAACGCAGTTTTATGCTTCTGTATTTCGTATTGCACGCGGTGGATTACATGGGGGATTCAAGACGGTTCTGTGCAACCCCAAATGCCAAGTTATTTAGTGTTGCTTACCTTGTTGAGCTGTTGTGTTGTGTTTTTGTTAAAGCGGCTCTGTTCTGTAGGCTGAAAAACAAAATGGCGGTTATGCTGCGGGAAGACCGATGTTAAAACTCTGCAGCAGTCAGGGCCACTGTCATTAGTCAGCACATGCTCATATCTGTCAGTCATGTCACCGACCCATTTTTATTGTTCTGTTAACCACGTTGTCATGATGTCATGATATTCTCAGCTGGATGTCTCCCGTCCTAAATCACTCCTAAAATAATTCGGGGTGGGGTTGTGTTAGTTGCGATAACATAACCCTCCTGCCGACGGCGGAGCGGTCGGCAGGAGGGTTACGTTATGGCAACTAGGGTGGTGTGAATCAATAGGCCAGTTCTGAGTTCATGCAGTTTGTGAATTGATGTAGGGATTGTACAGTAATCTATGCCGACTAGAGTAGCATAGCCCCACAATTAACAATTAAACTCTGGACTACGTTGAGTTGCATGCAACTGAGGAGTCCAACCTGGGCTATGAAAACCTGTGACACAAGATGAGTTTTGAGAAGAGATTTGAATTGTGTGGTACACAGACAAGGTGATTTTAGAATAGTGGTAGAGAGTTCCAGATACATAGGCCTATACGGCTTGATATTGAGTTGAGCCACTCCTTTCCTAAACCTGCCGAGTGCCAATCCTCACTATTTAAAGCCAATTAAAGGCATGGGAGTTAGATGATTTTCTATTGACCAGTCAACAGAAAGAAATGGTTTTGTTTTGTGTAGATTCTATTGGCCCAATATGGCGATATTGGAGAATGTCAATTCAGGTTGTGATCTTCACTTTAATTTGTTTGGTTGATTGGAAATAAAGTCAAATCTTGTGGTCCTTTGTGGGCATTTTGTGACAAGCCGCTTTTTCTGTATGGACTGGTCTCTGAAGGGATAAACAACATTATAATTTTGGTTTTTACCTTTACACCGATGTGTGTTAGCACTGTATACTCAGTACTTTTACAATTCCTGTAAAAAATTATCACAAGGCATATTACTTGGGTGGGATTCGAACCCACAACCCTTGCAGTTCTTGAGCAGTGTAATACCAAGTACATGTAGCTAGACTGTCGAGATTGCCTGGTAGCTAGAGGCAGTTAGAATTCTATGTTTTGGCAGCGGGTACTGCAACGATAATTTATATAAATGGTGTTCAAATTGCATCGGGGATAAAGAATATTAATTTCGTTTTTTTTACCCATACACCGACGTATGTTAGCACTGTATCCTCGGTACTACCCTGAGTCCTGTGAACAAATATCACAGGCATATTACTCGGGTGGGATTCGAACCCACGACCTTTGCAATTCTAGAGCAGTGTCATAATACTATTACTAGGATAAACAACATGTTTGGTTGTTTGTGATTTGCAATTTTGTATCATCGTTCCCATGTTTCATGGCTGGATCATCACAAACCGCAGTGATCTTGATGACGGTACATACACATTTTGTGTACAATGTAAACAGCGACCTCTGTTGACTGATACTCTTTAGTATTTCGACAAATCATGATGTACTGAGTAGACTAGTTGCACCCTCTTGTGACTGTTTTTTTTTTTTAAATATCTGTCTATATTATTTCATGGCTCTTATTAGAGCCGTGCATGTACATGAACATGGGCAATTCCACACTAATGGGCACAAAAAGTGTGACATGGGAGGGGAATGTTTGATAGTAGTAACACAATGAAGTATGTTGTCATGTATTTTTGTCTGTGTACATTCAGAAGCACATAAGGATTGTGGTTAAACAAAAAAAGAGGTAAATTACCGAGTATTTAACAAACTGGGAAGGATAAGTCTTTGAGATTTATACGTACGTAACAAGGACAGACATTTTGGTTATCATTTGATAGAAGTTATACTAAAATAAATGTATTGTCCAATGTTGTCCAGATACCAATTCTACAGACCCTTAGGGATAGTTACCACCTGTCCAGCCAAAATGAAGAATTTTTTCTTCCCTGCTATTTTAGAAATTTAAGTTTTGAAAACAAACGGTTACAAACAAGGACAGAATTTTGTCACAAAGTGTCTGCATGTCCATTGTTTGTACGTGACTTTTTTCCCCAATTTTATTGCCTTAAAGACACTGGACACTATTGATAATTGTCAAAGACCAGTCTTCTCACTTGTTGTATCTCAACATATGCTTAAAATAACAAACCTGTGAAAATTTGAGCTTAATTGGTCTTCGGAGTTGCGAGATAACTATGAAAGAAAAAACACCCTTGTCACACGTAGTTGTGTGCTTTCAGATGCATGATTTCGAGACCTCAAATTCTAAATCTGAGGTCTCGAAATCAAATTCGTGGAAAATTACTTCTTTCTCGAAAACTACGTCACTTCAGAGGGAAAAATTACGAGCTAGCAAATCTATGCAGCAGCGCGCACATGAGTATTTATTGCGACATGACCTCGCACACAAAATGTAGGCCTTAGGAAAAGCCATACAATTCTATAGGTTTGGAATTTCATCTTTGTAAAGCGGGGCCATTTTCATTTTGCAAGGGGCATTGCAGAAGTCAATGGGTAGTACCTTGAAGGGGCACCAAGGCCAACACCAGGGGCAACAGAGGCAATGACCTCCTTCCTACCATTATCCTTGAGGCTAAATACTACACTACTCTTCTAGTTTGACTCTAATGAGCATTTGAGGACATAGATCCGGATCTAGAAGAGTGCCAAGTCTCGCTCACTAAACCCTATGATGTCAGAGCATTTTGGTTACCGCGCTCTTTCTAAGTTATCGTTTACGTATAACTATGCATCTTATGCATACGTACATAAGAAATCCATTTATCATGTACGTACATGATACATGTAAGTCAAAATGTACCATGTACCTACACAATAAATGTTGATGCATGTACACAATAAATTGTTGTGTGTGTACGTTTTATGAGTTATCATGTACGTACATGAAAAGTTTGAATGTATCGAATGTTCGATTGTGGAAGTGTCGTGGCCGAGCGGTTAAGAGCACCGAATTCAAACTCTGGTGTTTCTGATCAGCAGAGTGTGGGTTCGAATCCCCAGCCGTGACACCTGTGTCCTTAAGCAAGACACATAACCATTGCTTCGTCCTTCGGATGGGACGTAAAGCCGTTGGTCCCATGTGTTGTTTAAACGCATGTAAAAGAACCCAGTGCACTTGTCGAAAAGAGAAGGGGTTCGCCCCGGTGTTCCTGGCTGGATTGGCAGCATATTGCGCCACAGCACCTTGTAAACCATTACATTGTGCTTAAGGATTAGGTCTTATATTATCTCAGAAATCGCCCCAACTCCTTGCAGTAATAATACCTGGCGCTTTGTATCCTTTGGCAAAAGGAGCGTTATAAATACGGTTATTATTATTATTATTATTATTATCATGTACGTACACAAAGTATGCATTTGTCCTGTATGTTAATGTCTCGTGTCCGAACAATGTACACGATAATTTACACGAAAAAGTTTGGATTTATTGTGTACAGTATACATAAGTTTTTGTGTATGTACATTAAAGTTTTTGTGTACTACACAATAAGATTTTTTTATTCATGTGGAGGCAATGCTTCCGTACAATTAGCTTGAGCCCCAAACTCAGTATTATAATAATCATTATTATTAGTATTATTATTATTATTATCAACTTTCAACATTTTAAATCAACAAACCCATCTTTGAGTGCCCTTTGTATACATGTACACACAAGTGATTATTGTCATTTCCACTTAAAGTGGGAGACTTGTGAGGACTCTAGGTGGCAGCAGAGTTTCCAGGTAGTTTTTCCATTAGTCTTTGACTTATTGTGAGTACAAGTATGTTCAGAAATATGTAAACATTGGAAATTTACCCTAGAAGGTCTGTTTATAGAGTTAAAAAAAAACTCCAATTACAGACTGCGTAGAATACTTGCTTACTGTTCTCAACTGGCCTGGATTTTTCATTGTGGTTACAGTGGTTTCACCCTGACTTGATCCTCATTGTCAGTATGTACAATCCCGGCCAAAATGCCTGGGCCACCCATTCCTAATGTTTGAATATAAAATAATTCACTGTGCATTTCCCATTCACAATAACAAGAAATTCCCTGTAGTATACAGCCTGTGCAACATTAATATGCACTACTCGACTTAATAATCAATCACAAGAACCCTCTCTGCCCTCACAGGAACCCATTTACCCCTGGGTGGAGAGAAGCAATTATAGTTAAGTATCTTGCTCAGGGACATACAATTTGTACAAGTGTCACGACCGGGATTCGAACCAACACTCTGCTGAACAGAAGCACCAGAGCTTGAGTTCAGTGCTCTTATCCGCCCGGCCACAATACCCCACAATAAAGTCCCTAGCTTTGTTATGATGTGAGAAATGTGGACAAAAGTAACTAGAATGGATACAGTTAATCATAACTGCCCATTTTTTGCAACTTGCCTTTTTATAATTACTTTTTTTACTCCATCTGTTATTTTCATTGTCTCTGTTTTTGTAAATGTGCTGCAAGTGTCGTGGCTGAGTGGTTAAGAGCACCAAATTGAAACTCTGGCGTTTCTGATCTGCAGAGTGTGTGTCCTTAAGCAATACACTTAACCATTGCTTCGTCCTTCGGATGGGACGTAAAGCTGTTGGTCCCATGTGTTGTGTAACGCACATAAAAGAACCCAGTGCACTTATCAAAAGTGCCCCGGTCACCTGGTATTCCTGGTTTGATTGGCAACATATTGCGCCACAGCTCCTTGTAAACACATCTCCTTGTATGTTAAAGAAGAGGTGGTCTCAAAACTCAAACATAGTCCAACATACCTTGCAGGAAAATACTGTATGCTAAAGCGCCTTTAGCAGCACAGAGTGACGGATATAACATGTATATATGCGCGCTATATAAAAAGCCACTTCTTAAATGTAGTACATGTAGATATTGTAGAGAACCACAATACCTTAAAAACTTCTTTTTTTTCCTAGTCCATCTTTAATTTCTGTTAATGTTCCATTTGTATTCTTTGTAAGATTTCCGTGGATTATATTGTTGACAAAATTAAACAATGCTGACACATGCTAAAGTACCTGTTCTCGGAGATCTTGGTACTTTGGTGATGGACTTAGTCTGTTAGTACTCAAATATTAGAATACTTGCTCAAATACTTTAACTCATACTCGAGTACTACACAGTCTCCTGACGATGACTAGAGCAAGCTAGTCGAAACGTTGAGACCAAGTAGTAGTCCAGTCTAATTTCTATACCATCCGCCCTTGTAATAGTTAAAAAGCAGGACAGTTCTTTTCAGAACTGAGAAGTCTCCCGAACCTCTGATTATCTACTCCACGGCAGTAGAATAAAGCAAGACAGTTCCCTCAGAACAAGTAGATACACACATGGTGTTACCGCAAACCAAATATACATTGATACCTCACCATGCAATGCCTCAAATCCTATACTACACTATACTCATTCATGTTGTGTAGTCCGCTAAAAGTACACTGTACTTCAATTATATTTCACACCGAGGTAAGTAACCTGCCCCGAATCATCACAATGGGTATACAATTCTCTATCCCGATGCAAAGTTCATATCTATAATGGAATTGATTGATTTTTAAACAGTTCATTCCTGGGTCACCCACTTTCGTTAGAGTAGCAACAGTTAAAGGAACACGTTGCCTTGGATCGGTCGAGTTGGTCTTTGAAAAGCATTCTGTAACCGTTTGTTATGAAATACATATGGGTAGAAAGATGTTGTAAAAGTAGAATACAATGGTCTACACAAATATGCCTCAAACACGGTCGGCCATTTATTGGAGTCAAATTTTTGACTCCCATAAATGGCCGACCGTGTTAGTTCGCGACGTAAAAGGAAAACCGTGCAATTTTGAGTGATACTTGTGTGGATCATTATATTCTACTTTTAAAACATCTTTCTAACCATATGAATTTTCATAACAACTGGTTTCAAACGCTTTTTATAGACCAACTCGACTGATCCAAGGCAAGGTTCTCCTTTAACAAAGACTTGGTCGAATGAAAAAGTAAAGTTGAAACAAAATATTATATGCACAATACAACCCCTACACTTGATTAAAATAAATTATGAAACAACACACAGGAAATTATGTTTTGGCACCAGTTTGATATATAAAAAAGTAGCATCGATTTTAATATATTTTCTTGAAGAGTGGACCATTTCGAATGAAAACAAAACACAAGAACCCTAGTTAAAAAGAAGAAGATAACGAGAAAAACACTAAACAAAGGTTATTGCTAACTTCTTAGTAATTAATTGAAGAACGGAAGCGAGTACAAAATGTCAGGATACATGTAATAATAATACATTGTAACACACACGGTTTGGTAAAATTACATCACTTCTCATTTTGTTTTGAACTACTTCTTGAGCCCAAGCTGCTCGGCTCAAGTGGGAAATATTGCTGAACAAATTTCTGCAAGAAGCAAGAAGGGGGAAAGAGGATACAAATCATAAATTGTGCGTGTGGCTGGTAAACTTATTCTGGCAAGTATTTTGTGCTCATCTACTTTTTGTGTTTTAAAAGCAGCTCTGTGAAATTAAGCCAGGTTGGTACCTTAAATCTTGTTCGCATAAATATGTTGTGCTTCAAGCAATTTTTTGAGACCGAGCTGATCTATAAATTAGGAATGCTGCTTTAAAATTGACTGCTAATTAAGCAAGAACGAGCAGGATACCAGTTAGTCCTAATACCAGTCCTATATTGTGCATGTGACATGGTATTTTGGCTTGTAACTAAAATTCTGTTGAGCTTAGCTACTTTTGAGCCAAAGCAGCTCTATTCCTGGTCATGGCGGTCGGCATTCATAATGAGTGACAACGCTAAAAATGGCAGGACATTACGTATGTGTGAATACATCTAATGCTATAAAAGACAGTCAAAATGTACATTGTACATGTACATGTACACAAATGTACATGATCTTAAAAATTTTAAAATACAGTTTTTAATTAGGAAGAGTAAATTAATGCCCACCACCAAAATTTCAATAGGCCTACTCCTTACAAATTCTACAGAGGCTTGACAATGGTACCTTCTAGATACTGTGCGCCTTATAAATTGTATGTTATTCTTATTAAAGGAACACGTTGCCTTGGATCAGTCGAGTTGGTCTTTGAAAAGCGTTTGAAACCATTTGTTATAAAATGCATGGTTAGAAAGATGTTTTAAAAGTAGAATACAATGATCCACACACATTTACCTCGAAGTTGCGTGGTTTTCCTTTTACTTTGCGAACCAACACGGTCGGCCATTTATGGGAGTCAAACATTTGACTCCCATAAATAGCCAACCGTGTTTGTCGACGAGGTAAAAAGAAAGCCACGCAATTTCGAATGATACTTGTGTGGATCATTATATACCACTTTTAAAATATACTTCTAATCACATGCATTTTATAACCAACAGTTACAAACGCTTTTCAAAGACCAACTCGATTGATCCAAGGCAATGTGTTCCCCCCGGCCAGTGATTTTAAAACAGGACCAGTTAACTGTTGACCGTACAAGTCCGGCGATCTTGCATTTTTAATAATACCAACACCTCACTGCATTTTCAATTTTTAACTGATGCATACAAATATTTTTCAATTCGTTGAGAATTGAAGTTAAAAGTTTGATACGAGATAAAAGTTTGAAGCTTCTTGCAAAACACTGGACTGGTATAATAACCCCTACTGACTACATGTAGGTTAAGGGTAGAGGCCAGTTTATAGTCGGTCGCACGATGGAAATCTTGACGCGCGATCATAAAAAACACAGTTAATAGGCCTCAGCGATGACTACAAACTGTGATTTTTAGGATCGCACGCCACGATTTCCATCGCAAGACCATCGCACGAGCGACTATAATTAAACCGGCATAAAGCATTAGGACCATGCATTTGTAGGGGTGTCCGAACTTCAGAACATCATTTGTGGCTTCTACATTTTTATTAAAATACTGTTTGTTAGAAAAATACATTTTTAATTAAGCATCTCAAATGTTGGGCAGGTTTTGTGCTAGACGCAGAAAAACATTCCAGTTGGCACAGACCCCAGTATTGACAAACACAAAGTCCATTGGACCATACAATACTTAGGGATTAACAGTGCGAGGACCCGGTCTTCACTGCGTGGTAATGACCGGGTTGGTGGCTAGCGCTGTTAACGGACGGAGGCGAAGTCTGCCAATCATGTACATGTACCACTCGGTGGCTTGCTTGATCATGATTCGATCTACCAAGTTCCTGTCTCCAAGCTCTGCACGTATCCCTTGCGCTGAGGGTGTTCATCTGCAGGCCGATTGATTGGAGTCCACACTGGTTCTCCAACAAACAAACGCATGGCTTTTATGTAGTTCTGTGGGTAAAACACACAAAAAAAAAAAAGTATTAGATTCTTGCTAACTTTGTCATTGTCATTTTCTTCAGTAGTTTGTTCGTATGTCTGTCTGTTTGTCTGTCCATCTGTCTGTTTGTCTGTCTGTGTTCGTCTTTGTATTGTCCTTAGCAATAAGTTTATGTATTTTGTTATGTAAAGGCAAGCTACAAGCTACCTGGCTTATTTTGGGCCTTGCCTCCACGCGATTCCCGCCAGTTTATTCTTTTTCTGTCTTTGATATGTAATACAGTATGCATTACAATGTAGTTCTATAATCTTGTGGAAATGTTTTGTGGAAATAAACGTAAATTGACTTGAATTGAATTCTTTAGAGGGTGTATTAATTTAACATTAAAGACTTGTGATGCGCCCATATAAGGCATGCAGTAAACAAAAACAAACAAACAAACATAAGTTTTGTGAAGAGATTTGAAATTTGTGGTACAAAGACAAGATCTAAGATTAAGTGGTAGAGAGTTCCAGATGCGTGGCACATTATGTTACTTTTTTTTCTGGAGTGTGACTTGACTAAGCAATCAATAGCTGCAACTTGGACACTAGTCGCATTAGTCGCCCAGGCTTACTTGCTATGTGAACCAGAAACGATATGTTAAGTTTTTTTAAAGTTTTTTTTTTACATGCGCTATACCAATCGTAGTACATAGGACCTACAGCTTTATGTCCCATCTAAGGACAAAGCAATGATGTTAAACATCTTGCTCAAGGGTACAAGGTGTCACTACTGGGACTCGAACCCGCACTCTGTAGATCAAAAACACCAGCGCTTGAATCCGTTGTTCTTTAACACTAAGCCACGGCACGTATTGTAGGAGTGCACTGTTTGGTTTACATTAGGTGCACATGTGCGACTATGTAGTCAATTTAGTTACGTAATACGCCAACCTGATACATGTACTTCATGGAGGCAATGAAGGCGATTGCCTCCATGCCCCTCTGGTCATTGCCTTGGTGCCCTTGAAATGCTCCAGTAGAAATTTATAATTTCCTCATAGGGTGCCCTTTAACAAGGAGAAAATACCTTGGCGCCCTTGCCCTTTTACAAACCAAGCATACAGGCCTGATAGTGTGTGTCTGCCACATCTCAACATGGCTTATAGGCCTTTCGAAACCACGGCTTCAGCTTGAGGCTCCGTTCTCTCGTCTGAAGCCCTGAGCATGTCAAATCAACCTCAGGGCCAAGCTAGCCTGAGCCGAATCCAACGCTGAAGCCGTCGTTTCGAAAAGGGCCATAGACTTTGAGGTCTGGTACCCTACCTTGGTGTCAAGGGTGAAGCGGTGGTAGATCCCAGCAGGCAGTGTAATCATGTCGCCCTTAGCCATCTCAATACGAATCCACTGATCCGCCTTGTCCCGTACATCAAAGTACCCAGTGCCCTCTAAGATTAATCGAATCTCCTCATCCGAGTGCATGTGCTCCGTAAAGAAAGACTTGATCTGGGTTTTTGCATCATGGGGTTAAAAAAAAAGCACAGCGGAGTGAGTTTTCAATGTTTGAAAACAGGTTGACAAGGAATTCGCTGAGTACCTGTCAAATTACCATGTCACATACAACATTTGTACACAATCTTTGACTGTTGGTATCGTTCATTCATTTACATGATACTTCACCGAGGCAATGACGGTGGTTGCCTTGATGCCCCCCTGGTCATTGCATTGGTGCCCTTGAGTTGCTCAAGTAGAATTCCTCAAATGGTGCCCTTTACCAAGGAGAAAATGCCTTGGTAGCCTTGCCCTTTCAAAAAAGAAGCATACTATAGGCATGTGCACTAGTTTTAGCCATAGTAACACGGCTCCACTAGGCCTCAGCTTAAAGAGCCACAATTTGTGTACTTTTTTAAAGGGAGGGGTAAGGCCAGGTTATGACAGGAGAGTCATTAAATAGAAAACCCTTTACGAGAACATGTTCACAAACATTTTGTAACACGAAACAAAATGTCAACCGATTTACATTAGACTTTACACAGTTTGAAGATTATGATAGTAAAGGCCCGGTCCCACTGCAGCGATAACGATACGATAACGATAACGACGCAAAGAGAAAGCATTCCATTGGTTGAATGAACATGTGCGTATTCTGCGTGGGGCAATTTGACCAATAGAATGCGTTTTCTTTGCGTCGTGATTGTTATCGTTTTCGTTATTGGCTTAAATTAGCTTAAATTGGCTTTTATTCTTCAAAGGCTTCCCTTAAAATATTACTTGCTGAGGTGCTGTAGCTTTTGAGAAATGAGTAAAACAATGACACAGAGAGCCCGAGACTAAAATTATTTTCTTGACTTCTTGTAGTCATTTCTCAAAAACTACTGCACCACGGTTATTCATATTTTCAGGGAAGCTTTCTATCATCGTTACCTTCAAACCGTGTAAGTTTAAAGTAAATCTGTAGACATTGTGTTTGTGTCGTACAAAAAGTACCCAGACCCTTTAAACCATGTTTGTATACTTACTTTTTCTTCATAGTTTGGCAGTGTCTCCTTGGACACGGAGATGGTGTCTTCATATGTGTAGCCCCGATCTTTTCTTATCTTGGCCAGAAGGCCCTCACCCTCCAAGTTGTCCACATCAAGCTGTAGGGAAATTATTCATTCATAGGAGAAAGTGTTGTCAGGTTGTAAAAAGATTCATGATCTACAAGAAAGCTTGAATCCTCGATCTGATTGGTTTACCCATAGCAACACGAGGTTTGATATATATATTTTATAAACAAACAGTTCAGCCCTATTGCACTGTTTTTACGTATTACATGCTGTTAAAAGCTAATAAATATACATCTGTTCAATTTCAACAAGGCGTATACTTGCATAAAGTAGCGCGTAAAGTTTGCAACATGCTAGATTGTTATCACACCTGCGCTCATTGAATACAGAGACCTTGCTCTTTAAAGGCAGTGTCCACTGTTGGTAATTACTCAAAATAATTAATATTAGCATAAAACCTTACTTGGTAACGAGTAATGGGGAGCTGTTGATAAAACATTGTGAGAAACGGCTCCCTCTAAAGTAAATTAGTTTTCGAGAAAGATGTAATTTTCCAGGAATTTGATTTCGAGACCTCAGAATTAGATTGAAATCAACCATCTGAAAGTAAACAACTTTGTGTGACAAGGGTGTTTTTTCTTTCATTATTATCTCGCAACTTCGATGTCCAATTGAGCTCGAATTTTCACAGCTGGTTTATTTCATGCATATATGCTTAGCCCAGGGCTAGCATATGCTGAGATACATCAAGTGAGAAGACTGGTCTTTGACAATAGTGTCCAGTGTCTTTAATAAAGAAATTACTTTAAACTTAGTGATTGTATATTCTATGGCCTTTCGATGTAATAATTAGAAAAACTTTGTGTACTGCCACGACTTTTTAACTCATTTTAACAAAAAGGAATAATGACTATATTATTATAAATGAGTAAATTAGAATAGATACTTTTTTAATTTATAATCATAAAACTAATGTAACTCAACGCAAAGCCAAAAAACATTGCGGTACATTTAATTGGATGGCACTTCATCCAACAACATGTGAGTGCCCAACAATAATTATCATTATTGTCACGGCAGTTTAATGCTGAATGAACGAAGTAAACTATTGGAAAAGGGCTGCCTAAAAAGTCGCTTAGTTACCTTCCAGTACAGAACACCAAATGATTTCAGGAAGTCCAACTCCACCATTTGCAGATTTTCAGGTTTATGCGGCTCCCTCTGATCCGCATCAGATTTGTCCATATACCAAGCGCAAACCATTCTAAACAGCGAGATAAATGAGATTTTTAATTTAATTTTTTTCCGAGCGGCGAAAAACACACTAAGAAGATAGATTAGGCCTTAAATGCTTTAGTTTCACATCCAGAAGTGATACATGTATCACTAGGCCAAGTTCCAACGGGTCGTGGCATGGAGAGTAACCTTGACATTGACTGCTTCGAGTGCTATGGTTAAAACTATGAGCGTTTTCGAATCGAAGGCTCAGGCTCAGGCTTGGGCTTCAGACTGATGCAGCCATTTTGAAGCCGCGTACGAATCGGAGGCTCCGGATCGGGCTTCGATTTTGGCTGAAAACAGCGCCAGGCGAAGCCTCCTCAAGAGGTGGCTTCGCCAGGCTTCATGACGTCAGATTCGTGATGATAAATCTTTTTCTTGCGGCAGCCATTAAAATCCTCGGTTACCGTTCAATAAAATTGACAAATTTGGCTCTTTTGATTGTGTTTTACTATTAATAACAACAGTCTTCACCTGATATATCACCCATGAGAAGGCGAACAATTTGCATCAATGATATTAAGGTAAGTTTTGATATATAATGTAAATTTTTATGATAATTTACTTCGCGTTAAAAATGACGTGTGCCCATAAACTTAGTGCTGCATCTAATTCGTGAAAATTGTCTTTTGGTTTTATTCTCAACATTTACTGATGAAGATAAGCTACATTCGGGAATTATTTGACAGGATAATATTTGTGAAAGTAGGGCCTGTCTTCTTAACTTGGTTATGGTCTATTTTTCGTTGGCAGAAAATTAAAATTCCTTGTCTGCTGATTAAAAACGACACTTGTTTATTATTTTTTATAATCCCAAGGCCGAGAGCTGGATAGTGATATTATTAGTTATAAATCTTGCGGTTTCGTTTAAGCTGAACCGATTATTTTATATAAACATTACATTGAACACTCTTGTTACTTATGAATAATATTTCGCTTTGTTCCTTTTTTTCAAGAATGTTTTTGTTGTAGGCCTACTTTTTTAATAATAATATTTCATATTGTTTACTTCTGACTGATGTACCGGGTAGTAATTTATTTGAGTTTTCTGAAGGGAAATACATTTCTTGGCAACTAAAAAAAAAAGGTTACATGATTACATAAATTTAAATATTAGCCATGAATGAATGAATGATGATACATGTACACCTGCATCAACTTATTAAGCAGAGGCTACATAAGTATGGGTTGGGTGTTGAGATGGGGGGGGGGGACTTTGCTAGAAAAACACCTTTTGCTTGTGGACTAAGGATTCCAACTTTTTTGTAGAAGAGGACTGGCATTCATCAACATTCTTACTTGTATTAACTTTCATTGTACAATGTAGATTTGGAAGAGTGACTTTGGTGTGAGGAAAACCACCCGGCCGAGGTTCAAGTCTAATAGGGGCAAAAGGATACTTGAACACTGCCCATATCTGTCAGGTATGGTTTGAATCACAAAATTGGTTTTTACCCATATACACCAATGTGTGTTATATAAGCACTGTATACTCAGTACTTACCTGAGTTTTGTGAAAACAAAAATCACAGGCAAATTACTCAGGTGGGATTCGAACCCACAACCTTTGCAATTCTAGAGCAGTTTCATGCTAAACTAGACCACCGAGTTTGCCCAGTAGCTGAGGCAGTTTGAATCCTAAATTTTAGCAGCCGGAACTGCAAATGATATTAAAATTGCACCAGGTTACGAGTATTCAGTTTGGTTTTTACTCCGGTAAGTATTGAGTATATAGTGCAATTACCACATCGGTGTTTATGGGTTAAAACCAAAATGAATACTATAAATATCAAGGCTGTGGTATTATTCACTCAGAAAAAGACGACGGTCTAAACCCACCCGTATACACTGTGCGTAGTAATCACACCGCACGACCCACCCGTATACACTGTCACATTGCTGAAGTAATCCGCACTCGTACCACTAACCGCATGCTGAGGCTGTGTACGGGGGCGTCGTGTCGTGCGATGTGCCGGATGTGGTTAATTTTACGCTCAGTGTACAATGTATACGGTAGTTGCGTTTGTTCGGAGTGACAATTTGACTGCCTTAGCAAGGCTTAGCAAGGCTAACCCGACATCCTTTTGAGATGTTTCCGATAATCAGTGGTGATCTGGAGTTCGAGAGACTTCCAAGTCAATCCCCTCTTGAATGTTGACCTTTGTTTTTTATATCTAAGGGGGGGGGGGGGGTAATAGAAAGTAAACTCTCTAAACCAACATTAAATCCCAAGAGCTAAAAATCAATTTTGTTTAGATACATTGTACAATGATCACCCAAATGGTATGATAATGCTATAATTTTGCAATTTAGAATGTTGAGGGCTGCATTGATTATTTGATCATACATGTACTCAAGCATTGATTATTTTATTATACTCAAGCATTGATTATTTGATCCTACTCAAGCATTGACTATTTGATCATACTCATAAGATTGTATCTTCTTCTCATTTCAGTTACAAGGATCTGCAGAAAAGCATCAATGTGAGAAGCGTAACATGTGCTAGCCAGTTCCGCATCAAAGCGAAAGACCTGTTAGTTCATTTCAGAACAATATAAGATGTCACCAGTAGTCCTGGACAACAAGTGAAGTTTACTACTCATCTAGTGTCAAAAACATTGTAGTCACGACTTTGACACTAGTTGCGACTATTTTAAACTCCCAAGATACATTGCGGCAAGTTGTTTGCCGCAGGCCCAATCAAGTAAAATTTGTGCTAAAAGGATTAAAGTTGTAGGGAATAGGCAAGAGCGACACAATGGGAGACTTTCCAACGCTAGGTGGCAGCAGACTTACCGGGTAAACTTCCATTGTTTACGTAGTTATGAGCTTGCACATAGTTCTGCGAACATGGCTTTACCCGGTAAGTCTGCTGCCACCTATCGTCCTAGAAAGTTTCCTAGTCGTGACTGTTTTTTAGTAGTCATGGTAGCACGTCGAGTAACGTGAGTAGTTGAAAAATGGTATTTGTAACTCGACAAGGCAATCAATAGTCTCCACTTCGACACTTGTCTGTCCCACTAGTCGCTCAGGCTTAGTCATCAGTAGAGGAAATATCACTGGTGATTAAGCAGAAGAAACTTCACCTGTGTCGATAAAGATATAAAGCTCAATTCTAACTCTGTAAAGTAACATAAAGCAAACTGACCTGTCCTTATTTGCAATTTTTTGCTAGCAACTATTCTACAGCTGAAAAATACAATTAGAAAAAACTTGACAATTCCGAAATACTAACCTAACAGTTGACGAAATAATCATGTTTCTTGACTTTAAAGTGGAGATCATCATAATTGCAATGAACTTAAAAGTTGTTAAGTAACCTAACATTTTCCCAGCCTCATGGGAGAACACAAACAATCATTTATTAGCACCGTCTTTGTAATCTTAAAAAAAGTTATTTAAACAATCAATTGCTGTAAATTGATACTTCTTTTGTTTAAAAGTAACTCAATTTATGATAAAATAAAGTTTTCATTGTTGTGCAGTATAGCTTGTATGCAGTTTTTACTTGATAGTCAGAGTAATGTTATTTTTATTCTAAAAGAATACTATAGTTTTCAAATAACAGAACATACCTTTCGAAATTTCCCTGCTTTCCAGTTTCAATGCAAGGCATGTTGTTGACATATATTACAACAAAATAAAGCTATGTTTTCAGAACATTTTTGGTCCGTTTCGTTGTTGATGAAAACAACCATCATTTGTTGGCTTTCACTAAAATAAGTCATTTTACAATCAAGTGAAGCTAAAAAGTGGGCTGCTCTAAGTTATTGAGGTATTTTTACAATATTAAACCATCAGAAAGCAAATATGCGTTTGTTACAATACAAATGGTATGATTATGTGTTTTGTGGTGGTGTTATTTTTTGTTTTGTTATACAATCATTAAATAAATGCCTCGCACACAAAAAGCAGACGACGCACGTTTGTTCTCGTGCATTATTATTTCCCCCATGATCCACCACGAGGGCCACATGAAGCCTAATCCCGCCGTGAAGCCGAAGTGTTCGAAACAATTTCGTCGCCATGTTGTTTATTGTGAAGCCTGAAGTCTCACTGAGCCGGAGCCTGAAAATCCCAAGCCTCAAGCCTCAAGCCTGAGCCTTCGATTCGAAAACGCTCTATGACTCATTCGGATCGTGGATGTGGTATTCAGGAAAATTAGAATCCATGCAGTTCAAGGCGGTAATTTTTGTTATAATTTATTCATCGTTTGTAAAATGCTGCAATAATACGTATACCGTTCACAAAAAACTGTCAGTAGAAGTATTACTTGTATACGTAAAAAGAAGGAAATATCATATAGTTAATCATACACGCAACTTTACACATTTGTGACAGTAAAATATAATATGATAATAATAACAAAACAAAAACATAAAGCATAGGGGAAGAATCCTACACAGTGCTAAAGCATAGCACTGATTCCTACACAGTGCTGAAGCATAGGGCCAGAATCCTACTCAATGCTAAAGCATAGGGCCAGAATCCTACACAATGCTAAAGCATAGGGCCAGAATCCTACACAGTGCTTAAGCATAGGGCCAGAATCCTACACAGTGCTGAAGCATAGGGCCAGAATCTATACCTATAGTCTTGGTTCCAAGACCATTGGTGTTGCGCGGTCACACACAACCAACGTTCCGATTATGCACGGCAAAAACTGTACACGCTTGTAATGAACGAACGCTAGCGGGCGCTCTGTTTCTCTGACTTAGACCTTATCGCAAATACCAATGCGCAAGCGCAGACTGTTGAATGAGGTGCACTGTGGGATATATATGGATCAAATTTGGATACCAGCTAGACCACAATGCACCTAATTCCAAGCTTTACGCGCGCGCCCCGGTATTTGCGAAAAGGTCTTTGGTGAGATCCGGAAATCAGAGAAACAGAGCGCCCGCTAGCGTTCGTTCATTACAAGCGTGTACAGTTTTTGCCGGGCATAATCGGAACGTTGGTTGTGTGTGACCGCGCAACACCAATGGTCTTGGAACCAAGACTAACCAATTGATTGCCAGGGTTGCAAACAACACAATTTGTCTGGTTCCCTTTATATCTATGCGATAACGAAGTGATCACTTTGCCTGGAATCAGACTTGTTTTTGCACGTTGTATGTACAACATGTTCACAACACACAACATCAGTGGTGAAACAAAAGCGGGTTATAATATCGTTTGAGTATTTCTACTTCCGCGGTAATACAAAACTAATTACTAGTAAAGTTTCTTATGTTGTCGTAGAGTACTAAGCATGATTATATACTTGGCTTTATGATCAGGTAAGACACAATTTATTGAGGGCCAATCCACTTACGAACGAAGTGGATGGAAATGAAATGGGATGGGCTGAAATTTTGATCTCTATCTAAATACAGTACAGTGCAATGTTGAATGTAGGATTGTAAGGGATTGTTTGCAGTAGAGTTGCCCAATTTTTAAAGGGTTCGGTTGGGTACTTTTTGCAGGACAAAAAACACATACATAGGGCACGGTTTGGTTTGAAGATACTGATAGTAGAAAGCTTCCCTTAAAATATTATTTGCTGAGGTGCTGTAATTTTTGAGAAATAGTAAAATTATTAATAATAATTCGATCGCATTCACACTCACAGGAAGTATGAACCAGGGTTAACCATGGTTCCTCCATGGGTAAACTGTGTATGCAATGCATCCATAGTGTATGCAGACTGGAAATGTACCACTCCTCAACAAAACCATGGTGGTGGTTTTGTGCAGTCATACAATAAGGATCGCTGATTGATTATTAAAAGTTGTATAAAAGTTATCGGTCGACGCTGTATTCCTTTTTCGAAATTTTGGTATCATCAGTCATTGTCAAAATGTCGAAAAAAGGAATACAACTCCCCAGTTACTGGGTCTAGACGTCTGAGTAATTATTCTTCATTCTAATTTCAGATTAGTCTCTGAAAGTAACTGCAGGTTCTCTACTCGAAAAGTCTCAATCGAGTCAAGATGTCGAAAGTTGTAACGGAGAGAGTGCGTGCAAAATTGGCAGAGATTCCCAAGGCAATAGCAATGTGCTCCAAAGAGGTTTGTCTCACAATAAAACCTTATAGTCTAAGATTTGCACAGGTGTAAACTGAACGCCTTTTCACATTGACAACGCTCAATCCGTGTCAAAATAAAATTGTTCAACTTTTTTAGGTCTTTTCACACTGTCGACTTCCGATCCGTGTCAAAACTTATCCGGATAAGGTCCGTGTTTCAGCTGGAAAATCAATGAACACCTGACTCAACTTTTCAAAATTTAGACTTTGGTTTTGTTAATCTATCTCTCTACTTTCTCCTTAATTTGAAACCAGATTTGAAAAAAATGTAAAAACAAAAAATAATTTTGGTTTTACCCATACATGTGTACGGCGATGTTGACTCGGCACTTGAAATCCCGGGTTCTGTGAAGAAAAGAACGCCACAAGCATTAGGGAGCGTCTCCAAAGTCGGGCACGTTCCTAGCACAAAAGAAATTAAATAGCTATGTTGATATACAACTGTATTTTTGGTGTATTATTCAAGGATACTCAGGTACGCTACGTGTAAAATAAAAAATAAAATAAAGAATTGTACGGCACTGGAGTCAAATGTTCGCACACCAGGACAAAATAGTTACAAGGCCTATGTATTCATGAATAAACTTACAGAGCGCAGGTTTGCTGTTTTAAACTATATGAAATGTCTACTACTCCAAATACTATCGTACATATAACACGTAACACGTAATATCATCGCATCACGTGTATGTTTTTCAATTCCACACGGGCTCATTTTTACAATTGGGACATGCAAACTGGTCCCGCGGAACGATCCACAGGAACGTTCCTACAATACACAATGCCATTTGGAACGATCCAAAGGAACGCGCGAGCGGTCCTATGGACCAGTCCAGGTATTCACATGAGCATATTCTATCGTTCCCAAAAGAAAGTTCCTACCGCTCAGACTTTTTGAGACGCTCCCTTACTTGGGTGGGATTCAAACCCACAACCTTTGCAATTCTAGAGTATGTACCAGAGTATACCAGAGTACAGTGCTAACACACATTGGTGTACACTATACAATTGTTGCATGCTGTGACGGGGTCCGTGGCGTTTTGTACACACGAGAGGGGAAATGACATTTTCCCCGAGGGGTAAAAAATCCATGGACCCCAAATCACAGCGTGCAACAATTGTTTTGTTATACCTTGGTAACAGGATTATTCCTCTTCTCAGAGTTATGTTGTCATCTTCAAACATTATAACGACGGAGTATGAAGAGTTTAATCGGGCCAACAGTTGTTCAAATAAGAAACCGTTCTTCACTGTTCCCTCGAACCCGTGGTCGTTTCGTACTAAGCGCTGGAAATCGACCAACGGTGGGAACGATCAAGTTGATGTACACCGGTTAACATCACTCATGTTTTCCGCCGCCCTGTGCAGCCGTGGTCCATGCGTATTTGTTGCACAGCACGTGATTGGTTCTCGACCAATCCAACTTGACACTATGTTACCGAGGTATAACAAATGTACTGGTACACACATGTACATACATGTATGGGTAAAACCAAAAACATGATTCTATGTCCCCGATGCAAATTTAACATCTATTTAAAAGACTGACACATTTGTTATTTTGTTTTGCCTAAAATACATATTACATGTATGTACAATGTTTAAAAAGTGTGAATCTTGCTTGTTTACAGGCGTCCATCTATTCTCATTGTGTCATCACCAAGCAATCAGTTGCCAAGAATGACTGTGCCAAAGAGTTCCTGTTGTACAAGACATGTCTCCAGAAAGCAGTGAGTATAAACCCATACATGCCTGACTGACCACAGCGCATAGTACACAGTATTACATAACTTTGATTTTTACCCAAACACCGATGTGTGTTCCCACTGTATACTCAGTACTTTCCCCGAGTCCTGATGAGGTACCTGTGTTTTAAGCTAGGTTTTGAAACTTTCAACAGTCCCACATGTCTTTACTGCGTTGGGAAGCTTTTTGCACAAGCGAGGGGCGGCGGTGGCAAATGCTCGGTCACCCAATGATCTACTCAGTTTTGGGACTGTTGGAGGATACATGTAGATCACTGGAAGAACGGACACCTGAGCGAGATGGCTTATGTTAGTTTTGCGTCAGGGATAAGAATAGTAATTGGATTTATACCCTTTACACTGATGTATTCAGCACTGTATACTCAGTACATTCCTGACTTCTTTGAAAAAAAATCCACTGGCAAATTCCTCTGGCGGGATTCAAACCCTCAACCTTTGCATTGCTAGAGAAGATGTCTCACCACTAGACCACGGACCTAGCCCGGTGGCTGGTCTTTTTTGTTAGAAGCCCCACAGGCGAACCACTCATGGTTGAATTCAAACCCACAACCTTAGCATTGCTAGATCAGATGTCTTTCCACTAGACAACCGACCTAGCCTGGTGGCTATAGGACTAGGCAGTCCCGATCCTATAGATGTTTTAGCAGGTACCACCAAAATTTAATGTTAGGTTTGCATCAGGGATAAAGAATAGATAATAGTTGTTTTTATTCTTACACCGATGTGTTTTAAGCACTGTATACTCAGTACTTTCCCGAGTTCTGTGGCAAATCACATGGGTGGGATTTGTACCCATGACCTTTGCATTGCTAGAACAGATGTTTTGCCACTAAGAGACCAGCAAGCTTGCCCAGTGGCTAGAGGTGGTTGTGTTTGTGTATTAAAGGAACACATTGCCTTGGATCGGATGAGTTGGTCTATAAAAAGCGTTTGTAATCGTTTGTTATAAAATGCATATGGTTGGAAAGATGTTTTGAAAGTAGAATACAATGATCCACACAAATTTGCCTCGAAATTGCGTGGTTTTCCTTTTACTTTGCGAACTAACACGGTCGGCCATTTATTGGCCGTCCGTTTTAGTCGACGAGGTAAAAATAAAAATTTGAGGCATGTTTGTGTGGATAATTGTATTCTACTTTTAAAACATCTTTCCAACCATATGCATTTTATAACAAACGGTTACAAACGCTTTTCAAAGACCAACTCGACCGATTCCTTTAAGCACTGAATACTCGGTACTTTCCCGAGTTCTGTGACAAATCACATGGGTGGATTTGAACCCATGTCCTTTGCATTGCTAGAGCAGATGTCTTTACCACTAGACCAGCGAGCTAGCCTGGTGGCGAGAAGCGGTTCCAAGATGTATTATATCTTCTGGTACTGCAACTAGATAACCAAGCAAGCCTGGTTGCTAGAGGCAATTTGAATCCTATGGTGTCATAAAGACACTGGACACTATTGGTATTAAATGTTAAAGACCAGTCTTCTCACTTGGTGTATCTCAACACATGCATAAAATAACAAACATGTGAAAATTTGAGCTCAAGTTGTCGAAGTTGCGCGATAATAATGAAAGAAAAAACACATTTGTCACACGAAGTTGTGTGCTTTCAGATTCTTGAGTTCGAGACCTCAAACTCTAATTCTGAGGTCTCTAAATCAAATTCGTGGAAAACTACTTCTTTCTCAAAAACTATGTCACTTCAGAGGTAGCCGTTTCTCACAATGTTTTATACTATCAACCTCTCCTATTACTCGTTACCAAGTAAGGTTTTATGCTAATAATTGTTTATTTTTATTTTTTATAGATGTCTCAGATGAAGTTGTGACATAAAAGAAGGTATCAACGCATGATTCACCGCCTGCCTTGGCATGATGTTGGAGACGGATCAAGAGGATTGTAAAAAGACAGGACTGCATTGTCGTTATTGCAGGATGAATTACTAGGTGTGTTATAACACTACAGATTATTTGAGCATAATCAGGGAACGTACCTTGTGTTTTTAAAGGCAGTTGACACTATTGGTAATTACTCAAAAATAATTATCAGCATAAAAACCTCACTTGGTAACAAGTAATCGGGAGGGGTTGATAGTATAAAACATTGTGAGAAACGGCGCCCTCTGAAGTGACGTAGTTTTCGAGAAGTAATTTTCCACGAATTTGATTTTGAGACCTCAGATTTAGAATTTGAGGTTTCGAAATCGAGCATCGCAAAGCACACACCTTTGTGTGACAAGGGTGCTTCCAACATTATTTCCCCTGTGGTCACTGGGCCTTAATTCACTCCTTAAACCATCTCAGCGCCCTGGTGGGGAGTATGCAGCCATTTTTGGCACGGGTCAGTAAACGTCAGTCTAAACAAGTTTCTGTGCTCCTTCCAATGTAATTTAAAACACACAGTAGGCCCTCTATTGCCAAACACCAAAGGTTTATGATCCCTAAATATAACCTTAATTTAGGACAACTCCAAACCAAGGGGTGGATGGGAGGCGTCAGATGGATTAATAGACCTTATGCACATGAGGTCATTTCAGTAGGGCGCCCTCACCTATAGGTCAAAAGGAGGTTGTTCATTTGCCAATACTTTGCGCTGCGCGTACAAATCTGTGCTCTCGATTGTTTCGTCACCGTTTTTCCACTAAGATGGTCGCTGGATGACGTCAATGCATAAGGTCTATTGGCTTATCTGACAGCTCACTCTTTACACGGGCATAGTCATTGCCTTGGTGCCCTTGAAATGTGCCATTAGAAATTTACGATGGTCTTGTAATAGAGGTGCCCTTAACCAAGGAGAAAATGCCTTGGTGTCCCTACCCTTCCAAAAATGAAGCATCGGGCCCGAGTATCAATATGTACTAGCTACAGGCCTGATACATCACGGAGGCATTGGAGGCAGTGGACACTATTGGTAATTACTCAAAATAATTATGAGCATAAAACCTTACTTGGTGACGAGTAATGGGGAGAGGTTGATGGTATAAAACATTGTGAGAAACGGCACTCTCTGAGGTGCCATAATTTTCGAGAAAGAAGTAATTTTCCACGAATTTGATTTTGAGACCTCAGATTTAGAACTTGAGGTCTCGAAATCAACCTTTATATCCCGATATTATCGAATATCGCGATATTAATTTGGAAACGATTTTTATATCGGTTCGATTTGGTTTTAATCGATATATCGCGATAGCGATTAAATATCGCAATATCACGATGTGTTCGCTAGCTGAGACATCTTGCACCAAATAGGTTTGGAGTAAAACCAGAAGAACAGGTCATTAGAACACCTCTGTTATTCTTTGACTGTCTCTTCTACAACTTCCACTTGGAGTTTAAAGACTGGTGATGTCAAATTTAATTAATCGCGATTATATCGAATATCGCGATATATTGTCGGCGATATATCGTGAATAAAATAAATTGATATCGCCCAAGCTTACATGTAGGATTGTTGTAAATGGAAGCCAACTGTTTCTTGTGTGAGTCAAACTTTCTTGTGGAGTGTCGTGGCCATGCAGACAACAACACTGTATTCAAGCTGTGGTGTTTAATGATCAGCAGAGTATGGGTTTGAGTCCCGGTCGTGACACGTGTGTTATTAAGCAAGACAGTTAATCATCCTTCAGATGGGACGTAAAACTGTAGGTCCAGTGTGTTGTGTAACGCATGTAAAAGGACCCACTGCGCTTATTGTAAACAGAAGGGTTTCGCCCCAGTGTTTCTTGGTCTGATCGGCAGCATATAAAGGAACAGGTCTCATACTTAAATGTAGCTCCACATACCTTGCAGGAAATAATACTGAGCACTTTGATACGCCCCTAGTGGTGTGATAAAGCGCTTATAAGAACCCAGTATTGTTATTAAAGGCACTGGACACTGTCGGTAATTACTCAAAATGATTGTTATTAAAAACTTACTTGGTAATAAGCAATGGAGAGCTGTTGATAGTATGAAACATTGTGAGAAACGGCTCCCTCTGAAGTAACGTAGGTTTCGAGAAAGAATTAATTTTCCACTAAAATATTTTAATTTGATTTCGAGACCTCAGTGTTGGATGTTGAGGTTCTGAAATCAAGCATCTGAAAGCACACAACTTAGTGTGACAAGGGTGTTTTTCCTTCCGTTATTATCTCGCAACTTTGACGACCAATGAGTTCAAATTGTCACAGAATTGTTATTTTGTGCATATGATGAGATACACCAAGTGAGAAGACTGGTCTTTGACAATTACCAAAGGTGTCCGTTGTCTTTAAAGAGGGGCTCCATGTTCAAATTCAGTTTTGTGACGCACTCTTTTCCCAATAGATATCACTCCTTTAAGAGGGTAAAGTGTTAGAACAAAGTACAGGTCTCAATTTCAAAGAGCTGCTTTAAAAGCAGAAAATATTGCTTAACAATTGTATGCTAAAGCAGAAATGAGCAGGGATACCAGTCACAAACTGTACACGTGACATGGTCGTTTAGCTGCTAGCCATATTCTGGTAAGCATAATTTTGTTATGCTCAGCTACTTTTTGTGGTCAAGCTGCTCTCTGAAATTGGACCCAGGTCTCCAGACTCACATTCAAATGGTTTAAATTGTCAATTTATGTGATGCTCTTTCAGAAAGAAATTTGAAACATGACGCCATTGGATATCAACACTGAATGGGTCTGTAAGTTCTAAAGACATGAAAGAAGACTTTTCGCATCTGTCAAGGTAAAAATCAATGCCAACTTTGATTTAATATCTTCAGAATTCAAGAATATACCTGAACTTTTCTGTACACAAAGTAAAAGACCCATTGGAAATTGATGTTTTTGGATGTTGACAGAGTTCGGTCTGGCAGGGTATCAAAAACTTGCCTTTAAAACGGCATGTTTTTTAGAGTTAAGTTTTTTGTGTGTACTTATCCGGTGGTTGACAACTCAACGTTTCGATCAGTATGCTTTGATCGTCTTCTTATAACGGGGCATTGCACCTGCGTTTTTAATATTAAAACAAAATTAAATAACTTGAATGAATTGTGTTGTATTTTTATTTATAATAATTTCATTCTTACGTCTCAATGCGCTTTACATGATCACCCTGGTCATTTGGCCAATAATGTTCCGGTAATCCTTCTCGGGTGTTATTCAGTCTCAGGTGCCCAGGTCATTTGGCCAATAACGTTCATTTAAAGGCAGTGGACACTATTGGTAATTGTCATAGACTAGCCTTCACAGTTAGTGTATCTCAACATATGCATAAAATAACAAACCTGTGAAAATTTGAGCTCAATCTGTCATCGAAGTTGCGAGATAATCATGAAAGAAAAATTACCCTTGTCACACGAAGTTGTGTGCGTTTAGATCGTTGATATCGAGACCTCAATTTCTAAATCTGAGGTCTCGAAATCAAATTCGTGGAAAATTACTTCCATTACTCGTCACCAAGAAAGGTTTTATGCCAATAATTATTTTGAGTAATTACCAATAGTGTCCACTGCCTTTAAGTTAAGCATTTTCACAAAGCTCCCTGGGGAGTACACAGCCCTGAGCTGCTATGGCGCTCCAGTGATTTTTTTCATACACAATATCAACCTCTACCCTCGCCGGTCCTCATTTATACCTGTGGATGAAGAGAAGCAATTATAGTAAAGTATCTTGCTCAAGGACATGAAGGACACAAGTGCGATGACCAGGATTCAAACCCACCAGAACTTGAGTTGAATGCTCTTAACCACTCGGCCATAACACTCACATACAAAACATATGCACTTGACTTAAAATAAAGGAAACTGACCAAATCAATATTATGAGGGAATGTTTTCTTAGATGTAGCTACAGGCGTTTAGACGAGGAATTTTTTATAGGGCAAGGGCACCAAGGCATTTTCATCCTAGGTAAAGGGCGCCCAGTGAGGAAATTAAATTTTTCTACTTGAGAATTTCAAGTGCACCTACATGTTGGCAATGACCAGGGGGCACGAAGGCAATCGCCTCCATTGACTCTGTGATGTATCAGGCCTGTAGCTAGTAAATATTGATACTCGGCCCCGATGCTTCATTTTTGGAAGGGCAGGGACACCAAGGCATTTTCTCCTTGGTTAAGGGCACTTCTATGAGAACATTGTAAATTTCTAATAGAAAATTTCAAGAGCACCAAGGCCTCTTTGAAGAGTGGGTTGCCAATTATAAGGCAGTGGACACTATTAGTAATTAATCAAAATAATTATTATCATAAAATCTTTCTTGATTACGTGTAATTGGGAGAGGTTGATAGTATAAAACATTGTGAGAAATGGCTCCCTCTGAAGTGGCGTAGTTTTCAAGAAAGAATTAATTTTCCACAAATTTGATTTTGAGACCTCAGATTTAGAATTTGAGGTCTCGAAATCAACCATCTAAACACACACAACTTTGTGTGACAAGGGTTATTTTTCTTTCATTATTATCTCGCTACTTTGACGACCGATTTAGCTCAAATTTTTGGGAATGGTTTGGGAATGTTCTCCTAAATTAAAGGAACACGCTGCCTTGGATCGGTCGAGTTGGTCTTTGAAAAGCACTTGAAACCGTTTGTAATAAAATGCATATGGTTAGAAAGATATTTTAACAGTAGAATACAATGATCCACACACATTTGCCTCGAAATTGCGTGATTTCCTTAAACTTTGCGAACTAACACGGTCGGTCATTTATGGGAGTCAAAAATCTGACACCCATAAATGGCCGACTGTGTTTGTCGACGAGGTAAAAGTAAAACCACGCAATTTCAAGTGATGCTTGTGTGGATCATTATATTCTACTTTGAAAACATCTTTCTAATCATATGCATTTTATAACAAATGAATACAAATGCTTTACAAAGACCAACCTGACCGATCCAAGGCAACGCGTTCCTTTAAGGTTACTTTATTCAACATTTTTTAATGGCCCTTTCATATGACACTTTGGGAAACGATAGGATTTGAAACTTTTCATGGTGGAAAAAGGATATGTACATGTAGTAAGGTTTGTGGTAACATCATATAATAAAGAAAAGTTTGCGGTAACACCATGTAATAACAATCTCTAAATGAGTTGGGGTGGTTCTGAAAAGAACCGTTGGATTAACTCGACGTTTCGATCAGTATGCTCTGATCGTCTTCTGGAGAATGCTGGACTCTGATGCTGCATGCTGCTCACCACGCATCATCGAGTTCACTGCCCGCCTCTATTTCCCGCCTTCATGCATCACCGCTGATCCACCGCCCAGTACTTAAGCAGCATGCAGCATCAGAGTCCAGCATTCTCCAGAAGACGATCAGAGCATACTGATCGAAACGTCGAGTTAATCCAACGGTTCTTTTCAGAACCACCCCAACTCATTTAGAGATTGTTATTACATGGTGTTACCGCAAACTTTTCTATATCTTACTTCCACCATGCAAATTTTCAAATCCTACTTATCATGTAATAATGAGTAACCTGTAAATGAGTTGGGAAAGTACCGTTGGTTTCAACTCGACAGTTTGATCAATATGCTCTCAAGAAGACGATCAGAGCATACTAATTGAAACGTCAAGTTATAAAACCTACGATTCTTTTTAGGGCCACCCCAACTCACTTAGAGATTATCATTACACGGTGTTATCGCAAACCTTACTAGATAACTTGGGAAACATTGAAGCAGCTACTCAAGCATACCTATTACAGGCTTTTAGCCAAGATTTGAAAATAGGGTTTCCAAATTTTACTGGTTTGAAAAACAGGGTGTCCAAATTTTTTCGCGGCAATTAGCGGGGTTCCAGGGCTGCAACTGCCTACCGGAAACAAAATTCATTCTTACATTCTAAAAAGTAGGCCAGCTTACCCAGTTACTGCACGTGTGTGCCTCCCCCATATCAAATGTGTGCATAAATAGAACCCAGAGAACGCTGAGGTTGACCGCCCCGTGTGTCGTCTGTGGACGCAACTTATCGCATCATGTGTCAAAATTATCATCACGTGACACGCGTGTATGGCAGAAAATATACATGTAGACCATTTGTGTTTTCATTAGTCGGTGTTCATGAAGTGACAAAATATTATCACCGACGGATGTGCAAAACAGTCGAATACCTGTAATGCTACTATTTGCCCTGTCTTCTTGGGCAATACAAATCTTTATCGGCATATCACCGGAAAAATGTTTTCCAACCTGCAAATTTACACTGTTTGTATTTTTCTTTCTCAGGAAACTCCTAACTCCAGACGCTATCAATGGACTTTGATATTTGGCTCAGTCAATCTGGCATGGGTGGCGTGTGGAAAACTCAACATAGTGCGAACCTGTTCTGCAAGTGATCATCTGAAGGTTAAACGGTTCATCGCGTGCATTGAGTCTGTGCTCTTCCATAGCGGGGCCAGCTAACCGAAGCGCTGGAGAAAACCATCGACGCATCCTTTCGAGCTTTGCTTCAATACGCACTCAACATTAGATACCAAGAACGCATCACCAGTACTGAACTTTATCAACGAAGCAATGTCACATCGGCATCAATGACTCTACACAAGCAACGACTACGACTGATCGGACACGCAACTAGGCATGGTACTCCTCTCTTAATAATCCTAGACAAGATGACCCAACCTACAGAACCCTATCGTAGAGGTGGAGCACTTATGCACACCTACAAACAGTAACTCTCTGATGCCCGGGGGAGGGTTGGTATTGGAACAAAGCAACTTCACCAAGCCACTCAACATGCCGAACAATGGAAACGAACAATTAACGAAACAAACATAATTTAGCCACTGAGCAAAGCCTGTGCGCTGTACGCGCATGGATGCGCTATACGCGCACTGACGTCACCATGATGACCTGGGGATGGTTGGTATAGGAGCAAAGCAACTTCACCAAGCCACTCGACATGCCGAACAATAGAAACGAACAATTAAGGAAATCGAACAAAATATATCCACTGAGAATGCCTGTGCGCTTACACGCATGGATGCCCTGTACGCGCAAGGACGTCACCATGATGATGATGGCTCAGTCGATGGACGAGCTTGTTTCTACTCCAGTCATCCTTTTGGAAATTTGGTGATTGCCTCGTGTATGGAATAAAAAAAAACGATAGTACAGGGAAGAATGGAGGGGACGAGAAGCAGGGGGCAGACCAGTAATGAGATGGACAGAAGACATAAAGAGGTGGAACGGATCAGTAGAGATGCCAGTTATACCATGGGGAATGGCAGAGATGGTTGGAGAGACATACATTGTAGTCAACGACGATGAGCTCTATGGCAACGAGTCGGGCAGATGCTAACTTATGTGGACGCAGAAGTAAATTGATCAGAATGCTTTCATGTTCATGTCCTGTCATGTAAACTCAATCATCCAAGATGGTGTCACCACAATCTAGCTGTATAACACTAGAGGGCGCACTTCTATTTTACCAAGGACGCAACACTATTCTCTGCAGCTGAGATCAGGACAGCCATGGGAGATCGTGACTCAGGGCCAACTGACCAAGAAGAAGACAAAATCGTCTACTGAAGGCATACTTCGCACCGCCTCTTGGGGTTAGAGTTCCAAGTGACGACAGCCTATCTTGTTGATGTCTTACTCCAGGATCGGATAACAAAAAAGATGAGGTAAGTTTCAAACCCCCCAGCTTATGTGATGAGATCAGGTTAAATGAGTTGTTTGTCGCAATCATTACAAACATGACGGAAAAACAGACCTGAAATGAGTCCAATGTGTGCAAAATTTCCAAAAATATTTTTGTTTGGAAATTTAGATGCCAAAACTTACTTATTTTATATTGGCAGCTGATATAACATCAAGAAGGGGTTTAAATTAGCATCGAAAAAAAGAAGTGTCAATTGAGAGATGTTTGTTTAATAAACAACTTTTTTGCAGTTTCATTCTGTTACAAGTATCTCTTTGTGTTTCTACTTTTTAATGTTCTGAAAATTTGTAATGTTTTGACAATACGAAAGCATTATTTGCTCATAAATGTATAAACAAATATATAAAATGAACTCATTTGGCTTGACCGCATCCCCTTTAAAAAAATATTCTTTGTACAGTACATGTATGTTGAAGCAATAATGAGAAATAACTATAAATTTGTAACCACTTCTTCAGAGTTGAAACCAATGGTTCTTTTCAGAACCACCCCAACTCATTTAGAGATAGTCATAACATGGTGTTACCGCTAACCTTTCCATATCGTATTTCCACCATGCAAAGTTTCAAATCCTACTTAACCACTTCTTGTTGGTGTTTCAAACACTGTATGTGTCCACTCACAGTTTTTTTTTTCTCCTAATTTTTTGTTTTAGCTTCTCGAGCAATCGTAAAAAAATTAGTGCCCACACGCTGTATTATTTTTCGTACTTATTTAGCATCTTGTGTAAATCCTTCTTCTTTAAAGTATCGTTGCCATAGTGAAACATTTCTACGCCACCATTGCCAACCAGCTGTATTATTTTTCGCAATTTATTTTAACTTCTTGAGTAATCGTTTACGTTTGAGTAATGTGCATGTATCTTTGTCACAGTGAGCTTTTTGAAGCTTCTTAATGGCTTCGGACACTATTGGTGATTACTCAAAATAGATGTTCAGCATAAAAACTTACTTGTTAGCGATCAATTGAGAGCTGTTGATTGTATAACACATTGTGAGAAACGGCTCTCTTTGAAGTAACATTGTTTTTGAGAAAGAGGTAATTTCTCACTGAAATATTTAAAGGGAAGGTACACTTTTGGTAATTACTCAAAACAAATATTAACTTAAAAACTGACTTTGTGACGAGCATTGGAGAGCTGTTGATAGTACATTGTGGGAAACGAGTCCCTCTGAAGTAACATAGTTTTTTAGAAAGAGGTAATTTCTCACTGAAATATTTAAAGGGAAGGTACACTTTTGGTAATTACTCAAAACAAATATTAACTTAAAAACTGACTTTGTGACGAGCATTGGAGAGCTGTTGATAGTACATTGTGGGAAACGAGTCCCTCTGAAGTAACATAGTTTTTTAGAAAGAGGTAATTTCTCACTGAAATATTTAAAGGGAAGGTACACTTTTGGTAATTACTCAAAACAAATATTAACTTAAAAACTGACTTTGTGACGAGCATTGGAGAGCTGTTGATAGTACATTGTGGGAAACGAGTCCCTCTGAAGTAACATAGTTTTTTAGAAAGAGGTATTTTTTCACTTAAATAATAAAATACTTCTAGCTAGAAGTCTTTTATTCCTATCTGAAAGCACACAAATTCGTCCAACAAGGGTGTTTTTCTTTCATCATTTTCTCGCAACTGTGATGACCAATTGAGCCCAAATTTTCACAGGTTTGTTATTTTATGGGATACACCAAGTGAGAAGACTGGTCTTTGACAATATTACTTAACGTGTACCTTTACTTTAAAGACCTCAGCTGAAGCCTTTTAAATGCATCTGAAAGCACACAAAATTGTGCAACAAGGGTGTTTTTCTTTCATTATTCTCATGTAACTTCGATGACCGATTGAGCCAAAATTTGAGCTCAATTGGTCATCGAAGTTGCGAGATAATAATGAAAGAAAAAGCACCCTGATCACACAAAGTTGTGTGCTTTCAGATGCTTGATTTCGAGACCTCGAGAAAATTCTAAACTTGAGGTCTCGAAATCAAATTCGTGGAAAATTACTTCTTTCTCATAAACTACGTAACTTCAGAGGGAGCCGTTTCTCACAATGTTATCAACCTCTCCCCATTACTCATTACCAAGTAAGGTTTTATGCTATAAATATTTTGAGTAATTACCAATAGTGTCCACTGCCTTGAAGTTGCTATTTCAGCCTGTAGGCCTACAGGTAGTTCTGTATTAAGGCATGTTAATTTGATTATTTTTCTGTAGCTAAATTTTTCTTTGTAAAGTATTGACATTACTGTTCTTTGTGAAATGTGCAAATAAATAAAAAAAATAATACAACAACGACACACCCGTGTCTGATTGGTTGACACGCAGGCATACACAAGCAGTGTGTGAGGGTGTTTTTACATGCTGGGGGATAGGTGCATGTACAGCTGTATAACAACTCAGTGCAAGGGAAGGAGCTGCTTGGTCAACACATAGGCCTAAACCAAACTCGCTCAGTTTTAGGTTGCTGCCTGCCTCTGTGAAAGGCAGTGGACACTATTGGTAATTACTCAAAATAATTTTTGTCATAAAACCTTTCTTGATTACGAGAAATGGGGAGAGGTTGATAGTGTAAAACATTGTGAGAAACAGTGAGGTAGTTTTCGAGAAAGAAGTAATTTTCCGCAAGTTTGATTTTGAGACCTCAGATTTAAAATTTGAGGTCTCGAAATCAAGCATTTGAACACACACAACTTTGTGTGACCATGGTGCGACTAGGGTGTTTTGTTTTTCATTAATATCTCGCAATTTCGACGACCGATTGAGCTCAAAGTTTTACAGGTTTGTTATTTTATGCATTCTGTTGAAATACGATGTACACCAACTATGAAAAGAAGTCTTTGACAATTAGGCCTACCAATAGTGTCCAGTGTCTTTAATAGGGCTGTTTCTTTTTGTTTTCTTGGGAGATTCCATAATTTTTACTGCCTCTGTTGATAGAATTGTTTTTCTGTTGTTCCTATAAGGAGGGTGGAGAGCTCTGACTGTCTCTGCTGATACAGTTTGTTTCCTTCGGTGGAGCGGACATCATGAGTCCCTTTCTACTCCTGGTTCTTGGTGGTAAGTCCAGTGTTTTTTCTTTACCCAAATCTCCTGGGCCCAATTTCATGGCTCTGCTTACCGCCGAATTCTGCGCTTATGATCACAAAGGAAATATCATCTGTGCTAGCTGTTTAAGCGTAGAATGAGTAGTAACTTGGAGTACGCATGCGCACAAGCCAAATTTCTCCGCTAATCCTTAAAATACGCTTGATGTAACAGCAGGATTCCCTGCTTTCGCAAGCACTGATTCTTTGCTTACATTAAGCATCTATAGCCATGAAATTGGGCCCAGATCAGTCAGTCTTGGGAACCATTCTTGCCACGCACAGTCATCTGCAATAAGTTGATTCCTTTCTATTGTAGGTGCTGTGACTTTAAGCAGACTTTAAAGGCAGTGGACACTATTGGTAATTACTCAAAATAATTAGCATAAAAACTTACCTGATAACGAGTAATGGAGAGAGGTTGATAGTATAAAACATTGTGAGAAACGGCTCCCTCTAAAGTAGCGTAGTTTTTGAGAAAGAGGTAATTTTCCACAAATTTGATTTCGAGACCTCAGATTTAGAATTTGAGGTCTCAAAATCAAGCATCTGAAAGCACACAACTTTGTGTGACAAGGTTGTTTTTCTTTCATTATTAACTTGCAACTTCGACGACCGATTGAGCTCAAATTTTCACGAATTGTTATTTTGTGCATATTTTGAGATACACCAAGTGAGAAGACTGGTATTTGACAATTACCAATAGTGTCCAGTGTCTTTAATACAAACTTGCATTTGAGTTTTTGTTGTACAAAGCTGTGGACATACATGTATACAATATTTATATCCATGATAATCAATTAGTAGTCAGTGGTTAATTCTCTAATGAAATCTGCGCTACTTCAATTGTCGCTATGAGTACATGTACTTGCAGAACCTGTGCAACAGAAAATTCAATTTGCAGAAGAAAAAATGCATGTTGTCAATCAGGACTTGAACTGCTGTGCATCACTTGCAGCAGGGGCATTGGAAACTTTTACATGTATGAGTGATTGGATACTTTAAAGCCTTACTAATTAACAGCTTCCTACATTTTGTTGATAATGTTGTTAGTTCATATTACTAATGGAGAATCCTTTTTAAAATCTAGCTGTTTACACATTCATATTTATATGTAAACAAGTCAATGCTGAAGCAGGGCCATGGTCACTGGGTAATATTCGTTTACATCTGAGCCTGATACTATGTAGGTCAAAATACCATGAAAGAAAAACCATAGAGGTGCGTACAGCCCTGAAATGTAGCACCAAACTGGTACCTAATTAGCCCAACCCAAAGTAGCCCAAAACTTGTACCTATATATTGACCCAACCTAAATGTAGCCTTAAACTTTGACCTATAGATATCAGCCCGACCTAATTGTAGCCCCAAACTTGTACCTAATCAGCCCAACCTAAAAGTAGCACCAAACTTGTACCTACAGGCCTAATACTTCACGGAGGCAACGAAGGCGATTGCCTCCGTTGCCCCTTGCCATTGCCTTGATGCCCGTGAAATGCTCCAGTAGAAATTTACAATTTCCTCATAGGGTGCCCTTGCCAAAGAGAAAATTGCCTTGGTGCTCCTGCCCTTTCAAAAACGAAGCATACAGCCCTGTACCTACATGTGTATATATCAGCCCCGCCTAAATTCAGCCCCAAACTTGTACCTAATATCAGCCCAACCTTAATGTAGCCCCAAACTTGTACCTAATATCAGCCCAACCTTAATGTAGCCCCAAACTTGTACCTATATACCAGCCCAACCAAAATGTAGCCACAAACTTGTACCTTATAACAGCCAAACCTTAATGTACCCTCAAACTTGTACCAGATCGGCCCAACCTAAATATAGCCACAAACGTGTACCTACATGTACATGTACATTGTGTATACCAGCCCAACCGAAGTGTAGCCATAAAGTTGTATAACCGCCAAACCTTAATTTACCCTCAAACTTGTACCTGTATAACAGCCCAGCCTAAATGTACCCTCAAACTTGTACCAGATCGGCCCAACCTAAATATAGCCACAAACGTGTACCTACATTGTATATACCAGCCCAACCAAAGTGTAGCCATAAAGTTGTACCTACATGTATATAACAGCCAAACCTTAATTTACCCTCAAACTTGTACCTGTATAACAGCCCAGCCTAAATGTACCCTCAAACTTATACTAGATCGGCCCTATGTAAATATAGCCACAAACTTGTACCTATTTATCAGCCCAACCTAAATGTAGCATTAAACTTGTACCTGCAAATTAATGTATCCACAACCTACATGTAATTGTAGCCCCCAATCTTGTGCGTAGATGTAACCCCGGCTCTTAAGGTTAGCGAGTGACAGACACGTTTCATATGCACAGTCACAAGAGATTTTAAGAGGACTTAAGGTTCATTTTCATAGAAAAACTACTCTAACTTGGACACTGTACAACACAGAAAACTCAACATACTTCACGTAATCTAATAATGCAAAAAATAATTAATGGCCTGGCGTTCGTTCCTAGCAGAGTCTTTCTCGAAGGCCGGCTAAATGACAACACAACAAAAATGAACAGTTAACTAAGTGTAACATAACTTAACATAAGCAGTGAAGTGGAAATACATAATGGAGTTAGATAGCATACAGAAAACAGCAAGGGGTAACGATAAACAGGGAGACAAAATGTGGGGGGTTGAAGGGAAGGAACTGGTTTTACCACACGAAGAGGGAAACACAAAGGACAATATCAAGGGTGGGAAGAGGGGAAAAAAGGTAATTAATTAGTGAATGAGGCAGGCTTAAAAGGGGGATATCTTCGGTGAAAAGGAGATGGTTTATTAGTAATAATAATAATAATAATAATAATAATAGCTAATGCTTATATAGCGCATTTCATAACTGAAAGAAATAACAATGCGCTGTACAAAAAACAAAAGGCAAACAAAAGGCAAACAAAAAAGCAACCAATTAAAAAAAAATACACTAACAAAATGCAAACAAAAAGATTAAACTGAACAGTAGGCAATAGAAAACAAATGGGATTTGAGCAGAGTTTTGAATTGTTCCATGCTCTGTGGAGAGCGGATGTAGCCGGGAAGAGAGTTCCAAAGTTGGGGGGGGGGGCGGCGCTACAGAAAGTCCTTGAACCGAAGGATTTAGTTCGTACGGATGGTATGGTGAGGAGATGATGTGATGATGAGCGGAGTGGATGGGCTGGTAGATAAGGGATGATGAGATCAGACAGGTTGCTGGGGCATGTTCCATGGATTGCTTTAAAAGTAGTGATGAGGAGCTTGTATTGAGTTCTAAAAGAGATGGGAAGCCAGTGCAGTTCTTTAAGAACCGGAGTGATGTGTTTGCGCTTTAATAGTAGAATGGAAACGAGACGGGCAGCGGAATTCTGGATACGTTGAAGTTTAGCTATGTCTTTTTGGGGAATGTCAAACAAGTGAGAGTTGCAGTTATCCAGAAGAGAGCTTACAAATGAGTGGACCAGAATCTCTGTAGATTGCTTGTCTAGAAGATGGCACACTTTGCCGATTCTATAATGACACCCTTTTCTCACATCACTCTTATCTAGGTCTGGGCGACTAGTGAAATTTACTAATTGACCAGTCTCACCTCAAACAGCACGACACTAGTCACAACTATTTTTTTATTCACATGATGCAAGGTGGTTGTGTTTAGTAAGTATATTTTGTTGGCATGAATGGTCAGGAGGGACACAATGGGAGACTTTCTGGGACGATAGAGGGCAGCAGACTTACCGGGTAAATCCATTGTTCTCAGAATTATGCGCATGTTCAGAACTACGTAAACAATGGAAATTTACCCGGTATGTCTGCTGCCGCCTAGCGTTGGAAAGTCTCCTATTGGTTCACCAAACAGGTAGTCGCGACTATTTCTGAAGTAGTCGCAACTATTTTTGCAGTAGTTGTTGCGGCATGATTAACAGAACTCACGATCAAAACTTGTTATTGGATTCTTTCTCTCCGACTGTCTGAAGAAACAATTATGAAAAAAAAAAAAATCACCCTTGCTTCTTTCTATTAAAGGAACACGTTGCCTTGGATCGGACGAGTTGGTCCATGAAAAGCGTTTGAAACTGTTTGTTATGAAATGCATATGGTTAGAAAGATGTTTTAAAAGTAGAATATTATGATCCACACAAGTATCACTCAAAATTGCACGGTTTTCATTTTACGTCGCGAACAAACACGGTCGGCCATTTATGGGAGTCAATAAATGGCCGACCGTGTTTGTCGACGAGGTAAAACGAAAACCACGCAATTTCGATGCTTATTTGTGTAGATCATTGTATTCTACTTTTACAACATCTTTCTAACCATAACAATTTTATAACAAACGGTTTTAAAAGACCAACTCGACCGATCCAAGGCAACGTGTTCCTTTATATCAAGTTCTTACCAGTCATATCAACTCTCAAGAGAAATATTTGTGTGTGTTCAAATAATGTTATAGTGAGAAAATATACTATAAAGATTCTAAAACTAAATTAAAAAAAACATTTTGAAAAAGTCTATGACAAAACATAAACTATTGTTGCATAACAACAATGAAACATGATGACCACCAAGTGCAGTGTTTTTTGGGGGGATTTTTTTAGGTTGTTTCTAAAATATAATATGGCGTGAGTGAATTTTGTCCCCTAACCAAAAGTATCATATCCTTTTTCAACCTTATTAGTGAGTAACCTTGATGCAAAAGCTTGGCAGTCTTTCCTCTAAAGTAAAGCAGAGCCTAATTGTTACCATAATAACAAACTACAAAGCTTGATGGCACTATAAACGAAAGCCACTTAATTAAATACTGCCACGGTTTGCCGGAGAAACACAAAACAGTTTATTAAGGGCAACATTCCCTTATTATTTTGTGTAAAACACGAAGTTGCTGCTTCCGCCATGTATGCCTTTTAGAAATGGCACTACAAAATATTTAATAGACAAAAGGTATGCCAAGTAAATAGGTCAGTGTAAGAAATGCTTAACGGATTTAGGTACTTTTTCTAACACAAAACACAATGTCCGCAGATTTACATTTAACTTACACTGTTTGAAGATAATAATAGTAGAAAGTGTACCTTAAAATATTAGTTGCTGAGGTGCTGTAGTTTTTGAGAATTGACTAAAACAATGTCACGATAATACATTTTACATGCTTAAATAATTTTCGTCTCACTTAGACGAAAACTATGTTATAATGAAGCAGTTTTCATGGTTTAGAAACCATGATTTAAAAAAAACCTTTTTTTTCCCCCTTATTAATTTAGATTGATTGTATATATTCATGGTACACCACAAAATAATTTGACGGCACTTTCTTTGGTTCATATCTGATAGTCACAAACGCTTAACAATTAATCGATCAACGGCACCCCATAGACGGCCCAGTTTGGTGTTTTTTCTTATGTTACTTTTAGCTTGTTTCTAAAATATTGTATGGTGTTGATGAATTATTATTATTCCCAAACCAACAGTATGGGATCTCTTCAACCTATATAGTATATAACTGACTAACCTTGATGTGACAGGCTTGGCAGTTTTGCATTTATAATTTGAGGAGCGAAATCATGTTTAATGGAAACAAATTATACACCGTCCTGGCATTATAATTGAAAGCAACTTAAATAAAGGCTGGCATGGTTTGCCATAGAGACATCAACAAATTTTGTTTTTCTTTTTTTCCCAAGTACTGGAATGTTGTTGTTGTTGCAAGCACCACCTCGTTAAAAAAAATTAATAGTTATAATAATAATAGTAACTTGTTACATGTACATGTACATGTAGTGCTCATATTCATCACTTTGTGACGCTCCTGGCGCTGTAATTTGTACAGTATTTCCTGCAATATGTGGGACTATACGTTAAGCAACTAAATAAACTGCAAAGCTAGCAGCCTTTAAAAAAAGAAAATTAAGGACAGCTACACATTGCCTTTTCTCATGGATCATTTGAATTTTGTTATCTCTTACATTTTGGGCACATACAGATCATCATATGTTCATGGCCGTGTTTCCTGAGAACCCAATTAATGTGACTGCCCAAACTGCAGTCAGCCAAAGCTGGTGGCCACTGGTTTGAGGTGTTTTGTTCCCCAAAATATCTGAAATGGTGTAAAAAGAAAATAGCTCTTCCAGCAAGAAGCAACGTGGGAATTATGCTGTTAACTTGCTTTTGATGTCAACTCAAATTTTGTGTAGATTTTATATAATCTGTTCAGTAAATTACTATTTAGAAAGTATGATTTAAAAAAACTCTTAACCAACATTTGGGCAAATTGAAAACAAGAAGCCTAAAGGCCCGGTCACACAGGCCCCGATAACGAGAACGAAAACAAGAACGATACTAATGCACGCCCTCGATTGGTTGAAATGCTCCATGCAGAATACGCCCACGCTCATTCAACCAATTGAGGGCGTGCATTTGTATCGTTATCCTTTTCGTTTCTCGTTATCGGGGCCTGTGTGACCGGGCCTTTATATCTGCACGTTGTGAAGCTATTTTTGTTTAGATCCTTGTATAAGTAGGAATTGCACAACATTTTATCAAAACTGGGGAAAGAACTCATGGAAAATACAAAAACAGCTGGTCTTTAAAACACTTCAGCCTTTTTTGTTTGAAGATGTTTAAATTTTCATGGTTTGTAAACTTCTCTTGTTGCAGTCGAAACGTTGAGACCTATTTAATCAGAACTCACTCCGCGGTAGCGAATGTAAGTAATGATCCACTACAAGCTAAAGTAGTAAACTCAGCCGGTTTTCTACCTTCAGCCGCGAGTAGTAGTTAAAAAAGCAGGGCAGACGTTCTTTTCAGAACTGAGAAGTCTCCCGAATTCCAAAAGTCTGCTCCGCGGTAGTAGAATATAAAGAAAGACAGTTCTCCAAAGAACAAAATCTACCGGGCAAGTAAACACACACATGGTGTTATATGTATATATCTGTATATATCTGATAGTCACAAACGCTTAACAATTAATCGATCAACGGCACCCCATAGACCGCCCAGTTTGGTGTTTTTTCTTATGTTACTTTTAGCTTGTTTCTAAAATATTATGATGGTGTTGATGAATTATTATTATTCCCAAACCAACAGTATGGGATCTCTTCAACCTCTAGTATATAACTGACTAACCTTGATGTGACAGGCTTGGCAGTTTTGCATTTATAATTTGAGCAGCAAAATCATGTTTAATGGAAACAAACTACACACCTTCCTGAGGATTCCTGGCACTATAATTGAAAGCAACTTAATTAAAGGCTGACATGGTTTGCCAGAGAGACATCCACAGAGTCTTGTTTCTTTGGAAATTTTCCATGTACTGGAATAAGCCTGGACAGTTTTGAGAATATTAACTGGCGATATATCGTTGGATAAACATCCCCAATATGGCGGTATATCGTGAAGATTTTGGAAAAGTTGAAACGTATATTGGATCTGAGCACAGATTAATTAAAAATCAAAAAACAAAACATGTTCATCCGTGTTTTTCTCAAAGTTTTTCAATGGCAACTCTGTTGAACGCTCTAAACAGCCGAATGAGGGCGGTATATATGGGGGTTGTAGTTTTTAAGTTATGACTGTTTGACATGTTTTTGGGTGGTCGCTAGCAACTGCCTTGTGCACCAAAGGGTTAAACATAACTGTTAACAAAAAACGAAGTATACAAACCACACATGACTGTAAATAAAAAGGATACAAATGGAACAAATTACCTAAACTCATCAGGGAATCATCTTCTACTGCCATTTAAAAGAAAAAAAACTCAAAACCTACTTCTTCAGTCAGCCTCGTCATTAATCCTTTGCTGTTTGTTTATCTTTCTTTCCTTGCTTTGTTCTTGTTTTATTTATTGTTCAGCGCTTTGATATATGCTAAAGGCGCTTTATAAATTCATATATTATTATTATACAAACCGCCGAGGCAAATAACTGTAATAACATCCATGAAACAGAACAGGTTACATTTTTCTATTTTATATCACTGGTTCTGACTCAATTAATTCATCTTTATACCTCAATTGAATAGATGTTGCGATTTCTAAAAATCTGACGCTGCAAAAAAAAAAAAAAAAAAAAACATTTTTTGTCACTGTGATGTCATCAGGTGTCGAATTATGTTAATTCAAACATTATTCCTTAAAAAAATCATATCTCCTGAACCACATGTCCTTAAAAGGAGTGGACACACTTGGTAATTTATTACTCAAAATAATTATTAGTATAAAACCTTACTTGGTAACGAGTAATGGGGAGCTGTTGGTAGTATAAAACATGTGAGAAACGGCTCCCTCTAAAGTAATGTAGTTTTTCGAGAAAGAAGTAATTTTCCACGAATTTGATTTCAAGACCTCAGATTTAGAATTTGAGGTCTCGAAATCAAGCATCTGAAGCACACAACTTTGTGTGTCAAAGGTGTTGTTTCTTTCATTATTATCTCGCAAATTTTCACAGGTTTGTTATTTTATGCATGAATTGAGATACACCAACTGAGAAGACTCACTTGCCGTGCTACGCGTAATGCACAGCACGCCGGGTAACATGAAAAGTGATGTACACGGGTGTACATCACCTTGATCGTTCCCACTGTTGGTTGATTTCCAGCGCTGTACGAAACACACGCAGGTTCGAGGGAACAGGTGAAGAATTGTTTCTTATTTGAACTGTTCGTCTGCTTATTAAATCATGATTAATCTATGTATTGCTCCGTCTTCATAATGTTTGAAGATGACAACAGAACTTTGAGAAGAGTAATAACAATGTTACCAAGGTATAACAAAACGATTGTAGCACGCAGTGACTGGGGTCCATGGGTTTTGCACACCCTCGGTGGCAAATGGCGCCCTCGGCTTCGTCTCGGGTGCCATTTCCTCCCTCGGGTGTACAAACGCCTTGGAACCCGTCACAGCGTGCAACAATTGTATCCTGTCACATGCATCGCTCTTACTTATGTCTACTTACGATACTACAATACTGGAAACCATTTTGGAAACTTGGTTTCTTAATTACAAGAATTTTGGTCCATGTGATAGGGACACTCCTCAAGTGCCTACTTTATCCGAGATAGAGATCTGTTTGGATATGTGTTTTTCCCTTCCGACACCAAGCACAAGACGTAGCAATCTGGTGTAGCAACCATCAAGTTGTTGTTTTAGAACAGATGTTAATAGAGAGGTTTCGCAAGCGTGCGGATACAGATACAAATCTGGATATGATAACTGTACCCGTTCACGTCAGTCGGGTGTGGGTTTTTCTTTCGCAAAGTATAGGTATGTGTCAATTGACATGCTTGATGGCGCTCGCATTCACCACAAGCATGACCGATAGATACCCTGTGTCTTATACACTGCATTTCTCATCGTTTTCCTTCAAAATTAAACAATTTTCTATCTATATCAAGCACGGTACGAGTGAAAGCAACTCCATGGGAAATGTTTTTGATCTGGGGCAAAAAGACAACTAAACGTCTGCAAAACAGTACCCATTTTTCTACGACGTGTATGAGCTACTGTATCCAATGCTAACGTGTGTGCAAAGTACGATAGTCGCAGATACGCGTGACGTGAACACACAAAGTGTTGACGTATCAGTATCTGTATGTGTATCCGTAGACTTGCAAAACCTCTCTATTGTCCGTGCTTCGCACCCGTAAAGTAGCACTGATTCAACAGTGGCCAACTGATACCGACTGATAACCATTACTTGACCCTGTTTAGTTTCAGTTATCCTTGAATTGACCGAGAGTAAGATGATAGTTCATCACTTCGGACCACCTCCAGATGGTTATACTACAGGTCAACACTGGGTCACACAAGTCATGAAACAGGTACCAAAACAGAAACGATGTCAATCGACTCAACAAGTTGGGCCCATGAAAGGTTAGTACTGGGAGCATTAGACAATCATCCTGAAACAATGAACTGGCTTGTTTATTTCATCATTTTAATCTTATTTTTGGCGTGTTATGGCCTAGAGGTTAAGAGCACCGGATTCAAGCTCTGGTGTTTGATCAGCAGCTTGTGGGTTCGAGTCCCAGTCATGACACCTGTATCCATGGTTGCCTCGTAAAGTTGGGGAGGCTTTATGCTCTACCAACCAAGCTTCTGATAGATGACACCCAAGCCTACATCCGTATAGACTGTAAAGGGGGTAACCCCAGAAGTAGGTGGCAACGGCCCCTGAAAAAATAATGGATTGTAGCCTACACTTTGAATTGGCCTTATCAGGCCTTGTGTGTATGGCGACTTGCATACCCCACCCCTAGTCTGAACTCTTTGTGAAATCCACCCCTGGTCTCCTTTCCGGAGAACCAATCAGAGTGTTGACTGACTCTACACTGAAACCCCTGAACCTCGTATACATGTAACTACATAGGCCAACTTCTCTCCTACGTATATCTCTTCAGTCTCCTGACGATGACTAGAGCAAGCTAGTCTTAATGTTGGACCAATTAAGAACTCACTCCACGGTAGTGCGGTTAAAAACAATCCTATAAGCTTAAGTACTAAATGTAGTTACGTGTAGCTCCGGTTGATTTTCTACCTTTAGGTAGTAGTTAAAAAGCAGGACAGTTCTTTTCAGAACTGAGAATTGTCCTCAAATTTCCGAAACAAATCTACTCCGCGGTAGTAGAATATATAGCAAGAAAGTTCTCTAAGAACAAACTCTACCTGCCAAGTAGATATATACACATGGTGTTTTCGCAAACCAAATATATTTTGGTCACCACGAAAAGGTATGAGTGATTTTTTTCTCCAGGTTGAATGTGGGGTAATTATCTGCCAACGTTCGTCCTGAAAAAAATGCAATCGGGATACCCGGATGAGCACACCGGGGTCGACCCGAGGAAGCTAATCGTACGCACCTATTGATACCTCACCATATAATCCCATATTATGTTTAATCTTTCAGGGAAATTGAGAGATTGTCAGGCTTTGTTGGATGCTGGTCACAAACTAGACGGTATCTACACTATCTACCCCTACCAGAATGATACAGGAATAAAGGTGTTTTGTGATATGAAGAGTGATACAGGCTGGATTGTAAGTACAATATCTACCAAGCAAGGTACTCAAGGCGCTTAGTATATACAAACTTTCAGAAAGATAGGTTTTTATTGAAGTGATGAATTCTGAGAACCAATTATGTAGCAGCTTATAAGGGTTGACAAGGTGCTAGGGCACATACAGCAACCACAGCCAGGAACACCAGGGCGAACCCCTTCTCTTTTCGATAAGTGCACTGGGTTCTTTCACATGTACATGCATTTACACAATACATGGAACCAATGGCTTTACATCCCATCCGAAGGAGGAAGCAATGGTTAAGTGTCTTGCTTAAGGACACAAGTGTCATGACTGGGGATTCGAACCCACACCCAAATTCATATATGAAGTCTATAACTATTTTAATCTTGTCTAAGTTTTGCAAAGTTAACCAAATTTTGAAGATAAATCTGAAAGTACATTAAGTTAATATACTTTACTCCAGTAGGATTCTATCATTCATTCCATCATTCTATCATTCATTGTTTACAACATTTCACAAGCATGAAAATCAGACGCTTAACAAGTCTGCTCTCCCTGTCAACTAAAAGTGTATAAGTACAACAGGAAAAAGTTGGTCTACCTGACTTATTTAACTTGAGGATAGAGATTTCAAATTCTTCCCTCACTCAAATGAGGTCTTTATTTATTTGTGGGAAAATGAGTACATCACAAAAATGAAGTTGACATTTTCCTTACTCTTCTAAACAAAATCTTTGCGTCAATTTACCAAGACATCAACTACAACAAAATATACCCCAAAATTCATACTGAAGTCTATAACTGTTTTTGTCTTGTCAAAGATTTCAAAGTTTAACTTTGAAATCTTTGACAAAATTTTGAAGATAAATCCGACTAGTCGAGTAGTAGTTTCACTAGTTACCATGGCCTATTCACAATACACTATAAGATGATATACCTTTTTTGTACCCTAGGTGATCCAGCGGCGCTATGATGGATCAGTCAATTTCAAACGCAGTTTGGCAGATTACAAGGATGGCTTTGGGTCAATGAATGGTGAGTTCTGGCTTGGCAATGAGATTCTACATAAGCTGACTGATGTTGAAGGGAACTGGACAATCCGTGTGGATCTCACCAATGAAAACAACGCCACTGGCTATGTGGAAGAGGCACCCTTTGACATCAAACCAGATGACTACACCCTGTCTTTTGGGTACTCCAGTACACAACGAACTGGTAATGATACATTTGTTTATTTTACCATGGTCATGGAGGACTGCAAGAAACCTCAAACAACTGATACTGAAATTTAATTTTGGTTTAACCCTAACACTGATGTGTGTTAATAGCCTTGCACACTCAGTACTTTCCCGAGTTCTGTGCAAATTCAACATTTATTAAATTGTTGCAGTACCCACTGCTAAAATGTAGAATTTGAACTGCATGTAGCGTCTGGGCAATCACGTTGGTCAAATTGGTAAGACTCTTCTCTAGATTTGCATAGGTTGTGGGTTCGAATTCCAACCAAGTAACATGCCTGTGATTTTTTCACTCAAACCTCAGGAAAGTACTGAGTATACATGTATGTGCTAACACACATTGTTGTGAGGGAAGACCAAATTCAAATTCTTTATCTCCGATGCAAATTCAATATCTATTACAACTATTATCGACTTGTATTTTGCTTCTCTGGTAATCACGAAGTTTGTTTTTAGACCCTGCAGATTTTGCTCGTTTATCATGTTTATGGGCTGTATTTATTTACATGTATCTTATTTACCTGAGCCCGCAAACCACAGGTCTCCTTTCAGGAGAACCAATCAGAGCGTTGATTGACTCTACAGTGGATTCTCTGATCCCCTATAAATAGGCCCACTTCTCTCTTATCTCTTCAGTCTCCTGACGATGACTAGAGCAAGCTAGTCGAAACAATGAGACCAATTTCAAGAACCGACTCAGTGCTAGTGCAGTTAATAACGATCCTATAAGCTAAAGTAGTAGTCCCCGTTATTTTTTTATATACCTTCCGCCCGGGTAGAAATTTAAAAGCAGGACAGTTCTTTTTAGAGCTGAGAAGTCTCCCGAACACCCGAACAATCTACTCCGCGGTAGTAGAATAAAGCAAGACAGTTATCTAAGAACAAACTCTACCTGGCAAGTAGATACACACAGTGTTTTTGCAAATCATTGATACCCCACCATGCAATGCCTAAAATCCTATATGAGCAGAGTAACTGACTGAAAAAATGAAATTTACTTTTTTAAAGGAACAAAAAATTAGCTATACATTTGGGTTTAAATCTGGGACTTCAGATTAACATGTCGGTGCTCTACCAACTTAGCGGGCCAGCCCTTATTATGGCAGCCTCCCTATTCTGTCAATATCTTACAGTTTCATTTACCATAGTTCAGAATAAACAAATGCATATCAGTAGGGTTTAAACATGCAACCTCCACAATTCAGGTTAAAATGACACCCTTAATAAAGGCACTGGACACTACTGGTAATTACTCAAAATAATTGTTAGCATAAAAACTTACTTGGTAAAGAGCACTGGAGAGCTGTTGATAGTATAAAACAATGTGAGAAACAGTTCCCTCTGAAGTAATGTAGTTTTTGCGAAAGAAGTAATTTCTCAGTAAAATATTTGAATTGAGTTAGAGACCTCACGCTTGAGGTCTCCAACTCAAGCATCTGAAAGCACATAACTTCGTGTGACAAGGGTGTTTTTTCTTCCATTATTATCTCGCACCTTTGAGAGAACTTTGTTCACAGGTTTGTTATTTTGTGCATAATTGAGATACACCAAGTGAGAAGACTGGTCAATTTTACCAAAGCTGTCCAGTGTCTTTCAGTTTACTAGCTAAGTTTACTACTAAAATAAACGCATCCCCTTCTACTTCCCAGGTTGGATCTTAAACTCTGGTGTGATCCCCATCCATGCTGCAATTACATTTTGAATTATACAGCATAAAAGTTATGCTACTCCATAAATCACAGGTTCAATTCCTGTAATAGTCCTTTGTGTCTTTTGTAGACCCTGAGAATTAAAGGCAGTGGAGACTATTGGTAATTACTCAAAATAATTGTTAGCATAAAAACTTACTTGGTAACAAGCAATGGAGAGCTGTTGATAGTATAAAACATTGTTAGAAATGGCTCCCTCTGAAGCAACTTAGTTTTTCGAGAAAGAAGTAATTTTCCACAAAATTGATTTCGAGACCTCAGAATTAGATTTTGAGGTCTCAAAATCAAGCATCTGAAAGCACACACCTTGTGTGACAAGGGTGTTTTTTTCCCATTATTATCTCAACCAATTGAGTTCAAATTTTCACAGGATGGTTATTTCATGCATATGTTGAGATACACCAAGTGAGAATACTGGTCTTCGACAATTATCAATAGTGTCCAGTGCCTTTAAAAGAATTCTGGCAATGAGCAATTTCATCAAGAGTGTTATCATATATTTGAAGGCTGTTCCTTTGTGTTTGATTTCAGTGGGTAGGTACTGCGGACATAAACTCGGAATGGAAGACAGGAGTATTCCTGAAGATAGAATCACTGTATCTAGTCACATTGATACATATTTTTACCCAATTAATGCCCGACTGAACCTGAACCGCTATTGGGTTCCAGCTGAAGGAAACCACCAGGGTTCATGGCTTCAAGTAGATATGGGTACAAAACCTGTCCAGATTGAGGGTGTCATCACACAGGGGCACGTACATACCACACCTACCTGGTATGTTTCCTATGTGACACATTACCAGGTACAGTACAGCATTGATGGCACTGCATGGCTGTTTGTGAATGATGGGACCTCTACTCCACAGGTAAGAATACTCAAAGACACCCTACATCCTAACATGTATTCCTTATAAACAAATAGGGACTCTGGTTTCTTTACCTGCCTTTCACCTTTGTGGACCCCGGTTCGAATCCCACCCAAGACCGGAGCCTTACAAGTGGATTGGGTTTTCAGTCCTTACCTGATTGCTTGGGTTTTCCCCATTAGGGTTTCCCTCCCACAACTAAAACTGAACTTTTCTTTTTTGTTTCCTATCCATCCTGTTTTTGGTGCTAATTGTTCTGTTGGGTGTGTTTTCAATAAATAAATACACCTTGATGAAGCTGTACCTCAGTATTCATGATCTATGTATATGTATTAATTAATATTCATAAATACCCCAGACATTTTCTATTCCTATTTGGGAAAGCACGTCACGTGGGGGTGTTTAAACAGTTGATAATGACCAGCTGGAGCTGCTTATAACCGGTTGTTTTTGGACAGCATTTGTGCGGGTTAGCGCACAACCATTTTCCCCGGTATGATTGTCGCCGCGCCATTAGCCCATGAATACGAGGATTCATTACTACGTGCACGAATGCATATCTGAAAATTGTCTAAAAAAAATGCACCGCACGTACAAAGCTCAGTTTCCTCCTTTATTATGCCCTAATGGCATTTATGAATGGGAATAAAAGAGTAGTGTCTCGTTCTTAATTGGCCGATAAATTGGCCTGCAGGGTCGTGGTCTTTGGCTTGGGCCATTATCACACAGCTCTGACCCTGCTGGTTTTAAACGGCCGTTTAAGACCTCGTCGCGATCCTTTTATTCCCTTATTAACTCATTTATGATCATGTCCATATCTGATTCTATCGAAAGACGTTCATTGGCAACACTGATAAAGACACCCCAGTTACCAATATATTCAAGCAGCCTATTCAAGCACGGTACATTCGCATCAGACCAACAGCCTGGAATAATTACCCAGCACTGCGTATTGAGCTCCTTGGCTGCAGAGGTATGTGATAGCGCTTACTGTTGTTTATGTGCTAAGCATAAGGGACCATGGATAAATTATGTCACGGGAACGACCGCGTCGCGACGCGTTCCTTCGCGTGACAAATCGAACAAAAGAAAAACTACGGAGTGGAACGCGTTCTCCTCAACCACCGGGTCTCGAGGAAGACCCACTGTATAACAAAGGAACAATGGTGTAGGCCGAAAACCACTGTGTAGTTATAATCGGCTTATCTGGGTAGCAAGTTGTAGCCCTTTTCACACAATAAGTCAAAACACAACCGCAGATTAAAAATAAAAAATACTACGTCTTTGCACGACCGCCATGCAAAATAATCCCCCAAAGTAAAACAAAGTCAATAGGAAAAACATCTTACATTAAACAGTAAAACTATACTCTTTTTTGTACATCCAAGGTGTCCAAAATGTTTCATGTTTGAACAATGAAGCCAACACGTTATGAAGTTTTTCTTAAACACGCTTAATATTTCCCAAGGAACTGCTGAAAATTCACCACGTTGCCCAAGGTACCAGCGACGGCGCCAATGTTGTATGAGTTTAGCTCGGGCACCAACGCTGGTTAGTATTGCAATTTTCGGACACCAGATTCTCCCGAAAGTCTTAATCTCAAGGCGGTTGAAACTAATTTCGTAAGCTGTTGCGCAATTTTTCCAACGGAGGGCGGCTCTCCCGCTATCACATTGTTTAGGAAAGCCCTCTAGCGTTCAATGTTTCTTGCATTATAGTTTGTTGCACGCAAAATAACAAGACTACTAGGCCTGAATATTGAAAACACTGTGTGTGAGTGTGTAGCTAGATGGAGTGTTTGTGTACTACGATGTAATTTTGCGTTGTGTTTTGTGTGATTGCGGCCCGGTCAGCATGATTTCGCGGTACCTTTATGAACGAATCTTGTAAGTGTAATCATCTCTGTAAACACGGGTCCTAATGTAACAATTAGATGTAGATACAAAATAAGTTGGCGATGATTTCAAATTTAAGAATAATAGTCACCACTTCAACTTGTTACGGCAGTAGCATGTTATTGTATTGGCTTAGTATACGGGACGTAGCCCGGCTCGAGGAGTTACCGGCACAAAGGAAAATGAGATCTTTCTTTTGCATGCTGTGATAAAATGAAATAATAATAATAATAATAATAATAATAATAATAATAATAATAATAATAATAATAATAATAATAATAATAATAATAATAATAATAATAATAATAATAATAATAATAATAATAATAATAATAATAAACAATAATAATAAATAATAACAATAATACCCCAGATGTGGGGCAACAGATCTACCGATCATAGTACATGTATGTATTTGCTTTTGTTGTTCCTTGCCCATCTCAGGGTATATTGTTTTGTATTTTGTTTTCTACTGATATGGCAAATAAAATAATAATAATAATAATAATAATAATAATAATAATAATAATAATAATAATAATAATAATAATAATAATAATAATAATAATAATAATAATAATAATAATAATAATAATAATAATAATAATAATAATAATAATAATAATAATAATAATAATAATAATAATAATAATAATAATACAGAAGTGGCAGAAAAACATCAGGCAGATAACATGAAGTAATTGCCTTATACCACCATCACACCGAGTTCGTTATCAATACATGTACGTTCTGAAAAATGTAGTCTTGTTGCAAGACGTTGTTATTCACACTATCACTCAACTATCGCAATCTCCTCCTTGCTGCGCACATTACTATTGCTTGCAACAAGACTACATTTTTTCACACATGGCGTAGTGAGAACAAGTTCGGTGTGATGGGGATTTAAGCATTTGAATTGTTTTGTCAATCATTCACTGCAATGGCATGGGTACTATTCATTCCAAATCAACAAGCATGAGATCTACATTTTGTTTTGTTTATTTGTTTTTCATGTTGACATTGATATTACTTGTAGGAAATCACCATCATACAATTTAAACAAAAATACTTAGAAGTAGAAGCATTTTATTCACCAGCTTTTGTACACTAACTAAAATATCTTGTTTTCTGCACAATCAAGTAGCAGCGCTTAATTATTACAAAACTTTATTTATCAACTATCTTTCGGTTCAAGGACTTTCTCCAGTGCTGCCCCCAACTTTGGAACTCTCTTCCCAGCTTCATCCACTTTCAACAGAGCATAGAACAATTCAAAACTCTGCTAAAATCCCATTTGTTTTCCATTGCCTTTTGTTCAGTTAATCACTTTGTTTGCCTATTCTTAGTGTATTTATTGTTAATTTGTTGCTCTTTGCCTTTTGTTTGTTTGTAAAGCGCATTGGTATTTCTTTCAGTTATAAAAAGCGCTAAATAAGAATTAGCTATTATTATTTTGTATTATTATTATTTGAGCTTTGAGATGGTAAGTTTTAGTTGTCATTGAGAGTTAAAAATTTTTGTTCAAATTACATGATTCCTCCAAAATATGTGTAGCAGCATTACAGCAGAACTTCTTAAAGGATTTGGGTACTTTTTATAGCACAAAACGCATTGTCCACAGATTTACATTAAACTTACACCGCTTTAAAGATAATGATAGTAGAAAGCTTACCTTAAAATATAACTTGCTGGGGTGCTGTAGTATCTGTCACAAACAATGTCAAAAAATAATTGTCTCGGTTTAAAGGGAGGGTACACGTTTGGTAATTGTCAAAGACCAGTCTCTCACTTGGTGTATCCCATCATAACCATAAAATAACAAGCCTGTGAAAATTTGGGCTCAATTGGTCATCGAAGTAGCCAGAAAATGATGAAAGAAAAAACACCCTTGTTGGACGAATTTGTGTGCTTTCAGATAAGAATAAAAGACCTCTAGCTAGAAGTCTTTTATTATTTTAGTGAGAAATTACCTCTTTCTCAAAAACTACGTTACTTCAGAGGGAGTCGTTTCCCACAATGTTTTAAACTACCAACAGCTCTCCAATGGTCATTACAAAGTCAGTTTTTAAGTTAATATTTGTTTTGAGTAATTACCAAACGTGTACATGTACCTTCCCTTTAAGTATGTAAAATGTTTTAACCAGTTCTGGTATATTACCATAAACTGGTTGAAACATTTTTACATGCAAAAGTAATTTTCGTCTCACTGAGACAAATTGTTTTATCTATTTCTCAAAAACTACAGCACCTCAGCAAGTTATATTTTAAGGTAAGCTTTTTCAATCATTATCTTCAATTATCTTATCTGTGTAAGTGTAATGTTAACCTGTGAACATTGTGTTTTGTGTCCTTATTACCATTGTGTATTCCATTGATCACTAGTAAGCAATGAGCATCTAATTTATTTCCCTTCACAGAGATTCCCTGGAAATCGTGACCGAGGCACCAGAGTAATTAACATGTTCAATGAGGAAATCAGGGCACGCTACATACGCATTTTTCCAACTGCGAATTCTTACTTCATGTATCGTCCATCAATGCGTGTTGAGTTTCTTGGATGTAATGGTAAGGTCACATTATAAACAGGCATTCAACTCTTCAGTAGCCTTTTGTCAAGGCCTTCGTGGCTTGGACAGCTTTGTAGAGCCGGGGTCCCCAGCGACTGGAATGGGAGACCACACATGCGAGTGGTGAAGCCACGAGGGCCTTTTCTAACTTGTTTGCGGTTTCTTATGTGTTTCTTTAAATCTTGACTTTTGCTACCCAAAAGGGTAGCAATAGTCCAAATGGGGGTCAGCGGGTCAGCATATGTACATTAATGTATGTTTCGTTCTCTATGAATAATTCATCAACAAAACAAGTTGGAAAAGGCCCTCGTGGTGTGGTCTTCCATTCCATTCGCTTGGGGAAGCAGATTTGACATGTATAATCAAATTATACAAAACACCATAATAATGTGGGTTTGAATCCCGGTCTTTGCCTTGAAAAAGATTACTTTACTCTAATTGATCTCTTTGTATAAATGGGTATGCAAGGGTTAAGCTTTTGGAGTGCGACCCGTTGCCCAGGTTGCTTACTTCCCAGGGAGCTGAGAAAGATTCAAAAGATGTTATTGGCCCAATGACTAGGGCTTTAATCATCGAGACGGTTATGGTGAATTGCACTATATAATATTTTGTTATTATAATGAATAGGGTAGATGGCCTTAGCTTTCGATCCAATCCGGACCTTCTTCAGAGGCATAAGACAAGTACAAACAAATACATATCCATTTATAGAAAAAGAGAGGGGGAAAGGGATTAAGGAAAGGATCCAGAAAGAAGCGGGAAAATAACAGCCAATCAAAGTTCCTATTTCAGAAACAATATTGGGGGCTATGAACCAATAGGAGTGAAGTGGCGAGGACAAAGGATGTTTAGAATGAAAGGAAGGGTTACTGGACCATAAAAGTGGTAAATGTATTGTTCAACAACAATGGAGGGAGACATGAAAGGGTAGGATTAGAGAGCAAGTTGCATCATGATGCAACTAACAATGGTCAATTAATAAGAATAGCAAGATCAAAGGTATGATGATTTTAAAAATAGGTATGAGGGACCTGTGGAAAAAAAAAAAGGGGGGGGGTTACTTACATCAGATAGTTACAGTGATGAATTTATAAAAACAACTTTAAACTAGGTTAATTTATACTTTATGTACAGAATATATACAACATATGAGTTCTTAGGCAGAAGTGAAGTGGAGGGTAATGAGAAGTTATTTAACACCAGTGTTTATGTTAAGTCCAAAGGGTTTTACTGTCTTGAGTTGGTGAATCCAGTGTGATTCTCTATTCTTGCGGTGTGTGTCATCACCATTGCAAGCTTCAATCACCAGAAGTTCAACATCAATGACACTATGATTGGGGCTGTTGAAGTGGATAGAGACTGGGTACGGTTTCTTAGTCTTTATGGAAGAGACATGATTCGCAAAGCGAAGACTAAGTTTGGTCTTAGTCTCTCCCACATATTGTAGCCCACATCTCTTACATGATATGACATAGACTACATTAGACGTGCTGCATTCAGAGTCGGTCTTGATGTTGTATGAAGAGCCAGTGGTATGACTCTTCACCTTAAGTGAGGGCTTAATGTGCAGACACGTTTTGCATTTGGAACGGGTACATTTGTGACAGCCCAGTATATCTGTCGGGGGTTGTGTTTGGACTGTACCTGGGGGAAGTTTGGCCCTGACTAGTATGTCACCAAGGTTCTTAGGGCGGCGGAATGCAACCATGGGAACCTCAGTGATTGCTGAGTGTAACCTGCTGGAGGAGTGAAGTATAGGCATGTTATTATTGAGAATTGAGGGAAGTTTGGGTAGTTTGGGGTGGAAGGTGGTGACCAAAGCAACTCTATTGGTAGGAGGTTTTTTAGCTCCCGTGTTAGTCAACAGAGTATGACGAGGTACGTTGAGAGCCCTGTTGATAGCAAGTTGGACCCTACGTTCGCTGTGTCCCCTAGATACAAGGTGTTTCCTTAGCTCTGATGAGCGCCTCTTGTACAGGGTATCTGTGGAACAGATACGCCTGATACGTAAGGCCTGACTGTAAGCAATTGCCTTCTTACAGTGACTAGGGTGACAGCTATTGGAGAGAAGGTACTGGTGGGTGTCGGTGGGTTTACTGTAAACATCTGTGACAAGGCCATTAGGAGACTTGGTTATTGTCACATCTAGAAAGTTCACACTGGTGAGAGATTGTTCGGTAGTGAACTTTATGGTGGGGTGAAATGAGTTGATATGGGCAATAAACTCATCCAAGCTGTCTTGGTCACCACACCAGATGGAGAAAATATCATCAATAAATCTCCACCAAACTAGTGGTCGGTTGGGGGCGGAGGACAGGAGTCTGTCCTCCAACTGAGACATGAATAGGTTAGCATATGAGGGTGCCATTTTGGTACCCATGGCAGTACCCTGTACCTGTAGAAAATGCCTGTCAGAAAATGTGAAATTATTCTTCATTAGAATGTGGCTCATGAGTTCCTTAATATGACTCACTGAGGGGCGGGACTGATTACTAGCATTGAGGGCAGAGACACATGCACTCATGCCTTCATGATGGGGTATGTTAGTATACAGTGATGAAACATCAAAAGTAACCAAAATAGCAGAGTCAGGTATTTGGTGCTTGACCTCATCTAGTTTGTGGAGAAAGTCTTTGGTATCCTTGATGAAGGAAGGAATACGGCAGACTAAGGGTTTGAGGAAGCTATCAACAAACTCAGAAATGCGCTCTGTGGGGCTACCATTCCCAGATACAATAGGTCTCCCCGGGTTATTGGGCTTGTGTATCTTAGGTAGAAGGTAGAACCTTGCTGTACGGGGGTCATGTGGGAGGAGATAGTTAAATGTATCTTTCTCAATATCATTGGCATTATAAATCTTAACCAGGGTGTCACTGATATCTTGGGAGAAAGATTCAGTGGGATCAGAAGCACATTCAATGTAATGATCAGTGTTACTGAGCTGTCTAAGGCCCTCAGCAATGTAGTCATGTGTGTTCATGACTACAACTGCGGACCCCTTGTCAGCCCGTTTAATCACTATGTCTGGTGATTGGCGGAGTTGTGTAAGGGCGTGACGCTCATCTTGGGGGAGGTTGTTGGGAGTAGGGGTACTGGGGGCCTTAAGAACCTCGGAGTTAACCGAATTGATGTATGTCTCTAGAGACACATCTCGGTTCTTAGGAGGTACCCAAGTACTCTTTTCCCTGAAGCGGTTGCGGGGAATAGGTTGGGTCTCCACAGATGACTCGTCATCCATGGAGGGCTCTACATGAAAGTATTCACGTAGGCGTAACCTACGATTGAATTGGGCCATGTCCTGTTGGAAAAGAAGTTGGTTAGGTTCTCTGGGTGTGGGGCAAAACTTAAGACCCCTTGAGAGGAGTTTAACCTGTGGGTCAGTAAGGACCATGTCAGACAGGTTAACTACAGTATTGGTCTCTGGCAACCTAACAGTAGGAGGAGCAATGGTGGCTCTCTTACTGTGGAAACGTCTATTGGTGTGTTTCTTATGGTTAGCCAGGACATTCATACGTTTCTTGTTCTGTTTGTCCATTAGGGTGGACCTTAAGTGTTTGACGTTACATAGTATGGTATCTTGTAACTGTTCAAACTCTTCAATAGAGCATGACTCCTGGAGTTGAGACTCGGTGTTTGTTATCTCAAGTAGCTGATTATCAATGAATTGTTGGCATTGATTTTCCAGCAACTTGATCAAACGGAAAGACGTATTAGTGAGTGTCTTGTTCCATTTCTTCAAAAAGGATGGGTCAAGGTCCCCAAAGGAAGGGGTACACTTGATCTGTAGGCCTTTGGGAATGATACGGGACAAACGATAAAAACGGTAGTTATCAAGATGTGACATGTAACGGGTGTTCTTTTCCTTAAGCTTACGAAGCTTGCGGAAAATGCACTTGGTGTCGGGAGCAAGTGCCATAATAGATGGGGGAATACAGTCAAGGGGAAATATCTTAAATCATTCCTGTGGAGAGAACGGGTTATAAATCCTGTACAAAATTGATTATTAATTAACAGACGTGAAAGATAAAAGTAAAATTACCTGCGAATAAATGGGGTTAACAAGACCCTGTAAAAGAACGGGTTAAACCTGCAAGAAATAAATTATGTACAAACCTGAAAAGAAAAAATGGGTTAACACAAACTTGTTGAAAAAGCAAAGTAAGTACAAAATCTGAAAAGGAAAAGTTATGTACAAACCTGAAAGGGAAAACGTTAATATAAACCTGTGAAAAAAATAGCGGTAAATATAGTCCTGGAAAAGAAAGGGTTATAAAACCTGCAGAAAAATAATATATACGTTATGTACAAATCTGAAAAGAAAAGTTATGTACAAACCTGAAAGGGAAAACGTTAATATAAACCTGTAAAAGAATAGCGGTAAATATAGTCCTGTAAAAGAAAGGGTTATAAAACCTGCAGAAAAATATGTACGTTATGTACAAATCTGAAAAGAAAAAATGGGTTAACACAAACTTGTTGAAAAATCAAGTTATGTACAAAATCTGAAAAGGAAAAGTTATGTACAAACCTGAAAGGGAAAATGTTAATATAAACCTGTGAAAAAATAGCGGTAAATATAGTCCTGTCAAAGAAAGGGTTATAAAACATGCAGAAAAATATACGTTATGTACAAATCTGGAAAGGAAAAGGTTAACAAAAAATCTGAAAAGGAAAACGTTAACGCAAGCCTGTGAAAAAAAGCGGGTTAAACACAATCCTATAAAACAAATAGGTTAAAAACCTGCCAACAAAATTATTTAGTTGTATTTACAATCCTATAGGGCGAAAAATAATGATTTATTAATAATCTGTAGAGGAAGGAAAAATGTTAAAAGTGTTCTGAGAAGAACAGGTGGGAAGTGGGAAAAGATGAAAAGGATATGGTTATGACAATTAAAAACAAAATACAAGCAATTCAAGGGGATCACCCCGAAGGGATACAACAACAGAGAAATAAAAGTTTCTTACTACGACTTGTGGAGGGTCTGTTGAAACCGTTGAGTTGCAGACAGGAAAATCCTGGTGACCGGGAATATATATAATGAATAGGGTAGATGGCCTTAGCTTTCGATCCAATCCGGACCTTCTTCAGAGGCATAAGACAAGTACAAACAAATACATATCCATTTATAGAAAAAGAGAGGGGGAAAGGGATTAAGGAAAGGATCCAGAAAGAAGCGGGAAAATAACAGCCAATCAAAGTTCCTATTTCAGAAACAATATTGGGGGCTATGAACCAATAGGAGTGAAGTGGCGAGGACAAAGGATGTTTAGAATGAAAGGAAGGGTTACTGGACCATAAAAGTGGTAAATGTATTGTTCGACAACAATGGAGGGAGACATGAAAGGGTAGGATTAGAGAGCAAGTTGCATCATGATGCAACTAACAATGGTCAATTAATAAGAATAGCAAGATCAAAGGTATGATGATTTTAAAAATAGGTATGAGGGACCTGTGGAAAAAAAAAAAAAAAAAAAAAAGGGGGGGGTTACTTACATCAGATAGTTACAGTGATGAATTTATAAAAACAACTTTAAACTAGGTTAATTTATACTTTATGTACAGAATATATACAACATATGAGTTCTTAGGCAGAAGTGAAGTGGAGGGTAATGAGAAGTTATTTAACACCAGTGTTTATGTTAAGTCCAAAGGGTTTTACTGTCTTGAGTTGGTGAATCCAGTGTGATTCTCTATTCTTGCGGTGTGTGTCATCACCATTGCAAGCTTCAATCACCAGAAGTTCAACATCAATGACACTATGATTGGGGCTGTTGAAGTGGATAGAAACTGGGTACGGTTTCTTAGTCTTTATGGAAGAGACATGATTCGCAAAGCGAAGACTAAGTTTGGTCTTAGTCTCTCCCACATATTGTAGCCCACATCTCTTACATGATATGACATAGACTACATTAGACGTATATAGGATTTGAGGCATTGCATGGTGAGGTATCAATGTATATTTGGTTTGCGGTAACACCATGTGTGCATCTACTTGCCAGAGTTTGTTCTTTATGTTGCTGTACAGTTGTAATTGTAATATTCAATTCAATTCAATTTAAAATAATTTGTATTTCAGTTCAATTTGTAGAGTGTCATGGCCGTTTGGTTAAGAGCCTCAAATTCAAGTTCTGGTACCAAGTCACCAGAGTGTGGGTTTGAATCCCGGTCGTGACACCTGTGTCCTGGAGCAAGATACACTTTACTATAATTGCTTCTCTTCACCCAGGGGTATAAATGGGTACCTGCGAGGGCAGAGGTTGATAGTGGAATGAAAAAGCCTTTGGAGCGATATAAACTGTTGCCCAGGTTGTATACTCCCCAGGGAGCTGAGAAACATTAAAGAAAAGGGATGTTGTTGGCCATATGACCAGGGCACTAATGTAAAGCGCATTGATACGGTTATTGTGAAATGCGCTCTATAAGAGTTATTATTATTTATTTATTATTAGAATTGTCTTGATGTTCTACTTATTCTATCATCGTTGTAATGCTACTTGAATAAGACATCTGTATTAATATTTCTCTTATAGAACGCTGGTTTTGTTTGCAGCGTCTTGGAATGGGAGATGCTAGCATTCCCGACCACAGCATCACAGCATCAAGTACAAACGGGAAGGTAGATGGTAAATGTCAACCAAGTAATGCACGACTCACTCAATCAGCAAACAGCAATACTATTGGCTGGTGCCCTGAATCTTATGACAATAATCCATGGTTACAGATTGATCTAGGAATGAGAGTCTTAGTAGAGGGAATTATGATGCTGCAGGGATCTGATCTGGGAACCAGTGTAGATACGAGTTATGAGTACAGTGATGACCAGCGCACTTGGCACAACGTGGATTCAAAGCAGGTAAGAACTTTGATGTCAAACCATGCGCGTAAAGCGTCTCTCTTGTAATAATTTTTTTTGTGGTGCTAAAACTGTTCAAGTATTCAATGCGTTTGATTAGCTTCCCTGGGTTGACCCCGCGGTGCTTACTCGGGATAGCCACACCAGGCGTTTGTACAGTAGCTGACAGATGCAGGTACTGCACTCGAGCTAAACGAGCGCTCACTCACCCTCTCGTGGTGATGTCATGCCCACTCCACAAGCAGGGCACTTAGGGCTGACCGGGGTGAGCCCCTGGAATGACGTCAAAGCTATTTGAACATACGGGGGGGCAGACGGGGGTCGACCCAGGGAAGCTAATCGAATGCACCCACTGGTTTGAATATCAATCAAAAACTAGTTTCATAAACCCATTTGATCCAACAATTAAAAATTGACCAGCATCAACATTATAACGTAATTACATAATCATCTCTACCTATCATCCTACCAGAGCACTGTGTTAAACACAATGCAGCTGCCACAGTGGCTACAGCTTCTTTGCAGCTAAACATTTTTGTAATGTGATTTTATACTCGTAATAGTGGCTTCTTACACTGTATGTAGCGCTCGTATCCATCTGTTTAATAATCCTTTGAAAAACACAAGACCACCGAATCACCGATTGTGTTCGATCAATGCTTTTACTGGCCCAATGCTGAAAGTAGTGGCAATGGGCCAGCAGTCCAGTGTTAATTTTGAGCCTTGTTAAGGTTTACATATCAACAAATAGATTAACTTTTTATTTGAATCACAACAGATAATCAGAACGACCATGTCAAGCTCTGAAGCCACCAGTATGTTCCATCCACCAATCACAGCTCGTTATATCCGCATCGTACTAAGCCAGACTGATGGTTCTCTATGGATACGTGTTGAACTCCTGGGATGTAAAGGTGAGTTCTAACAAGAAATGGTTAACTCGCATTTAGGCCTGGGCAACGAGTGAAATTTACTTCTCGACTAGTCACACCTCAAATAATCGTGACTACAACACTAGTCGCAACTAATTTGTTATTCTCAAGATGCGGTGTGACAATGTTTGCCCCAGGCGCAATATAGTAAAACTCAAGCTGTAAGGATTGAAGGATTGTGTCACTGATGTCTGATTGTGTTTCTTAAGTAAATAGTACTGAGGGACACAATTGGTTCACCAAACAGGTAGTCGCTACTATTTTTGAAGTAGTAGCGTCTATTTTTGTAGTAGTCGTGGCAGCACGTTTAATCGCGTAGTTTAAAAACGGTAGTTGTTACTCAACTAATAAGCAATCAATAGTCACGACTACGACACTAGTCGCACTTTACCGCCCAAACCTACTTGCTATATCATTCAGCCTAGAAGCCATGGACCTACATCAAGAAATGGTTTCAAGGAACCCAAATTACACACAAGAAACCAGACTTTTGAACAAGGATGCATTAACCATTTTGCAGAGTGCTTTTTACCCCTAAAACTCCAATCAGTATAAGTTGATTTAAAGACCTCACTGATTTCATTTTTATTTGAAACCAAACAAATCAAGAGATTGCTATCCATTATTCATAAATACCTCAGACAGTTTTGCTACTCCTAATGGTTGAGAGCATGACACGTGGGGGTGTTTAAACGGTTGATAATGACCAGCTGGAGCTGTTTATAACCATTTTTTTTGATAACGTTTAGATGCACATTAAGCGCATGAATGCATCTCCGAAAACTGTTTCAGTCATAAAAATGCAACACACATACACAGCTCAAGGACATCAACAAATTATTAAGTTTTACAGAGTTTCATACTTTATTACGCTGTTTAACCAAAAAGGCATTTATGAATGGGAATAAAAGAGTAGTGACTTTATCGCACAGCCTAACCCTGCCGGTTTTAAACAACAGTTTAAAGGCAGTGGACACTATTGGTAATTGTCAAAGACTAGCCTTCACAGTTGGTGTATCTCAACATATGCATAAAATAACAAACCTGTGAAAATTTGAGCTCAATCGGTCATCATAGTTGCGAGATATTAATGAAAGAAGAAAATACCCTTGTCACACGAAGTTGTGTGCGTTTAGATGGTTGATTTCGAGACCTCAAGTTCTAAACTTGAGGTCTCGAAATCAAATTCGTGGAAACTTACTTCTTTCTCCAAAACTATGGCACTTCAGAGGAAGCTGTTTCTCACAATGTTTTATACCACCAACCTCTCCCCATTACTTGTCACCAAGAAAGGTTTTATGCAAATAATTATTTTGAGTAATTACCAATAGTGTCCACTGCCTTTAAGAACTTATTGCTACCCTTTTATTTCTTTTTTAAGATTTTAAGGAGCTATTGAATCTAATTGTGCAGAATTCTTAAATTTAGCTGTCAATCCATCAAAAAACTTTGTTTCTATCCCTCAGAAAGCTTGAAACGTTTTGAGCTGTCATCAGCTGGCAAGTTGTGTTGTTTTGGCTACACAGCAGTTAACGGTTGAAAGGCTTCTGCCGAGCAAAGATATTGACAAAATAGGTAGACCTCCAACGTTGGGCTAGATAGCTCAGTTGGTAAAGCATCGGCACGTTAATCCGGAGGGAGGACACTGGTTCAAGACCCACTCTAGTAAATCTTTCTTTGTTCAACACCAAAATCATTTAAAAATGTACCCAGTCAGTTTCCCTTGTGGTTTATACTGATATCTGAAACCAAAAATTGCATCTCCTGGCTGCCGCTTCCCAGATTGTATCAGAGTTTGGGTGTGATCCCTTGCTACTCTGCAGCTAACGGTTGTATGGCTTCTGACTGGCACCCCCGAACAAAGATATTGACAGAGTAGGGAAGCGGCCAACATATAGGGCTAGATAGCTCAGTTGGTAGAGCGCCGACACATGAATCTGGAGGTCCTTGGTTCGAGTCCGAATCTAGTAAATTTTTCTATGTTCAATCCCACATCAAAATCATGACTATACATGTTTGTTTACAGTTCATTGGGTCTGTGCTCAACCACTTGGAATGGAAGACCTAAGCATTCGGAGCTCGCAAATCACAGCCTCAAGTTACAACCAGGACAAACCAATCAGCTGTAAACCTAGTCAAGGACGTTTGAATCATGTCAATGGTGGATGGTGTCCATCACAAGTTGACAAAAGTTCTTCATGGCTTCAAGTTGACTTACTCATGGCAACTCCTATTGAAGGGGTCATAACTCAAGGGATAGATAGCAACACTCTAAACTGGCATGTAACATCATTCCAAGTAGAATACAGCCTCAACGAGAACACCTGGGACTATGTAAGTGGCCATGGAGCACCTACAGGACAACCTCAGGTAAATAGAAATAATATTATGTAGGATTGCATGGTGAGGTTTCAATGTATATTTGGTTTGCGGTAGCACCATGTTTGTATCTACTTGCCAGGTAGAGTTGTTCTTGGAGAACTGTCTCGATGTATTCTACTACCACTGAGTAGATTGATCGGATGTTTGGTTGACTTCTCAGTTCTCAAAAGAACTGTCCTGCTTTTTAACTATTACCCGGGCGGATGGTATAGAAATAGGCTGGAACTACTACTTTAGCTTATAGGATCGTGATTAACTCTACAACCACTGAGTCAGTTCTTTAATTGGTCTCAACGTTTCGACAAGCTTGTTCTAGTCATCGTCAGGAGAAATGATGTTAATATCGAAGTCTTATACATGTGTAGCGCACATATCTACCCAAAAAGGGGCTCAAGACGCTTATTATATGTATTTACACAGAAAGAGAGGTTATTGAAGTTATAAATTATTAAGGTGCTACGGCGCAGTTAGCAGCCACAGCCGGGAACACCGGGGCGAACCCCTTCTCTTTTCTATAAGTGCACTGGGTTCTTTTGTACGTGTGTTAGACAACACATGGGACCAACTTCTTGACGTCCAAACAAAATGTGTCTATATTACAAAGACACATTCAAGCTGTTTCAGTTCAATTCAATTATGGAAGTGTCGTGGCTGAGCGGTTAAGATCACCGAATTCAAACTCTGGTGTTTCTGATCAGCAGAGTGTGGGTTCGAATCCCAAGCCGTGACACTTGTGTCCTTAAGCAAGACACGTAGCCATTGCTTCATCCTTCGGATGGGACATAAAGCCGTTGGTCCCATGTGTTGTGTAACTCATGTAAAAGAACCCAGTGCACTTATCGAAAAGAGAATGGGTCCGCCCTGGTGTTCCTGGCTGTGGCTGCCGTCCGTAGCACCTTGTAAACCCTTATAAGGTGATAACTAATTGGGTCTCAAAATTCATCACTGCAATAATCTATCTTTCTAAAAGTTTGTATATACTTACGTACCTTGTTTGGTAGATACGTGCGCTATATAAGACTTCAATATTATTATTATTATTATTAATTAAATCAACATTTGTTTTCATATTGGTCAAAAAAGGAGATAATAAAGAAATTAAGTGCAAGGACAGATCAAGATAGTAATTTATGAAAATGAAACGAAAACAATCTAATGTAATGGATGCCGCTGCGGAGCAAACCAGTTTGTAAATCTGACACTTAAAGGCAGTGGACACAATTGATAATTACTAAAATTAATTATTAGCATAAAACCTTTCTTGGTGATGAGTAATGGGGAGAGGTTGATGGTATAAAACATTGTGAGAAACGGCTCCCTCTGAAGTGCCTTTGTTTTCGAGAAAGAAGTAAGTTTCCACGAATTTGATTTCGAGACCTCAGATTTAGAACTTGAGGTCTCGAAATCAACCATCTAAACGCACACAACTTCGTGTGACGGGGGTGTTTTTTTCTCTTCATTATTATCTAGCAAGTTCGATGACCGATTGATCTCAAATTTTCCCAGGTTTGTTATTTTATGCATATGTTGAGATACACCAAGTGCGAAGGCTAGTCTTTGACAATTACCAATAGTGTCCACTGCCTTTAAACAGGACTTATTCCCTAAACTCATTGCAAACAGGGAACACTGGTTAATCTTTGAACCCCATTGCAGAAATTGCTGAAGAAAATTACTCCATTTTAAGTAGAAACCAATGAACCAAACAAAGCAAAATGATATTAATGTTTAGATTGCAAAAAAAAAATGTATTGGAAAACTTCTTCAACTAAACATCACTGTTTAGCTGTTAAAGCCATTGGACCCTTTCGGTTCAGAAAAAAAAGAAAAAAAAATCACAGATTTACAAATAACTTACAGGGTTCAGTTACAGAAGGCAATGGTGAAAGACTTCTCTTGAATTATTATTCCATGAAATGCTTTACTTTTTGAGAAAACAGCAAAACAATATAAATTCTCGTTAACGAGAATTACGGATTTATTTTAAACACATGTCATGACACGGCGAGACGCGCGGAAACAAGGGTGGGTTTTTCAGTTGTTTTCTCCCGACTCCGATGACCGATTGAGCCTAAATTTTCACAAGTTTGTTATTTGATATAGAAGTTGTGGTACACAAAGTGTGGGCCTTGGACAATACTGTTTACCAAAAGTGTCAAATGGCTTTAAAGCACAGCCCCCTCCAGCACAGTCTGCATGGAAATGTAAATAACTAAGTTGTTTTAAACCCATGAATCATTCTTTGACATGTTTGACTAATGGAATCAATGTGTGGTGAAGAGGTTTTCAACTAGTGGTTTAATCCCAATGAGGCCTGGTTCTTGATAATTTTACCGAGACGAAGTCGAGGTAAATTATCAAGAACCAGGCCTCGGCGGGTTTAAACCACTGGTTGAACACCGATGCAACACACTTTGATTCCCATTCATAAATACCTTGTTGGTCAAAAACATCATCACTTTTTGGTCAAAAAATAGAATAAATGCAAAAATTATAATTGTTCAATGATTTCTTTCAACGCAACACCCTCGAGCTATGAAATGGTAGAGCCCTCCGCCGCTCTGGGGTAAACAACTTCTTATAAGGGAATGCTGTGTGCGTCGCGCGTATCGCGTGATGTGGCACAACTGTTTCAGCCAGTTGCTCTTGACCAATAGGAATGAAGAAAGTGTCTTATAAGAACAGGTGCAAGCTCGTGTGTCACGCCCATGTTTCAACACTTTTTACTGGTCATAAACAAAGGTTTATACACACCCACGTGATGCGCTCTCCACCAATGGGAATAGCCAAACTGTCTGCGGTATTTATGACTAATTGATAATTCTCATTGAACATGCATGCATTTTGTTTTCTTCTGTTTTTTACAGACATTCCGAAGTAACACTGACCAGTCCACACCCGTTACTAACAAATTTGAGCAGCCAATCAGAGGACGTTTCATCCGTATTAGACCAATCAGATACTCGGGATATCCAGCGATGCGTATTGAACTCATTGGATGCAGAAGTAGGTTTATCATTTAATTCCAATCCATGTTTTTAGTTTTTGCTCATTGTTAGTGCTTTTGTTGGTCTATAAAAAGCGTTGGTAATCGTTTGTTATAAAATGCATTGGTAAGAAAGATGTTTTAAAAGTAGAATACAATGATAATAATAATAAACAAGCATTTCTAAAGCGCCCCACGAAGAACGGAGCGCTTGACAAAGAAGAGGAACAAAGAAAACAGTGAATCACGGAAACAAATGAGTTTTCAATTTCCGCTTGAAAACAGACAAAGACGGCGCTTCACGAAAACTGATCGGAAGTTCATTCCAAAGACGAGCCGCGGTAGATGTGAAAGTCATGTCACCAGCTTTCTTGTACGATCTTTGGACAACAAGCCGGGTCCGATCAGTGGAGGAGCGCAGTCTTGGTCTGTGTTCTGTTGAAATTGCGTGGTTTACCTTTTACTTTGTGAACTAATACGATCGGCCATTTATTGGAGTCAAACATTAATTTGACTCCCATAAATGGCTGACCGCGTTAGTCGACGAGGTAAAAAGAAAACCACACAGTTTCGAGACATTTCTGTGTGGATCATTGTATTCTACTTTAACAACATCTTTCTACCCATAATGCATTTTATAACGCTTTCAAAGACCAACTCGGCTGATCCAAGGCAACGTGTTCCTAAAAACAAAATTGTGAGAAACAGCTCCCTCAGGAGTAAAGTAGCCTTTAGAAGTTGTTTGTGTCCCTGAGCCCATTTCACACGAGGGCTGATAATCAACGTCCTCGGTTACTGGCGTCAACTGTCTGGCCCCACGATCGGTTGCTACTTCCTGATAATAATCAATTATATCGAAGTCTTGTATAGCGCACGTATCTACCAAACAAGGTACTCAAGGCGCTGAGTATATACAAACTTTCAGATAGATAGGTTATTGCAGTGATGGACTCTGAGACCCAATTAGTAATCACCTTATAAGGGTTTACGAGGTGCTACGGACAGCAGCCACAGCCAGGAACACCAGGGCGGACCCATTCTCTTTTCGATAAGTGCACTGGGTTCTTTTACATGAGTTACACAACACACAGGAGCAACGGCTTTACATCCCATCCAAAGGGCGAAGCAATGGCTAAGTGTCTTGCTTAAGGACACAAGCGTCACAGCTGGGGATTCGAACCCACACTCTGCTGACTAGAAACACCAGGGTTTGATTTTGATGCTCTTAACCGCTCGGCCACAACACTTCTATGATGTTTCACACGAGAAACTGAACCGAATGCAAATCCCTTAATCCTGTGTTTTGTGTAATGTACTTAAAAGAATCCAGTGCACCTAAATTGTAAGGAGAAGGGGTTCACCCTAGTGTTCTTTTTCTTCCTGTACAAGCCTCACGTGTGAGTAATATTGTACTGTGAAGTGCAAAAGTGAGCAGGCCGTGGGAACACATCAGCAAAAAGCTCACAAAAATAGGTGTATGTTGTGTACATGTGTATACAGATACAGGTAGGCTTCTCGTGCAAGTAGAAACTGGTGGCTGGCTTGGTGAATGGAGTGTTAGATTGGACAGCCAACTCCAGTGATGGAGCTGTCACAATTGTGTCTGGTAGGTGGTTCCATAGACAGATGGCACTTGGGATGAAGGAATGTTGGTAGACGAGGATCCTGCAATGATGTTGAAGAAAGCCTGATCTTGATGGAATGAAGTATGGTGGTCCACATGGTATAGCCACAATACCATGCACAATCCTGTACACCATAATGGTTTTGTTATGAGCCCGACTCTCACAAAGAGTTTGCCATTTTAGATCTTCAAGCCGCTCGGTGACACTGTGCCATTGGTGGAAGTCGGCTTTGACAAAACGTGCAGCACGTCTTTGCACCATGTCTACTTGGTCAGATAAGTCCGTTTGGTGAGGGTCCGCGACTGTAGAAGCAAACTCAAGCGTTGGGCGGTCATTCATGTAGGTCTTGTACGCCTGCTCTTTTAACTGTGGCTTGGCATCTTCTTAGATTCCTTTGGAGGAAGCCTCGGGTGCTGTTAGCCTTCATACAGATGTTGTTTACAGGTTTGTGTGGCTTCGAGCTTAGTTTGCTCTGATGGTAGCGCCTAGATATTTTGTTTCGTCTACAGATTGATGATGTTTCTTTTGTTGGTGATTCTGAGTACCTCACACTTTTCAGTATTGAATGACATCTGCCAAGTTTGTTCCCTGGTTTGTAGTTGGTTGAGGTCATCTCAGAGAGTGACAGCATCTGCAGTGGTCTTGACGGACCGATATAGGAGCGCATTGTCTGCAAAGAGGCGGATGTTTGATGACACCGAGTCAGTCCCCTGAGATTGACAGTCCCCTGAGGTACACCTGAAGATTGTTTGAGGTGTAGCTCTTCATTCCCTGAAGTCGACTTGCTGAGTGCGCTCTGAGAAAAAGTCACGTATCCAATCCAGAAGGACACCTTGTACTCCAAGGTGGTGGAGTTTTAGAAGGAGATGCTCTTTGGGAACCTGGTCGAAGGCCTTTTGAAAAGTCAAGAAGGATGGCATCGACTTGTTCTTTGTTGCAAAGACCCTCAGCCAGATCATTGACGGTTTAATCAAGAGTTGGGATCTATGGGATCTCTTTTTACGAAAACCAAACTGCTTGTGGATCAGCAAACCATGGGCGTCCAAGGGGTGCATTACTTGACTATGAATAACATGCTCCGGTAGTTTGCAGATGATGGATGTGAGTGAGATGGGACGTTAGTTTTCTGCACGGTGCGTGTCACCGTTTTTGAAGATTGGCGAGGCATCTGCAGTCCTTCATGGTGAGGAGCTTTGCCTTGATCGAGGGAGGCTTTAAATAGGAAAGACAAAGCTGGCGCCAGCTCATCTGCTCCTTTTTATAGTAGGTGGGCAGGGATGTTGTCAGGGCCAGAGGCAGTGAATGGTTTCAGCTTGGCCAGTAGTTTCCTGATACCCTCAGTGTTGATGGAGAACTTTGGTACTTCTGGGATGGTTGATGATCCAAAGAAGATGTATCCTCATTGGTGAAGACAGATACAAACTGGTCATTTAAGATGTTGGCTTTGGCTGTACAGTTTCTCTGTAGTACACCGTCCTTGAAGAGAGGGGTCACATCCGTGGCGCAGCTGAAGAAAAAGACCGGTCACCACTGAGTGTCACATCCAGTGGTAAAATTAGTGTATGATTAAAATCTTTCATACTTTTACACTAAGTTTTGAACACTTCAAAGACAAAAAAGAAACCTGCAGTTTAAAAATGTAGGTCTCACTTGAGATGATTTGCTTGTTTAATATTCTTAAAGTGGTTTGAACTGCTGATAAAAACAAATTTCCCCTAACTTTACTGTCTGAGTGCACTCAGAAATAATACAAGTTCTGAATGCAGCGTTCCAGTCAACGATGAACCTTTTTCATGGTGTGGCCATCTTGATTTTACTCCTTTCCAACTCATTGTTAGCAAACTGAGGCTGGAATAATAGTCTGGTGCCATGTTTGCGAAATGAATGTTGGCATTCATTACTGTTATTGGAAACAGGAAACATGACCAAGATGATGACAGCGTGCTAAAGGTCTATTTGTTACAACAGTCTGGTGTTTTTTTTTAAAGATAATAAAGTATTATTGTCAAAATGAATTCATAGTCTGTTCGTTTTTTTACACTACTTTTCAGGTGGTATTCTTCAGACTGCTAACAATCGAGCCTTCAGCATTCACCATCACACAGACGTTAACCAAGATGAGACAAACTGCCCAGGTCTTAATACTGAAGGAGGTTGGTGGTTTAATAGATGCTCTGGTATACCTGGTGTAGACAATAACCTTAATGCTGAATACATCCAACCTGGTGATACTATGGGTCCATACAAACGTGTTATTAGAGCTAGTGAATGGAATGGTTCTCGTATTGCAAAGACTGAAATCAAAATACGCCACCAATCTCCACCTCGTGGCTAAACAAAGTTTCGAGATGAAAGATTCACTTACACTTTGTCCTGGCACTGAAATTACATTCATAAGAGCACACAGTTGGATTCAAACTGCCTCTAACCTCTAACATAGGACTCAAACTCCCTCTAGCCACCAGACAATCTTGGTGGTCTAGTTGGTATGACGCTGCTCTAGATACAAAGAACATGGGTTCGAATCCCACCCGAGTAATATGGCTGTTATTTTTGTCACAGAACTTGGGTAAGTACTGAGTATACAGTGCTAACACACATCGGTGTGTATGGGTAAAAACCAAAATGAATAGCACTCTTGTTTGTAAACAGTATTCGTCTAATAGAGTATCCTTAAAGTAACATTACAGAATAGGTTTTAGCTATTACAAAACAGATGCTGGCAGTGTAAGCACTTCATGTAATCCACCATATAAATCAACTGACAAACCTGTAGAAGTTTGAGATCACGAGTAAATAGAGAAAAACCGATTGCACATTTTGCATGACATCGATTTAAAATAAATAAAATGCTCACTGAGTGATAAACTCCAAACAGGAAATTAGTTTTATTTATTTCTCGTCACATATGACACTTCAGACAGAAATATTTCAAGGGTTGTTTTTTTTACTATCATAAGGTTTATCGCGATTCAGAACCGCATTGCGTTGTGGTAAGGAATATGGGGCGGTTTCTATGCAGTTTCTACCACTCGCGCACGCAACGCCTATACCTTGGAGTGGGTTCAACAGCTCTCTCTTGATATTTTGCTATTCGCGATAAACCTTATGGTCGTTAGACCGTGCAAGTTTGATGTTAATCTGTTTCTATTCGTACCAGTTCTGTAATGTTCCTATACAGGCACTGGACACTATTGGTACATGTTATTACTGAAAATAATTTTTAGCATAAAAGCTTACTTGGTAACAAGCAATGGATAACTTTTGATAGTACAAAGCATTGTGAGAAATGGCTGCATCTGAAGTAACGTAGTTTTCAAGAAAAAGTATTTTTCCATGAATTTGGTTTTGAGACCTCAAAATAAGGTTTTGAGGTCCCGAAATCAAGCATCTTTTAAAGCACACAACTTCGTGTGACAAGGTCGTGTGACAAGGTCGTGTGACATGGTGAATGTCAAAGACCAGTCTTCTCAGTTGGAGTTTCTCAACATCTGCATAAAATAACAAACCTGTGAAAATTTGATTAAGCTCTATTGGTCGTCGAAGTTGCTAGATAATCATGAAACAAAAAACACCCTTGTCTAAACGGTGTGCATTATTAAGATGCTTGATTTTGAGACATCAAAATCTAAATCTGAGGTATCGAAATCAAATTAGTGGAAATTACTTCTTTCTCAAAAACTACAATGTTTTATACTACCAACAGCTCCCCATGACTCATTACCACCAAGTAAGGTTTTATGCTACTAATTATTTCGAGTAATTACCTATAGTGTCCACTGAATCTTAAATGTGATATGTAATATCTGTAGATTTTGCTGTTGAGTAACAATATTAATAATCATAATGTATTTTTAACAAATTTTCTTCATGTTTAGATTAGAAAATGTAAGCAGACAACAGTTTCATACTTTGAAACCTAATAATCAAAAGTGGCCCTGATGAATAGCCTCACAAAATATCATCTTTGCCATAAAACAAAAGAGAATTACAACTTCACTGCTTGTAAGTGTCGTGGCAGAGCGGTTAAGAGCACCCAATTCAAACTCTGGTGTTTCTGATCACCAGAGTTTGGGTTCAAATCCCCAACAATGACATTAATGTCCTTAAGCAAGACACTTAACCATTGCTTTGTCCCGGTATTCCTGTCTATGGCTGCTGTAGCTCCTTGTAAACCCTTATGAGGTGCTACATAACTTGGTCGCAGAATTAATCACTGCAATAACCTATCTTTCTAAAAGTTTGTATATTCTTAGCTACTGTGCAAGCAGCGTATTTTTGCAGTAGCTGTGTAAGCAAAGAATGCCTAGTAACATGGAGTATGCACGCGCACTGGCATAACACATGCACTGGCTGATGGTAAACAGAGCCATGAATTTGGTTAGCTCGACTCTTATCAATTTTGATATCAAATTTGTAAGATGCAATTAATAAGAATTTAGAGATGTAACATTTGTACACTAAGTGCCTTAATTGTTAAATAATTAATATTTCCTTTGTAATTTCTTTATATCTTGTTAATGATAGTTGTTGTAAAAGCTGAATCTTTCTTAATATTTATGAAGGAGTATGTACTCTACAAGAAATAGATTCGAGAAAAAAAAGTTACTCAAAATTAAACACTTGAGTGGAAATTTGTTTAGAAATGTTTAACAGAGAAAACAAAATTTAAGAACATTCTATATTATTTTTGCTAGGCACACATTTCAATAAAAAGTTATCAAAGTTTGAAGAATGATTTTTCAGGTAATTAATGTGAAGCAAAATTTATAGAATTTGTAACTAAAGTAAGGTCGATATGTATTAGGTTAAAAAACATTAATAATAATAAGTATAAAGTTCAATTATGCTTCAAAATAGTGCCTTTAAATAGAGCTGATTGAATCCCTTCTCCTAAACAAACTCTTTGAACCATTTTGAGATGTGGCGGACAAAATCCTACATCTAAAATGTTTGGGTAAATTTGTCTGTATATGCCCAAACCAAACAGTACACTCCTATTACGTCCGCCATACCTCAAAAAGGCTAATTGAATTTGTTACACTGTTTAGAATTTGACAATTAGATCTTCAAATGACCGTTTGAGATGTGACCAAAATAAAGTTAATGAAGTCAGCTTTGAAAATGTGTATGCATTGACTGCAGTTATTGTGTCTAAAATTTTCTTTGCTTTCTCTAAAGTTAAGTAGTATTTTTACAATCTAGCAATTCTTTGTAGTTGGCTGATGATTATGAAAAACATGATGGGCAAAACATGTACAAAATGAACTAAAGCTAACTTTCTCTAAAGGAACACGTTGCCTTGGATCGGTCGAGTTGGTCTTTGAAAAGCGTTTGTAACCGTTTGTTATCAAATGCATATGGTTAGAAAGATGATTCAAAAGTAGAATACAATGATCCACACAAATTTGCCACGAAATTGCAGGGTTTTCCTTTTACTTTGCGAACTAACACGGTCGGACGGCCATTTATGGGAGTCAAAATTTGACTCGCATAAATGGCCGACCGTGTTAGTCGACGAGGTAAAAGGAAAACCATGCAATTTCGAGTGATACTTGTGTGGATCGTTATATTCTACTTTTAAAATATCTTTCTAGTCGGATGCATTTTATAACAATCGGTTACAACCGCTTTTCAAAGACCAACTCGACCGATCCAAGGCAACGTGTTCCTTTAATCTATAAACAAAAACAGTTTAAATCAAACTGTTTTGGGTCAAATGGGCCAGAAACAGAAACTTAAGTCGGCATTTAATGCAGTAAAATGTTGTTTCACTGCAAAACAATGTTTTGTCTCCTAAAATAAGCACTTATGTTATAGATAACAAAAGACTAGGGGAAATACTTAAGGCTGTTTAGCAGTATTACCAAACTGTTTGCTAAGCAAGAAATGAGAGAGGTTCCACTAACTTAACCAGCTGTTATTGTTTAGTACGATTTAAATGTGCTTAGAAAGTTTTTTTTAGTCTACATCCTTCATTCAAAAGATTCGGCATAGGACCCCAGTTTCAAAAAGCTTAAATTCAAGCTGAAACATAAATACTTCAGAGTAACTTTAATGAGCTGTTCAAACACAAATGTGCCTGACAGAATTAGCCACCATTTGACACGTTACTATCTGTGACATCTCGCTTATTATTTGTTGCTTAGCAGAACATTTTAAAGTATTATTTCTGCTGAAAGAGCTATACCCTTTTTCTCTTGAAGCTGCTTGCAAGGGGCGGGCCCATGGTATTGTTTATAGGAGGGCGACAAGCTTTAGCGTCTCTGCACTTGTCTGTGGGGCTCAGGGCCTACCTCCCCACCCTCAGCCCCCCTCCCCCACCCCCACCCCGATCCCCCAAAACACATTGCAAAAACGGCGCTGAAACTCGGAGCTGGGGGTGGGGGTAGGAGCGAGGAAGACATGCATGGGGGAATTGGCGCGATAAGATCGACCCCGTGCCCCCCATGGAACGAGGTTGGTCTTCATTGTGACGTTTGGTGACGTAGCTGTTTTTTTCGAGAATTTACAATATGGCCGCCATGGATGGAGGAATCGCTGATTTCGTTTGCCGTTTTGGTTTGGAATTTCCCGGCTTCAGCAAGCGAAGTGACGTCCAGTTTGTTGTCTCAGGGATAAAACGTAAGTTGAGGAATCATTTGAGATGTTTTTTGTCAAGTAAAGGGCTTCACTTTACTTGAAATATGAAACGAGAAAAATTCGGATTAGTTCCGATGCGTTGTTTGTCAATATTTGTGCACATACAGCTATTACTATGTCAGTACGTCACTACACGTGTGGCTAAATTTACTTGTAGGATGGGTTACCCTATTTACTGTGATGGGGGTTATGACGTTTTTTTCTTCATAATAATAAAAAAAAAGGTTCAGCAAGCAATAAAATATGTCATGTTATTATTAAATTACTTTACTTTGACAGGGGGTTGCCCTAAAGTTTTTTGTTGGACCAGTTGGCTTGATTTTAACTGGTCCGCCAGAATTTTGACATTAAACGAAATACTGTTGTTTTCAATTTTTTATTGATGCATATATTATCTGGATTTCCACACTTGCTATTTTAATATGAATGGCATTGTCAACTTAACTGGGTATTCAGTTTTCTGCATTGAAAGTCATACTTTATTACAAGTTATTGTATTCGTAAGGGAGTTCATTAATTTAACTGCCTTTTTCTTGTCTTGAATTTTTGTTTATATAATAAAATTAACATATAACTTAAAAACAGGTCAGATTATTATCTACGTGTAGAGCAAATTGGAAATTATCGTTAATGAAAAAATATGTGTTGTTTACTAAAAACAAATAACTTTCAAATCGACTGTTAAAATATCGTAACTTGTTATTTATGACCTTCAAATCTTCACGTCCCAAAAATTGCGCAAGTGACCAATAGTATTGAGTCTTTATTCGCGCAATTGCTCGCAAAAAAAAACAAGCCCCATAAAACAAAATCAGGACGGAAGAATCTTACACACACAAAAACTCAACAATCTCTTAAAGAATCTTTTTTTGCTCATCTAGTTATCCTAAATTCGTAATTTTTGTTGAATGAAGCCATTGCAGCCATAGCACACCGTCTTCAGTTTTTCGTAGAACACTCAAAACTTTATTCCTACGGAAATCGGCTTTGTTGACCACCACGCTGTTGACAGAATGTGCGTGTTCTGCTGTGTGTGGTCTTTTGTCAAGATGGTCGAAACTATAGTTTAGTATGCTATCGCGTAATTTCACCAATAGAGAGCGTTTATTGTCATGTTATTGAATTATCTGAAACGCCCTTTAGCGTTTAGTGTTTCTCACCTAATACAAAGACTACAAGCCTGTCCGTTGCATGATGGGATTTTGCGCTGTGTCTGTGATTGGAAGTTGTTCAGCGGCTCATTCGAGTAAATATTTTTACCTTTTATTCAAACCTTGATAAAATGGAGTGAATGTGTTTACAATTTATTTGAACCTTACAATAATTTTAACCTTAAAATAATTTGTACTCAAAGTTCATTCGAAAATCAGTATCTCAAAATCAAATGCTTGTCCACAAAAAATTAAATGGAAGAATGGGGTGCTCGGTATTCCTATCTATATTTTATTGTCTTTAAAATCATTGTGATTTTATTTAAAATCAGAACTTGTTGGAAGATTATGCAAAATATTTTTCAAAACAACCCAAAACGCAGCATTTGAGATAAATATTTTGTGGGCTACACGGCACACTTCCAATGAACTACTTCTTCACACTGATTGTAGAGACGCCTTCATTCGTTAACTAAATAATTTGGGTAGGTGGGGTTTCCACCATTTTCTGCTATAACAATTCTTCTACACTGTTTATCATTTTCGGTGTGATTGGTTGAATATTTCATCGGACAGGACAGAACAGTGAAAACATCAAAACTTTAGTCCAATCAAATACGGTGTAACTTCACAGGAGCGCATTGTGTGCATGACTGATATTTTAACATCGTATTACATTGTATAAAACTCGCGCGAATACCATCACACACAGTGTTAATGCTCCCAGTGAGTGATAAACACAGTGCTTTGATTAATTGAGCAACTTACTAAACTGTTCCATATTTGACTCTTACAAGTTGTGAACTTGTGCAAGCAATTCCAGGACTTGAGTGCATTTGTACTTTGTGTTGAACATAAATATTGAGGGTGCCCTTTGCAAAGTTGCTGAATTGTTGAGCTATTTTAGTTTCCGTTCCTTATTTGGATGTCAGAAATTGTTGCCTTTTTTTTAGCTTAAAAATAAAGGAATTTGCAGCTTCTTCAGGAGCTCTTTATTGAAAATATTGGCAGCAAAATCATTACAGTGAGGGCAATGTAAAACCACATTTTCCGTGCACAAACGCATTGTAGAGTTTCCTAGATGGTGGCACTGGGGTACCCATTACTGGTTGGCATCCTTCAGCCACCGGTAAGGTCTTGTGGTACAAACTCCAGAATATTCTTTAGTGATTTTGAGAAAGAAAAGCCGCGATTGAACAAACGAATGCAACAATAATCACGTATTTTTAACGCATGTTGATATTGGCTGTGGTTGTTGTCACGTGGCGTTGGTAGCTCAATCAGTCTATTGTTTTCACAAGTCCAGAGTATTCGTGAGAAAGATACAGTTTAACTTGTATTTTTTTCTATTTTAAACATGAAGGTTTGTTTCATTTATGTAATGGGTCAGTACAAACTCTGATACACTTATTTACCAGGCTCTACGTCATGGTTTGAAAAATCATTTCTTCCTTTTCAAGATAATTACAAAGTGGCGAATTATTCTATTGAGAATTGCATGACTGCCGGACTTGTCAGGTCAAGTGTACAAGTAAACTAGCCTGAATGAAGCATTATTGTTTATCCTGAAAGAATCAAAATGCATAAAAAAAAGCCAATGGATACCTTCGGTAATCGTCATAGACCAGTCTTGTCACTTGGTGTATCTCAACACATATGCAAAAAATAACAAACCTGTGAAAATTTAAACTCGATTGGTCGTCAAAGTTGGGAGAGAATAATAATGGTTGAAAAAACACCCTTGTCACCTGACGTTGTTTGCTTTCAGATGCTTCGGATGGATGGACAAATTTCAACATTAAAAAAAAACAGTAAAGTGTAAAAATGATTTATAGGAAATAAACAAACATAAAACACCACAAGGCAATAGGGTAGTGCCTAAATAGATAAATAAAGGACAATAGACTTTCTTCAAATTTAGCAAAATATCTAACTTCAAATCAGGCCTGTGTGCTTCGTTTTTGAAAGGGCAAGGGCACCAAGGTATTTTCTCCTTTGTAAAGGGCACCCTATGAGGAAATTCAATTAAATTCAACAATATTTTTTTCCATTTTACAAACAATATTACAAGTATCATACAAAATAAAGATAAACATTAATACAGCTATGATACTTCTTTTAGGCGGATACCGGCGCTCTACTAAGTGTTCTTTAATATTGGTACTAAATAATAATAGTAGGAAAAGAAAAGATTATAAATTTATACTGGAGCATTTCAAGTGCACAAAGGCAATGACCAGGGGGCAATCGCCTTTGGTGCCTCTGTGAAGTATCAGGCCTGTCAAATTTCCATTATGTTGTTTTTGTTTACTGAAATCTAATTTGAACCTTTGTTTTTTTATATTGTAGATAATGAAGATGTGGAGACACCTTGAAGAAACAATGGAACAGTTATTAATGGATCTTGGACATGCAGGAGGGTGTAGATTTGAAGACGTGGAAACGCAGTTTGAGAAACAGATCTGAAACAGTTTAACAGATCTCAGACATGCAAAAGATTGACTGAAACCCTTGAGACACTTGGCTGGATCCAACACACCCTGCTTAATTGATAGCTGTATGGATCAGTGATCACCAAGCCCCAAATGATGAATGGCTCTCTAGTGCCCTCTGGCTGATGACTGTTCAGGGAACATCACACAGGCTTTGCAGAACACAAGCTTCTACCCAATCCTACTGGAAGAGGTAAGTCAAACGTTTCATCAAATATCATTGACTCGTGACCGCCCCAGATACAGCATTGACTCGAGTCATGTACTTAAAGTACGCCTTAATGTCTAAAAATTAAGCCAATGTTTTACTTTGTAATAAAATCAACCCATTTTAGTTATACTACTTAATGTTCTCCCAAAATTATCAACCTGTCAAATGCACCTGTCAACATTTTTACTGTAACCACTGTTTCAATGTGCCTTTTTAAAAAACGCTAGTAGATCGATATTTTGTTATAAATGGTAAGTCTGTGACCCTACGGTTAGTTTGCTATCCGTTTAAAACAAAACTTTTCCAAACAGTTAACCATTTAACCGTTTGTCTGCCCTGGCGGTAGGTCAATTTGCTCTATATAATAAAATAAAAGCTACGCATTACCGATCATTGAGTCAACTCGTCAAATTAAGAACAGGTTTTCACTGCTGGTCTACTGAAAGTCTACTTGTCTATAGTGTCTACTTGTTCTGGCAAAAAAATATCAGCATGTTTGTGTTGTCGGTAAGAAAAAAAACCCTTTTTGTGATTTACAATATTCCCAGTAGTTGAAGATACCCTTTCTAAAGGAACAGAAGTGGTGGGAATTCCCAGGTATTGCTGTGCTAGTTTGGACAGTGCAGGGTAGCAAGATACTGTACGTTTTCTTTCCACCACTCCTAGTGGACAAGTTTCGTTGTTGTCTACCTCGGGTGCACTCAAGTACGCATCAAACTCTGCCTTGCTGGCCTAATCTAGGCCCTATACATCCATGTCTTTGGTCTCCATGGTGTTGCCAATCAGAAAGTCCATGACAGACGCTGGTCTTGGTTTTTTCGCTGATGGTTCTATACCGGCAATAAGTTTGGTGCCATTTCTTTCTTGATGGCATTGAAGGTCACATTTTGATCATTTCCGTCCATTAATTTCAAACTTCTGTAGGGTGGGTCGGGGGCAGACACAAGCATGGGTGGGCTTGTGAGAGAATATTTGTAAAGCGATCAGCTGCAGTTCTTTGCTTTAATTGAGCTAAAGCCAGGGAGTCACTGTCTTGCACTTCCATGTGGTTGTTACCGAGACTTCTCACAATTTGATGGACTGTTGAAACGCTGGTGTTCTTTTCACTGGACAGTACAAACGCTGCAACCTGTTTGGAAATAGGGCTGAGAAAGAAAATTACTAAAAAACAATGAATAAAACGCAGAAAACATAAAAAACATAGGCCTTTATTTCGTGCTTTTTATATTTAATTTTATTTCAACTAGAACCTGAAAAGGTTTAGGGAAAGAAACTACATTCTCAATCAGTAAATCTCGCCTTGCTTGGCCTGCAGTTCTAATCAAAGAGAGACCGGCTTTTCGCGGGACTTTCTTGGCTCAATGCCGCAGGCTTTGCCTGGTCGTGGTTTTCCTCTTGGTTTTTGATTGCATTCCCTTTGCTGTTTTTCCTGTCATTCTCTAAGCGCTTTGTAACCTTAGGAAAAGGCGCTATATAAATGGATTATTATTATTATTATTATTATTATTTCATTTTATCACAGCATGCAAAAGAAAGATCTCATTTTCCTTTGTGCCGGTAACTCCTCGAGCCGGGCTACGTCCCGTAGCCTTAGATCTCAAGGGTCTTTCTCAGGATCCTCGCTGTTCCCAAAAGCGCTGCCTTCTGTAATAGATCTACCCTCACATTTGTCCCTATTTCATCTAGATGTTTCCCCAGTGCTTTGGGAATGGTGCCAAGTGCTCCAACCACCACGGGGACTACTTTTACCTTTACCTGCCAAATCTTACGAAGTTCCCTGGCCAGGTCCTGGTACTTCTCGATCTTTTCCATCTCCTTCGAAGCTACCCTTATATCACCTGGCACCGCTATGTCAATGAGATGACACATCTTCTTCGTCTTATCTAATAGCACAACATCCGGACGCCTATGTTGTATAACATGATCGGTCTGAATGTTAAAGTCCCATAGGATCTTGACCTGGTCGTTCTCTACAACTTTCTCCGGAACATGGTCGTACCATTTCGCAAGTACTTTGACACCATACTTCTTACACAGATCCCAGTGAATCACCTTGGCCAGCTTGTCATGTCTTCCTTTGTACTCCGTCTGGGCCATCTTACTGCATTCGCTAACAATATGAAATACAGTCTCCTCTGCTTTATTGCACATTCTACACATAGGAGAGACGTTTGCTTTCTCTATCCTTGCCTTCATTACATTTGTCCTTAGAGACTGGTCTTGCGCCGCAGTAATCAAGCCCTCTGTTTCCTTCTTTAGTTCTCCACTCTTTAACCAATTCCATGACTTGCTGCTGGCCACTTCCTCAGTACACCTCAAGAACCGGCCATGAAGTGGTTTGTTCCTCCAATCTTGATGTCTTTCCTCCTTCCTTTCCCTCTTGTACTCTTTCGGCCCAACTTCGTCTGCCCTCGTGTACCTTTGTGCAACTTTCAACAAGCTCTCCTCGGTCCTCCTGACATGACAATGCAAGCTTCTGCGCTCGATGTTAACACTGTCCGCCACGCTAAGCAACCCCCTTCCGCCCTCTGACCTCGGAAGATAGAGTCTACTAACATTTGACCGCGGGTGTAGCATGCCATGCATGGTCATTAGTTTTCTTGTCCTCCTGTCAGTGACATCTAGATCTTCCTTAGTCCACTCGACAATACCCGCACTGTACCTCATCAAAGACACGGCCCATGTGTTAATCGCCTTAATCATGTTCCCCCCGTTTAGTTTAGACTTCAAACATTTCTTTACACGCCTGATGTATTCTGCCTTCAGCCTTACCTTTGATTCCTTGTGAAGGACATGGTCCGATTCAAGTACACCAAGATACCGATAACTCTCCTCCTCACCCAAAGCCCTCAACTGTGCACCATCTGGCAGAGCAATGCCATCGGAATGTACCCTCTTCCCCCTCTTCATGGTCATTGAAGCACATTTCTCCAGACCGAACTGCATCCCAATGTCATCACTGAAAATCCTGACGGTCTGCACCAAAGAGTCGATCTCGGCCTCATTCTTCGCAAACAACTTCAAATCGTCCATAAAAAGCAGATGGTTGATCTTACATCCGTCCTTCTTCATTACATAACCTGCACTCACCTTCCTTAGAATCATCGACAGGGGCATCATCGCAAGAACAAACAGCAGCGGAGACAGAGAGTCACCTTGGAAAATACCTCTTCTTATGCATACCTTGCCCAGATTATCATCGTTGGCTGTCAGATTTGTTCGCCACGTCTTCATGCTCTCACCTAAAAGACTTTTTACTGCATCAGCCACTCCAACCATATCCAGACATTCCATTATCCATGTGTGTGATACCTAGTCATACGCCTTCTTGTAGTCAATCCACGCCATTTCCAAATTAGTCTTTCTGCTCCTGCAGTCCTTCAGTACAGCCTTATCGATGATAAGTTGATCCTTCGTACCTCTGGACCGCTTCTTACAGCCTTTCTGCTCCTCCGGAAACAACAGCTGGTCATCCATATGGCGATATAGGTCTTCTGCAATCATACTGGTCAAGAGTTTATACATCACAGGTAAGCACGTAATTGGTCTATAATTACTGGCAATGTTACCTTTCTTGACATCCTTCATGATCAGCACTGTTTTTGCCTCAGTCATCCAAGATGGGACCTTACCCTGTACTAGACAGTCTTGCAATTGTAGGGCCATTCGCTCATGCAAACTATTATTATTATTATTATTATTATTATTATTATTATTATTATTATTATTATTATTATTATTAGCTCCTCCATCAGCTTTCACCGGTCGTGTTTCAGGTTCAATGTCTGTGAATCGGCGAGTTTGGTGCATTTCTTGTCAGTGAGAACACCGCAAATTGGCCATCTCACCTCGATCAAGCGTTCCACCATTTCGAAAATGGAGTTCCATCTTGTTTTTACAAGCTGTGTGACTTGTGTACTCAAATATTTTCACCAATGACAAAATTTACTGATGTCCAACCCTTTATTACGATACCATTTGCTTGTAGCAACGTGTGATGATGGTTCGATCTGCAATTAATCAAATGAACCCAATACAATATAAACATTTGATTTACAGCAATTACAATAACGAATTAATCCCAATTTTATGTATTTACAACAATTGATTAAATCCCTATTTACCCACAAAATGTGTGCCAAGTGTGCGTGATTCCCCTTTGCCTCAACTCAAGTGACTTAACTTAATCTCAAAACTTTATCCCAACTTTGACCTTTAACCTTTATCCACACACACTACCGTGTTCTGTATGCCACAATACCCCAACATACACAATACATGTACATGCAACCCACGTGAATCTAACTGAAGACATTCTTAGAAAATCAACCACTTTTACAATCAAAATTTTACACTGATTACCCGCTTATTATCAACAATCCCTGATGCAGAGTATACTTAAACTTATAATCTTAAACTTGATTGAACTAATTTTGTACTCACAACATTGGGCGCATCCAAAATCAACAAAATATTGGCGAAAGTATGACTGACTAGTGACGAATGTTATGATCGATCCTGGCGAAAGATGCAAAACAGCGCCCTCATTTGACCAAGAAAAATCTACGCTTCTGACGTCACAAATGAATAAATTACGTTGCCTAGCCCGCAACAAGCTGTATAAGGCGGTGTTTGGGACTGTCCATTTGTTGTTGTTTTGCTTCTAAAGCCTTTGTTGACACCATGCTGTTTTTGCAATGCACAACGAGGCAATTTGCCCACCCATTGACTGTTTTCATTGGATGTTGTCTTGCTTCGAAAGCCTTTGTTGACATCTTGAAATGCCCAACAAGGTGATTTTGCCCCACCGATGACTGTTGTGATGCTTGAGACTGTCCATTTGTTGTTGTCTTGCTTCTAAAGCCTTTGTTGACACGGTACTGTGTTTGAAATGCCCAACGAGGCGATTTGCCCCAGCGATGACTGTTTTGATGCTTGAGACTGTCCATTTGTTGTTGTCTTGCTTCTAAAGACTTTCTTTACAACGCGCTGTGTTTGAAATGCCCAACGAGGCCATTTGCCTCACCGATGACTGTTTTGATGTTTGGGACTGTCCATTTGTTGTTGTCTTGCTTCTAAAGCCTTTGTTGACACCGCTCTGTGTTTGAAATGCCCAAAAGGCATTTTGCTGGCCACAGATGACTGTTTTGATGCTTGGGACTGTCCATTTGTTGTTTTCTTGCTTCTTAAGCCTTTGTTGACACCGCTCTGTGTTTGAAATGCCCAACAAGGCGATTTGCCTCACCGATGATTGTTTTGATGCTTGGGACTGTCCATTAATTTGTTGTTGTTTTGCTTCTAAAGCCTTTGTTGACACCATGCTGTTTTTGCAATGCACAACGAGGCAATTTGCCCACCCATTGACTGTTTTCATTGGATGTTGTCTTGCTTCGAAAGCTTTTGTTGACATCTTGAAATGCCCAACGAGGTGATTTTGCCCCACCGATGACTGTTGTGATGCTTGAGACTGTCCATTTGTTGTTGTCTTGCTTCTAAAGCCTTTGTTGACACGGTACTGTGTTTGAAATGCCCAACGAGGCAATTTGCCTCGCCGATGACCGTTTTGATGCTTGAGACTGTCCATTTGTTGTTGTCTTGCTTCTAAAGCCTTTGTTGACACCGCTCTGTGTTTAAATTGGCCAACGAGGCCGTTTGCCTCACCCATGACTGTTTGGATGCTTGAGACTGTCCATTTGTTGTTGTCTTGCTTCTAAAGCCTTTGTTTACAACGCGCTGTGCTTGAAATGCCCAACAAGGCGATTTGCCCCACAGATGACTGTTTTGATGCTTGGGACTGTCCATTTGTTGTTGTCTTGCTTCTAAAGCCTTTGTTGACACCGCTCTGTGTTTGAAATGCCCAACAAGGCTATTTGCCCCACAGATGACTGTTTCGATTCTTGGGACTGTCCATTTGTTGTTGTCTTGCTTCTAAAGCCTTTGTTGACACCGCTCTGTATTTGAAATGCCCAACGAGGCAATTTGCCCCACCGATGACTGTTTTGATGTTTGGGACTCTCCATTTGTTGTTGTCTTGCTTCTTAAGCCTTTGTTGACACCGCTCTGTGTTTGAAATGGCCAACAAGGCGTTTTGCCGGCCACAGATGACTGTTTCGATTCTTGGGTGTGTCCATTTGTTGTTGTCTTGCTTCTAAAGCCTTCATTGACACCGAGCTGTGCTTGAAATACCCAACGAGGCGATTTGCCCCACCGAGGACTGTCTTGATGCTTGAGACTGTCCAATTGTTGTTGTCTTGCTTCTTAAGCCTTTGTTTACACCGCTCTGTGTATGAAATGCCCAACGAGGCCGTTTGCCCAAGCGATGACTGTTAAAATGCTTGGGACTGTCCATTTGTTGTTGTCTTGCTTCTTAAGCCTTCATTGACACCGAGCTGTGCTTGAAATGCCCAACGAGGCGATTTGCCCCACCGAGGACTGTTGTGATGCTTGGGTGTGTCCATTTGTTGTTGTCTTGCTTCTAAAGCCTTCATTGACACCGAGCTGTGCTTGAAATGCCCAACGATGCGATTTGCCCCACCGAGGACTGTCTTGATGCTTGAGACTGTCCAATTGTTGTGGTCTTGCTTCTTAAGCCTTCATTGACACCGAGCTGTGCTTGAAATGCCCAACGAGGCGATTTGCCCCAGCGATGACTGTTTTGATGCTTGGATTGTCCATTTGTTGTTGTCTTGCTTCTAAAGCCTTTGTTTACAACGCGCTGTGTTTGAAATGCCCAACGAGGCCGTTTGCCTCACCGATGACTGTTTTGATGTTTGGGACTGTCCATTTGTTGTTGTCTTGCTTCTAAAGCCTTCATTGACACCGCTCTGTAATTGAAATGCCCAACAAGGCGTTTTGCCGGCCACAGATGACTGTTTTGATGCTTGGGACTGTCCATTTGTTGTTGTCTTGCTTCTTAAGCCTTTGTTGACACCGCTCTGTGTTTGAAATGGCCAACGAGGCCTTTTGCCTCACCCATGACTGTTTTGATGCTTGAGACTGTCCATTTGTTGTTGTCTTGCTTCTAAAGCCTTTGTTGACACCGAGCTGTGCTTGAAATGCCCAACGAGGCGATTTGCCCCACCGAGGACTGTTTTGATGCTTCTGTTGCACTCAAGTCCTGCATTGACAGCTAATTGCAAAGTGTGCGCCGCGCACCCAACATCTTGGACATCTGGGTCCTGGCTTCCGACATCCTTTGTATTTGATGTATTGTCATTGACAACGGCATTGACTTTTTTATCTATTCGTCACTGTTCTGCAACAGTCTTTAACTGCTTAGCAAAAGCTGGTGCTGTGGGTCACTGTGGCCCTTTGTCGCCGGTGTCATCGGTGTCGAGTTTGGCCACTGGGGGCATATCCAAGTAACGGTTTGGTGTTGACAGTCTTGAACATAGTGAGCTGTCACAGTCATGTACTCCTCTCTATCCAGCAGTCAGTTGTGTGAGGGCAATACTTCCAATATCCTCTAACTTTATTCCAATGCTTTCTTTTTTGTTATTGAACATCAGTTTGAGCTGTGCTGTCATTGACTTACGTCATGGTGCGGCATAACCTGGTTCCAAATATTCCAGCAACTTCCTGAATCCCCCCCCCAGCTTCCACCAAGCTTATTGGTAAACTTTCACCTGCTATCATTTCTGCAATCAATTCGCTGGATTATAACTTTCCCACCTCAGAAACGACCCTAAAGTAGCCTTGTACTACTCGTACTTCTCGCCGTTTTCTCACTGGCTGCAGATGCAGAGGGGCAATTTTCTTGTCAGTCGCATTACACCTTTTTGGTGACATTTCTTGATCTTGGTGCTAGTAGTTTTATGTGAGATATTCTTTGCCATAAGTTTTTAGACTGATTTTTACTTGACACCCGAGGCTTTGAAGTGATGATATTAGAAATGTTGTGGGCTTTGTGCTCTTGATGTTATAATGTTGTTAAAAGCAGTCAGTCGTATTACACAAAAAGGACATGGGAATTATACACTTAAATCACAAATCACAAGTTTCCTCAAACTAAAAACTTGATGTTGTATAATGCTAAACTCATTTCCAAAACAATGTTGCACCATCTCGTTAAACAATTTGAAATTGGTGTTTTATCGTACAAATCTTTTCAGAACCAATCTTGTGTCTTATCTTGAAGCCATTGCAAGTTTATGTTGTACTGTTAACATTTTTCTGAACCAATACTTAAAGACATTGGACACTATTGGTAATTGTCAAAGACCAGTCTTCTTACTTGCTGTACATCAATATATGCTTAAATTAACAAACCTGTGAAAATTTGAGCTCAATCGATCATCAAAGTTGGGAGATAATAATGAAAAAAGAAGCACCCTTGTCACATTGAGTTGTGCGCTTTCAGATGTTTGATTTTAAGACCTCAAATTCTAAATCTGAGGTCTTGAAATCAAATTCGATGAAAATAACTTCTTTCAGTGTCTTTCCCGAAGACTATTTCATTTCAGAGGGAGCCATTTCTCACAATGTTTTATACTATCAACTCTCCCCATTACTCATTACCAAGTAAGGTTTTGTGCTAATAATTATTTTGAGTAACTACCAATAGTATCCACTGCCTTGAATGTTGTAATGCTAAACTCATTTCTAAACCAATGTTGTACCATCTCGGAGATTTTCTTAGTTAGTGGTGTACTGTACAAATTCATTTTTCAAACTCATTATAAGTCGAAACAATTCAAAATTGACGTTTTTCTGAACCATAGATTGAAACCAATGCAAGTTTATGCTGTGCTGTTTAAATCTCTTCTGAAACACTTCTGTGTCAACTCTTGCAAGTTTTTGTTAAACCAATTCTTAAACCAATATTGTGCCATCCCTCACAATCATTCAAGTTTATTTGTTGCAGTGTCCTATGTTTCCCCAACAAATTATGTGCTGTCTCTCAAAACCAATCATAGTTTGTGCCACCTCAAAAAACTACTCCAAGTTGAAGTTGTGTTGTCTAAATCGTTTCCGCACAAGTTAGGTGCCACCTTTCAAAACAATTCAATTTTGTTGTCTGCTCTTCAATCATTTTCTTAAAAATTACATCCCACCTCTTGATACTAGTCCGGTCTATATTCAAATTTACAATTATACTTTACAAATAATTTTGAAACCAACATTGTGCCATCCTTGAAATCAATCCAGATTTGTGTAATAGTAATTTGTGCTTTAGTCATCGTCATCCTGACGATGACTAGAGCAAGCTAGTCGAAACGTTGAGACCAATTTAAGAACTTACTCTGCGGTAGTACAGTTAATTATGATTACAAGCTAAAGTAGTAGACTGTAGTCCCAGCCTATTTTCTGTACCATCCGCCCGGGTAATAGTTAAAAAGCAGGACAGTTCTTTTCAGAACTGAGAAGTCTCCCAAACACCCGAACAATCTACTCCGTGGTAGTCAGTAGAATAATTATGATAAAGAAAGACAGTTCTCTAAGAACAAACTCTACCTGGCAAGTAGATACACTTATGGTGTTACCACAAACCAAATATATATTTACACTTCACCATGCAATGCCTCAAATCTTATATAGTGTCCAAATAAGTCCCAATGGGTTCATCTCTGGAAGCTGTTTAAAAAGTACTGCTAACAACTTTTCCCAGAGCTTTTGTTCCACCTCATACAAACCTTTTCAAGATGACATACTATTAGCGAAGAATATCTTAACCAATTGAATGCCTTCTCAAAAAACTATTTAATTTTTTCAAATAGGTTTTGAACAAATATTTTTCCAACTCTCAAAACCATTTGAATCAATAATTTGGTTTTAGCCGTGGGTTCGATCCCACCCAAGTAAATATGCCTGTGATATTTTTTCACAGGACTCGGGGAAAGTACTGAGTATACATTGCTAACACACATCGGTGTATGGGTAAAAGCCAAAATTAATATTCTTTATCCCGATGCAAATTTAACATCTATTATACCATTGCAGTACCCGCTGCCAAAACATAGGGTTCGAACTGCCTCTAGCTACCGGGCAACCTCGGTAGTCTAGTTGTAAGACACTGCTCTGAAGTTGCAAAGATCGTGGGTTCGAATCCCACCCGAGTAAACATGCCTGTGAAGGGAAAGTACTGAGTATACAGTGCTAAAACACATCGTTGTATGGTTAAAAACCAACAATTAATATTCTTTATCCCCGCTGCAAATTTAACATCTATTATAAAACCAATATTTTTGTTTTCAACTGTCAGTTGGCTCACAGGCCGATGTTCTTCCGTCTCTTGAATTTCGTGACACTCATGTAGTTTTGCCAATGTTGTACAACTGTTTCTTTTGTCTTCAATCCTGATGGAGTCACTGTATATCATTTGTCTGCAGATTATTCACTGGTTGAAGAGCAGTATCTATCATGGACGTAAGCTTCCTTCATCTGAAGATGTTTCTGTCAAGGTCAACCTGGATTGTTATGTTTGGGATTGCTATGCATCACTCCTTCCTTGTCTGAGGTATGTTAAAACCCTCCCCTTATAGTTAGCGAACAAATTTTTTCCCTCTGACAATAATCCTCCTTTGACGGCAGAGGACCGATGATGGACCAATACGTAGGTGACTGTTATCAGACCTAAGTGGGCTGCGAGGGAAAGTTGGTGCAAGCAGTTCACTATTGGTAGCCCTTTCGATGCTCCCTGTTGGCCCATCATTAGCCCTCTGTCGGCTGCCAACGGTGGACCACCATTGAGCAGGCAAAGGTTTGTGCCGATGGTACGCTAGTGGCACCCCTCTCACAGTCCGCTGTTGGACCATTATGAGCCCTCTGTTGGACCATTATGAGCCCTCTGTCGGCAGTCGACGGTGTACCACCATTGAGCAGGAAAATGGTTTGTGCCGGTGGTCCGTTAGTGCGGCCCTCTCACAGTGTGCTGATTGCCAATCATGAGCCCTCTGTTGACAGTCGATGGTGGAACAACATGAGCAGGCAAAAGTTTGTACCGGTGGTCCGCTAGTGGCAACCCTCTCACAGTTCGCTTTTTGCCAATCATGAGCTCTCTGTCGGCAGTCGCCAGTGGACCACCATTGTTATACAGTACAAATAATGTTCCAACTAAGAGTGTGCCATGTCTTGAAAACATTTCATCTTCACACAGTACCATTTGGATGAAGTGTTTATGTTGTATCTTATTTTGTTTTGCAGACTATGGAGTGAATGAAGAACATCTATCACGGACAAAGCTTTATTCAACAGAAGATGTTTCTATCAAGGTCAACCTGGATTGTTCTGTTTTGGACTGCTATGCTTCACTCCTTCCTTGCATGAGGTATGTTGTAACCTTACATTTAACTTGCCGCTTTGCCACCCAGCCCCACCCAGTCCTCAAGCAATCTGCCCCTCATTGGTCCACTGACAGCTCCGCCAGCGTGCTGACAGTGGCTGGCACTTGTGGACCGCAAACAAATGTCTTCCCTCAGACCAACGATCCTCCTTTGTCGGCAGCAGATAGAGGACTGGTGATGGACCAATAGCTGACCGTCGTCGGACCTTAGTGGGCTGCTGAAGGTGGACCGCCAGCGAACAGTTGTGCCGGCGGTTCGCATGTGGTAGCCCTTTGATGGTCCCTGTTGGCTCATCATAGGCCCATCATAGACAGTGGACCACCATTGAGCAGGCAAAAGTTCTCCCCAGTGGTCGGCTAGCGGCAGCCCTCTGATGGTTTGCCATTGGCTCGTCTTGAGCCCTCTGTCAGCAGTCGATGGTGGACCAGGTTTTTGTTGTAGTGTCCAAATTTTGTCCCCAAAATGTTTTGTGTCTTCTCTCAAAGCAGTGCAAAGTTTATGTTTTACTGTTAAAGTCAGTTTCTAAATAATGTTGTAATATCTCTTGTAACATTCCAAGTTTATCTTGTACTGTACAAATCTTTCCCAAACCATTTTTCTGCAATCTCTTAAAGACACTGGACACTATTGGTAAATGTTAAAGACGAGTCTTCTCACTTGGTGTATCTCAACATATGCATAAAATAACAAACCTGTGAAAATTTGAGCTGATGGTGGACCACCAGTGAGCAGGCACAAGTTTGTGCCGATGGTCCACTAGTGGTAGCCCTCTGAAAGTCCCCTGTTGCCCTCAGCATTAGCCCTCCGTTGGCAGCCGATGGTGGACCACCGGTGAGCAAGCACAAGTTTGTGCCGATGGTCCACTAGTGGTAGCCCTCTGATAGAGTTCCCTGTTGCCCTCAGCATTAGCCCTCCGTTGGCAGCCGATGGTGGACCACCAGTGAGCAGGCAAAAGTTTGTGCTGGTTCTTTGCTGTTTCATAAGCCATTTGTTTGTGCAACTTCTCAAAATTTTTCCAAGTGGAAGTTGTACTGTAAAAACAATGTCCAAACAAAACTATTTATTGTTTCTTAAATTTTCCCCAAGCATGATGACATTTGATACAATATTTGATGTCATTGTATTTTGATTGCAGATTATTCACTGGTTGAAGAGCAGTATCTACCAAGGTCAACCTGGATTGTTATGATTGTGATTTCTATGATCATCATTCCTTCCTTGTCTGAGGTAAGTTAAAACCCTATGCCTAACATGCCCAATTTCCACTCAGCCCCACGCAGTTTGCAAGTCCCAATCTGCTCATCATTGGTCCACTGACGGCACTGCCAGTGTGCTGACAGTGGCTGTCACTGGTGGACCGCAAACAAATGTCTGCCCACTGACCAACGACCCTCCTGTGTGAGCAGCCGACAGAGGACCTTTGATGGAATAATAGCGGACTGTTATCAAACCTACTTGTAAGTGGGCTGCTGAAGGTGGGCCGCCAGCGAGCGAGGGGACGTTTGTTGTGGCAGTTACCTAGCGAGAGCCCTCTGATTGTTCCTGTTGGTTTGTGTTGTAGTTTCCAGATTCTTTCCAAACAGTTTTCTTCCATCTGAACTCTCTATAATAAACTTTTCCAATTTAATTTTGTACTGTACAAACCATTTTCAAACCAATATTGTGGCATCTCTTGAAACCATTCAAACAAAAGTTCTGATTTTACTTGTAAATTGGATCACAGGCCGATGTTGTTCCGTCTCTTGAATTTTCTTAAAACAGATGTAGTGCAGTGCTGTTTTTTGTTTTTATGGAGGCTCATATTGTCCCATAAATTGTTGTCGATGTTGTTTCTTAAATTTTTCCGAGGCATGATGACCTTTGATAAAATGTTTATTGACTTTTTTTCTTGTTTTGTTTTCAGATTATTCACTGGTTGAAGAGCAGTATCTATCATGAACGAAAGCCTTCTTCATCTGAAGATGTTTCTATCAAGGTCAACCTGGATTGTTATGTTTGGGATCGCTATGCATGACTCCCTTCTTGTCTGAGGTATGTTGAAACCCTACACTAAGCACATTGAATGCATGTATGGCAGCTACACATGCCATGTACACTTGCTAAAAGATAGTGATCCTCAACATGTGTTCAAGACTGAATGTCATAAGATAAAAGTGAGACAGCATTATCTGGAAAAAAATTCTAAATCATTTTTGATATTGTGCTTTACTATTAAATTGACACCCAATGGTGTGCCTTATAAAGTAATATCAAACCAGTATTGTTCCATCTCTTGAAATCATTCGGTCCTCAAACTGTTTCTTGCCATCTCTCTGAACCATTCCAAGTTGATGTTGTACTAGTCAATTCATAGGAACTGATAATGTGTCATCTCTCAAAACTATTCCAAGTTTTTGTTGTAGTGTTAAAATTTTGTCCTCAAAATTTTGTGCCACCACTTGAAACAATTGCAAGTTCAAACCAAATAATTTCCAAACAAATGATGTGCAATCTTTTTAAACTGCTCCAAATTTTATTGTATTTTCCAACAAAATTCTCACCTAATTTTGTGCTTTCTCTTGAAACCTATCCAAGTTGTTGTAGTACTGTACAAATCATTTCCTAAGAGATTTTGTCTGTATTTAAATTGATTCTCAAAACTTACTTGTTTAGTTAATTGCCTGTTTGCTTGTGTAATAATTTATTAGTTGTTGTAAAGTGCATCAAGACTTTTGTGAGATGCGCTTTATAAGAACTGTTATCTATCTATCGTTCTCTTGAAAACATTGCAGGTCGATGCACCATTTTATGCAGAAAATGCTTTACCACAGTGTTTCCTATTTTGTTTGCAGATTCTTCACTGATTGAAGAGCAGTATTCATCCTGGACAAAACTTGATTCATCAGAAGATGTTTCTATCAAGGTCAACTGTTTGTGATTGCTATACATCACTCCTTCCTTGTTTGAGGTATGTTGAAGCATACATGTATATTTGACATGTTGAACGTGTGTCTGTCGGCCTTACAGGCAATGTACTCTTGCTGAGAGATAGTGACCCTAAAATTGTTTTTCAAGACTGTCATGACTGTATACCAAAAGATAAAAGTACCAAAGTTCGACTTTAAAATAATATCCCGACTTCTGGACACATTCAGGTCATCTTTTGAAAGATTGCAAGTTGAAGTTGTGCTGTACAAATCTCTTCTCAAGTACTATGGGTCATCTCTCAACACCATTTGAAATTTTGTTCTGTACTTTAAAAATCATTTCTAAACCAAAACATTCCAAGTTTAAGTGATACTGAACAAATCTTTCCGGAACAAATTTGTTTCCATTTCTCTAAACAATGCTGTACTTTACAAATAGTCTTCAAATTAAAAGTGGGCCATTAGTCTTGAAAAAATTAAATCTACATGCAGTAATGTTTAAATGAAGTGTTTTTTACAGTAAATCTTACTTCAAAATAATTTCTAAAAACCAATTTTATGCTCTCACTCAAACCCTTTACAAGTTTTTGTTCTAGCTTAAGAATAAATTCTCCACAAATTATGTGCCACATGTAGAAACAATTCAAAGCTTGTTGTCTGATCAAATCACTTTCAAACGAATATTCTGCAACTTCTCAAAACCGTTCCAAACTAAATTTTATTCTCAGGAGCCAGTGTTTTACTATCTTTGGTTTTGATGGAGCCGGCTCTAAACTTTCTTGTAGTAAAATGACCTTTGATGGAATGTTAGAGACACTGTTTCTTATTTTGTTTGCAGATTATTCATTGGTTCAAGAGCAGTATCTATTAGGGACAAGAGCTCCCTCCTGGCATGAGGTATGTTGAAACCCTACACTAAGCACGTTGAATACAGGTATGACGACTACAAGTGCCATGTACACTTGCTAAAAGATAGTGATCCTCAACATGTATTCAAGACTGAATGTCATAAGATTAAAGTGAGACAGCATTATCTGGAAAAAAATTCCAAACCTTCTTTTGATATCGTGCTTGACAGAAATCATTCTATTCTCAATTTGTTTCGAGAGCCAGTGTTGTTCTGTCCTGGGTTTTCCTGGAGGCTCAAGTTTTCTAGTTGTACCATCTCTGAAAACATTGCAAGTAATTTTTTTTTATGTTGAAGTGTCAGATCTTTCCATCTCTTGAAAGCATGCCCAGTTTATGTAGAAGTTTGTGTTGCAAAAGCAATTAGTTTGCCATCTCTCTGAACTATTTCAAGTTGATGTTGTACTGGTCAATTCATTGGAACTGATTGTGTCATCATCTCTCAAAACTATTCCAAGTTTTTGTTGTAATGTTAAAGTTTTGTCCTCCAAATTTTATGCCACCACTTGAAACAAATGCAAGTTCCAACCAAATAATTTCCAAACAAATGTTGTGCAATCTTTTGAAACTGTTCCAAATGATATTGTATTTTCCAAGAAAATTCTCTCCTATAAGTGTGCTTTCTCTGGAAACCTATTCAAGTTGTTGTAGTACTGTACAAATCATTTCCCAAGTTCTTTGTGTTTGTATTTAAATCGCTTCTTAAAAGTTACTTGTTTTGTTAATTGCCTGTTTACTTGTTTAATTTATTAACTTTTTGTAAAGCGCATCAAGGCATTTGTGAGATAATAAGAACTGTGTTATCTGTCTTCCTCGCTTGAAAACATTGCAGGTCGTTGCATTATTGTATGCAGAAAATGCTTACCACAGTGTTTCTTATTTTGTTTGCAGATTCTTCACTGATTGAAGAGCAGTATTCATCCTGGACAAAACTTGATTCATCGGAAGATGTTTCTATCAAAGTCAACTGTTTGGGATTGCTATGCATCTTTCCTTCCTTGTTTGAGGTATGTTAAAACCATACATTTAAAGGAACACGTTGCCTTGGATCGGTCGAGTTGGTCTTTGAAAAGCGTTTGTAACCGTTTGTTATAAAATGCGTATGGGCAAATGTACAAATGTAGAATACAATGATCCTCACAAACATGCCTCAAAATTGCACGGTTTTCCTTTTACCTCGTCGACTAACACGGTCGTGCCACTTATGGGAGGCAAATTTTTGACTTCCATAAATTGCTGACCGTGTTAGTTCGCAAAGTAAAACCACGCAATTTTGAGGCAAACTTGTGTGGATCATTGTATTCTACTTTTAAAACATCTTTCCAACCATGTATGCATTTTATACCAAATGGTTACAAACGCGTTTCAAAGACCAACTCGACCGATCCAAGGCAGCGTGTTCCTTTACCTTGTTGACTATGTGTCTGTCAGCCACAAGGGCCTTGCTAAATGATAGTAACCCTAAAATTGTTTTCAAGAATGTATCCGAAACAATGAGAGTACCAAAGTTTCAAGTGAATTAATATCCCGGCATCTACAATAAAATAATTAAAGTCTTTTTAAATTAATCTCATGTCATCATTGAAAATGATAGTTACCCTAAAATTGTTTCAAGACTGTATCCAAAACCATTAGAGCACGAAAGTTTGATGTGAAATAATATCCAGACATCTATAAAAAAAAACAATCAAAGTTTTTTAAAATCAATTTCATGTCATCTTAAAAAAATTATGGCAAGGTGAAGTTGTGCTGTACAAAAGTTGTCTCAAGTACTAATGGGTCATCTCTCAAAACCATTTGAGTGGACTCTTCCCATGAAATATGCTAATTACATTCACGCATGCGTACAGACCCTGTTGGTTGGCAAACGCCATAGAGTTGTACACTGAGCAGACGTGCGATCGCGTCTGCATCACGCAGCTATTAATCGTGTACAAAACAGCGCGATGTTCCCTTATTTTGCCAACCAAAACGTTAATGCGCACGTGCTTTGTGCAATTTACATATTTCATGGGAAGGGTATTGTGTACTGGACTGTACAAACTAGTGTTATACCATCCCGTAAACGTTCCAAGTTTTAGCGTACTGTACAAATCCTTCTGGAACCAAGTTGTTTTCGTTGCTCAAAACTGTTGTTGTACCTTACAAATAATGTTCAAACTAAAAGTGGATCATGTCTTGAAAACATTCCATATTCATGCAGTACCAATTGGATGAAGTGTTTATAATGGTGTATCTTATTTTGTTTGCAGATAATGGAGTGTATGTAGAGGTCTATCACGGACAAAGCTTTATTCAACTGACAATGTTTCTGTCAAGGTCAACCCGGATTGTTATGTTTTGGACCACTGTACTTCACTCTTTCCTAGCATTAGGTATGTGGAAACAGGTCACTTAAAATGCGCCATTACTTGTCATTGATCCCCGTCAGTGAGCTGCCAGTGGTGAACCTCAAACAAATGTCTGCCCTCTGACCAACGGTCCTCCTGTGTCAGCAGCCGACAGAGGACAGAATAAAAGCTGACCATAGTCGGAAAGTCAGCTGCTGAAGGTGGACCCCCAGTGAGCGAGGGGACGCTTGTGCCAGCAGTCCACTATTGGTATTCCTCTGATGGTCCCCGTTGGCCCGTCGTAGGCGTACTCTCTGTCAAACTTTGTCCACTTGGCATACTCTCTGCCTGACTTTGTGCAGGTAGCACATTCTCTGTCCGACTTTGTGCAGAGGGCACACTCTGTGTCCGACTTTGTGCAGTGTGGGCACACTCTCTTTCTGACTTTGTGCAAATGGCACATTCTCTGCTCGCCTTTGTGCAAAGGGCACACTCTCTGCACTTTTTGCAGAGGGCAAACTCTCTAACCGACATAGTGCAGAGGGCACACTCTGTGCCCGACCTTTTGTGAGGGCAAACTCTCTGCCTGACTTTTTGCAGAGGGCTGCATGACTCTCTGCCAGATTTTTTGCAGAGGGCACAATTTCTCCATCCCACAATGTTCAAATGGCACACACTCTGTCTGTACTTAAGCTGTTGTACTGGTGAATATAGCTGTACCTTGTCCAAAATAGTGGAATACAGGATGCAGAAATGTTTTGATAATCTTCATATTGCAATGTAGTTGATGAAAGTGTATGTTATTTTGTTTGTAGATTGTTGGGTAATTGAAGAGCAGTATCTCTCCATGATGAAATTGGTTCTACCCAAGAGATTAGTACGGATCACTCCTGTCTTAGTGGGGGTAAGTTGAAAATGTACACTTAACATGCCCTACACAGTCTGCAAGCTGCCTGAAGGTGATCCAGCAATGGCACCTACAGCATGCAGACAGAGGCCTTCACCAGTAAACAGTAAACAGCTCTCATTTGGCAGTCGAAAGTGGACCACATAGCAAGCAGGCAAAAGTTTGCAGAGCTGTCTTTGGTGTTGCTGGAGGCTCATGTTGCTCCTTCAAATCTTGCTGTTGTTGGACCGTATATTAAACTGTCCCAAACATGATGACACCTGATGAAATAAAACTATATTTTATTTTCTTATGCAATTTATTCACTGGTTGAAGAGCAGCTTCTATCATGGACAAAAGCTTTCTTCAGCTGAAGAGTTTGCTATGAATCACTCCTTCCTTGTCCTAGGTATGTTGAAAACCCTCGACTTAAAATTACCCATTCGTGAACTGCAAAGATTTGTCAGTGTGGAAGTGTCGTGGCCCAGTGGTTAAGAGCACCGAATTTAAACTCTGGTGTTTCTGATCAGCAGAGTGTGGGTTCAAAACCCGAGTTGGACACTTGTGTCCTTACTCACCAGTGCTTTGTCCTTTGGAATGGACGTTAAGCCGTTGGTCCCGTGTGTTATGTAATACATGGAAAAAGAACGCAGTGCACTAATCAAAGGTTCGCCCCAGTGTTTTTGGTACGATCGGCAGCAAATTGCGCCACAGCACCTTGTAAAATATTACATAGTGCTATCGGAATGAGGTCTCATAATTCAATTGTAGTCCCACATCTCGCAGGAAATACTGTATGTTACAGGGCCAGGAGCGTCACTGAGTGACAGACATGTGCGCTATATAAGAAGCCACAATTATTATTGAAAGATTTGTCAGCCAGGTCTGTGTCGACAGAGAGGGGCGATGATTGACTAATAGCTTAACGTTGTTGAACCTAAGTCTGTGTAGTAATGCAACACTTCACATTTGAGCCTGAGGACTCTATCGTCATGTCGTTTGTTGCCAAATGTTTTTGCCAAACGTTGCTAATAGTGTTTGTTATTTTGTTTGCAGATTGTTGAGTAAATCAGGAGCAGTAACTGTGAACGATTAAGGATGACTCTACCTAAGAGATTATGTTTGAGGTATGTGTATCCGTACTGTTAATGATGCTTTGTCTAATGTTCAAATGATGTAAAAGAGTCTGTCCGACTTAGTGCAGACGGCACACTCTCTGCCCGACTTTGTGCAGAGGGCTGACTCTCTGCCCGATATTGTGCAGAGGGCACATTCTCTGATGCAGAGGGCACACTCTCTGATGCAGAGGGCACACTCTCTGATGCAGAGGGCACACTCTCTGATGCAGTGGGCACCCTCTCTGATGCAGTGGGCACACTCTCTGATGCAGAGGGCACACTCTCTTATGCAGAGGGCACACTCTCTGATGCAGTGGGCACACTCTCTGATGCAGAGGGCACACTCTCTGATGCAGAGGGCACACTCTCTGATGCAGAGGGCACACTCTCTGATGCAGAGGGCACACTCTCTGATGCAGAGGGCACACTCTCTTATGCAGAGGGCACACTCTCTGCTCAATGTTGTGCAGAGGGCACACTCTCTGATGCAGAGGGCACACTCTCTGATGCAGAGGGCACACTCTCTGATGCAGAGGGCACACTCTCTGATGCAGTGGGCACACTCTCTGATGCAGAGGGCACACTCTCTGATGCAGAGGGCACACTCTCTTATGCAGAGGGCACACTCTCTGATGCAGAGGGCACACTCTCTGATGCAGAGGGCACACTCTCTGATGCAGAGGGCACACTCTCTTATGCAGAGGGCACACTCTCTGATGCAGTGGGCACACTCTCTGATGCAGAGGGCACACTCTCTTATGCAGAGGGCACACTCTCTGATGCAGTGGGCACACTCTCTGATGCAGTGGGCACACTCTCTGATGCAGAGGGCACACTCTCTGATGCAGTGGGCACACTCTCTGATGCAGAGGGCACACTCTCTGATGCAGAGGGCACACTCTCTGATGCAGTGGGCACACTCTCTGATGCAGAGGGCACACTCTCTGATGCAGAGGGCACACTCTCTGATGCAGAGGGCACACTCTCTGATGCAGAGGGCACACTCTCTGATGCAGAGGGCACACTCTCTTATGCAGAGGGCACACTCTCTGCTCAATGTTGTGCAGAGGGCACACTCTCTGATGCAGAGGGCACACTCTCTGATGCAGAGGGCACACTCTCTGATGCAGAGGGCACACTCTCTGATGCAGAGAGCACACTCTCTGATGCAGAGGGCACACTCTCTGATGCAGAGGGCACACTCTCTTATGCAGAGGGCACACTCTCTGATGCAGTGGGCACACTCTCTGATGCAGAGGGCACACTCTCTGATGCAGTGGGCACACTCTCTGATGCAGAGGGCACACTCTGATGCAGAGGGCACACTCTTATGCAGAGGGCACACTCTCTGATGCAGTGGGCACACTCTCTGATGCAGAGGGCACACTCTCTGATGCAGTGGGCACACTCTCTGATGCAGAGGGCACACTCTCTGATGCAGTGGGCACACTCTCTGATGCAGAGGGCACACTCTCTGATGCAGAGGGCACACTCTCTGATGCAGAGGGCACACTCTCTGATGCAGAGGGCACACTCTCTGCTCAATGTTGTGCAGTGGGCACACTCTCTGTCCAACTTTGTGCAAGGGGCACACTCTCTGCCCCACTTTTTGTAAAGGGCACTCGCTCTATCCCATGATGTTCAAACGGCACACTCTGCTCGACTTTGTGCAGTGGGCATGCTCTCTGCCTGACCTTGTGCAAAGGTCACACCCTCCGTCTTTGTGCAGAAGTCACACTTTCTGTTAGACTTTGTCCAAAGAAGTATACTATTTGCCCGAATTTTGCAGAGGGCACACTCTAAGCCCCACCAAGTTGCAATCTGCCCGTTATTGGTTTACCAACGGCACCCCTAGGGTGCTGATAGTGTGTGCCACTGGTGGACCCCAATGTTCCTCCTGTGTCAGCAGCCGCCAGAGGCCTGATGATGGACTAATAGCCGATCGCAGTTGAACCTAAATCGGCTGCTAAAGGTGGACCCTCAGTGAGCAAGGGGACACTTGTGCCAGTAGTCCAGTAGTGGTAGCCCTCTGATGGCCCTGTCAGCCCTTCTTAGGCCGCTGCTGGACCACCATTGAGGGCACAAAAGTTTGTGCTAGTGGTTCGCTAGTGGACCAGTTGTTTGTTGTAGTGTCAAAATGTTGTGCACAAAAATTTGGTGTGTCCTCTCTCAAAGCTGTTGAAAGGTGATGTCGTACTGCTGAATAATATAGTAACAACTCTCAAAACATTCCAAGTTGATCTAGGAATGAACAAATGTTTCCCAAGCTAAATTTGGTATTTTCTTTTTAAACTGTTGTTGTACTGTACAAATAATGTTAAAACTAAGAGTACACCAAGTCTTGAAAACATTCCTTGGTCATGCAGTACCAATTGGATGAAGTGTTTATTATGGTGTCTATTATTTTGTTTGCAGATTATGGAGTGAATGAAGAGCATCAATGATGGACAACAGCTTTATTCAACTAAAGAGGTTTCTATCAAGATCAACCCAGATTGTTATGTTTTGGACTCCTATGCTTCACTCCTTCCTTGCAAGAGGTATGTTGAAACCATTTACTTAAAATGCCCCATTGCTTGTCATTGATTAGTGAGCTGCCAGTGGTGAACCGCAAACAAATGTCTACCCACTAACCAATGGTCCTCCTCTGTCAGCAGCGGACAGAGGACGGACTAATAGCTGACCCTTGTCGGAGGTGGATCCCGAGTGAGCGAGTTGACGCTTGTGCCAGCAGTCCACTTGTGGTAGTCCTCTGATTGTCCCTGTTGGCCCATCGTAGGCATACTCTCTGCCAAACATTGTCCGACGGGCATACTCTCTGTCCGAGTTTGCACAGAGGGCACATTTCTGTTTGTCTTTGTGCAAAGTGCACACTCTGTCCCGACTTTGTGCAAAGGGCACACTCTCTGCCTGCCCTTGTGCAATTGGCACAACCTGTGCCCGATTTGATGCAGATGGCACACTCTGCCCAACTATGTGCAAAGGGCAAAATCTCTGCCCAACTTTGTGCAGAAGGCACACTCTCTGCCCTACTTTGTGCCAAGGGCAAAATCTCTGCCTGACTTTGTGCAGAAGGCACACTCTCTGCCTGACTTTGTGCAAACTTAGCTGACCGTTGTCGGACCTAAGTGAGCTGCTGAAGGTAGACCCTCAGTGAGTGAGGGGACGCTCGTTTAGTTTTAGCTTTAGTTTTATTAGACTTAACACTGGCATAAAAATATAAAAATACAAATCAAGAAGCAAAATAGGAGGGAACAGGTGACCAGCACCTCTACAAAGCCGTACTGCCACAAAGAATGTCCCCTAATACCTACCCCACAGTTAAAAACCACCCGTCCCACTGTGAAAAAAAAGGGGAGGGGGCGCTTGAAGGCGGTACTGACAATAACAGATGACAATAAGATCAATGGCAATGTGACACCCAAGTGCAAACATCATCCGCTGCTGCCGGAACAACAACTGAGGGTACAACCGTTAGTGCCAGTGGTCCGCTAGTCGTAGACCTATGATGGCAGCCGATAGTGGACCATGTCTTTGATGTAACAGCCAATTTCTTTGACAAAGTGTTCATTACGGTGTGTCTTATTTTGTTTGCAGATGATGAAGTGAATGAAGAGAATCAATGATGAACAAAAGCTTTATTCAACTGAAGATGTTTCTATCAATGGTCAACCCAGACTGTTATATGTTGGACCGCTATGCTTCACTCCTTCCTTGCATGAGGTACATGTATGTTGAAACCATTCAGTTAAAATGCGCCATTGTTTGTTATCGGTCCCCCGTCAGTGAGCTGCCAGTGGTGAACCGCAAACAAATGTCTGCCCGCTGACCAACTGTCATCCTGTGTCAGCAGCAGCCACCAGAGGACCAATGATAGTCTAATAGCTCACCTATGTCGGACCCAAGTCAGCTGCTAAAGGTGGACCCCTAGTGGGGCTAGGGGACGCTTGTGCCAGCAGTCCACTAGTGGTAGCACTCTGATTGTCCCTGTTGGCCCGTCATAGGCATACTCTCTGCCAAACATTGTCCTCTTGGCATACTCTCTGCCCTACTTTGTGCAGAGGGCACACTCTCTGTCCGACAATGTGCATATGGCACAGTGTCTGCTCAACTTTTGTGCATAGGGTGAACTCTCTGCACAGGGCACACACTCTGCCCTACTTTGTGCATAGGGCAGGCTTGTGTCACAGGCATGTACTCTCTTCCAAAGTTTGCTGTGCTGCTTTTGGTTTTTTTACTTTAGGCTCACGTTGTTCCTTCAAATGTGGCACTGTTTATGAAATATGCCCAAACATTATGACACCCAATGAAATGTTAATAACAGTACATTTTATTGTATTTTGCAGGTTATTCACTGGTTGAAGAGCAGTCTCTATCAAGGACGAAAGCTTTCTTCATGAGAAGATGTTTCTATAAAGGTCAACCTGGATTGATATGTTTGGGATGGCTTTGCATCACTCCTCCCTTGACCGAGGTATGTTGAAACCTTTGACTTAAATTAACCCTTTGCATGTCATCTGTGAACTGCACAGATTTGTCAGCCCGCTCTGTGTCGACAGAGGAGCGAGGATGGACTATTAGCTGAATGTTGTCGGACCCAAGGCTATGTAGCACTGCTTAATATATACTGCAACCCACCCACATCACAGCGATACCTGCCAGACATTTTCCATGTGAGCCTGTGATTTTTTTGGTAATCGTGACGTTGTACTGCTGAACAATGTAACATCTCTCGGAACATTCCAAGGTGATCTAGGAATGTACTAATGTTTCCCAAACCAAGTTTGTTATATCCACGAAAAACCTTTTGGTTGTTTAAAGTAAAACTGGACCATGTCTTGAAAACATTGCATATTCATGCAGTACCATGTGGATGAAGTGTTTATTATGGTGTATCTTATTTTGTTCACAGATTTATGGAGTGAATGAAGAGTATCTTTTACAAACATGAGCTTCCTTTATCTGAAGATGTATCTGTCAAGATCAACCCGGATTGTTATGCTTTGGACTGCTATGCTTCACTCCTTCCTTGCATGAGGTATGTTTAAACCGTCACTTAAAATGCGCCTTTGCGTGTCATTGGTCCCCCAGGTACACACTCTGCCCTACTTTGTGCATAGGGCATACTCCCTGCCTGACTTTGTGCGGAGGGCACCATTCTCTGCCTGACTTTGTGCAAAGGGCACAAACATTTCATATCTGAGCCTGTGGACTCGTTTGTAATAGTGACGTCGTATGTTGTACTGCTGAAGAATGTAGTATTAAACATCTCTGGAAACTTTCCAAGTTGATCTAGGAATGTACTAATTGTTCCCCAAACCAGGTTTGTTATATTCCTCCAAACCTTTGATTGTTGTTTAAAAATCATGTTCAAACTAAAAGTGGGCCATTTCTTGAAAACTTCCATGCTCATGCAGTACCAATTGGATGAAGCATTTGTTATGGTGTATCTTATTTTGTTTGAGTGTAGCTGTTGAACTGCTGAAAATTGCTTTCCCTCGGCACAAGTATCGGAAGACTTGATGTCGAAACAAAGTTTATAAAAGTGTGTGTTATTTCTTTTGCAGATTGTTGAGTATTTGATGAAGTGAATGAAGAGCATCTATCACGGACCAAAGCTTTCTTCAACTGAAGATTTTTCTGTCAAGGTCAACCCGGATTGTTATGTTTAGGACCGCAATGCTTCACTCCTTCCTTGCATGAGGTATGTTTAAACCATTCACTTAAAATGCCCCATTGCTTGTAATTGATCCCTCGTCAGTGAGGTGCCAGTTGTGAACCTCAAACAAATGTCTGACCGCTGACCCGTTGGTCAGCAGCCACCAGAGGACCGATGATAGACCAATAGCTGAACGATGTTGGACCTGAGTCAGCTGCTAAAGGTGGACCCCTAGTGGGGCTAGGGGACGCTTGTGCCAGCAGTCCACTAGTGGTAGCCCTCTGATGGTCCCTGTTGGCCCATCGTAGGCATACTCTCTGCCTGACTTTGTGCAGTGGGCACACTCTCTGTCTGACTTTGTGCAAAGGGCACACTCTCTGTCCGACTTTGTGCAAAGGCCACAATTCTCTGCCTGACTTTGTGCAAAGGGCACAATTCTCTGCCCTACTTTGTGCATAGGGCACAATTCTCTGCCCTACTTTGTGCATAGGGCAGGACTCTCTGTCCCACTTTGTGCATAGGGCAGGACTCTCTGCCCTACTTTGTGCATAGGGCACACTCTCTGTCCTACTTTGTTCTGAGGGTACACTCTCTGCCCTACTTTGTGCATAGGGCACACTCTCTGTCCTACTTTGTTCTGAGGGTACACTCTCTGTCCGACTTTGTGCATAGGGCACACTCTCTGCCCTACTTTGTGCATAGGGCACACTCTCTGTCCGACTTTGTGCAGAGGGCACCATTCTCTGTCCGACTTTGTTCTGAGGGTACACTCTCTGCCTTACTTTGTGCATAGGGCACACTCTCTGTCCGACTTTATGCATAGGGCAGGACTCTCTGTCTGACTTTGTGTTGAGGGTACACTCTCTGCCCTACTTTGTGCATAGGGCACACTCTCTGTCCGACTTTATGCATAGGGCAGGACTCTCTGTCTGACTTTGTGCATAGGGCACACTCTCTGTCCGACTTTATGCATAGGGCAGGACTCTCTGTCTGACTTTGTGTTGAGGGTACACTCTCTGCCCTACTTTGTGCAATGGGAACACTCTCTGTCCGACTTTGTGCAATGGGAACACTCTCTGTTCAACTTTGTGCAGAGGGCACATTCTTTGTGCATAGGGTGAACTCCCTGTTCAACCTTTGTCATAGGGCAGGTTTCTGCCCTACTTTGTGCACAGGGCATACTCTCATATCTTCTTTCAATGTGTTTATTTCGGTGTATCTTATTTTGTTTGCAGATTATGGTCTGAATGAAGAGCATCTTTCACGGAAAAAAAAGCTGTCTTTATCAGAAGATGTTTCTGTCAAGGTCAGCCTGGATATATTTTGGACTGCTGTGCTTCACTCCTTCTTTGCATGAGGTATGTTGAAAACCATTCAGTTAAAATGCCCCATTAGTTATCATCGGTCCCCTGCTAGTGGTGAACTGCAAAGATTTGTGACGACAATCAACAGAGAAGAGGTGACCGTTGTTAGGTCCGAGTCTGCTGTTTCCAAAATGCCCCATTAGTTATCATCGGTCCCCTGCTAGTGGTGAACTGCAAAGATTTGTGACGACAATCAACAGAGAAGAGGTGACCGTTGTTGGGTCCGAGTCTGCTGTTTCCAAAGTAATGCATGTAAAAGTGTGCGTGTAGCTGTTGAACTCCTGAATATTGCTTTCGTGGTACAAGTGTAGAAAGACTCAGTGCCGAAACGTTATGATAATCTTAATGTTGCGATGAAGTTTCTAAAAGTGTTTGTTATTTCTTTTGCAGATTGTTGAGTAATTGATGAAGTGACTGAAGAGGATGTATCACGGACACAAGCTTTAATCAACTGAAGATGTTTCTATCAAGGTCAACCCGGATTGTTTTGGACCGCTATGCATGACTCCCTACTTGCATGAGGTATGTTGAAACCATTAAGTTAAAATGGCCCATTAGTTATCATCGGTCCCCTGCCAGTGGTGAACCGCAAAGATTTGTGATGACAACCAACAAAGAAGAGGTGACCGAGTCTGCTGTTTCAAAGTAATCAACGGCAAATAGTGCATGTCCTTATTGTAGCTGTTGAACTCCTGAATATTGCTTTCACTGGGCATAAGTATAGAAAGACTTGATGCAGAAACGTTATGGTTATCTCCATGTTGCAATGAAGTTTGTAATAGTGTGTGTTATTTCTTTTGCAGATTGTTGAGTAATTGATGAAGTGAATGAAGAGTATCTATCACGGCCACAAGCTTTATGCAAGTGAAGATGTTGCTATCAAGATCAACCCGGATCGTTCTGTTTTGGACCTCCATGCGTCACTCCTTGCACGAGGTATGTTGAAATTATTCAGTTAAAAATGCCCTATTAGTTATCATTGGTCCCCTGCTAGTGGTGAACTGCAAAGACATGCGGCGACAACCAACAGAGATGACCGTTGTTGGGTCTGCTGTTTCTAAAGTAACAGTTGAAAAATTGTGAGTTTATCTGTTGAACTCCTGAATATCGCTTTTTGCCAAAACGTGATGATTATCTTCGTATTGCAATAAATTTTCTAAATATGTGTGTTATTTCCTTTGCAGATTGTTGAGTAATCGAAGAGTTTGTTTCTATCAAAGAGATTGCAACGGATGACTCCGCGATCGTCAGATGTATTTTGGAAACGTAAACTGAACATAGTCGGCAAGGTGGCTGTTACCGGTGAACTAATAGTGGAATGCATTGTCTGATTATGATGTAGAACCTAAATATTGGTTGGAGTATTAATAATGATAGCATTACATAGGAGTATGATGACGATTAAGTTGATTACAGTAATTTTCCATTGTAATGATTGCAAGTAATGAGTACTAATAAAAAATGAATAAATAATGATGAATTATAAGCAAATGAAATGAGAAGTGTTGAATTTGTTGTGTGAAAATTTTAAATATATTTTAATGCGTTAGTAATGGTAAGAACAATTGAATGGAGAAGCATAAAATTCAGGGTGAATTATAATGGGTAAAGAAGTAGAAAAGAAAAAAAAGCGACGGTACACTATCCACGGCCATCTGTACAAGAATACCAACTGTCTAAAAAGCGACGGTACACTATCCACGGCCATCTGTACGGGAATACCAACTGTGTTAAAAGCGCGAGTACACTATCCACGGCCATCTGTACGAGAATACCAACTGTCTAAAAAGCGCGAGTACACTATCCACGGCCATCTGTACGAGAATACCAACTGTCTAAAAAGCGCGAGTACACTATCCACGGCCATCTGTACGAGAATACCAACTGTCTAAAAAGCGCGAGTACACTATCTATGGCCATCCCCTCCCACCATCCTAGCCATCCCCTCCCATCATCCTAGCCATCCCCTCCCACCATCCTAGCCATCCCCTCCCACCATCCTAGCAATCCCCTCCCGCCATCCTAGCCATCCCCTCCCACCATCCTAGCCATCCCCTCCCACCATCCTAGCCATCCCCTCCCACCATCCTAGCCATCCCCTCCCACCATCCTAGCCATCCCCTCCCACCATCCTAGACATCCCCTCCCACCATCCTAGCCATCCCCTCCCACCATCCTAGCCATCCCCTCCCACCATCCTAGCCATCCCCTCCCACCATCCTAGCCATCCCCTCCCACCATCCTAGCCATCCCCTCCCACCATCCTAGCCATCCCCTCCCACCATCCTAGCCATCCCCTCCCACCATCCTAGCCCGGGGGGATAGGGGGGCGGAGCCCCCCTGGGGCGGCGGGGCGGAGCCCCGCAGGATGCGCCCGAAGGGCGCGGCGATTTTTAATCCCTATTGTTCTCCGAAAAAAAATTTTTGGGGTATTTATAAGTGTTTCTCGTTTTATTTTTCTTTAATTTTCATTTTTATTTTATTTTATTTTATTTTATTTTATGTATGTATATATATATTATTATATTATTTAAAAAATTATTTTAAATTATTTGAAGTAGTTCCACCAAATCAGCAAGGAACTTTTGGAAAAGTTACTTGCTGATTTGGCGGAACTACTCCGGAAATTAGTCAGACTTGTGAAATAAAGTGCTAGGACATGAGTGAAAAGTAACAAGTTTATTGTAGTTTCAAAAAGTACATATTGTGAAACAAGTTAAAGACAGTAATTACAAATTAAGTTCTAAATTTAGGCAAAATTTAAATGCAAAATTAAAGAAAGTGTTTACAATACATGAAGGGAATTTTTCAATCAAAATTAAAGCAAATATTTTATAAACAAAATTCAAACACATTTTGGAACAGTTTGATGCAAATTTTAGCAAAGTTTGACGCCATTTGAAGCAAAGTATCTTGCAAAGTCTAATAAAATTTCTAGCAAAGTTTGACGCCATTTTTAAGCAAAATTTCGAGCAGATTTTGATGCAAATTTTTAGCAAAGTTTGACGCCATTTTAAGCAAAGTATCTTGCAAAGTCTAATAAAATTTCTAGCAAAGTTTGACGCCATTTTTAAGCAAAATTTCGAGCAGATTTTGATGCAAATTTTTAGCAAAGTTTGACGCCATTTTAAGCAAAGTATCTTGCAAAGTCTAATAAAATTTCTAGCAAAGTTTGACGCCATTTTTAAGCAAAATTTCGAGCAGATTTTGATGCAAATTTTTAGCAAAGTTTGACGCCATTTTAAGCAAAGTATCTTGCAAAGTCTAATAAAATTTCTAGCAAAGTTTGACGCCATTTTTAAGCAAAAATCTTGTGAAAGTTTTCCACCATTTTCAGCAAAGTTTCTAGCACAGTTGGACCCAGTTTCTAGCATATAGTTTCTTACATTCAAAATTAACACAAATTTTTAAACAAAACTCAAACACATTTTGATGCAATAGCCAAGCCAAGTTTGATGCAATTTGAAGCAAAGTTTCTTGCATGTTTTAGCAAAGTTTGACGCCATTTTAAGCAAAGTTTTTAGCAGAGTTTGACGCCATTTTTAGCAGAGGTATCTTGCAAAGTCTAAAGAAATTTCTAGCAAAGTTTGACGCCATTTTTAAGCAAAATTTCGAGCAGATTCTGATGCAAATTTTTAGCAAAGTTTCACGCCATTTCAAGCAAAGTATCTTGCAAAGTCTAATAAAATATCTAGCAAAGTTTGACGCAATTTTTAAGCAAAATTTCGAGCAGATTTTGATGCAAATTTTTAGCAGAGTTTGACGCCATGTTTAGCAAAATTCTTGGGAAAGTTTAACACCATTTTCAGCAAAGTTTCTAGTTTGACACAGTTTCTAGCATATAGTTTCTTACATTAAAAATTAACACAAATCTTTAAACAAAATTCAAACACATTTTGATGCAATAGCCAAGCCAAGTTTGATGCAATTTGAAGCAAAGTTTCTTGTAAATTCTAGCAAAGTTTGACGCCATTATTAAGCAAAATTTTATGCAATTTCAGCAAAGTTTGACGCCATTTTATACAAAGTTTGTAGCAATTTTTAGCAAAGGTTTTGGCCATGTTAAGCAGCATGTTAACACCTTTTTTTTTTTTTTTTTTCTAGCAGCAAGTTTTATGCAATTTTCAGCAGAGTTTGACACAATTTTCAGCAAAGTAAAGTTTCTAGTAAAGTTTTTGGCATAGTCTCTTGTAATCAAAATGATCATGCATTTTATTAAACAAATGATATGCAAATATTAAGGAAATCTTGATGCAATACCCAAGTTTGACGCAATTTTGATGCAATTTCTAGCAAAGGTTTACGCTATTTTATGCAAAGTTTTTAGCACAGTTTCTTGTAATCAAAATTAACACACACTTTCTAGCAAAGTTTGGTGCTGTTTTAACAAACATTTCTAGCAAAGTTTAACGCCATTTTCAGCAAAGTTTCTTGCCATTCTTAGCAAAGGTTAAAAGCCATTTCTAGCAAATTCGATACAAATCCAAACATTGTTGGATGAAATTTTTACAAATATATAGACATTAAATGTTTAAAGTTTTACTTTCAAATCTTGGACTGCAACAGTTCATCTCTTCAACAGCAAGTTCTTGGGTTGATGACGAACCAGAACCACAACACATTTGCAAGTCAGCATTGTTCAATATCACCTGTATGATAGACAATAGAAATCAGTTAACAATGAAGCAAACTGTTGTACCCAGTGTATAATTAATGCACACAATGCCTACTGAAAAGAGGCAAAGTTTCAATTTCTAGCAAGGTTTTTTGGAAATTGTTCAGCAATATTATAACACAAGTTTCCACAAAATTTGATGCAAATCCAAACAAATTTAAAGCAAAGTTTTATGCAATTGCTGGCAAATGTTTAGCGGAATTTTTAGATGCAAAGTTTCAACCAAATATAATTGCAGATTGCAGCAAAAGCCATTTCAAACAAATTAAAATGCAAACTGAGGAGATGTTTCAATGAAAGTTCAATCAAGTGCAAATGAAGCAGAAGCAAAAGCAATTTCAGCCAAATATATAAAGAAGGTGTAGTAAGCATAAATGCAGATCGCAGCAATAGCAAATTCAACCAAAACAAGTCTGCACCAAAGTTTAACAATATTTCAATCAAATTCAAATGCAATTTGCAGTTATGTTTCAAAGCAGTAATGTTATCTCAGCCAAAGATAAATGCAACTAGCACAAATTTAACTGTTGTTTGCAGCAAACTTTTATACAAGTTCAAACAAATTCAGACGCAATCTGTGGTCATGTTTGAAAGCCGTTTCAAAGTAATTTAACTTCATTAAAATGCAAGTGGCAGCAAAAGCAATTTCAACAAAATAATAATGCAGTTTGTAGCAAAAGTTTTTACAAGTTCAAAAAAATTCAGAAGCAATCTGTGGTAATGTTTGAAAGCTATTTGAAAGTAATTTAACTAAATTTAAATGCAAATGGCAGCAAAAGCAATTTAAACCAAAAAAAAAGGAATTGTAGCAGAAGTTTTAACAAGATCAAACAAATTTGATGTGGTAATGTTTGAAGGCGATTTCAAAGTAATTTAACTCGAATGCAAGTGGCAGCAAAGTTTTGAAAATTGCAGCAAAGTTTTGAAGTATTCAACCAATTTCAAATGCAATATATGTGGTAATGTTTCAACGCAATATCAGCAAAGTGTAAATGCAGTTCACAGCAATAGAAATTCAACAGAGAAAAAAAAGCATTGAAGCTTAAACAATTCAAATAAGTTCAAATGCATATTGTAGTGATGTTTCAATGCAAAGATAAAAAGCATAGCAATTTCGACCAAACACAAATGCAGCAATACAAATTTCAAACAAGAAAAAAACCCAGTTTGCAGCCATGTTTTAAAGCAATCTAAAGCAGTTTCCAGCGGTAGCAATTTTAACCAATTATTAAATATAAATGCAGTTTGTAACAAAGTTTAACACTAAATGCAATATGTGGTTAGGTTTGAAAGCAATGTCAGCCCAATATTAATATAGGTTGGTGCAAAGTAAAACAACAAAATAAAAAAAACCTCAAGTGCAAAATCTGGTTATGTTTCAAAAGTAATTTCAAACTAATCGCGTTCACATGCGCATGGCAACGAGCAAGTTTGGCAAATATAAATGCAGTTCGCAGCAAATAAAAATAACAAAATCAATCTGGAGTTATGTTTCAAAGCAATCTCGGCCAAATATAAATGGTTGACAAGTTTAAAGAAACTTCAAACATTACTAAATGCAATTTGCGGTATTTTTCAAAGCAATTTCAATTTAACGTATATGCAGTAAAAGCAATGTCAAGCAAATATAAATGCAATTTGTTGCAAGTTTAAAAACAATTTGATGCACATTGTGTGATGTAAAAAGAAGTATAACTTACAATGTTTTGAAGTTGGATTCGGGCGGACATCCTTCGGGCAGACATCCTTCAGGGCAGAGGGTCGGCTGAAATTGAACAAGAAATTACATGGTCAATCTCATTGCAATTCAATACATTTGTACAATCTCACTAAAGCATAGTCAAATCACAGAACATTTTGGTCACAAGTCGGCCAGAAAAAAACAGTTTAGTATGCAATTACAGTCGCAGCATTAGCAGTTTCAACTAAATTGTAAAAAATTCAAACAAAAATAATGCAAATTGTGGTAATGTTTCAGAGCAATTTCAGCTAAATATAAATGCACTTTGCAGCCAACACCATCAAGCTCAGAGAAAAGTACAGTGAATGATATTGCAAATAACAAGTACATTTAATTGTGATATACTTGTACAACTTCACTGAAGAGGCATTGTAGGTAATTATAAATTGACAAGCTTGACAGCAAAGAGCAGCAATTTCAGACATTAATGAATGCAAGTGGTCACAAAGTGTTAAGACATTTGTCAAAAAATTGGTTGCAAAGTTTCAAATTGGTTGCAGAGTTTCAAGATATTTCATTCAAGCAAATGCAATGGTAGTAAAAAGTGTTTAAAATATTACAGAATAGACAAGTTGATATATTGAATGCTACACTTGAGTACGGTACGAGAAAGAAAGTATAGATGTTTAAACTATTGAAGAAAAGACAAGTTGATATAAGGAATGAGGAGAGAAACTTACATGTTGGTGTAGCTTGGGTGTCAATGGTACGGGACTGAGACCACTAAGGACCCAAAGGTTGACATCATCATGCTCAGAACATCAAGAGCATCGGCAAGGCACCTTCCACGACCAGCATCAGAACAAGAATGAAACCAATGGCCCAAGGACCTGGCATTTTATACGGTCTCCGCACGGTGGAGCGCCCTCTTCCACACAAAGGACACCTTTTCAAAACGGGCGTTTTCGAAAACCAGCTGTCTGCAATACAAGGTAAAGAAGTTAACTTCATTTGAAACCCAGGCTATTTTTAGAGTAACTTCAATAGGATTAAAGTGGTAAACGGTTGCAGCTCTTGTTCAACCTTTCCGACCGAGCGCCAGACATACTCAAACACAATGCTCTTTTCATTGCAGTAATGGGTGGGAGTTCACCACTGAATTATTCAGAGGCATCCTAAATATGCTGTTCTTTAAACTGATTGGTCACTTAGATCACGGAGCTGTTGAATTATTCAGAAGCATCCTAAAGCTGCTGTTCTTTAAACTGATTGGTTAGATCTGGGAGCTGTTGAATTATTCATTCGCAAACTAAGCTGCTGTTCTTTAAACTGATTGGTTTTATCTGGGGAATGTTGGACCATTCAGCGGACACCCGGGAACAAGTTCATAAATAATTTTAAGTTCGCTGTGCGGCGCGGCAAGCATTTGGAGTTGTGTTTTGTTATACATTGCAACAACTTGTTAAGACGTGATGACATTGGATGGCGCGGTGGAATCCTTTAATGATGATGTCATAATTAACAAGTAATCAATTACTATATAAATTATTATGACTTATTCAGGACAAAATCAATAATTTCAAACTATCTAAAACGTTGTGGGGTGTACACAAAATTAAACATCGTCTCCGTTTTACAATTATTTATAAATTGTTCGGGGGGGGGGGGGGTGCGTTTTTTGATAGCTCTCCCAAAATACTATGTAGCAACATAATGAATAAATACATAAATTAGTGCCAGGGCTTGTTACAGAAGCGATGGCCTTTTTGTTTCACTTTGGGGTTTTTTTTTGTATAGAAGTGCCGCTGCTTTGTTAACATGTTCTTAGAGCACGACCGAGGGTGGGCTGGCAGGGCCCTCGCCCGGCTGGGTTGGGGGCCGCGGGTTGGGGGCCGCTGCACGGGGCTCTGACTTGGTGCAAACACGGTCTTCTCGGACATGTCGGAGCAAGGCAAAGTAGGCACAGTAGATACAAGTTTGTCCTGTATGTTTTTCTCGAGTTGTGTTTCAAAGCGAGGGGTGGGTGAATACTGTTTTCCGGTACATGAAATCTGTTGTACTTGAGTTCTATTTTAGTTTTGCAACAAGGATTGTTTGTGGTAAAGAAGATGGTTGAATGATAAACGTTCGTACCCCCAAATAACCTTGCTATTGTCCGTGCGTAGCGGGAACGAAACAGTAGCAACCGCAAAGATCAAATTTGTCGGCCACGTTTTCACATCAAAGACCAGCGTGCCGCACATTGGCCGCAACATGTAAATGTATTACATCAATAGATTCGATGTTTTGTTATACATTGTAACAACTAGTTTTCACGTGATGATGTTCTAAAGTTTCTTGGCTTGGTTTGTTTACAAAAATAGCGCCCGCTGCGGCGAGGAGCAAGCAGTGTAAAACATCATAATTCACCACGAATTCGATACAATTAATTGATAATAAACCGAAAAATCGTGAATTTAAAGGGAATTTTTCACAGCAACCCTTGACTACTGAAATTCAAGCTTTGGTGTTGTTATTTTTCCCCAGTATATTGTCAGACATACCCCCATGTGTTGACTGTGAAAAAGTTGATGAAATGGTGACATTTGAAAAAAATTTCTAAAAGCAACTATTAGGGTTTTCAATGTGCACTAGACAGAATGAAAACTTGAAATCATGAAAGTACATATCACCTCATATTCGAGAAAATTAATTGATACAAACAGAAATATCGTGAACTGATGAATGCAACCTTTAACTTATGAAAATATCACAATGTTCAATTTAGCTTGGGACAGGGAGAGGAAAGTTTGTTCACATAATGTTCAAATACTGGTCTTTGCCAATTACCACAGTTTACAATACTTTAATCCCACTTGAACTGCATGGTTTTGGCAGGGGGATGTCACCTACTCAGGCATGATATTTTTACTACTTTGATCCGATTTCAAGTTAATATTTTGCCCTTGGAAAATTCTGAAAAACTGTGATTAAATAGCATGAAATGTCTGGTGAAGAATTGACTCCCTCTGAGGAAAGAGGTAAATTCTCACACAAATATCGGAATCTGAGAAAGACTTCAGTCCTGAAGCCTTACTCATTTGTGCAACAAGGGTATTTTTTCTTTAGTATTTTCTGGCAATTTCGATGACCGATTGAGCCAAAATTTTCACAGATTTGTTATTTTATGCATTAGTTGGAAACACCAAGTGAGAATACTGGTCTTTGATAATTACAAACGTGTCCAGTTGCCTTTAAGATCTGTTGGCTAAAATTCATTTGACATTCATAGCCATTCACATGTTGGGGTGCAAGCTTATAAGGTACTAACGTAATTATTACACATAATGTAACATATTTTTTAAAGTGCATAGTGTAGCTGTGAAGTGTCCCAAGCGTCCTATATGTATTAATAGAGGACTCCTATGTTACATTTTGGAGTGTCAGATCAGATTATAAGCAATATACAGTATGGCAAGATCTATTATGTGCGATAGCCCCTATAAAGTAGCGTACAATAATTGTTTCAGGTGAAGACAATCTTTTTAAAATGGTCAACATAATCCCTTTCAAATGGTCTAAAACCCATAGACCCTTTACACCCATTAAACTCTATGTTCCCAAAACTTGTCTGGCAAGTTACGAAGACCGTGCCTTTTCCCAGCTGCACACCAATGTGGTACAAAACTATAAAACCTACCTTACATGTAGTTGCATGTAAACTACAGCATGGTGGCCATTTTGGCAGCCTGGTTAACTTTCCAACTTTGCAGAATATTTTTTGAACAGCGTTTGTGCATATTGGCTATTGATAAGTTGAGCCTAACTTTTCGCAGGTGTGTATTCATGTACACTTGGTTCATTCACAGAACATACAAATACTATTCTTTGACAACTACTGCAGTTTACATATGCTTTAATTCCACTGGAACTTGGCCAACTATTCAGGCATGATAATCTTCCTATTTTTGTCCAATTTCAAATAAACATTTTGCCCTTGGAAAAATCTGGGAAAATGTGACAAAATATAGCCTGAAATGTCTGGTCAGGCATAAACCATTTGTAAATGTAGTCAGCCCTTGAAATATCCAACTCTTTTCCAAGGACTCAATATCATGCCTGGCTATGTTTCGTTTCAACTGTATTGGATCATAAACCAAAGGAGAGAGATACAACCGAAGATCTTGCAAAAAACAAATACAAGACTTACCCGCAGTGAAGAAAGTTGACTTCACTCAGAGAGGCAGCTCAGTATCTCCTTCATGATGTAACATCAGTCAATGGCAACAGTCAAATAACTTCTTGAAAAGAATGTCTGCAAAAGTATGAAAACATGAAAAGCTGTTAATAATTGATCTAAGATGCATGACCTTTCTTATTAACTTACTGATTTCAATCAATATTTCCATCATGATGCACCTTAGATTTTTTTTTTTTATTTTGATACATTGTAAGATCAGAGTGTTTTTGGTTTGTTTTAACACAAATAACACTTTTGAGGTATGCCAAAATTAATATGAAACAATTGGGTTTGGATAAATTTGTCTGCAACAATAACAAGTGATTTTTATATAGCGCTTTATCACAGCCCAAAAGGCGTATCAAAGCACTTCTTACACTATTACCCTATTACCCCGGTCACTGGGCCATATATTTCATTCCTTAAACCATCTCAGCTCCCTGGGGAGTATACAGCCGGTGCTGCGAGTTACCGCGCTCCAAGCTAATCATCCATATAAACCATCTCTGCCCTCACAGGTACCCATTTTACCCCTGGGTGGAGAGAAGCAAGTGGTTAACTGTCTTGCTCAAGGGAATTTAGTTTGGTGTGCTACATATTTGGCAGCATTGGCTGTATACTCCCCAGGGAGCTGAGATGGTTAAAAAAATGATATAAATGGCCCAATGACCAGGAGGTAATAATGTCCTTATCTAAGAGTAGTACTATTACTGCGTAATGTTGAGTTGTCAAAGGAGAGAGATACAACCAAAGTGCATGGAATAAATTAATGCAAGACTTACCATCAGTGAAGAAAGTTGAGTTCACTCAGAGAGGCAGCTCAGTATCTCCTTCATGATGTAACATCAGTCAATGGCAACAGGCAAATAACTTCTTCAACAAGATGTCTAGACAAATATGAAAATATGAAGATTTGTGTAAACATTTATTAAAGATGCATGACGTGTCTTGTAAACTGGCTGATTTCAATCAATATTTCCATCAATATTTCTATCATAACACAACTTTTGCAAAACCAAGTAGTTTGTAGGATTTGAAACTTTGCATATTGGAAGTTCGATCCAGAAAGGTTTGAGATGGGTTTGGGTAGTTCTGAAAAGGAGTAGTTTTGGTTTGTGTTGGTTAACACTAAGTAGAAAGCTTTTTGGGTTCAGACTCGTCCCACAAATTGAGGCACTTCTGCAGAGAAGACTTGTTCTGTAAGGAGAGGGGGGGGGGGTGGCCCTCAAAGCTATATAAATGATCCATAAGTAAGGTTAGTAAACTGTTCAAAAGAGGTTTCTCCTACTAATTTATATGTACTGGCTTGTCCGTGGCAGAGAAGTTTATTGCATTTGACACAAGCTCGGATTCGTCAGGCTCCTGACAACGAATAGAGAAGGCGAGGCAAACAGTTCAGACTAATTTTATCATCTTATAAGAGAAGGTGAAGATGATTATGAATCTGGATATGGGTCGAATCCAGGTCATGATGCTTGTATCCTTGGGCAAGACACTTCAGTATAGTTGTTTCTCCGAATCCAGGAGTAAATGGGTACCTGTAAGGGCTTAGATTGGTTTAGCTTGGTGTGCTACATACTTGTCAGGACAGGCTCTATACTTCCAAGGGAGCTGAGATGGTTTATGGAATGAAATAAATGCCCCAGTAACCAGGGGTTATAATGTTCGAAGCACAATGATAATTTCTTTTAAAAAATGCTCTATATAAGAGTTGGTATTATTACTGGGTTGTGTAGAGGTGAGAGTTGAATAAATGCAAGACTTACCCGCAATGAAGAAAGTTGACTTCACGCAGAGAGTCAGCTCAGTATCTCCTTCATGATGTAACATCAGTCAACGGCAACAGTCAAATAACTTCTTGAACAAGATGTCTGCAGAAATATGAAAAATAAAGAGTCGTAAAGGAACATTACAAAATTCGTTTTTTGCTAACATAACAGTTGCTGACAGTGTACTACACTTTTGAAAAGCCTGTAGAAGTTTGGGACTGATCAGCCATCTTGGTCACGAGAAAATAGTATAAATGAATGATTACACATTTTGAATGACATCGATTAAAAGAAGAAAACGCTCAAGGAGCAATCAACCCTACAAGGGATATTAGTTTTATTTATTTCTCATTAAATATGACATTTCAGACAAACATATTTCAAGGGAAGTTTTCTTCATCAGTAGACCATTTTTATATAACACAAGCAGATCCTTGCCATTTGTTTGGAGGATTGTGCGTCGCGTGATAGCAAATAAAAGTACCATTGCACGCTGCCAGCGTGCAATGGTACTTTTCAGATGGAACGAAAAAGCTGAGTAAAAACATCACTCAAAGCTGAGTAAATAGTGCCGTCACGTTGATGACCTACAGTGGCTGGAGTATAGCAGTGAGTTTACTAATCAGTGCAACTAGTGCCACCACATGGATGACCTACAGTGGCTGGAGTGTAGCTGTGAGTTTACTAATCAGCGCAAATGGTGCCGTCACATGACTGACCTACAGTGGCTAGAGTGTAGCAGTGAGTTTACTAATCAGTGCAACTAGTGCTGTCACATTGATGACCTTAAGTGGCTGGAGTGTAGCTGTGAGTTTACTAATCAGTACAACTGGTGCCGTCACATGACTGACCTACAGTGGCTTGAGTGTAACAGTGAGTTTACTAATCAGTGCAACTAGTGCCGTCACATGAATGACCCACATAGGCTGCAGTGTAGCAGTCAGTTTACAAATCAGTGCAACTGGTGCCGTCACATGACTGACCTACAGTGGCTGGAGTGTAGCAGTGAGTTAACTAATCAGTGCAACTAGTCCCATCTCATGGACAACCTATAGTGGCTGGAGTGTAGCTGTGAGTTTACTCATCATTGCAACCAGTGCTGTCACATGGTAACCTACAGTGGCTGGAGTGTAGCAGTGAGTTTACTGACCAGGGGTAACAATGTCCCAATAAAAAGTAGGTAATGTTACTACAGAGTGTAGAGTTGTCTGAGGAGAGAGATATGGAACAATTATTATACATGACTTACCAGCAGTGAAGAAAGTTGAGTTCACTCAGAGAGGCAGCTCAGTATCTCCTTCATGATGTAACATCAGTCAATGGCAACAGTCAAATAACTTCTTGAAAAGAATGTCTGCAAAATTTGAATGATGAAGAGCTGTTTATAATTGATCAGAGATACATGACATGTCTTGAAAACTGGTTGATTTCAATCCATATTTCAACCATGGTACAACTTTGATTTGTAAATGTTGATGCTTTGCAAAACCAAGTGCTTTTATTTAGTTTGTGTAACACTCTGTATTGTCCACTGACTGCAAGTAGAAAATTGTTGTGATACAAATTCATCCTAAAAATGTATGCACTTCTGCAGAATCGATATATGTTCTCTAGAAGGGGGGGGGGGTTGACGTAACAATCTGAATGATCACTTAGTGAGATAAGAAAGGTTTGAAAGAGATTTTCTGCTAATTCCTATGTATTGGCATGTCATAGCCAAGCTGTATAGTGCATCAGATTCAAGTTCTGATGGCTGAGTGGTCAGGTGATCAGGGTGTGGGTTCAAATCCTGGTCATAAAACTTGTGTCCTTAAGCAAGACACTAAACTAGAATCGCTTCTCATTACCCAAGGGTAACAATCTTAACTAACCATTTCTTGTTTTATATAAGTGTTATAAATTGAACCAATTAACTTGTGGTACTAGAGCGAGACACTCGTCTATAATTGCTTCTCTCCACCCAGATGTAAATGGTGCCATCACATGAATGACCTACAGTGGCTGGAATGTAGCAGTGAGTTGACTAATCAGTGCAACTAGTGCCACCACATGGATGACCTACAGTGGCTGGAGTGTAGCTGTGAGTTTACTCATCAGTGCAACTAGTGCCGTCACATGACTGACCTACAGTGGCTTGAGTGTAGCAGTGAGTTTACTAATCAGCGCAACTGGTGCCGTCACATGACTGACCTACAGTGGCTGGAGTGTAGCTGTGAGTTTACTAATCAGCACAACTTGTGCTGTCACCGGGATGACGTACAGTGGCTGGAGTGTAGCAGTGAGTTTACTAATCAGTACAACTTGTGCCGTAACACGGATGACCTACAGTGGCTGGAGTGTAGCAGTAAACTGATCAGCGCAACTAGTGCCATCACATGAATGACACACATAGGCTGCAGTGTAGCAGTGAGTTTACAAATCAGTGCAACTGGTGCCGACACATGACTGACCTACAGTGGCTGGAGTGTGGCAGAAAATTTACTTATAAGCACAACTGGTGCCGTCACATGGATGACCTACAGTGGCTGTAGTGTAGCAGTGAGTTTACTAATCAGTACAACTTGTGCCGTCACATGGATGACCCACAGTGGCTGGAGTGTAGCAGTGAGTTTACTCATCAGTGCAACTATAGTGCCGTCACATGGATGACCTACAGTGGCTGGAGTGTGGCAGAAAATTTACTCATAAGCGCAACTGGTGCCGTCACATGGATGACCTACAGTGGCTGTAGTGTAGCAGTGAGTTTACTAATCAGTACAACTTGTGCTGTCACACGGATGACCCACAGTGGCTGGAGTGTAGCAGTGAATTTACGAATCAGTGCAACTAATACCGTCCCATGAATGACCCACAGTGGCTGGAGTGTAGCAGTGAGTTTACTAATCAGTACAACTTGTGCCGTCACACGGATGACCCACAGTGGCTGGAGTGTAGCAGTGAGTTTACGAATCAGTGCAACTAATACCGTCCCATGAATGACCCACAGTGGCTGGAGTGTAGCAGTGAGTTTACTAATCAGCACAACTTGTGCTGTCACCGGGATGACGTACAGTGGCTGGAGTGTAGCAGTGAGTTTACTAATCAGTACAACTTGTGCCGTAACACGGATGACCTACAGTGGCTGGAGTGTAGCAGTGAGTTTACTAATCAGTACAACTTGTGCTGTCACACAAATGACCTACAGTGGCTGGAGTGTAGTAGTGAGTTTACTAATCAGTAAAACTTGTGCCGTCACATTGATGACCTACAGTGGCTGGAGTGTAGCAGTGAGTTTACTCATCAGTGCAACTATAGTGCCGTCACATGGATGACCTACAGTGGCTGGAGTGTAGCAGTGAGTTTACTCATCAGTGCAACTAGTGCCGTCACATGGATGACCTACAGTGGCTGTAGTGTAGCAGTGAGTTTACTCATCAGTGCAACTATAGTGCCGTCACATGGATGACCTACAGTGGCTGGAGTGTGGCAGAAAATTTACTTATCAGCGCAACTGGTGCCGTCACAAGGGTGACCTATAGTCACTGGAGTGTAGCAGTGAGTTTACTAATCAGTGCAACTAGTGCTGTCACACGGATGACCTACAGTGGCTGGAGTGTGGCAGTGAGTTTACTAATCAGCACAACTTGTGCCGTCACCCGTATGACCTACAGTGGCTGGAGTGTAGCAGTGAGTTTACTAATCAGTGCAACTAGTGTTGTCACATTGATGACCTTCAATGGCTGGAGTGTAGCAGTGAGTTTACTAATCAGTACAACTTATGCCGTCACATGGATGACCTACAGTGGCTGGAGTGTAGCAGTGAGTTTACTAATCAGTGCAACTAGTGTTGTCACATTGATGACCTTCAGTGGCTGGAGTGTAGCAGCGAGTTTACTAATCAGTACAACTTATGCCGTCACATGGATGACCTACAGTGGCTGGTGTGTAGCAGTGAGTTTACTAATCAGCGCAACTAGTGCCGTCACATGAATGACCTGCAGTGGCTTGAGTGTAGCAGTGAGTTTACTAATCAGCGCAACTAGTGCCGTCACATGAATGACCCACAGTGGCTTGAGTGTAGCAGAGAGTTTACTAATCAGTACAACTTGTGCCGTCACATTGATGACCTACAGTGGCTGGAGTGTAGCAGTGAGTTAACTAATCAGTACAACTAGTGCTGTCACATTGATGACCTACAGTGGCTGGAGTGTAGCGGTGAGTTTACTAATCAGTGCAACTATTGCTGTCACATGGATGACCCACAGTGGCTTGAGTTTAGCAGTGAGTTTACTAATCAGCGAACTGGTGCCGTCACATGACTGACCAACAGTGGATGGAGTGTGGCAGAAAATTTACTTATCAGCGCAACTGGTGCCGTCACAAGGGTGACCTATAGTGACTGGAGTGTAGAAGTGAGTTTACTAATCAGTGCAACTAGTGCTGTCACACGGATGACCTACAGTGGCTGGAGTGTGGCAGTGAGTTTACTAATCAGCACAACTTGTGGCGTCACCCGTATGACCTACAGTGGCTGGAGTGTAGCAGTGAGTTTACTAATCAGTGCAACTAGTGCTGTCACATTGATGACCTTCAGTGGCTGGAGTGTAGCAGTGAGTTTACTAATCAGCGCAACTAGTGCCGTCACATGAATGACCTGCAGTGGCTTGAGTGTAGCAGTGAGTTTACTAATCAGCGCAACTAGTGCTGTCACATTGATGACCCACAGTGGCTTGAGTGTAGCAGAGAGTTTACTAATCAGTACAACTTGTGCCGTCACATGGATGACCTACAGTGGCTGGAGTGTAGCAGTGAGTTAACTAATCAGTACAACTAGTGCTGTCACATGGATGACCTACAGTATAGGAGTGAACTTACTAATCAGTGCAACTAGTGCTGCTACAGTTCAGCGCTTTAACTTTTATCATACTATGTCTGTTTGAATGATCCGAGTTCAGATTATCGCCACTACATAACGACACTGGACACTATTGGTAATTGTCAAAGACCAGCCTTCTCACTTGGTGTATCTCAACATTTGCATTAACAAACCTGTGTCAATTTTGGCTCTATTGGCAATTGGTCAGAAAAGTTGTGAGATAATGATGGCAGAAAAAACACCCTTATTTTTGAAACCTCAAAGTCCAATTCTGAGGTCTCGAAATCAAATTCATGGAAAATTAGTTCTTTCCCGAGAACTACATCACTTCAGAGGGAGCCGTTTCCTCACAATGTTTTTATACTATCAACAGCTCCCCATTACTCGTTACCAAGTAAGGTTTTATGCTTGAGTAATTACCAACATTGTCCACTGCCTTTAATCAGCTCCCTTTAATAAGACCTACAATGTACATACCTCAGATGATGAGTTGACATTCCTCCTTCTTGAAATCCCAAGAGTGACAATGAGATGCCAAGTGCGGCCGGGCAAGGAAAATTCCAATATCAGAATCGTAAGAAACTCACAGCCAAAGAATTGAGTCAGATGAGTCCTACACAAAGAAGTAAATACTTGCTGTAAATATAAACCTTTAAGGACTTTGCATCAAGGGCTCCTGATCTCCTTATACACTATTTCTGTCTTTGCTGAGCAATTCTGCTCTGTGCTAAGCATATATCTACACACCAGGGCCTACTTTTATAAAGCTGTTAGGCAGGAGAACTCTGCTTTAAACAAATCTTGGCTTAGCAATTTTTTTCTGTGGTTAGCAAGTTTTCGTGTTTACATGCTGTATTAAGAAAGGCCAAGGGCCCAATTTCATGGCTTTGATTATCGCCGGATTGTGCACTCAGGATCAATATTCTTCACTTACTGTACATGTAAAACCACAAAAATTCTGCACAAGCTGTGCAAGCGCAAAATGCCTAGATTGAGTACTCATGTGCACAAGCAAAAAGTTGCTAACAGGTGAAACTCGCTCGACTTGTGAGCAGAATTCCTTGCTTTGTAAGTATCGAATCTTTACATAAGTTAAGCAGCGAGTCATGAAAATGGGCCCTATTACCTCTCTGTTTGCTGATATGAGTAATATATTTTGTGGTGCCCAGTATTCTTTACTAACAAGGGCCCCCAGTGTGTCATTAATTTTTGGATATCTGCAAAAAGACCTTAACAGGTGCCAAACCAAAACATGTTTGCTTTCGTGTTATCTACTGAGGTTTAGTAGAATGCAAAAGGTACATGTAGGTGTCGATCGTAGCGTCGTACATCAAAACAAAGTTTTTTTTCTGCAATAGTAAGCACAACAAAGATGTTTATGCATATGGGCCCTGGGTGTGGGTTCAAATCCCGGTCATGGCACTTGTGTTCTTGAGCTTCACTATAATTGGACTTAATCGGGTATCTGCTAGGGTATAGGTTCATGTTGCGATTGAAAAAGCCTGATATTGGCCGGTAGCTAGAGTTAGTATACAAATATAGACTGCTTCGAGTGCTATGGTTAAAACTATGACTCCCGAGGTGATCTCCGGAGCGTTCTATTTTCCCGAGGTGAAGCCGAGGGAAAAAAGAATGCTCCGGGGATCACCGAGGGAGTCATAGTTTAAACCATTGCACGAGTAAAAGCAGCCAATGTTTGTTTTATAACACCCCAAACCTTTCTAAATAATGTACAGACTTTACAGACCTGAATGCTACAATCCCACACGACGCGAATACAGATTGCAAAAATTTTACTGTGCTGCATGTAGCGTCATGTAATCCGAAATGGTTACAGACTATTAATTTATCATCCTCGTACAAGCAACGGATGTCTGGGTACTGCACGCCGTGTGCTAGTCTTTCGGACTAGCGCACGGCAAACTGATGCACTTTCACACGGCCGTCGTCTAGCAAAACTAAGACATATCATGTGATGTGCTCTATACCAATGAAAAGGCAGAATATTGGTACTGGGTGTTATAATTGAATCTAGCAGGGGGTTATGTATGGATGGGTCAAATACAATCAGAACATACTGATCGAAATGTCAAGTTATTTTACAACAGCGCCCAATTTCCACTAAACCGTAAGCAAATAATCGGCGCTTGTGGGAGAAGGGAATTCCGTGATTACGGCAATAGTATTTCACAGGTTAGCAGGAATATGTGGCTTGCGCTCGTGCATACTCTATGTTATTAGGCATTCTACACTTAAACAGCTAGCGCTGGGATTCAGCACTTGCACATAAGCAGAGAATGGTGATTGTTATATGTTTTGTGAGCACTAGAGGATTGGAATGAATGTACTCTTCCAACAACCAATGACGTACAACCCCTTTATGATATGTTTCTTGAAAACTAGAGGATTGGAATGAATGTACTCTTCCAACAACCAATGATGTACCATCCCTTTATGATGTTTCTTGAAAACTAGAGGATTGGAATGAATGCACTCTTCCAACAACCAATGATGTACCATCCCTTTATGATATGTTTCTTGAATACTAGAGGATTGGAATGAATGCACTCTTCCAACAACCAATGATGTACCATCCCTTTATGATATGTTTCTTGAAAACTAGAGGATTGGAATGAATGTACTCTTCCAATAACTAATGATGAACCATCCATTTAAGATATGTTTCTTGAACACTAGAGGATCGGAATAAATGTACTCTTCCAATAACCAATAGTGTACCATTCCTTTCCGATATGTTTCTTGAACACTAGAGGATTGGAATGAATGTACTCTTCCACTAACCAATGATGTACCATCCCTTTATGATATGTTTCTTGAACACTAGAGGATTGGAATGATGTACTCTTCCAATAACCAATGATGTACCATCCCTTTATGATATGTTTCTTGAAAACTAGAGGATTGGAATGAATGT